>NC_064929.1:38080892-38702500 GCF_023897955.1 Schistocerca gregaria
ATTACTGAATGCCTCCAGATGTGCATTGGAAACTACTACTGGTCTTCCGGTGAACGATAAAAGCTTAGACTGTTAGAGACATTACTCTCATGGAGGAAAGTGCTCATGGTGAATGTTGTATTCTATCCCGATGAAATTTCTGTGTTTCATCAACACTTTGATAGTCCACAGATTACAGAATGCCTCCAGATGTGCATCGCAAACTACTTCTGGTCTTCCAGGGAACGATCAAAGTGTGACTGTTTGAGACGTTACTCCCATGGAGGAAAGTGCTCATGGTGACTGTTGTATTCAATGCCGATGCAATTTCTGTGTTTCACCAACACTCTGAGAGTCCACAGATTACAGAATGCCTCAGGATCTGCATCGGAAACTACTACTGGTATTCCAGGAAACGATCAAAGCGTAGACTGTTAGAGACATTACTCCCATGGAGGAAAGTGCGCATGGTGACTGCGGTATTCAATCCCGATGCAATATCTGTGTTTCATCAACACTCTGATAGTCCACAGATTACAGAATGCCTCCAGATGTGCATCTGAAACTACCACTGGTCTTCAAGGGACGATAAAAGCGTAGACTGTTTGAGATATTACTCCCATGGAGGAAAGTGCTCATGCTGATTGTTGTGTTCAATCCAGATGCAATTTCTGTGTTTCATCAATATTCTGATAGCCCACAGAATACAGAGTGCCTACAGATGTGCATCGGAAACTACTACTGGTATTCCAGGAAACGATCAAAGCGTAGACTGTTAGAGACATTACTCTCATGGAGGAAAGAGCGCATGGTGACTGCTGTATTCAATCCCGATGTAATTTCTGTGTTTCATCAACACTCAGATAGTCCACAGATTACAGAATGCCTCCAGATGTGCATCGGAAACTACTACTGGTCTTCAAGGGAATGATCAAAGTGTAGACTGTTAGAGACTTTACTCCCATGGAGGAAAGTGAGCATGGTGACTGTTGTATTCAATCCCGATGCTATTTCTGTGTTTCATCAACACTCTGATAGTCCAGATATTACAGAATGCCTCCAGATGTGCATTGGAAACTACTACTGGTATTCCGGTGAACGATAAAAGCTTAGACTGTTAGAGTTATTACTCTCATGGAGGAAAGTGCGCATGGTGACTGTTTTATTCTATCCCGATGCAATTTCTGTGTTTCATCAACACTTTGATAGTCCACAGATTACAGAATGCCTCCAGATGTGCATCGCAAACTACTTCTGGTCTTCCAGGGAACGATCAAAGTGTGACTGTTTGAGACGTTACTCCCATGGAGGAAAGTGCTCATGGTGACTGTTGTATTCAATCCCGATGCAATTTCTCTGTTTCATCAACATTCTGAGAGTCCACAGATCACAGAATGCCTCCAGATCTGCATCGGAAACTACTACTGGTATTCCAGGAAACGATCAAAGCGTACACTGTAAGAGACATTACTCCCATGGAGGAAAGTGCGCATGGTGACTGCAGTATTCAATCCCGATGCAATATCTGTGTTTCATCAACACTCTGATACAGAATGCCTCCAGATGTGCATCTGAAACTACCACTGGTCTTCAAGGGACGATAAAAGTGTAGACTGTTTGAGACATTACTCCCATGTAGGAAAGTGCTCATGGTGACTGTTGTGTTCAATCCAGATGCAATTTCTGTGTTTCATCAATATTCTGATAGTCCACAGAATACAGAATGCCTACAGATGTGCATCGGAAACTTCTACTGGTATTCCAGGATACGATCAAAGCGTAGACTGTTTCAGACATTACTCCCATGGAGGAAAGTGCTCATGGAGACTGTTGTATTCAATCCCGATGCAATTTCTCTGCTTCATCAACAATCTGAGAGTCCACAGATTACAAAATGCCTCTAGATGTGCATCGGAAACTACTACTGGTATTCCAGGAAACGATCAAAACGTAGACTGTTAGAGACATTACTCCCATGGAGGAAAGTGCGCATGGTGACTGCTGTATTCACGCCCGATGAAATTTCTGTGTTTCATCAACACTCTGATAGTCCACAGATTACAGAATGCCTCCAGATGCGCATCGGAAACTACTACTGGTCTTCCGGGGAACGATAAAAACTTAGACTGTTAGAGACATTACTCCCATGGAGGAAAGTGCGCATGATGACTGTTGTATTGAATCCCGAGGCAATTTCTGTGTTTCATCAACACTTTGAAGGTCAACAGATTACGGATTATCTACAGATGTGCATAGATAACTACTACTGGTGTTCCAGGGAACGATCAAAACGTAGACTGTTTGAGAATTACTGCCATGGAGGAAAGTGCGCATGAGACTGTTGTATTCAATCCCGATGCAATTTCTGTGTTTCATCAACACTTTGATAGTCCACAGATTACAGAATGCCTCCAGATGTGCATCGGAAACTACTACTGATCTTCCAGGTAACGATCAAAGCGTAGTCTGTTTGAGACATTACTTTTACGGAGGGAAGTGCGCATAGTGACAGTTGCATTCAATCCCGATGCAATTTCTGTGTTTCATCAACACTCTGATAATCCACAAATTGCAGATTGTCTCCAGATGTGCATCGGAATCTACTACTGGTCTTCCTGGGAACGATCAAAGCGTAGACTGTTTCAGAGATTATACCCATGGAGGAATGTGCGCATGGTGAATGTTGCTTTCAATCCCGATGCAATGTCTGTGTTTCATCAACAGTCTGATAGTCCACAGATTACAGAATGCCTACAGATGTGCATCGGAAACTACTACTGGTCTTCCAGGGAACGATCAAAGCGTAGACTAATTGAGACATTACTCCCATGCAGGAAAGTGCGCATGGTTACCGTTGTGTTCAATCCCGATGCAATTTCTGTGTTTCATCAATATTGTGTTAGTCCACAGAATACAGAATACCTACAGATGTGCTTTGGAAACAACTACTGGTCTTCCAGGGAACGATCAAAGCGTAGACTCTTTGAGACATTTCTCCCATGGAGGAAAGTGCTCATGGTGACTGTTGTATTCAATCCAGATGCAATTTCTCTGCTTCATCAACAATCTGAGAGTCCACAGATTACAAAATGCCTCTAGATGTGCATCGGAGACTACTACTGGTATTCCAGGAAACGATCAAAGCGTAGACTGTTAGAGACATTACTCCCATGGAGGAAAGTGCGCATGGTGACTGCTGTATTCACGCCCGATGCAATGTCTGTGTTTCATCAACACTTTGAAGGTCCACAGATTACAGAATGCCTCCAGATGTGCATCGGAATCTACTACTGGTCTTCCTGGGAACGATCAAAGCGTAGACTGTTTCAGAGTTTATTCCAATGGAGGAATGTGCGCATGGTGAATGTTGCATTCAATCCCGATGCAATGTCTGTGTTTCATCAACACTCTGATAGTCCACAGATTACAGAATGCCTCCAAATGTGCATCGGAAACTACTACTCTTATTCCAGGGAACGATCAAAGGGTAGACTGTTAGAGACATTACTCCAAAGGTGGAAAGTGCGCGTGATAACTGTTGTATTCAATCCCGATGCAATTTCTGTGTTTCATCAACGCTCTGATAGTCCACAGATTACATAATGCCTCCAGATGTGCATCGGAAACTACTACTGGATTCCAGGGAACGATCAAAGCGCATACTGTTTGAGACATTACTCCCAAGGATTCAAGTGCGCATGGTGACAGTTGTATTCAATCCCGATGCATTTTCTGTGTTTCATCAACACTCTGATAGTCCACAGATTACAGAATGCCTCCAGATGTGCACCGGAAACTGCTTCCAATCTTCCAGGGTACGATCAAAGAATAGACTGTTTGAGACATTACTCACATGGAGGAAAGTGCGCATGGTGCCTCTTGTATTCAATCCCGATGCAATTTCTGAGTTTCATCAACAGTCTGATAGTCCAGAGATTGCAGAATGCCTCCAGATGTGCATCTTAAACTACTACTGGTCTTCCAGGGAACGATCAAAGCGTAGACTGTTTGAGACATTACTCCCATGGAGGAAAGTGGGCATGGTGACTGTTGTATTCAATCCCGATGCAATTTCTGTGTTTCATCAACACTCTGATAGTCCAGAGATTACAGAATGTCTCCAGATGTGCATTGGAAACTACTACTGGTCTTCCGGTGAACGAAAAAAGCTTAGACTGTTAGAGACATTACTCTCATGGAGGAAAGTGCGCATGGTGACTGCTATATTCAATCCCGATGTAATTTCTGTGTGTCATCAACACTCAGATAGTCCACAGATTACAGAATGCCTCCAGATGTGCATCGGAAACTACTACTGGTCTTCCAGGGAATGATCAAAGTGTAGACTGTTAGAGACTTTACTCCCATGGAGGAAAGTGCGCATGGTGACTGTTGTATTCTATCCCGATGCAATTTCTATGTTTCATCAACACTCTGATAGTCCACAGACTACAGAATGCCTCCTGATGTGCATCGGTAAGTACTACTGGTCTTCCAGGGAACGATAAAAACGTAGACTGTTTGAGAATTACTCCCATGGAGCAAAGTGCGCATGGGGACTGTTGTATTCAATCCCGATGCAATTTATGTGTTTCATCAACACTTTGATAGTCCACAGATTACAGAATGCCTCCAGATGTGCATCGGAAACTACTACTGGTCTTCCAGGGAACGATAAAAACGTAGACGGTTTGAGAATTACTCCCATGGAGGAAAGTGCGCATGGGGACTGTTGTATTCAATTCCGATGCAATTTATGTGTTTCATCAACACTTTGATAGTCCACAGATTACAGAATGCCTCCAGATGTGCATCGGAAGCTTCTTCTTGGCTTCCAGGGAACGATCAAAGTGTGACTGTTTGAGACGTTACTCCCATGAAGGAATGTGCTCATGGTGACTGTTGTATTCAATCCCGATGCAATTTCTGTATTTCATCAACACTCTGATAGTCCAGAGATTACAGAATGCCTCCAGATGTGCATTGCAAACTACTACTGGTCTTCCGGTGAACGATAAAAGCTTAGACTGTTAGAGACATTACTCTCATGGAGGAAAGTGCGCATTGTGACTGTTGTATTCTATCCCGATGCAATTTCTGTGTTTCATCAACACTTTGATAGTCCACAGATTACAGAATGCCTCCAGATGTGCATCGCAAACTACTTCTGGTCTTCCAGGGAACGATCAAAGTGTGACTGTTTGAGACGTTACTCCCATGGAGGAAAGTGCTCATGGTGACTTTTGTATTCAATCCCGATGCAATTTTTGTGTTTCATCAACACTCTGATAGTCCAGAGATTACAGAATGCCTCCAGATGTGCATTGGAAACTACTACTGGTCTTCCGGTGAACGATAAAAGCTTAGACTGTTATAGACATTACTCCCATGGAGGAAAGTGCGCATGGTGACTGCAGTATTCAATCCCGATGCAATATCTGTGTTTCATCAACACTCTGATAGTCCACAGATTACAGAATGCCTCCAGATGTGCATCTGAAACTACCACTGGTCTTCAAGGGACGATAAAAGTGTAGACTGTTTGAGACATTACTCCCATGGAGGAAAGTGCTCATGGTGACTGTTGTGTTCAATCCAGATGCAATTTCTGTGTTTCATCAATATTCTGATAGTCCACAGAATACAGAATGCCTACAGATGTGCATCGGAAACTACTACTGGTTTCCAGGAAACGATCAAAGCGTAGACTGTTAGAGACATTACTCCCATGGAGGAAAGTGCGCATGGTGACTGCAGTATTCAATCCCGATGCAATATCTGTGTTTCATCAACACTCTGATAGTCCACAGATTACAGAATGTTTCCAGATGTGCATCTGAAACTACCACTGGTATTCCAGGGAACGATCAAAGTGTAGACTGTTTGATACATTACTCGCATGGAGGATAGTGGGCATGGTGACTGTTGTATTCAATCCCGATGCAATTTCTGTGTTTCATCAACACTCTGATAGTCCAGAGATTACAGAATGCCTCCAGATGTGCAATGGAAACTACTACTGGTCTTCCGGTGAACGATAAAAGCTTAGACTGTTAGAGACATTACTCTCATGGAGGAAAGTGCGCATGGTGACAGCTGTATTCAATCCCGATGTAATTTCTGTGTTTCATCAACACTCAGATAGTCCACAGATTACAGAATGCCTCCAGATGTGCATCGGAAACTACTACTGGTCTTCAAGGGAATGATCAAAGTGTAGACTGTTAGAGACTTTACTCCCATGGAGGAAAGTGCGCATGGTGACTGTTGTATTCAATCCCGATGCAATTTCTGTGTTTCATCATCACTCTGATAGTCCAGAGATTACTGAATGCCTCCAGATGTGCATTGGAAACTACTACTGTTCTTCTGGTGAACGATAAAATCTTAGACTGTTAGAGACATTACTCTCATGGAGGAAAGTGCGCATGGTGAATGTTGTATTCTATCCCGATGCAATTTCTGTGTTTCATCAACACTTTGATAGTCCACAGATTACAGAATGCCTCCAGATGTGCATCGCAAACTACTTCTGGTCTTCCAGGGAACGATCAAAGTGTGACTGTTTGAGACGTTACTCCCATGGAGGAAAGTGCTCATGGTGACTGTTGTATTCAATGCCGATGCAATTTCTCTGTTTCATCAACACTCTGAGAGTCCACAGATTACAGAATGCCTCAGGATCTGCATCGGAAACTACTACTGGTATTCCAGGAAACGATCAAAGCGTAGACTGTTAGAGACATTACTCCCATGGAGGAAAGTGCGCATGGTGACTGCAGTATTCAATCCCGATGCAATATCTGTGTTTCATCAACACTCTGATAGTCCACAGATTACAGAATGCCTCCAGATGTGCATCTGAAACTACCACTGGTCTTCAAGGGACGATAAAAGCGTAGACTGTTTGAGACATTACTCCCATGGAGGAAAGTGCTCATGCTGACTGTTGTGTTCAATCCAGATGCAATATCTGTGTTTCATCAATATTCTGATAGCCCAGAGAATACAGAATGCCTCCAGATGTGCATCGGAAACTACTACTGGTATTCCAGGAAACGATCAAAGCGTAGACTGTTAGAGACATTACTCTCATGGAGGAAAGTGCGCAAGGTGACTGCTGTATTCAATCCCGATGTAATTTCTGTGTTTCATCAACACTCAGATAGTCCACAGATTACAGAATGCCTCCAGATGTGCATCGGAAACTACTACTGGTCTTCAAGGGAATGATCAAAGTGTAGACTGTTAGAGATTTTACTCCCATGGAGGAAAGTGCGCATGGTGACTGTTGTATTCAATCCCGATGCAATTTCTGTGTTTCATCAACACTCTGATAGTCCAGATATTACAGAATGCCTCCAGATGTGCATTGGAATCTACTACTGGTCTTCCGGTGAACGATAAAAGCTTAGACTGTTAGAGACATTACTCTCATGGAGGAAAGTGCGCATGGTGACTGTTGTATTCTATCCCGATGCAATTTCTGTGTTTCATCAACACTTTGATAGTCCACAGATTACAGAATGCCTCCAGATGTGCATCGCAAACTACTTCTGGTCTTCCAGGGAACGATCAAAGTGTGACTGTTTGAGACGTTACTCCCATGGAGGAAAGTGCTCATGGTGACTGTTGTATTCAATCCCGATGCAATATCTGTGTTTCATCAACACTCTGATAGTCCACAGATTACACAATGCCTCCAGATGTGCATCTGAAACTACCACTGGTCTTCAAGGGACGATAAAAGTGTAGACTGTTTGAGACATTACTCCCATGTAGGAAAGTGCTCATGGTGACTGTTGTGTTCAATCCAGATGCAATTTCTGTGTTTCATCAATATTCTGATAGTCCACAGAATACAGAATGCCTACAGATGTGCATCGGAAACTTCTACTGGTATTCCAGGAAACGATCAAAGCGTAGACTGTTAGAGACATTACTCCCATGGAGGAAAGTGGGCATGGTGACTGCAGTATTCAATCCCGATGCAATATCTGTGTTTCATCAACACTCTGATAGTCCACAGATTACAGAATGTTTCCAGATGTGCATCTGAAACTACCACTGGTATTCCAGGGAACGATCAAAGCGTAGACTGTTTCAGACATTACTCCCATGGAGGAAAGTGCTCATGGAGACTGTTGTATTCAATCCCGATGCAATTTCTCTGCTTCATCAACAATCTGAGAGTCCACAGATTACAAAATGCCTCTACATGTGCATCGGAAACTACTACTGGTATTCCAGGAAACGATCAAAACGTAGACTGTTAGAGACATTACTCCCATGGAGGAAAGTGCGCATGGTGACTGCTGTATTCACGCCCGATGCAATTTCTGTGTTTAATCAACACTCTGATAGTCCACAGATTACAGAATGCCTCCAGATGCGCATCGGAAACTACTACTGGTCTTCCGGGGAACGATAAAAACTTAGACTGTTAGAGACATTACTCCCATGGAGGAAAGTGCGCATGGTGACTGTTGTATTGAATCCCGAGGCAATTTCTGTGTTTCATCAACACTTTGAAGGTCAACAGATTACGGATTATCTACAGATGTGCATCGATAACTACTACTGGTGTTCCAGGGAACGATCAAAACGTAGACTGTTTGAGAATTACTGCCATGGAGGAAAGTGCGCATGGGACTGTTGTATTCAATCCCGATGCAATTTCTGTGTTTCATCAACACTTTGATAGTCCACAGATTACAGAATGCCTCCAGATGTGCATCGGAAACTACTACTGATATTCCAGGGAACGATCAAAGCGTAGTCTGTTTGAGACATTACTTTTACGGAGGGAAGTGCGCATAGTGACAGTTGCATTCAATCCCGATGCAATTTCTGTGTTTCATCAACACTCTGATAGTCCACAGATTACAGAATGCCTCCAAATGTGCATCGGAAACTACTACTGGTATTCCAGGGAACGATCAAAGGGTAGACTGTTAGAGACATTACTCCCAAGGTGGAAAGTGCGCATGATAACTGTTGTATTCAATCCCGATGCAATTTCTGTGTTTCATCAACGCTCTGATAGTCCACAGATTACATAATGCCTCCAGATGTGCATCGGAAACTACTACTGGATTCCAGGGAACGATCAAAGCGCATACTGTTTGAGACATTACTCCCAAGGATTCAAGTGCGCATGGTGACAGTTGTATTCAATCCCGATGCATTTTCTGTGTTTCATCAACACTCTGATAGTCCACAGATTACAGAATGCCTCCAGATGTGCATCGGAAACTACTTCCAATCTTCCAGGGTACGATCAAAGAATAGACTGTTTGAGACATTACTCACATGGAGGAAAGTGCACATGGTGCCTCTTGTATTCAATCCCGATGCAATTTCTGAGTTTCATCAACAGTCTGATAGTCCAGAGATTACAGAATGCCTCCAGATGTGCATCGGAAACTACTACTGGTCTTCCAGGGAACGATCAAAGCGTAGACTGTTTGAGACATTATTCCCATGGAGGAAAGTGGGCATGGTGACTGTTGTATTCAATCCCGATGCAATTTCTGTGTTTCATCAACACTCTGATAGTCCAGAGATTACAGAATGTCTCCAGATGTGCATCGGAAACTACTACTAGTCTTCCTGGGAACGATCAAAGCGTAGACTGTTTCAGACATTACTCCCATTGAGGAAAGTGGGCATGGTGACTGTTCTATTCAATCCCGATGCATATTCTGTGTTTCATCAATACCCTGATAGTCCACAGATTACAGAATACCTCCAGATGTGCATCGGAAAATACTTCTGGTCTTCCTGGGATCGATCAAAGCGTAGACGTTTGAGAAATACTCCCATGGAGGAAAGTGCGCATGGGGACTTTTGTATTCAATCCCGATGCAATTTCTGTGTTTCATCAACACTTTGATAATCCACAGATTACAGAATTCCTCCAGATGTGCATCGGAAACTTACACTGGTCTTCCAGGGAACGATCAAAGCGTAGACTGTTTAAGACATTACTAACATGGAGGAAAGTGCGGATGGTGACTGTTGTATTCAATCCCGATGCAATTTCTGTGTTTCATCAGCACTTTGAAGGTCCAGAGATTACAGAATGCCTCCAGATGTGCATCGGAAACTACTTCTGGTCTTCCAGGAAACGATCAAAGAATAGACTGTTTGAGACATTACTCCCATGGAGGAAAGTGCGCATGGTGCGTGTTGTATTGAATCCCGAGGCAATTTCTGTGTTTCATCAACACTTTGAAGGTCCACAGATTACAGATTGTCTACAGATGTGCATCGATAACTACTACTGGTCTTCCAGGGAACGATCAAATCGTAGAATGTTTGAGAATTAATCCCATGGAGGAAAGTGCGCATGGGGACTGTTGTATTCTATCCCGATGCAATTTCTGTGTTTCATCAACACTTTGATAGTCCACAGATTACAGAATTCCTCCAGATGTGCATCGGAAACTTACACTGGTCTTCCAGGGAACGATCAAAGCGTAGACTGTTTGAGTCATTACTAACATGGAGGAAAGTGCGCATGGTGACTGTTGTATTCTATCGCGATGCAATTTCTGTGTTTCATCAACACTCTGATAGTCCACAGATTACAGAATGCCTCCAGATGTGCATCGGTAACTACTACTGGTCTTCCAGATAACGATCAAAGCGTAGACTGTTTGAGACATTACTCCCATGGAGGAAAGTGCGCATGGTGACTGTTGTATTGAATCCCGAGGCAATTTCTGTGTTTCATCACCACTTTGAAGGTCCACAGATTACAGATTGTCTACAGATGTGCATCGATAACTACTACTGGTCTTCCAGGGAACGATCAAAACGTAGACTTTTTGAGAATTACTCCCATGGAGGAAAGTGCGCATGGGGAGAGTTGTATTCAATCCCGATGCAATTTCAGTGTTTCATCAACGCTCTGATAGTCCACAGATTACAGAATGCCTCCAGATGTGTATCGGAAACTACCACTGGTCTTCCAGCGAACGATCAAAGCGTAGACTGTTCGAGACATTACACCCATGGAGGAAAGTGCGCGTGGTGACTTTTGTATTCAATTCCGATGCAATTTCTGTGTTTCATCAACACTCTGATAGTCCACAGATTACAGATTGTCTCCAGATGAGCATCGGAATCTACTACTGGTCTTCCTGGGAACGATCAAATGGTAAACTGTTCCTGACATTACTCCCATGGAGGAAAGTGGGCATGGTGACTGTTCTATTCAATCCCGATGCAATTTCTGTGATTCATCAACACTTTGAAGGTCCACAGAATACAGAATGCCACCAGATGTGCATCGGAAACTACTACTGGTCCTCAAGGGAACGATCAAAGCGTAGACTGTTTGAGAATTACTCCCATGTAGGAAAGTGCGCTTGGTTACTGTTGTATTCACTCCCGATGCAATTTCTGTGATTCACCAACACTTTGAAGGTCCACAGATTACAGAATGCCACCAGATGTGCGTCGGAAACTACTACTGGTCTTCAAGGGAACGATCAAAGCGTAGACAGTTTGAGAATTACTCCCATGGAGGAAAGTGCGGATGGTGACTTTTGTATTCACGCCCGATGCAATTTCTGTGTTTCATCAACACTTTGAAGGTCCACAGATTAGAGAATGCCTCCAAATGTGCATCGGAAACTACTACTGGTCTTCCAGGGAACGATCAAAGCGTAAACTGTTTGAGACATTACTCCCTAGGTGGAAAGTGCGCATGGTAACTGTTGTATTCAATCCCGATGCAATTTCTGTGTTTCATCAACACTTTGATAGTCCACAGATTACAGAATTCCTCCGGATGTGCATCGGAACCTTACACTGGTCTTCCAGGGAACGATCAAAGCGTACACTGTTTGACACATTACTAACATGGAGGAAAGTGCGGATGGTGACTGTTGTGTTCAAACCAGATGCAATTTCTGTGTTTCATCAGCACTTTGAAGGTCCACAGATTACAGAATTCCTCCAGATGTGCATCGGAAACGTACACTGGTCTTCCAGGGAACGATCAAAGCGTAGTTTGTTTGAGGCATTACTTTTACCGAGGAAAGTGCGCATAGTGACAATTGTATTCAATCCCGATGCAATTTCTGTGTTTCATCAACGCTCTGATAGTCCGCAGATTACAGAATGCCTCCAGATGTGCATCGGATACTACTACTGGTTTCCAGGACACGATCAAAGCGTAGACTGTTTGAGACATTACTCCCATGGAGGAAAGTGCGCATGGTGACTGTTGTATTCAATCCCGATTCATTTTCTGTGTTTCATCAACATTCTGATAGTCCACAGATTACAGAATACCTACAGATGTGCATCGGAAACTACTACTGGATTCCAGGGAACGATCAAAGCGCAGACTGTCTGAGACAATACGCCCATGGAGGAAGTGCGCATGGTGACTGTTGTATTCAAAACCGATGCAATTTCTGTGCTTCATCAACACACTGATAATCCACAGATTACAGAATGCCTCAAGATGTGCATCGGAAACTTTTACTGGTCTTCCTGGGAACGATCAAAGCGTAGACGTTTGAGAATTACTCCCATGGAGGAAACTGTGAATGGTGACTGTTGTATTCAATCCCGTAGGAATTTCAGTGTTTCATCAACACTCTGATAGTCCACAGAATACAGAATGCCTCCAAATGCCCATTAGAAACTACTACTGGTCTTACAGGGAACGATCGTAACGTAGACCGTTAGAGACATTACTCCCAAGGTGGAAAGTGCGCATGGTAACTGTTGTATTCAATCCCGATGCAATTTCTGTGTTTCATCAACACCCTGATAGTCCACGTATTACAGAATGCCTCCAGATGTGCATCGGAAACTACCACTGGTCTTCCAGCGAACGATCAAAGCGTAGACTGTTTGAGACATTACACCCATGGAGGAAAGTGCGCGTGGTGACTGTTGTATGCAATTCCGATGCAATTTCTGTGTTTCATCAACACTCTGATAGTCCACAGATTACAGATTGTCTCCAGATGTGCATCGGAAACTACTACTGGTCTTCCTGGGAACGATCAAAGCGTAGACTGTTTTAGACACTACTCCCATGGAGGAAAGTGGGCATGGTGACTGTTCTATTCAATCCCGATGCAATTTCTGTGATTCATTAACACTTTGAAGGTCCACAGAATACAGAATGCCACCAGATGTTCATCGGAAACTACTACTGGTATTCAAGGGAACTTTCAAAGCGTAGACTGTTTGAGAATTACTCCCATGGAGGAAAGTGCGGATGGTGACTTTTGTATTCACGCCAGATGCAATTTCTGTGTTTCATCAACACTTTGAAGGTCCACAGTTTACAGAATGCCTCCAGATGTGCTTCGGAAACTACTTCTGGTCTTCCAGGGAACGATCAAAACGTAGACTGTTTCAGACATTACTCCCATGGAGGAAAGTGCGCATGGTGACTGTTGTATTCAATCCCGAGGCAATATCTGTGTTTCGTCAACACTGTGATAGTCCACAGGTTACAGAATGACTCCAAATGTGCATCGGAAACTACTACTGGTCTTCCAGGGAACGATCAAAGCGTAGACTGTTAGAGACATTACTCCCAAGGTGGAAAGTGCCCATGGTAACTGTTGTATTCAATCCCGATGCAATTCCTGTGTTTCAACAACACTTTGATAATCCACAGATTACAGAATGCCTCCAGATGTGCATCGGAAACTACCACTGGTCTTCCAGCGAACGATCAAAGCGTAGACTGTTTGAGACATTACACCCATGGAGGAAAGTGCGCGTGGTGACTGTTGTATACAATCCCGATGCAATTTCTGTGTTTCATCAACACTCTGATAGTCCACAGATTACAGATTGTCTCCAGATGTGCATCGGAAACTACTACTAGTCTTCCTGGGAACGATCAAAGCGTAGACTGTTTCAGACATTACTCCCATTGAGGAAAGTGGGCATGGTGACTGTTCTATTCAATCCCGATGCATATTCTGTGTTTCATCAACACTCTGATAGTCCACAGATTACAGAATGCCTCCAGATGTGCATCGGAAACTACTTCTGGTCTTCCTGGGATCGATCAAAGCGTAGACGTTTGAGAAATACTCCCATGGAGGAAAGTGCGCATGGGGACTGTTGTATTCAATCCCGATGCAATTTCTGTGTTTCATCAACACTTTGATAGTCCACAGATTACAGAATTCCTCCAGATGTGCATCGGAAACTTACACTGGTCTTCCAGGGAACGATCAAAGCGTAGACTGTTTGAGTCATTACTAACATGGAGGAAAGTGCGGATAGTGACTGTTGTATTCAATCCCGATGCAATTTCTGTGTTTCATCAGCACTTTGAAGGTCCACAGATTACAGAATGCCTCCAGATGTGCATCGGAAACTACTTCTGGTCTTCCAGGAAACGATCAAAGAATAGACTGTTTGAGACATTACTCCCATGGAGGAAAGTGCGCATGGTGCGTGTTGTATTGAATCCCGAGGCAATTTCTGAGTTTCATCAACACTTTGAAGGTCCACAGATTACAGATTGTCTACAGATGTGCATCGATAACTACTACTGGTCTTCCAGGGAACGATCAAATCGTAGACTGTTTGAGAATTACTCCCATGGAGGAAAGTGCGCATGGGGACTGTTGTATTCAATCCCGATGCAATTTCTGTGTTTCATCAACACTTTGATAGTCCACAGATTACAGAATTCCTCCAGATGTGCATCGGAAACTTACACTGGTCTTCCAGGGAACGATCAAAGCGTAGACTGTTTGAGTCATTACTAACATGGAGGAAAGTGCGCATGGTGACTGTTGTATTGTATCGCGATGCAATTTCTGTGTTTCATCAACAGTCTGATAGTCCACAGATTACAGAATGCCTCCAGATGTGCATCGGTAACTACTACTGGTCTTCCAGATAACGATCAAAGCGTAGACTGTTTGAGACATTACTCCATTGGAGGAAAGTGCGCATGGTGACTGTTGTATTGAATCCCGAGGCAATTTCTGTGTTTCATCAACACTTTGAAGGTCCACAGATTACAGATTGTCTACAGATGTGCATCGATAACTACTACTGGTCTTCCAGGGAACGATAAAAACGTAGACATTTTGAGAATTACTCCCATGGAGGAAAGTGCGCATGGGGAGAGTTGTATTCAATCCCGATGCAATTTCTGTGTTTCATCAACACATTGATAGTATACAGATTACATAATGCCTCCAGATGTGCATCGGAAACTACTTCTGGTCTTCCAGGGAACGATCAAAGCGTAGTTTGTTTGAGACATTACTTTTACGGAGGAAAGTGCGCATAGTGACAGTTGTATTCAATCCCGATGCAATTTCTGTGTTTCATCAACGCTCTGATAGTCCACAGATTACAGAATGCCTCCAGATGTGTATCGGAAACTACCACTGGTTTTCCAGCGAACGATCAAAGCGTAGACTGTTTGAGACATTACACCCATGGAGGAAAGTGCGCGTGGTGACTGTTGTATTCAATTCCGATGCAATTTCTGTTTTTCATCAACACTCTGATAGTCCACAGATTACAGATTGTCTCCAGGTGAGCATCGGAATCTACTACTGGTCTTCCTGGGAACGATCAAATCGTAGACTGTTTCTGACATTACTCCCATGGAGGAAAGTGGGCATGGTGACTGTTCTATTCAATCCCGATGCAATTTCTGTGATTCATCAACACTTTGAAGGTCCACAGAATACAAAATGCCACCAGATGTGCATCGGAAACTACTACTGGTCTTCAAGGGAACGATCAAAGCGTAGACTGTTTGAGAATTACTCCCTTGGAAGAAAGTGCGGTTGGTTACTGTTGTATTCACTCCCGATGCAATTTCTGTGATTCATCAACACTTTGAAGGTCCACAGATTACAGAATGCCACCAGATGTGCGTCGGAAACTACTACTGGTCTTCAAGGGAACGATCAAAGCGTAGACAGTTTGAGAATTACTCCCATGGAGGAAAGTGCAGATGGTGACTATTGTATTCACGCCCGATGCAATTTCTGTGTTTCATCAACACTTTGAAGGTCCACAGTTTACAGAATGCGTCCAGATGTGCTTCGGAAACTACTTCTTGTCTCCCAGGGAACGATCAAAGCGTAGACTGTCTCAGACATTACTCCCATGGAGGAAAGTGCGCATGGTGACCGTTTTATTCAATCCCGAGGCAATATCTGTGTTTCATCAACACTCTGATAGTCCACAGATTACAGAATGCCTCCAAATGTGCATCGGAAACTACTACTAGTCTTCCAGGGAACGATCAAAGCGTAAACTGTTTGAGACATTACTCCCTAGGTGGAAAGTGCGCATGGTAACTGTTGTATTCAATCCCGATGCAATTTCTGTGTTTCATCAACACTTTGATAGTCCACAGATTACAGAATTCCTCCAGATGTGCATCGGAACCTTACACTGGTCTTCCAGGGAACGATCAAAGCGTAGACTGTTTGAGACATTACTAACATGGAGGAAAGTGCGGATGGTGACAGTTGTATTCATTCCCGATGCAATTTCTGTGTTTCATCAGCACTTTGAAGGTCCACAGATTACAGAATTCCTCCAGATGTGCATCGGAAACGTACACTGGTCTTCCAGGGAACGATCAAAGAATAGACTGTTTGAGACATTACTAACATGTAGTAAAGTGCGCATGGTGACTGTTGTATTCTA
This sequence comes from Schistocerca gregaria, assembly GCF_023897955.1. NCBI lineage: Eukaryota > Metazoa > Arthropoda > Insecta > Orthoptera > Acrididae > Schistocerca > Schistocerca gregaria. Next base: position 38,097,555 of record NC_064929.1, read on the forward strand.
TCGCGATGCAATTTCTGTGTTTCATCAACACTCAGATAGTCCACAGATTACAGATTGTCTACAGATGTGCATCGATAACTACTACTGGTCTTCCAGGGAACGATCAAAACGTAGACTTTTTGAGAATTACTCCCATGGATGAAAGTGCGCATGGGGACAGTTGTATTCAATCCCGATGCAATTTCTGCGTTTCATCAACACTTTGATAGTCCACAGATTACAGAATGCCTCCAGATGTGCATCGGATACTACTACTGGTTTCCAGGAAACGATCAAAGCGTAGACTGTTTGAGACATTACTCCCATGGAGGAAAGTGCGCAAGGTGACTGTTGTATTCAATCCCGATGCAATTTCTGTGTTTCATCAACGCTCTGATAGTCCGCAGATTACAGAATGCCTCCAGATGTGCATCGGATACTACTACTGGTTTCCAGGAAACGATCAAAGCGTAGACTGTTTGAGATATTACTCCCATGGAGGAAAGTGCGCATGGTGACTGTTGTACTCAATCCCGATGCATATTCTGTGTTTCATCAACACTCTGATAGTCCACAGATTACAGAATGCCTCGAGATGTGCATCGGAAATTACTACTGGTCTTCCTGGGAACGATCAAAGCGTAGACGTTTGAGAATTACTCCCATGGAGGAAACTGTGAATGGTGACTGTTGTATTCAATCCCGTAGTAATTTCAGTGTTTCATCAACACTCTGATAGTCCACAGATTACAGAATGCCTCCAAATGCCCATCAGAAACTACTACTGGTCTTACAGGGAACAATCGTAGCGTAGATCGTTAGAGACATTACTCCCAAGGTGGAAAGTGCGCATGGTGACTGTTGTATTCAATTCCGATAAAATTTCAGTGTTTCATCAACACTCTGACAGTCCACAGATTACAGAATACCTTCAGATTTGCATCATAAATTACTACTGGTCTTCTAGGGAACGAACAGAGCGTAAACTGTTTGAGACATTACTCACATGAGGAAGGTGCGCATGGTGACTGCTGTATTCAATCACGATGCAATTTCTGTGTTTCATCAACACTCTGATAGTCCACAGATTACAGAATGCTTCCAGATGTACATCGGAAACTACCACTAGTCTTCCAGGTAACGATCAATGCGTAGAATGTTTGAGACATTACTCCCATGGAGGAAAGTGCGCATGGTGACTGTGATATTCAATCCCGATGAAATTTCTGTGTTTTATCAACACACTGATATTCCACAGATTACAGAATGCCTCCAGATGTGCATCGGAAACTACTACTGGTCTTCCAGGGAACGATCAAAGCGTATACTGTTTGAGACATTACTCCCAAGGAGGAAAGTGCGCATGGTGACTGTTGTATTCAATCCCGATGCAATTTCTTTGTTTCATCTACACTCTGATAGTCCACAGATTACAGAAGGCCTCCAGATGTGCATCGGAAACTTCTACTGGTCGTCCAGGGAACGATCAAAGCGTAGACTGTTTCAGACGTTACTCCCATGGAGGAAAGTGCGGATGATGACTGTTGTATTTACTCCCGATGCAATTTTTGTGTTTCATGAACACTTTGAAGGTCCACAGATTACAGAATGCCTCCAGATGTGCATCGGAAACTACTACTGGTCTTCCAGGAAACTATCAAAGCGTAGACTGTTTGAGACATTACTCCCTTGGAGGAAAGTGCGCATGGTGACTGTTGTATTCAATCCCGATGCAATTTCTGTGTTTCATCAACACGCTGATAGTCCACAGATTACAGAATGCCTCCAGATGTGCATCGGAAACTACTACTGGTCTTCCTGGGGACGATCAATGCGTAGAATGTTTGAGACATTACTCCCATGGAGGAAAGTGCGCATGGTGACTGTTGTATTCAATCCCGATGCAATTTCTGTGTTTTATCAACACTCTGATAGTCCACAGATTACAGAATGCCTCCAGATGTACATCGGAAACTACCACTGGTCTTCCAGGGAACGATCAATGCGTAGAATGTTTGAGACATTACTTCCATTGAGGAAAGTGCGCATGGTTACTGTGATATTCAATTTCGATGCAATTTCTGTGTTTCATCAACACTCTGATAGTCCGCAGATGAAAGATTGCCTCCAGATGTGCATCGGAAACTACTACTGGTCTTCCAGGGAACGATCAAAGCATAGACTGTTTGACACATTACTCCCATGTAGGAAAGTGCGCATGGTGACTGTTGTATTCAATTCCGATAAAATTTCTGTGTTTTATCAACACTCTGATAGTCCACAGATTACAGAATGCCTTCATATTTGCATCAGAAATTACTACTGGTCTTCTAGGGAACGAACAAAGCATAGACTGTTTGAGACATTACTCCCATGGAGGAAAGTGCGCATGGTAACTGTTGTATTCAATCCCGATGCAATTTCTGTGTTTCATCAACACTCTGATAGTCCACAGATTACAAAATGCCTTCAGAAGTGCATAGGAAACTACTACTTTTCTTCCAGGGAACGATAAAGGTGTAGACTGTTTTAGACATTTCTCCCATAGAGGAAAGTGAACATGGTGACTGTTGTATTCAAAGCCGATGCAATTTCTGTGTTTCATCAACACTCTGATAGTCCACGGATTACAGAATGCCTCCAGATGTGCATCGGAAACTACCACTGGTCTTCCAGCGAACGATCAAAGCGTAGACTGTTTGAGACATTACTCCCATGGAGGAAAGTGCGCATGGTGACTGTTGTATTCAATTCCGATAGAATTTCAGTGTTTCATCAACACTCTGACAGTCCACAGATTACAGAATACCTTCAGATTTGCATCAGAAATTACTACTGGTCTTCTAGGGAACGAACAAAGCGTAGACTGTTTGAGACATTACTCCCATGGAGGAAGGTGCGCATGGTGACTGTTGTATTCAATCCCGATGCAATTTCTGTGTTTCATCAACACTCTGATAGTCCACAGATTACAAAATGCCTTCAGATGTGCATAGGAAACTACTACTTTTCTTCCAGGGAACGATAAAGGCGTAGACTGTTTGAGACATTACTCCCATGGAGGAAAGTGCGCATGGTGACTGTTGTATTCAAAGGCGATGAAATTTCTGTGTTTTATCAACACACTGATATTCCACAGATTACAGAATGCCTCCAGATGTGCATCGGAAACTACTACTGGTCTTCCAGGGAACGATCAAAGCGTATACTGTTTGAGACATTACTCCCATGGAGGAAAGTGCGCATGGTGACTGTTGTATTCAATCCCGATGCAATTTCTTTGTTTCATCTACACTCTGATAGTCCACAGATTACAGAATGCCTCCAGATGTGCATCGGAAGCTTCTACTGGTCGTCCAGGGAACGATCAAAGCGTAGACTGTTTCAGACGTTACTCCCATGGAGGAAAGTGCGGATGATGACTGTTGTATTTACTCCCGATGCAATTTTTGTGTTTCATGAACACTTTGAAGGTCCACAGATTACAGAATGCCTCCAGATGTGCATCGGAAACTACTACTGGTCTTCCAGGAAACTATCAAAGCGTAGACTGTTTGAGACATTACTCCCATGGAGGAAAGTACGCATGGTGACTGTTGTATTCAATCCCGATGCAATTTCTGTGTTTCATTAACACGCTGATAGTCCACAGATTACAGAATGCCTCCAGATGTGCATCGGAAACTACTACTGGTCTTCCTGGGAACGATCAATGCGTAGACTGGTAGAGACATTACTCCCATGGAGGAAAGTGCGCATGGTGACTGTTGTATTCAATCCCGATGCAATTTCTGTGTTTTATCAACACTCTGATAGTCCACAGATTACAGAATGCCTCCAGATGTACATCGGAAACTACCACTGGTCTTCCAGGGAACGATCAATGCGTAGAATGTTTGAGACATTACTTCCATTGAGGAAAGTGCGCATGGTTACTGTGATATTCAATTTCGATGCAATTTCTGTGTTTCATCAACACTCTGATAGTCCGCAGATGAAAGATTGCCTCCAGATGTGCATCGGAAACTACTACTGGTCTTCCAGGGAACGATCAAAGCATAGACTGTTTGACACATTACTCCCATGTAGGAAAGTGCGCATGGTGACTGTTGTATTCAATTCCGATAAAATTTCTGTGTTTCGTCAACACTCTGATAGTCCACAGATTACAAAATGCCTTCAGAAGTGCATAGGAAACTACTACTTTTCTTCCAGGGAACGATAAAGTTGTAGACTGTTTTAGACATTTCTCCCATAGAGGAAAGTGAACATGGTGACCGTTGTATTCAAAGCCGATGCAATTTCTGTGTTTCATCAACACTCTCATAGTCCACAGATTACAGAATGCCTCCAAATGTACATCAGAAACTACTACTGGTATTCCAGGGAACGATCAAAGCGTAGACTGTTTCAGACATTACTCCCCGGGAGGAAAGTGCGCATGGTGACTGTTGTATTCAATCCCGATGAAATTTCTGTGTTTTATCAACACACTGATATTCCACAGATTACAGAATGCCTCCAGATGTGCATCGGAAACTACTACTGGTCTTCCAGGGAACGATCAAAGCGTATACTGTTTGAGACATTACTCCCATGGAGGAGAGTCCACATGGTGACTGTTGTATTCAATCCCGATGCAATTTCTTTGTTTGATCTACACTCTGATAGTCCACAGATTACAGAATGCCTCCAGATGTGCATCGGAAACTACTACTGGTCTTCCAGGAAACTATCAAAGCGTAGACTGTTTGAGACATTACTCCCATGGAGGAAAGTGCGCATGGTGACTGTTGTATTCAATCCCGATGCAATTTCTGTGTTTCATCAACACTCTGATAGTCCACAGATTACAGAATGCCTCCAGATGTGCATCGGAAACTACTACTGGTCTTCCAGGGAACGATCAAAGCGTAGACTGTTTCAGACATTACTCCCATGGAGGAAAGTGAGGATGGTGACTGTTGTATTCAATCCCGATGCAATTTCTGTGTTTCATCAACACTCTGATAGTCCACAGATTACAGATTGCCTCCAGATGTGGATCGGAATCTACTACTGGTCTTCCTGGGAACGATCAATGCGTAGAATGTTTGAGACATTACTCCCATGGAGGAAAGTGCGCATGGTGACTGTGATATTCAATCCCGATGCAATTTATGTGTTTCATCAACACTCTGATAGTCCACAGATTACAGATTGCCTCCAGATGTGCATCGGAAACTACTACTGGTCTTCTTGGGAACGATCAATGCGTAGACTGTTTGAGACATTACTCCCATGGAGGAAAGTGCGCATGGTGACTGTTGTATTCAATCCCGATGCAATTTCTGTGTTTTATAAACACTCTGATAGTCCACAGATTACAGAATGCATCCAGATGTGCATCGGAAACTACTACTGGTCTTCCTGGGAACGATCAATGCGTAGACTGTTTGAGACATTACTCCCATGGAGGAAAGTGCGCATGGTGACTGTTGTATTAAATCCCGATGCAATTTCTGTGTTTTATAAACACTCTGATAGTCCATAGATTACAGAATGCCTCCAGATGTGAATCGGAAACTACCAGTGGTCTTCCAGGGAACGATCAAAGCGTAGACTGTTTGAGACATTACTCGCATGGAAGAAAGTGCGCATAGTGACTGTTGTATTCAATCCCGATGCACTTTCTGTGTTTCATCAACAGTCTGATAGTCCACAGATTACTGAGTGCCTCCAGACGTGCATCGGAAACTACTACTGGTCTTCCAGGGAACGATGAAAGCGTAGACTGTTTCAGACGTTACTCCCATGGAGGAAAGTGCGGATGATGACTGTTGTATTTACTCCCGATGTTATTTCTGTGTTTCATCAACACTTTGAAGGTCCACAGATTACAGAATGCCTCCAGATGTCCATCGGAAACTACTACTTGTCTTCCAGGGTACGATCAAAGCGTAGACTGTTTCAGACGTTACTCCCATGGAAGAAAGTGTGGATGGTGGCTGTTGTATTCAATCCCGATGCAATTTCTGTGTTTCATTAACACTCTGATAGTCCACAGATTACAAAATGCCTTCAGAAGTGCATAGGAAACTACTACTTTTCTTCCAGGGAACGATAAAGGTGTAGACTGTTTGAGACATTTGTCCCATAGAGGAAAGTGAACATGGTGACTGTTGTATTCAAAGCCGATGCAATTTCTGTGTTTCATCAACACTCTGATAGTCCACAGATTACAGAATGCCACCAGATGTGCATCGGAAACTACTACTCGTCTTCCAGGGAACGATAAAGGTGTAGACTGTTTGAGACATTTGTCCCATAGAGGAAAGTGAACATGGTGACTGTTGTATTCAATCCCGATGCAATTTCTTTGTTTGATCTACACTCTGATAGTCCACAGATTACAGAATGCCTCCAGATGTGCATCGGAAACTACTACTGGTCTTCCAGGAAACTATCAAAGCGTAGACTGTTTGAGACATTACTCCCATGGAGGAAAGTGCGCATGGTGACTGTTGTATTCAATCCCGATGCAATTTCTGTGTTTCATCAACACTCTGATAGTCCACAGATTACAGAATGCCTCCAGATGTGCATCGGAAACTACTACTGGTCTTCCAGGGAACGATCAAAGCGTAGACTGTTTCAGACATTACTCCCATGGAGGAAAGTGCGCATGGTGACTGTTGTATTCAATCCCGATGCATTTTCTGTGTTTCATCAACTCTCTGGTAGTCCACAGATTACAGATTGCCTCCAGATGTGCATCGGAGACTACTACCGGCCTTCCAGGGAACGATAAAAACGTATACTGTTTGAGACATTACTCCCATGGAGGAAAGTGCGAATATTGACTGTTGTATTCAATCCCGATGCAATTTCCGTGTTTCATCAACAGTCTGATAGTCCACAGAATTCAGAATGATTCCAGATGTGCATCAGAAACTACTACAGTTTTCCAGGGAACTATCATAGCGTAGACTGTTTGAGACATTACTCCCATGCAGGAAAGTGCGCATGGTGACTGTTGTATCCAATCCCGATGCAATTTCTGTGTTTTGTCAACAGTCTGATATTCCACAGATTACAGTATGCCTCCAGATGTGAATCGGAAACTACTACTGGTCTTCCAGGGAACGATCAAAGCGTACACTGTTTGAGACATTACTCTCTTGAGGAAAGTGCGCATGGTGACTGTTGTATTCAATCCCGATGCAATTTCTTTGTTTCATCGACACTCCGATAGTCCACAGATTACAGAATGCCTCCAGATGTGCATCGGAAACTTTTACTGGTCTTCCAGGGAACGATCAAAGCGTAGACTGTTTCAGACGTTACTCCCATGGAGGAAAGTGCGGATGGTGACTGTTGTATTTACTCCCGATGCTATTTCTGTGTTTCATCAACACTTTGAAGGTCCACAGATTACAGAATGCCTCCAGATGTCCATCGGAAACTACTACTTGTCTTCCAGGGTACGATCAAAGCGTAGACTGTTTCAGACGTTACTCCCATGGAGGAAAGTGCGGATGGTGGCTGTTGTATTCACTCCCGATGCAATTTCTGTGTTTCATCAACACTTTGAAGGTCCACTGAGTACACAATGCCTCCAGGTGTGCATCGGAAACTACTACTGGTCTTCCAGGGTTCGATCAAAGCGTAGACTGTTTCAGACATTACTCCCATGGAGGAAAATGAGGATGGTGACTGTTGCATTCAATCCCGATGCAATTTCTGTAATTCATCAACACTCTGATAGTCCACAGATTACAGATTGCCTCCAGATGTGGATCGGAATCTACTACTGGTCTTCCTGGGTACGATCAATGCGTAGAATAATTGAGACATTACTCCCATGGAGGAAAGTGCGCGGGGTGACTGTGATATTCAATCCCGATGCAATTTCTGTGTTTCATCAACACTCTGATAGTCCACAGATTACAGAATGCATCCAGATGTACATCGGAAACTACCACTGGTCTTCCAGGGATCGATCAATGCGTAGAATGTTTGAGACATTACTTCCATTGAGGAAAGTGCGCATGGTTACTGTGATATTAAATTTCGATGCAATTTCTGTGTTTCATCAACACTCTGATAGTCCGCAGATGACAGATTGCCTCCAGATGTGCATCGGAAACTGCGACTGGTCTTCCAGGGAACGATCAAAGCATAGACTGTTTGACACATTACTCCCATGTAGGAAAGTGCGCATGGTGACTGTTGTATTCAATTCCGATAAAATTTCTGTGTTTTATCAACACTCTGATAGTCCACAGATTACAGAATGACTTCATATATGCATCAGAAATTACTACTGGTCTTCTAGGGAACGAACAAAGCGTACACTGTTTGAGACATTACTCCCATGGAGGAAAGTGCGCATGGTGACTGTTGTATTCAATCCCGATGCAATTTCTGTGTTTCATCAACACTCTGATAGTCCACAGATTACAAAATGCCTTCAGAAGTGCATAGGAAACTACTACTTTTCTTCCAGGGAACGATAAAGGTGTAGACTGATTGAGACATTTCTCCCATAGAGGAAAGTGAACATGGTGACTGTTGTATTCAAAGCCGATGCAATTTCTGTGTTTCATCAACACTCTGATAGTCCACAGATTACAGAATGCCACCAGATGTGCATCGGAAACTACTACTCGTCTTCCAGGGAACGATCAAAGCGTAGACTGTTTCAGACATTACTCCCATGGAGGAAAGTGCGCATGGTGACTGTTGTATTCAATCCCGATGCAATTTCTGTGTTTCATCAACTCTCTGGTAGTCCACAGATTACAGATTGCCTCCAGATGTGCATCGGAAACTACTACCGGCCTTCCAGGGAACGATAAAAACGTATACTGTTTGAGACATTACTCCCATGGAAGAAAGTGCGAATATTGACTGTTGTATTCAATCCCGATGCAATTTCGGTGTTTCATCAACAGTCTGATAGTCCACAGAATACAGAATGATTCCTGATGTGCATCAGAAACTACTACAGTTTTCCAGGGAACTATCATAGCGTAGACTGTTTGAGACATTACTCCCATGCAGGAAAGTGCGCATGGTGACTGTTGTATCCAATCCCGATGCAATTTCTGTGTTTTGTCAACAGTCTGATATTCCACAGATTACAGAATGCCTCCAGATGTGAATCGGAAACTACTACTGGTCTTCCAGGGAACGATCAAAGCGTACACTGTTTGAGACATTACTCCAATGGAGGAAAGTGCGCATGGTGACTGTTGTATTCAATCCCGATGCAATTTCTTTGTTTCATCGACACTCCGATAGTCCACAGATTACAGAATGCCTCCAGATGTGTATCGGAAACTTTTACTGGTCTTCCAGGGAACGATGAAAGCGTAGACTGTTTCAGACTTTACTCCCATGGAGGAAAGTGCGGATGGTGCCTGTTGTATTTACTCCCGATGCTATTTCTGTGTTTCATCAACACTTTGAAGGTCCACAGATTACAGAATGCCTCCAGATGTCCATCGGAAACTACTACTTGTCTTCCAGGGTACGATCAAAGCGTAGACTGTTTCAGACGTTACTCCCATGGAGGAAAGTGCGGATGGTGGCTGTTGTATTCACTCCCGATGCAATTTCTGTGTTTCATCAACACTTTGAAGGTCCACTGAGTACACAATGCCTCCAGGTGTGCATCGGAAACTACTACTGGTCTTACAGGGTTCGATCAAAGGATAGACTGTTTCATACATTACTCACATGGAGGAAAATGAGGATGGTGACTGTTGCATTCAATCCCGATGCAATTTCTGTAATTCATCAACACTCTGATAGTCCACAGATTACAGATTGCCTCCAGATGTGGATCGGAATCTACTACTGGTCTTCCTGGGAACGATCAATGCGTAGAATAATTGAGACATTACTCCCATGGAGGAAAGTGCGCATGGTGACTGTGATATTCAATCCCGATGCAATTTCTGTGTTTCATCAACACTCTGATAGTCCACAGATTACAGAATGCCTCCAGATGTACATCGGAAACTACCACTGGTCTTCCAGGGAACGATCAATGCGTAGAATGTTTGAGACATTACTTCCATTGAGGAAAGTGCGCATGGTTACTGTGATATTCAATTCCATTAAAATTTCAGTGTTTCATCAACACTCTGATAGTCCACAGATTACAGAATGTCTTCAGATGTGCATCAGAAACTACTACTGGTCTTCCAGGGAACGATCAAAGCGTAGACTGTTTGACACATTACTCCCATGGAAGAAAGTGCGAATATTGACTGTTGTATTCAATCCCGATGCAATTTCTGTGTTTCATCAACAGTCTGATAGTCCACAGAATACAGAATGTCTTCAGATGTGCATCGGAAACTACTACTGGCCTTCCAGGGAACGATCATAGCGTAGACTGTTTGAGACATTACTCCCATGGAGGAAAGTGCGCATGGTGACTGTTGTATTCAAAGCCGATGCAATTTCTGTGTTTCATCAACACTCTGATAGTCCACAGATTACAGAATGCCACCAGATGTGCATCGGAAACTACTACTCGTCTTCAGGGGAACGATCAAAGCGTAGACTGTTTCAGACATTACTCCCATGGAGGAAAGTGCGCATGGTGACTGTTGTATTCAAAGTCGATGCAATTTCTGTGTTTCATCAACACCCTGATAGTCCACAGATTACAGAATGCCTCCAGATGTACATCGGAAACTACTACTGGTATTCCATAGAACAATCAAAGCGTAGACTGTTTCAGACATTACTCCCATGGAGGAAAGTGCGCATGGTGACAGTTGTATTCAATCCCGATGCAATTTCTGTGTTTCATCAACACTCTGATAGTCCACAGATTACAGAATGCCTCCAGATGTGCATCGGAAACTACTACTGGCCTTCCAGTGAACGATCAAAGCGTAGACTGTTTCAGTCATTACTCCCATGGAGGAAAGTGAGGATGGTGACTGTTGTATTCAATCCCGATTAAATTTCTGTGTTTTATCAACACACTGATATTCCACAGATTACAGAATGCCTCCAGATGTGCATCGGAAACTACTACTGGTCTTCCAGGGAACGATCAAAGCGTAGAATGTTTGAGACATTACTCCCATGGAGGAAAGTGCGCATGGTGACTGTTGTATTCAATCCCGATGCAATTTCTTTGTTTCATCAACACTCTGATAGTCCACAGATTACAGAATGCCTCCAGATGTGTATCTGAAACTTCTACTGGTCGTCCAGGGAACGATAAAAGCGTAGACTGTTTCAGACGTTACTCCCATGGAGGAAAGTGCGGATGGTGACTGTTGTATTTACTCCCGATGCAATTTCTGTGTTTCATCAACACTTTGAAGGTTCACAGAGTACAGAATGCCTCCAGATGTGCATCGGAAACTACTACTGGTTCAGGGAACGATCAAAGCGTAGACTGTTTCAGAAGTTACTCCCATGGAGGGAAGTGAGGATGGTGACTGTTGTATTCAATCCCTATGCAATTTCTGTGTTTCATCAACACTCTGATAGTCCACAGATTACAGATTGCCTCCAGATGTGCATCGGAAACTACTACTGGTCTTCCTGGGAAAGTGAATGCGTAGACTGTTTAAGACATTAGTCCCATGGAGGAAAGTGCGCATGGTGACTGTAATATTCAATCCCGATGCAATTTCTGTGTTTCATCAACACTCTGATAGTCCACAGATTACAGATTGCCTCCAGATGTGGATCGGAATCTACTACTGGTCTTCCAGGGAACGATCAAAGCGTAGACTGTTTGAGACATTACTCTCATGGAGGAAAGTGCGCATGGTGACTGTTGTATTCAATCCCGATGCTATTTCTTTGTTTCATCAACACTCTGATAGTCCACAGATTACAGAATGCCTCCAGATGTGCATCGGAAAATTCTACTGGTCGTCCAGGGAACGATAAAAGCGTAGACTCTTTCAGACGTTACTCCCATGTAGGAAAGTGCGGATGGTGACTGTTGTATTTACTCCCGATGCAATTTCTGTGTTTCATCAACACTCTGATAGTCCACAGATTACAGAATGCCACCAGAATGCCTTCAGAAGTGCATAGGAAACTACTACTTTTCTTCCAGGGAACGATAAAGGTGTAGACTGTTTGAGACATTTCTCCCATAGAGGAAAGTGAACATGGTGACTGTTGTATTCAAAGACGATGCAATTTCTGTGTTTCATCAACACTCTGATAGTCCACAGATTACAGAATGCCACCAGATGTGCATCGGAAACTACTACTCGTCTTCCAGGGAACGATCAAAGCGTAGACTGTTTCAGACATTACTCCCATGGAGGAAAGTGCGCATGGTGACTGTTGTATTCAATCCCGATGCAATTTCTGTGTTTCATCAACTCTCTGGTAGTCCACAGATTACAGATTGCCTCCAGATGTGCATCGGAAACTACTACCGGCCTTCCAGGGAACGATAAAAACGTATACTGTTTGAGACATTACTCCCATGGAGGAAAGTGCGAATATTGACTGTTGTATTCAATCCCGATGCAATTTCCGTGTTTCATCTACAGTCTGATAGTCCACAGAATACAGAATGATTCCAGATGTGCATCGGAAACTACTACAGTTTTCCAGGGAACTATCATAGCGTAGACTGTTTGAGACATTACTCCCATGCAGGAAAGTGCGCATGGTGACTGTTGTATCCAATCCCGATGCAATTTCTGTGTTTTGTCAACAGTCTGATATTCCACAGATTACAGAATGCCTCCAGATGTGAATCGGAAACTACTACTGGTCTTCCAGGGAACGATCAAAGCGTACACTGTTTGATACATTACTCCTATGGAGGAAAGTGCGCATGGTGACTGTTGTATTCAATCCCGATGCAATTTCTTTGTTTCATCGACACTCCGATAGTCCACAGATTACAGAATGCCTCCAGATGTGCATCGGAAACTTTTACTGGTCTTCCAGGGAACGATGAAAGCGTAGACTGTTTCAGACGGTACTCCCATGGAGGAAAGTGCGGATGGTGACTGTTGTATTTACTCCCGATGCTATTTCTGTGTTTCATCAACACTTTGAAGGTCCACAGATTACAGAATGCCTCCAGATGTCCATCGGAAACTACTACTTGTCTTCCAGGGTACGATCAAAGCGTAGACTATTTCAGACGTTACTCCCATGGAGGAAAGTGCGGATGGTGGCTGTTGTATTCACTCCCGATGCAATTTCTGTGTTTCATCAACACTTTGAAGGTCCACTGAGTACACAATGCCTCCAGGTGTGCATCGGAAACTACTACTGGTCTTCCAGGGTTCGATCAAAACGTAGACTGTTTCAGACATTACTCCCATGGAGGAAAATGAGGATGGTGACTGTTGCATTCAATCCCGATACTGTTTGAGACATTACTCCCATGGAGGAAAGTGCGAATATTGACTGTTGTATTCAATCCCGATGCAATTTCTGTGTTTCATCAACAGTCTGATAGTCCACAGATTACAGATTGCCTCCAGATGTGGATCGGAATCTACTACTGGTCTTCCAGGGAACGATCAAAGCGTAGACTGTTTGAGACATTACTCTCATGGAGGAAAGTGCGCATGGTGACTGTTGTATTCAATCCCGATGCAACTTCTTTGTTTCATCGAAACTCTGATAGTCCACAGATTACAGAATGCCTCCAGATGTGCATCGGAAACTTTTACTGGTCTTCCAGGGAACGATCAAAGCGTAGACTGTTTCAGACGTTACTCCCATGGAGGAAAGGGCGGATGGTGACTGTTGTATTCACTCACGATGCAATTTCTCTGTTTCATCAACACTTTGAAGGTCCACTGAGTACACAATGAATCCAGACGTGCATCGGAAACTACTACTGGTCTTCCAGGGAACGAACAAAACGTAGACTGTTTCAGACATTACTCCCATGGAGGAAAGTGAGGATGGTGACTGTTGTATTCAATCCCGATGCAATTTCTGTGTTTCATCAACACTCTGATAGTCCACAGATTACAGATTACCTCCAGATGTGGATCGGAATCTACTACTGGTCTTCCTGGGAACGATCAATGCGTAGAATGTTTGAGACATTACTCCCATGGAGGAAAGTGCGCATGGTGACTGTGATATTCAATCCCGATGCAATTTCTGTGTTTCATCAACACTCTGTTAGTCCACAGATTACAGAATGCCTCCAGATGTACATCGGAAACTACCACTGGTCTTCCAGGGAACGATCATTGCGTAGAATGTTTGAGACATTACTTCCATTGAGGTAAGTGCGCATGGTGACTGTGATATTCAATCTCGATGAAATTTCTGTGTTTCATCAACACTCTGATAGTCTGCAGATTACAGATTGCCTCCAGATATGCATCGGAAACTACTACTGGTCTTCCAGGGAACGATCAAGCCGTAGACTGTTTGAAACATTACTCCCATGGAGGAAAGTGCGCATGGTGACTGTTGTATTCAAAGGCGATGCAATTTCTGTGTTTCATCAACACTCTGATAGTCCACAGATTACAGAATGTCTCCAGATGTGCATCGGAAACTACTACTGGTCTTCTAGGGAACGATCAAAGCGTATACTGTTTGAGACATTACTCCCATGGAGGAAAGTGCGAATATTGACTGTTGTATTCAATCCCGATGCAATTTCTGTGTTTCATCAACATCCTGATAGTCCACAGATTACAGAATGCCTCCAGATGTACATCGGAAACTACTACTGTTATTCCAGGGAACGATCAAAGTGTAGACTGTTTCAGACATTACTCCCCTGGAGGAAAGTGCGCATGGTGACTGTTGTATTCAATCCCGATTAAATTTCTGTGTTTTATCAACACACTGATATTCCACAGATTACAGAATGCCTCCAGATGTGCATCGGAAACTACTACTGGTCTTCCAGGGAACGATCAAAGCGTAGACTGTTTGAGACATTACTCCTATGGAGGAAGGTGCGCATGGTGACTGTTGTATTCAATCCCGATGCAATTTCTTTGTTTCATCAACACTCTGATAGTCCACAGATTACAGAATGCCTCCAGATGTGCATCGGAAAATTCTACTGGTCGTCCAGGGAACGATAAAAGCGTAGACTCTTTCAGACGTTACTCCCATGTAGGAAATTGCGGATGGTGACTGTTGTATTTACTCCCGATGCAATTTCTGTGTTTCATCAACACTCTGATAGTCCACAGATTACAGAATGCCACCAGAATGCCTTCAGAAGTGCATAGGAAACTACTAGTTTTCTTCCAGGGAACGATAAAGGTGTAGACTGTTTGAGACATTTCTCCCATAGAGGAAAGTGAACATGGTGACTGTTGTATTCAAAGACGATGCAATTTCTGTGTTTCATCAACACTCTGATAGTCCACAGATTACAGAATGCCACCAGATGTGCATCGGAAACTACTACTCGTCTTCCAGGGAACGATCAAAGCGTAGACTGTTTCAGACATTACTCCCATGGAGGAAAGTGCGCATGGTGACTGTTGTATTCAATCCCGATGCAATTTCTGTGTTTCATCAACTCTCTGGTAGTCCACAGATTACAGATTGCCTCCAGATGTGCATCGGAAACTACTACCGGCCTTCCAGGGAACGATAAAAACGTATACTGTTTGAGACATTACTCCCATGGAGGAAAGTGCGAATATTGACTGTTGTATTCAATCCCGATGCAATTTCCGTGTTTCATCTACAGTCTGATAGTCCACAGAATACAGAATGATTCCAGATGTGCATCGGAAACTACTACAGTTTTCCAGGGAACTATCATAGCGTAGACTGTTTGAGACATTACTCCCATGCAGGAAAGTGCGCATGGTGACTGTTGTATCCAATCCCGATGCAATTTCTGTGTTTTGTCAACAGTCTGATATTCCACAGATTACAGAATGCCTCCAGATGTGAATCGGAAACTACTACTGGTCTTCCAGGGAACGATCAAAGCGTACACTGTTTGATACATTACTCCTATGGAGGAAAGTGCGCATGGTGACTGTTGTATTCAATCCCGATGCAATTTCTTTGTTTCATCGACACTCCGATAGTCCACAGATTACAGAATGCCTCCAGATGTGCATCGGAAACTTTTACTGGTCTTCCAGGGAACGATGAAAGCGTAGACTGTTTCAGACGGTACTCCCATGGAGGAAAGTGCGGATGGTGACTGTTGTATTTACTCCCGATGCTATTTCTGTGTTTCATCAACACTTTGAAGGTCCACAGATTACAGAATGCCTCCAGATGTCCATCGGAAACTACTACTTGTCTTCCAGGGTACGATCAAAGCGTAGACTATTTCAGACGTTACTCCCATGGAGGAAAGTGCGGATGGTGGCTGTTGTATTCACTCCCGATGCAATTTCTGTGTTTCATCAACACTTTGAAGGTCCACAGAGTACACAATGCCTCCAGGTGTGCATCGGAAACTACTACTGGTCTTCCAGGGTTCGATCAAAACGTAGACTGTTTCAGACATTACTCCCATGGAGGAAAATGAGGATGGTGACTGTTGCATTCAATCCCGATACTGTTTGAGACATTACTCCCATGGAGGAAAGTGCGAATATTGACTGTTGTATTCAATCCCGATGCAATTTCTGTGTTTCATCAACAGTCTGATAGTCCACAGATTACAGATTGCCTCCAGATGTGGATCGGAATCTACTACTGGTCTTCCAGGGAACGATCAAAGCGTAGACTGTTTGAGACATTACTCTCATGGAGGAAAGTGCGCATGGTGACTGTTGTATTCAATCCCGATGCAATTTCTTTGTTTCATCGAAACTCTGATAGTCCACAGATTACAGAATGCCTCCAGATGTGCATCGGAAACTTTTACTGGTCTTCCAGGGAACGATCAAAGCGTAGACTGTTTCAGACGTTACTCCCATGGAGGAAAGGGCGGATGGTGACTGTTGTATTCACTCCCGATGCAATTTCTCTGTTTCATCAACACTTTGAAGGTCCACTGAGTACACAATGAATCCAGACGTGCATCGGAAACTACTACTGGTCTTCCAGGGAACGAACAAAACGTAGACTGTTTCAGACATTACTCCCATGGAGGAAAGTGAGGATGGTGACTGTTGTATTCAATCCCGATGCAATTTCTGTGTTTCATCAACACTCTGATAGTCCACAGATTACAGATTACCTCCAGATGTGGATCGGAATCTACTACTGGTCTTCCTGGGAACGATCAATGCGTAGAATGTTTGAGACATTACTCCCATGGAGGAAAGTGCGCATGGTGACTGTGATATTCAATCCCGATGCAATTTCTGTGTTTCATCAACACTCTGTTAGTCCACAGATTACAGAATGCCTCCAGATGTACATCGGAAACTACCACTGGTCGTCCAGGGAACGATCATTGCGTAGAATGTTTGAGACATTACTTCCATTGAGGTAAGTGCGCATGGTGACTGTGATATTCAATCTCGATGCAATTTCTGTGTTTCATCAACACTCTGATAGTCTGCAGATTACAGATTGCCTCCAGATATGCATCGGAAACTACTACTGGTCTTCCAGGGAACGATCAAGCCGTAGACTGTTTGAAACATTACTCCCATGGAGGAAAGTGCGCATGGTGACTGTTGTATTCAAAGGCGATGCAATTTCTGTGTTTCATCAACACTCTGATAGTCCACAGATTACAGAATGTCTCCAGATGTGCATCGGAAACTACTACTGGTCTTCTAGGGAACGATCAAAGCGTATACTGTTTGAGACATTACTCCCATGGAGGAAAGTGCGAATATTGACTGTTGTATTCAATCCCGATGCAATTTCTGTGTTTCATCAACATCCTGATAGTCCACAGATTACAGAATGCCTCCAGATGTACATCGGAAACTACTACTGTTATTCCAGGGAACGATCAAAGTGTAGACTGTTTCAGACATTACTCCCCTGGAGGAAAGTGCGCATGGTGACTGTTGTATTCAATCCCGATTAAATTTCTGTGTTTTATCAACACACTGATATTCCACAGATTACAGAATGCCTCCAGATGTGCATCGGAAACTACTACTGGTCTTCCAGGGAACGATCAAAGCGTAGACTGTTTGAGACATTACTCCTATGGAGGAAGGTGCGCATGGTGACTGTTGTATTCAATCCCGATGCAATTTCTTTGTTTCATCAACACTCTGATAGTCCACAGATTACAGAATGCCTCCAGATGTGCATCGGAAAATTCTACTGGTCGTCCAGGGAACGATAAAAGCGTAGACTCTTTCAGACGTTACTCCCATGTAGGAAAGTGCGGATGGTGACTGTTGTATTTACTCCCGATGCAATTTCTGTGTTTCATCAACACTCTGATAGTCCACAGATTACAGAATGCCACCAGAATGCCTTCAGAAGTGCATAGGAAACTACTACTTTTCTTCCAGGGAACGATAAAGGTGTAGACTGTTTGAGACATTTCTCCCATAGAGGAAAGTGAACATGGTGACTGTTGTATTCAAAGACGATGCAATTTCTGTGTTTCATCAACACTCTGATAGTCCACAGATTACAGAATGCCACCAGATGTGCATCGGAAACTACTACTCGTCTTCCAGGGAACGATCAAAGCGTAGACTGTTTCAGACATTACTCCCATGGAGGAAAGTGCGCATGGTGACTGTTGTATTCAATCCCGATGCAATTTCTGTGTTTCATCAACTCTCTGGTAGTCCACAGATTACAGATTGCCTCCAGATGTGCATCGGAAACTACTACCGGCCTTCCAGGGAACGATAAAAACGTATACTGTTTGAGACATTACTCCCATGGTGGAAAGTGCGAATATTGACTGTTGTATTCAATCCCGATGCAATTTCCGTGTTTCATCTACAGTCTGATAGTCCACAGAATACAGAATGATTCCAGATGTGCATCGGAATCTACTACAGTTTTCCAGGGAACTATCATAGCGTAGACTGTTTGAGACATTACTCCCATGCAGGAAAGTGCGCATGGTGACTGTTGTATCCAATCCCGATGCAATTTCTGTGTTTTGTCAACAGTCTGATATTCCACAGATTACAGAATGCCTCCAGATGTGAATCGGAAACTACTACTGGTCTTCCAGGGAACGATCAAAGCGTACACTGTTTGATACATTACTCCTATGGAGGAAAGTGCGCATGGTGACTGTTGTATTCAATCCCGATGCAATTTCTTTGTTTCATCGACACTCCGATAGTCCACAGATTACAGAATGCCTCCAGATGTGCATCGGAAACTTTTACTGGTCTTCCAGGGAACGATGAAAGCGTAGACTGTTTCAGACGGTACTCCCATGGAGGAAAGTGCGGATGGTGACTGTTGTATTTACTCCCGATGCTATTTCTGTGTTTCATCAACACTTTGAAGGTCCACAGATTACAGAATGCCTCCAGATGTCCATCGGAAACTACTACTTGTCTTCCAGGGTACGATCAAAGCGTAGACTATTTCAGACGTTACTCCCATGGAGGAAAGTGCGGATGGTGGCTGTTGTATTCACTCCCGATGCAATTTCTGTGTTTCATCAACACTTTGAAGGTCCACTGAGTACACAATGCCTCCAGGTGTGCATCGGAAACTACTACTGGTCTTCCAGGGTTCGATCAAAACGTAGACTGTTTCAGACATTACTCCCATGGAGGAAAATGAGGATGGTGACTGTTGCATTCAATCCCGATACTGTTTGAGACATTACTCCCATGGAGGAAAGTGCGAATATTGACTGTTGTATTCAATCCCGATGCAATTTCTGTGTTTCATCAACAGTCTGATAGTCCACAGATTACAGATTGCCTCCAGATGTGGATCGGAATCTACTACTGGTCATCCAGGGAACGATCAAAGCGTAGACTGTTTGAGACATTACTCTCATGGAGGAAAGTGCGCATGGTGACTGTTGTATTCAATCCCGATGCAATTTCTTTGTTTCATCGAAACTCTGATAGTCCACAGATTACAGAATGCCTCCAGATGTGCATCGGAAACTTTTACTGGTCTTCCAGGGAACGATCAAAGCGTAGACTGTTTCAGACGTTACTCCCATGGAGGAAAGGGCGGATGGTGACTGTTGTATTCACTCCCGATGCAATTTCTCTGTTTCATCAACACTTTGAAGGTCCACTGAGTACACAATGAATCCAGACGTGCATCGGAAACTACTACTGGTCTTCCAGGGAACGAACAAAACGTAGACTGTTTCAGACATTACTCCCATGGAGGAAAGTGAGGATGGTGACTGTTGTATTCAATCCCGATGCAATTTCTGTGTTTCATCAACACTCTGATAGTCCACAGATTACAGATTACCTCCAGATGTGGATCGGAATCTACTACTGGTCTTCCTGGGAACGATCAATGCGTAGAATGTTTGAGACATTACTCCCATGGAGGAAAGTGCGCATGGTGACTGTGATATTCAATCCCGATGCAATTTCTGTGTTTCATCAACACTCTGTTAGTCCACAGATTACAGAATGCCTCCAGATGTACATCGGAAACTACCACTGGTCTTCCAGGGAACGATCATTGCGTAGAATGTTTGAGACATTACTTCCATTGAGGTAAGTGCGCATGGTGACTGTGATATTCAATCTCGATGCAATTTCTGTGTTTCATCAACACTCTGATAGTCTGCAGATTACAGATTGCCTCCAGATATGCATCGGAAACTACTACTGGTCTTCCAGGGAACGATCAAGCCGTAGACTGTTTGAAACATTACTCCCATGGAGGAAAGTGCGCATGGTGACTGTTGTATTCAAAGGCGATGCAATTTCTGTGTTTCATCAACACTCTGATAGTCCACAGATTACAGAATGTCTCCAGATGTGCATCGGAAACTACTACCGGCCTTCCAGGGAACGATTAAAACGTATACTGTTTGAGACATTACTCCCATGGAGGAAAGTGCGAATATTGACTGTTGTATTCAATCCCGATGCAATTTCCGTGTTTCATCTACAGTCTGATAGTCCACAGAATACAGAATGATTCCAGATGTGCATCGGAAACTACTACAGTTTTCCAGGGAACTATCATAGCGTAGACTGTTTGAGACATTACTCCCATGCAGGAAAGTGCGCATGGTGACTGTTGTATCCAATCCCGATGCAATTTCTGTGTTTTGTCAACAGTCTGATATTCCACAGATTACAGAATGCCTCCAGATGTGAATCGGAAACTACTACTGGTCTTCCAGGGAACGATCAAAGCGTACACTGTTTGATACATTACTCCTATGGAGGAAAGTGCGCATGGTGACTGTTGTATTCAATCCCGATGCAATTTCTTTGTTTCATCGACACTCCGATAGTCCACAGATTACAGAATGCCTCCAGATGTGCATCGGAAACTTTTACTGGTCTTCCAGGGAACGATGAAAGCGTAGACTGTTTCAGACGTTACTCCCATGGAGGAAAGTGCGGATGGTGACTGTTGTATTTACTCCCGATGCTATTTCTGTGTTTCATCAACACTTTGAAGGTCCACAGATTACAGAATGCCTCCAGATGTCCATCGGAAACTACTACTTGTCTTCCAGGGTACGATCAAAGCGTAGACTATTTCAGACGTTACTCCCATGGAGGAAAGTGCGGATGGTGGCTGTTGTATTCACTCCCGATGCAATTTCTGTGTTTCATCAACACTTTGAAGGTCCACTGAGTACACAATGCCTCCAGGTGTGCATCGAAACTACTACTGGTCTTCCAGGGTTCGATCAAAACGTAGACTGTTTCAGACATTACTCCCATGGAGGAAAATGAGGATGGTGACTGTTGCATTCAATCCCGATACTGTTTGAGACATTACTCCCATGGAAGAAAGTGCGAATATTGACTGTTGTATTCAATCCCGATGCAATTTCTGTGTTTCATCAACAGTCTGATAGTCCACAGATTACAGAATGCGTCCAGATGTGCATCGGATACTACTACTGGTCTTCCAGGGAACGATCATAGCGTAGACTGTTTGAGACATTACTCCCATGGAGGAAAGTGCTCATGGTGACTGTTGTATTAAATCCCGATGCAATTTCTGTGTTTCATCAACACTCTGATAGTCCTCAGATTACAGAATGCCTTCAGATGTGCATCAGAAACTACTACTATTCTTCAAGGGAACGATCAAGGCGTAGACTGTTTGAGACATTACTCCCATGGAGGAAACTGCGCATGGTGACTGTTGTATTCAAAGCCGATGCAATTTCTGTGTTTCATCAACACCCTGATAGTCCACAGATTACAGAATGCCTCCAGATGTGCATCGGGAACTACTACTGGTCTTCCAGGGAACGATCAAAGCGTAGACTGTTTGAGACACTACTCCCATGGAGGAAAGTGCGCAAGTTGACTGTTGTATTCAATCCCGAAGCAATTTCTTTGTTTCATCAACACTCTGATAGTCCACAGATTACAGAATGCCTCCAGATGTGCATCGGAAACTTCTACTGGTCGTCCAGGGAACGATGAAAGCGTAGACTGTTTCTGACGTTACCCCCATGGAGGAAAGTGCGGATGGTGACTGTTGTATTTACTCCCGATGCAATATCTGTGTTTCATCAACACTTTGAAGGTCCATAGATCCCAGAGTGCCTCCAGATGTCCATCGGAAACTACTACTGGTCTTCCAGGGAAAAATCAAGGCGTAGACTGTTTGACACATTACTCCCATGTAGGAAAGTGCGCATGGTGACTGTTGTATTCAATCCCGATGCAATTTCAGTGTTTCATCAACACTCTGATAGTCCACAAATTACAGAATGCCTTCAGATGTGCATCAGAAACTACTACTTTTCTTCCAGGGAACGATCAAGCCGTAGACTGTTTGAGACATTACTCCCATGGAGGAAAGTGCGCATGGTGACTGTTGTATTCAAAGGCGATGCAATTTCTGTGTTTCATCAACACTCTGATAGTCCACAGATTACAGAATAACACCAGATGTGCATCGGAAACTACTACTGGCTTTCCAGGGAACGATCAATGCGTAGACTGTTTCAGACATTACTCCCATGAAGGAAAGTGCGCATGGTGACTGCTGTATTCAATCCCGATGCAATTTCTGTGTTTCATCAATACTCTGATAGTCCACAGATTACAGAATGCCTCCAGATGTGCATCGGAAACTACTACTGGTCTTCTAGGGAACGATC
The DNA here is from genome assembly GCF_023897955.1 of Schistocerca gregaria. Classification (NCBI taxonomy): domain Eukaryota; kingdom Metazoa; phylum Arthropoda; class Insecta; order Orthoptera; family Acrididae; genus Schistocerca; species Schistocerca gregaria. The sequence continues at coordinate 38,120,674 of NC_064929.1, forward strand.
AAAGCGTATACTCTTTGAGACATTACTCCCATGGAGGAAAGTGCGAATATTGACTGTTGTATTCAATCCCGGTGCAACCTCTGTGTTTCTTCAACAGTCTGATAGTCCACAGATTACAGAATGCCTCCAGATGTGCATCGGAAACTACTACTGGTCTTCCAGGGAACGATCATAGCGTAGACTGTTTGAGACATTACTCCCATGGAGGAAAGTGCGCATGGTGACTGTTGTATTCAATCCCGATGCAATTTCTGTGTTTCATCCACAATCTGATAGTCCACAGATTACAAAATGCCTTCAGATGTGCATCGGAAACTACAACCTTTCTTCCAGGGAACGATAAAGGCGTAGACTGTTTGAGACATTACTCCCATGGAGGAAAGTGCGCATGGTGACTGTTGTATTCTATCCCGATGCAATTTCTGTATTTCATCAACTCTCTGGTAGTCCACAGATTACAGAATGCCACCAGATGTGAATCGGAAACTACTACTATTCTTCCAGGGAACGATCAAAACGTATACTGTTTGAGACATTACTCCCATGCAGGAAAGTGCGAAAATTGACTGTTGTATTCAATCCCGATGCAATTTCTGTGTTTCGTCAACAGTCTGATAGTCCACAGAATACAGAAAGTCTCCAGATGTGCATCGGAAACTACTACTGCCTTCCAGGGAACGAACATAGCGTAGACTGTTTCAGACATTACTCCCCTGGAGGAAAGTGCGCATGGTGACTGTTGTATTCAATCCCGATGAAATTTCTGTATTTTATCAACACACTGATATTCCACAGATTACAGAATGCATCCAGATGTGCATCGGGAACTACTAATGGTCTACCAGGGAACGATCAAAGCGTAGACTGATTGAGACATTACTCCCATGTAGGAAAGTGCGCAAGGTGACTGTTGTATTCAATCTCGAAGCAATTTCTTTGTTTCATCAACACTCTGATAGTCCACAGATTACAGAATGCCTCCAGATGTGCATCGGAAACTTCTACTGGTCGTCCAGGGAACGATGAAAGCGTAGACTGTTTCTGACGTTACTCCCATGGAGGAAAGTGCGGATGGTGACTGTTGTATTTACTCCCGATGCAATTTCTATGTTTCATCAACACTTTGAAGGTCCATAGTTTACAGAGTGCCTCCAGATGTCCATCGGAAACTACTACTGGTCTTCCAGGGAAAAATCAAAGCGTAGACTGTTTGACACATTACTCCCATGAAGGAAAGTGCGCATGGTGACTGCTGTATTCAATCCCGATGCAATTTCTGTGTTTCATCAATACACTGATAGTCCACAGATTACTGAATGCCTCCAGATGTGCATCGGAAACTACTACTGGTCTTCTAGGGAACGATCAAATCGTATGCTGTTTGAGACATTACTCCCATGGAGGAAAGTGCGAATATTGACTGTTGTATTCAATCCCGATGCAACTTCTGTGTTTCATCAACAGTCTGATAGTCCACAGATTACAGAATGCCTCCAGATGTGCATCGGAAACTACTACTGGTCTTCCAGGGAACGATCATAGCGTAGACTGTTTGAGACATTACTCCCATGGAGGGAAGTGAGGATGGTGACTGTTGTATTCAATCCCTATGCAATTTCTCTGTTTCATCAACACTCTGATAGTCCACAGATTACAGATTGCCTCCAGGTGTGCATCGGAAACTACTACTGGTCTTCTTGGGAACGATGAATGCGTAGACTGTTTAAGACATTAGTCCCATGGAGGAAAGTGCGCATGGTGACAGTTGTATTCAATCCCGATGCAATTTCTGTGTTTCATCAACACTTTGAAGGTCCACAGGTTACAGAATGCCTCCGGATGTGCATCGGAAACTACTACTGGTCTTCCAGGGAACGATCAAAGCGTAGACTGTTAGAGACATTACTCTCATGGAGGAAAGTGTGTATCATGCCTGTTGTATTCAATCCCGATGCAATTTCTGTGTTTTATCAACACTCTGATAGTCCACAGTTTACAGAATACCTCCAGATGTGCATCAGAAACTACCACTGGTCTTCCAGGGAACGATCAAAGCGTAGACTGTTTGACAGATTACTCCCATGGAGGAAAGTGCGCATGGTGACTGTTGTATTCACTCCCGATGCAATTTCTGTGTTTCATTAACTCTCTGGTAGTCCACAGATTACAGATTGCCTCCAGATGTGCATCAGAAACTACTACTGGTCTTCCAGGAAACTATCAAAGCGTAGACTGTTTGAGACATTACTCCCTTGGAGGAAAGTGCGCATGGTGACTGTTGTATTCAATCACGATGCAATTTCTGTGTTTCATCAACAATCTGATAGTCCACAGATTACAAAATGCCTTCAGATGTGCATCGGAAACTACTACCTTTCTTCCAGGGAACGATAAAGGCGTAGACTGTTTGAGACACTACTCCCATGGAGGAAAGTGCGCATGGTGACTGTTGTATTCAAAGCCGATGCAATTTCTGTGTTTCATCAACAATCTGATAGTCCACAGATTACAGAATGCCACCAGATGTGCATCGGAAACTACTACTGGTATTCCAGGGAACGATCAAAGCGTAGACTGTTTCAGACTTTACTCCCATGGAGGAAAGTGCGCATGGTGACTGTTGTATTCTATCCCGATGCAATTTCTGTATTTCATCAACTCTCTGGTAGTCCACAGATTACAGAATGCCACCAGATGTGAATCGGAAACTACTACTGGTCTTCCAGGGAACGATCATAGCGTAGACTGTTTGAGACATTACTCCCATGGAGGAAAGTGCGCATGGTGACTGTTGTATTCAATCCCGATGCAATTTCTTTGTTTCATCAACACTCTGATAGTCCGCAGATTACAGATTGCCTCCAGATGTGCATCGGAAACTACTACTGGTCTTCCAGGGAACGACCAAAGCGTAGACTGTTTGACACATTACTCCCATGTAGGAAAGTGCGTATGGTGACTGTCGTATTCAAAGGCGATGTAATTTCTGTGTTTCATCAACACTCTGATAGTCCACAGATTACAGAATAATACCAGATATGCATCGGAAACTACTACTGGCCTTCCAGGGAACGATCAAAGCGTACACGGTTTCAGACATTACTCCCATGGAGGAAAGTGCGCATGGTGACTGCTGTATTCTATCCCGATGCAATTTCTGTGTTTCATCAACACTCTGATAGTGCACAGATTACAGAATGCCTCCAGATGTGCAACGGAAACTACTACTGGTCTTCTAGGGAACGATCAAAGCGTATACTGTTTGAGACATTACTCCCATGGAGGAAAGTGCGAATATTAACTGTTGTATTCAATCCCGATGCAATTTCTGTGTTTCATCAACAGTCTGATAGTCCACAGATTACAGAATGCCTCCAGATGTGCATCGGAAACTACTACTGGTCTTCCAGGGAACGATCATAGCGTAGGCTGTTTGAGACATTACTCCCACGGAGGAAAGTGCGCATGGTGACTGTTGTATTCAATCCCGATGCAATTTCTGTGTTTCATCAACACTCTGATATTCCACAGATTACAGAATGATTCCAGATGTGCATCGGAATCTACTACTGGTCTTCCAGGGAACGATCAAAGCGTAGACTGTTTGAGACATTACTCCCATGGAGGAAAGTGCGCATGGTGATTGTTGTATTCAATCCCGATGGAATTTCTTTCTTTCATCAACACTCTGATAGTCCACAGATTACAGAATGCCTCCATATGTGCATCGGAAACTACTACTGGTCTTCCTGGGAACGATCAAAGCGTAGACTGTTTCAGACATTACTCAGATGGAATAAAGTGTGCATGGTGACTGTTGTATTTATCCCGACGCAATTACTGTGCTTCATCAACACTTTGAAGTTCCACAGATTACAGAATGCCTCCAGATGTGCATCGGAAACTACTACTGGTCTTCCAGGGAACGATCAAAGCGTAGACTGTTTGAGACACTACTCCCATGCAGGAAAGTGCGCATGGTGACTGTTGTATTCAATCCTGGTGAAATTTCTGTGTTTCATCATCACTCTGATAGTCCACAGATTACAGAATGCATGCAGATGTGCATCGGACAGTACTACTGGTCTTCCTGGGAACGATTAATGCGTAGACTGTTTGAGACATTACTCCCATGGAGGAAAGTCGGCATGGCGACTGTTGTATTCTATCGTGATGCAATTTCTGTGTTTCATCATCACTCTGATAGTCCACAGATTACAGAATGCCTCCAGATGTGCATCGGAAACTACTACTGGTCTTCCAGGGAACGATCAAAGCGTAGACTGTTAGAGACGTTACTCCCATGGAGGAAACTGTGCATCATGACAGTTGTATTCAATCCCTAAGCAATTTCTGTGTTTTATCAACACTCTAATAGTCCACAGATTACAGAATGCCTCCAGATGTGCATCAGAAACTACCACTGGTCTTCCAGGGAACGACCAAACCGTAGACTGTTTGACACATTACTCCCATCTAGGAAAGTGAGCATGGTGACTGTTGTATTCAATCCCGATGCAATTTCCCTGTTTCATCAAATCTCTGGTAGTCCACAGATTACAGATTGCCTCCAGATGTGCATCGGAAACTACTACTGGTCTTCCTGGGAACGATCAAAGCGTAGACTGTTTGAGACAATACTCCCCTGGAGGAAAGTGTGCATGGTGACTGCTGTATTAATCCCGACGCAATTTCTGTGTTTCATCAACACTTTGAAAGTCCACAGAGCACAGAATGCCTCCAGATATGCATCGGAAACTACTACTGGTCTTCCAGGGAACGACAAAAGCGTAGACTGTTTGAGACACTACTCCCATGCACGAAAGTGCGCCTGGTGACTGTTGTATCAATCCTGGTGAAATTTCTGTGTTTCATCAACACTCTGATAGTCCACAGATTACAGAATGCCTCCAGATGTGCATCGGAAACTACTACTTGTCTTCCAGGGAACAATCAAAGCGTAGACTGTTAGAGACATTATTCCTATGGAGGAAAGTGTGCATGGTGACTGTTGAATTCAATCCCGATGCAATTTCTGTGTTTTATCAATACTCTGATGGTCCACAGATTACTGAATGCCTCCAGATGTGCATCGGAAACTACCACTGGTCTTCCAGGGGACGATCAAAGCGTAGACTGTTTGAGACATCACTCCCATGGAGGAAAGTGAGCATGGTGCCTGTTGTATTCGATCCCGATGCAATTTCTGTGTTTCATCAACTCTCTGGCAGTCCACTGATTACAGATTGCCTCCAGATGTGCATCGGAAACCACTACTGGTCTTCGTGGGAACGATCAAAGCGTATACTGTTAGAGACATCACTCCCATGGAGGAAAGTGTGCATAGCGACTGTTGTATTCAATCCCGATGCAATTTCTGTGTTTCATCAACACTCTGATAGTCCACAGATTACAGAATGCCTCCAGATGTGCATCGGAAACTACTACTGGTCTTCCTGGGAACGATCAAAGCGTAGACTGTCTGAGACAATACTCCCATGGAGGAAAGTGCGCATGGTGACTGTTGTATTCTAGCGCGATGCAATTTCTGTGTTTCATCAACGCTCTGATAGTCCACAGATTACAGAATGCCTCCAGATGTGCATCTGTAACTATTGTATTCTAGCGCGATGCAATTTCTGTGTTTCATCAACGCTCTGATAGTCCACAGATTACAGAATGCCTCCAGATGTGCATCGGTAACTACTACTGGTCTTCCAAATAACGATCAAAGCGTAGACTGTTTGAGACATTACTCCCATGGAGGAAAGTGCGCATGGTGACTGTTGTATTCTATCCCGATGCAATTTCTGTATTTCATCAACTCTCTGGTAGTCCACAGATTACAGAATGCCACCAGATGTGAATCGGAAACTACTACTTTTCTTCCAGGGAACGATCAAAACGTATACTGTTTGAGACATTACTCCCATGCAGGAAAGTGCGAAAATTGACTGTTGTATTCAATCCCGATGCAATTTCTGTGTTTCGTCAACAGTCTGATAGTCCACAGAATACAGAATGTCTCCAGATGTGCATCGGAAACTACTACTGCCTTCCAGGGAACGATCATAGCGTAGACTGTTTGAGACACTACTCCCATGGAGCAAAGTGCGCATGGTGACTGTTGTATTCAATTCCGATGTAATTTCAGTGTTTCATCAACACCCTGATAGTCAACAGATTACAGAATGCCTCCAGATGTACATCGGAAACTACTACTGGTATTCCAGGGAAGGATCAAAGCGTAGACTGTTTCAGACATTACTCCCCTGGAGGAAAGTGCGCATGGTGACTGTTGTATTCGATCCCGATGAAATTTCTGTATTTTATCAACACACTGATATTCCACAGATTACAGAATGCCACCAGATGTGCATCGGAAACTACTACTGGTATTCCAGGGAACGATCAAAGCGTAGACTGTTTCAGACATTACTCCCATGGAGGAAAGTGCGCATGGTGTCTGCTGTATTCAATCACGATGCAATTTCTGTGTTTCATCAACACTCTGATAGTCCACAGATTACAGAATGCTTTTAGATGTACATCGGAAACTACCACTAGTCTTCCAGGTAACCATCAATGCGTAGAATCTTTGAGACATTACTTCCATTGAGGTAAGTGCGCATGGTGACTGTGATATTCAATCTCGATGCAATTTCTGTGTTCCATCAACACTCTGATAGTCCGCAGATTACAGATTGCCTCCAGATGTGCATCGGAAACTACTACTGGTCTTCCAGGGAACGACCAAAGCGTAGACTGTTTGACACATTACTCCCATGTAGGAAAGTGCGTATGGTGACTGTCGTATTCAAAGGCGATCTAATTTCTGTGTTTCATCAACACTCTGATAGTCCACAGATTACAGAATAATACCAGATATGCATCGGAAACTACTACTGGCCTTCCAGGGAACGATCAAAGCGTACACGGTTTCAGACATTACTCCCATGGAGGAAAGTGCGCATGGTGACTGCTGTATTCAATCCCGATGCAATTTCTGTGTTTCATCAACACTCTGATAGTCCACAGATTACAGAATGCCTCCAGATGTGCAACGGAAACTACTACTGGTCTTCTAGGGAACGATCAAAGCGTATACTGTTTGAGACATTACTCCCATGGAGGAAAGTGCGAATATTAACTGTTGTATTCAATCCCGATGCAATTTCTGTGTTTCATCAACAGTCTGATAGTCCACAGATTACAGAATGCTTCCAGATGTGCATCGGAAACTACTACTGGTCTTCCAGGGAACGATCATAGCGTAGACTGTTTGAGACATTACTCCCACGGAGGAAAGTGCGCATGGTGACTGTTGTATTCAATCCCGATGCAATTTCTGTGTTTCATCAACACTCTGATATTCCACAGATTACAGAATGATTCCAGATGTGCATCGGAATCTACTACTGGTCTTCCAGGGAACGATCAAAGCGTAGACTGTTTGAGACATTACTCCCATGGAGGAAAGTGCGCATGGTGATTGTTGTATTCAATCCCGATGGAATTTCTTTCTTTCATCAACACTCTGATAGTCCACAGATTACAGAATGCCTCCATATGTGCATCGGAAACTACTACTGGTCTTCCTGGGAACGATCAAAGCGTAGACTGTTTCAGACATTACTCAGATGGAATAAAGTGTGCATGGTGACTGTTGTATTTATCCCGACGCAATTACTGTGTTTCATCAACACTTTGAAGTTCCACAGATTACAGAATGCCTCCAGATGTGCATCGGAAACTACTACTGGTCTTCCAGGGAACGATCAAAGCGTAGACTGTTTGAGACACTACTCCCATGCAGGAAAGTGCGCATGGTGACTGTTGTATTCAATCCTGGTGAAATTTCTGTGTTTCATCATCACTCTGATAGTCCACAGAGTACAGAATGCATGCAGATGTGCATCGGACAGTGCTACTGGTCTTCCTGGGAACGATTAATGCGTAGACTGCTTGAGACATTACTCCCATGGAGGAAAGTCGGCATGGCGACTGTTGTATTCTATCGTGATGCAATTTCTGTGTTTCATCATCACTCTGATAGTCCACAGATTACAGAATGCCTCCAGATGTGCATCGGAAACTACTACTGGTCTTCCAGGGAACGATCAAAGCGTAGACTGTTAGAGAGATTACTCCCATGGAGGAAACTGTGCATCATGACAGTTGTATTCAATCCCTAAGCAATTTCTGTGTTTTATCAACACTCTAATAGTCCACAGATTACAGAATGCCTCCAGATGTGCATCAGAAACTACCACTGGTCTTCCAGGGAACGATCAAAGCGTAGACTGTTTGACACATTACTCCCATCTAGGAAAGTGAGCATGGTGACTGTTGTATTCAATCCCGATGCAATTTCCCTGTTTCATCAAATCTCTGGTAGTCCACAGATTACAGATTGCCTCCAGATGTGCATCGGAAACTACTACTGGTCTTCCTGGGAACGATCAAAGCGTAGACTGTTTGAGACAATACTCCCATGGAGGAAAGTGTGCATGGTGACTGCTGTATTAATCCCGACGCAATTTCTGTGTTTCATCAACACTTTGAAAGTCCACATAGCACAGAATGCCTCCAGATATGCATCGGAAACTACTACTGGTCTTCCAGGGAACGACAAAAGCGTAGACTGTTTGAGACACTACTCCCATGCACGAATGTGCGCCTGGTGACTGTTGTATCAATCCTGGTGAAATTTCTGTGTTTCATCAACACTCTGATAGTCCACAGATTACAGAATGCCTCCAGATGTGCATCGGTAACTACTACTGGTCTTCCAAATAACGATCAAAGCGTAGACTGTTTGAGACATTACTCCCATGGAGGAAAGTGCGCATGGTGACTGTTGTATTCTATCCCGATGCAATTTCTGTATTTCATCAACTCTCTGGTAGTCCACAGATTACAGAATGCCACCAGATGTGAATCGGAAACTACTACTATTCTTCCAGGGAACGATCAAAACGTATACTGTTTGAGACATTACTCCCATGCAGGAAAGTCCGAAAATTGACTGTTGTATTCAATCCCGATGCAATTTCTGTGTTTCGTCAACAGTCTGATAGTCCACAGAATACAGAATGTCTCCAGATGTGCATCGGAAACTACTACTGCCTTCCAGGGAACGATCATAGCGTAGACTGTTTGAGACACTACTCCCATGGAGCAAAGTGCGCATGGTGACTGTTGTATTCAATTCCGATGCAATTTCAGTGTTTCATCAACACCCTGATAGTCAACAGATTACAGAATGCCTCCAGATGTACATCGGAAACTACTACTGGTATTCCAGGGAAGGATCAAAGCGTAGACTGTTTCAGACATTACTCCCCTGGAGGAAAGTGCGCATGGTGACTGTTGTATTCAATCCCGATGAAATTTCTGTATTTTATCAACACACTGATATTCCACAGATTACAGAATGCATCCAGATGTGCATCGGGAACTACTACTGGTCTACCAGGGAACGATCAAAGCGTAGACTGTTTGAGACATTACCCCCATGTAGGAAAGTGCGCAAGGTGACTGTTGTATTCAATCCCGAAGCAATTTCTTAGTTTCATCAACACTCTGATAGTCCACAGATTACAGAATGCCTCCAGATGTGCATCGGAAACTTCTACTGGTCGTCCAGGGAACGATGAAAGCGTAGACTGTTTCTGACGTTACTCCCATGGAGGAAAGTGCGGATGGTGACTGTTGTATTTACTCCCGATGCAATTTCTGTGTTTCATCAACACTTTGAAGGTCCATAGATTACAGAGTGCCTCCAGATGTCCATCGGAAACTACTACTGGTCTTCCAGGGAAAAATCAAAGCGTAGACTGTTTGACACATTACTCCCATGAAGGAAAGTGCGCATGGTGACTGCTGTATTCAATCCCGATGCAATTTCTGTGTTTCATCAATACACTGATAGTCCACAGATTACTGAATGCCTCCAGATGTGCATCGGAAACTACTACTGGTCTTCTAGGGAACGATCAAAGCGTATGCTGTTTGAGACATTACTCCCATGGAGGAAAGTGCGAATATTGACTGTTGTATTCAATCCCGATGCAACTTCTGTGTTTCATCAACAGTCTGATAGTCCACAGATTACAGAATGCCTCCAGATGTGCATCGGAAACTACTACTGGTCTTACAGGGAACGATCATAGCGTAGACTGTTTGAGACATTACTCCCATGGAGGGAAGTGAGGATGGTGACTGTTGTATTCAATCCCTATGCAATTTCTCTGTTTCATCAACACTCTGATAGTCCACAGATTACAGATTGCCTCCAGGTGTGCATCGGAAACTACTACTGGTCTTCTTGGGAACGATGAATGCGTAGACTGTTTAAGACATTAGTCCCATGGAGGAAAGTGCGCATGGTGACAGTTGTATTCAATCCCGATGCAATTTCTGTGTTTCATCAACACTTTGAAGGTCCACAGGTTACAGAATGCCTCCAGATGTGCATCGGAAACTACTACTGGTCTTCCAGGGAACGATCAAAGCGTAGACTGTTAGAGACATTACTCTCATGGAGGAAAGTGTGTATCATGCCTGTTGTATTCATCCCGATGCAATTTCTGTGTTTTATCAACACTCTGATAGTCCACAATTTACAGAATACCTCCAGATGTGCATCAGAAACTACCACTGGTCTTCCAGGGAACGATCAAAGCGTAGACTGTTTGACAGATTACTCCCATGGAGGAAAGTGCGCATGGTGACTGTTGTATTCACTCCCGATGCAATTTCTGGGTTTCATTAACTCTCTGGTAGTCCACAGATTACAGATTGCCTCCAGATGTGCATCAGAAACTACTACTGGTCTTCCAGGAAACTATCAAAGCGTAGACTGTTTGAGACATTACTGACATGGAGGAAAGTGCGCATGGTGACTGTTGTATTCAATCACGATGCAATGTCTGTGTTTCATCAACAATCTGATAGTCCACAGATTACAAAATGCCTTCAGATGTGCATCGGAAACTACTACCTTTCTTCCAGGGAACGTTAAAGGCGTAGACTGTTTGAGACATTACTCCCATGGAGGAAATTGCGCATGGTGACTGTTGTATTCAAAGCCGATGCAATTTCTGTGTTTCATCAACAATCTGATAGTCCACAGATTACAGAATGCCACCAGATGTGCATCGGGAACTACTACTGGTATTCCAGGGAACGATCAAAGCGTAGACTGTTTCAGACTTTACTCCCATGGAGGAAAGTGCGCATGGTGATTGTTGCATTCTATCCCGATGCAATTTCTGTATTTCATCAACTCTCTGGTAGTTAACAGATTACAGAATGCCACCAGATGTGAATCGGAAACTACTACTGGTCTTCCAGGGAACGATCATAGCGTAGACTGTTTGAGACATTACTCCCATGGAGGAAAGTGCGCATGGTGACTGTTGTATTCAATCCCGATGCAATTTCTTTGTTTCATCGACACTCTGATAGTCCACAGATTACAGAATGCCACCAGATGTGCATCGGAAACTACTACTGGTATTCCAGGGAACGATCAAAGCGTAGACTGTTTCAGACATTACTCCCATGGAGGAAAGTGCGCATGGTAACTGCTGTATTCAATCACGATGCAATTTCTGTGTTTCATCAACACTCTGATAGTCCACAGATTACAGAATGCTTCCAGATGTACATCGGAAACTACCACTGGTCTTCCAGGTAACGATCAAAGCGTAGACTGTTTGACACATTACTCCCATCTAGGAAAGTGAGCATGGTGACTGTTGTATTCAATCCCGATGCAATTTCCCTGTTTCATCAAATCTCTGGTAGTCCACAGATTACAGATTGCCTCCAGATGTGCATCGGAAACTACTACTGGTCTTTCTGGGAACGATCAAAGCGTAGACTGTTTGAGACAATACTCCCATGGAGGAAAGTGTGCATGGTGACTGCTGTATTAATCCCGACGCAATTTCTGTGTTTCATCAACACTTTGAAAGTCCACAGAGCACAGAATGCCTCCAGATATGCATCGGAAACTACTACTGGTCTTCCAGGGAACGACAAAAGCGTAGACTGTTTGAGACACTACTCCCATGCATGAAAGTGCGCCTGGTGACTGTTGTATCAATCCTGGTGAAATTTCTGTGTTTCATCAACACTCTGATAGTCCACAGATTACAGAATGCCTCCAGATGTGCATCGGAAACTACTACTTGTCTTCCAGGAAACAATCATAGCGTAGACTGTTAGAGACATTATTCCTATGGAGGAAAGTGTGCATGGTGACTGTTGAATTCAATCCCGATGCAATTTCTGTGTTTTATCAATACTCTGATGGTCCGAAGATTACTGAATGCCTCCAGATGTGCATCGGAAACTACCACTGGTCTTCCAGGGGACGATCAAAGCGTAGACTGTTTGAGACATCACTCCCATGGAGGAAAGTGAGCATGGTGCCTGTTGTATTCGATCCCGATGCAATTTCTGTGTTTCATCAACTCTCTGGCAGTCCACTGATTACAGATTGCCTCCAGATGTGCATCGGAAACCACTACTGGTCTTCGTGGGAACGATCAAAGCGTATACTGTTAGAGACATCACTCCCATGGAGGAAAGTGTGCATAGCGACTGTTGTATTCAATCCCGATGCAATTTCTGTGTTTCATCAACACTCTGATAGTCCACAGATTACAGAATGCCTCCAGATGTGCATCGGAAACTACTACTGGTCTTCCTGGGAACGGTCAAAGCGTAGACTGTCTGAGACAATACTCCCATGGAGGAAAGTGCGCATGGTGACTGTTGTATTCTATCGCGATGCAATTTCTGTGTTTCATCAACGCTCTGATAGTCCACAGATTACAGAATGCCTCCAGATGTGCATCGGTAACTACTACTGGTCTTCCAAATAACGATCAAAGCGTAGACTGTTTGAGACATTACTCCCATGGAGGAAAGTGCGCATGGTGACTGTTGTATTCTATCCCGATGCAATTTCTGTATTTCATCAACTCTCTGGTAGTCCACAGATTACAGAATGCCACCAGATGTGAATCGGAAACTACTACTATTCTTCCAGGGAACGATCAAAACGTATACTGTTTGAGACAATACTCCCATGCAGGAAAGTGCGAAAATTGACTGTTGTATTCAATCCCGATGCAATTTCTGTGTTTCGTCAACAGTCTGATAGTCCACAGAATACAGAATGTCTCCAGATGTGCATCGGAAACTACTACTGCCTTCCAGGGAACGATCATAGCGTAGACTGTTTGAGACACTACTCCCATGGAGCAAAGTGCGCATGGTGACTGTTGTATTCAATTCCGATGCAATTTCAGTGTTTCATCAACACCCTGATAGTCAACAGATTACAGAATGCCTCCAGATGTACATCGGAAACTACTACTGGTATTCCAGGGAACGATCAAAGCGTAGACTGTTTCAGACATTACTCCCCTGGAGGAAAGTGCGCATGGTGACTGTTGTATTCAATCCCGATGAAATTTCTGTATTTTATCAACACACTGATATTCCACAGATTACAGAATGCATCCAGATGTGCATCGGGAACTACTACTGGTCTACCAGGGAACGATCAAAGCGTAGACTGTTTGAGACATTACCCCCATGTAGGAAAGTGCGCAAGGTGACTGTTGTATTCAATCCCGAAGCAATTTCTTTGTTTCATCAACACTCTGATAGTCCACAGATTACAGAATGCCTCCAGATGTGCATCGGAAACTTCTACTGGTCGTCCAGGGAACGATGAAAGCGTAGACTGTTTCTGACGTTACTCCCATGGAGGAAAGTGCGGATGGTGACTGTTGTATTTACTCCCGATGCAATTTCTGTGTTTCATCAACACTTTGAAGGTCCATAGATTACAGAGTGCCTCAAGATGTCCATCGGAAACTACTACTGGTCTTCCAGGGAAAAATCAAAGCGTAGACTGTTTGACACATTACTCCCATGAAGGAAAGTGCGCATGGTGACTGCTGTATTCAATCCCGATGCAATTTCTGTGTTTCATTAATACACTGATAGTCCACAGATTACTGAATGCCTCCAGATGTGCATCGGAAACTACTACTGGTCTTCTAGGGAACGATCAAAGCGTATGCTGTTTGAGACATTACTCCCATGGAGGAAAGTGCGAATATTGACTGTTGTATTCAATCCCGATGCAACTTCTGTGTTTCATCAACAGTCTGATAGTCCACAGATTACAGAATGCCTCCAGATGTGCATCGGAAACTACTACTGGTCTTCCAGGGAACGATCATAGCGTAGACTGTTTGAGACATTACTCCCATGGAGGGAAGTGAGGATGGTGACTGTTGTATTCAATCCCTATGCAATTTCTCTGTTTCATCAACACTCTGATAGTCCACAGATTACAGATTGCCTCCAGGTGTGCATCGGAAACTACTACTGGTCTTCTTGGGAACGATGAATGCGTAGACTGTTTAAGACATTAGTCCCATGGAGGAAAGTGCGCATGGTGACAGTTGTATTCAATCCCGATGCAATTTCTGTGTTTCATCAACACTTTGAAGGTCCACAGGTTACAGAATGCCTCCAGATGTGCATCGGAAACTACTACTGGTCTTCCAGGGAACGATCAAAGCGTAGACTGTTAGAGACATTACTCTCATGGAGGAAAGTGTGTATCATGCCTGTTGTATTCAATCCCGATGCAATTTCTGTGTTTTATCAACACTCTGATAGTCCACAGTTTACAGAATACCTCCAGATGTGCATCAGAAACTACCACTGGTCTTCCAGGGAACGATCAAAGCGTAGACTGTTTGACAGATTACTCCCATGGAGGAAAGTGCGCATGGTGACTGTTGTATTCACTCCCGATGCAATTTCTGTGTTTCATTAACTCTCTGGTAGTCCACAGATTACAGATTGCCACCAGATGTGCATCAGAAACTACTACTGGTCTTCCCGGAAACTATCAAAGCGTAGACTGTTTGAGACATTACTCCCATGGAGGAAAGTGCGCATGGTGACTGTTGTATTCAATCACGATGCAATTTCTGTGTTTCATCAACAATCTGATAGTCCACAGATTACAAAATGCCTTCAGATGTGCATCGGAAACTACTACCTTTCTTCCATGGAACGATAAAGGCGTAGACTGTTTGAGACATTACTCCCATGGAGGAAAGTGCGCATGGTGACTGTTGTATTCAAAGCCGATGCAATTTCTGTGTTTCATCAACAATCTGATTGTCCACAGATTACAGAATGCCACCAGATGTGCATCGGAAACTACTACTGGTATTCCAGGGAACGATCAAAGCGTAGACTGTTTCAGACTTTACTCCCATGGAGGAAAGTGCGCATGGTGACTGTTGTATTCTATCCCGATGCAATTTCTGTATTTCATCAACTCTCTGGTAGTCCACAGATTACAGAATGCCACCAGATGTGAATCGGAAACTACTACTGGTCTTCCAGGGAACGATCATAGCGTAGACTGTTTGAGACATAACTCCCATGGAGGAAAGTGCGCATGGTGACTGTTGTATTCAATCCCGATGCAATTTCTTTGTTTCTTCGACACTCTGATAGTCCACAGATTACAGAATGCCACCAGATGTGCATCGGAAACTAATACTGGTATTCCAGGGAACGATCAAAGCGTAGACTGTTTCAGACATTACTCCCATGGAGGAAAGTGCGCATGGTAACTGCTGTATTCAATCACGATGCAATTTCTGTGTTTCATCAACACTCTGATAGTCCACAGATTACAGAATGCTTCCAGATGTACATCGGAAACTACCACTGGTCTTCCAGGTAACGATCAATGCGTAGAATCTTTGAGACATTACTTCCATTGAGGTAAGTGCGCATGGTGACTGTGATATTCAATCTCGATGCAATTTCTGTGTTCCATCAACAGTCTGATAGTCCGCAGATTACAGATTGCCTCCAGATGTGCATCGGAAACTACTACTGGTCTTCCAGGGAACGACCAAAGCGTAGACTGTTTGACACATTACTCCCATGTAGGAAAGTGCGTATGGTGACTGTCGTATTCAAAGGCGATGTAATTTCTGTGTTTCATCAACACTCTGATAGTCCACAGATTACAGAATAATACCAGATATGCATCGGAAACTACTACTGGCCTTCCAGGGAACGATCAAAGCGTACACTGTTTCAGACATTACTCCCATGGAGGAAAGTGCGCATGGTGACTGCTGTATTCAATCCCGATGCAATTTCTGTGTTTCATCAACACTCTGATAGTCCACAGATTACAGAATGCCTCCAGATGTGCAACGGAAACTACTACTGGTCTTCTAGGGAACGATCAAAGCGTATACTGTTTGAGACATTACTCCCATGGAGGAAAGTGCGAATATTAACTGTTGTATTCAATCCCGATGCAATTTCTGTGTTTCATCAACAGTCTGATAGTCCACAGATTACAGAATGCCTCCAGATGTGCATCGGAAACTACTACTGGTCTTCCAGGGAACGATCATAGCGTAGACTGTTTGAGACATTACTCCCATGGAGGAAAGTGCGCATGGTGACTGTTGTATTCAATCCCGATGCAATTTCTGTGTTTCATCAACACTCTGATATTCCACAGATTACAGAATGATTCCAGATGTGCATCGGAATCTACTACTGGTCTTCCAGGGAACGATCAAATCGTAGACTGTTTGAGACATTACTCCCATGGAGGAAAGTGCGCATGGTGACTGTTGTATTCAATCACGATGCAATTTCTGTGTTTCATCATCACTCTGATAGTCCACAGATTACAGAATCCATGCAGATGTGCATCGGACAGTACTACTGGTCTTCCTGGGAACGATTAATGCGTAGACTGTTTGAGACATTACTCCCATGGAGGAAAGTCGGCATGGCGACTGTTGTATTCTATCGTGATGCAATTTCTGTGTTTCATCATCACTCTGATAGTCCACAGATTACAGAATGCCTCCAGATGTGCATCGGAAACTACTACTGGTCTTCCAGGGAACGATCAGAGCGTAGACTGTTAGAGACATTACTCCCATGGAGGAAAGTGTGCATCATGAGAGTTGTATTCAATCCCTAAGCAATTTCTGTGTTTTATCAACACTCTAATAGTCCACAGATTACAGAATGCCTCCAGATGTGCATCAGAAACTACCACTGGTCTTCCAGGGAACGATCAAAGCGTAGACTGTTTGACACATTACTCCCATCTAGGAAAGTGAGCATGGTGACTATTGTATTCAATCCCGATGCAATTTCTGTGTTTCCTCAAATCTCTGGTAGTCCACAGATTACAGATTGCCTCCAGATGTGCATCGGAAACTACTACTGGTCTTCCTGGGAACGATCAAAGCGTAGACTGTTTGAGACAATACTCCCATGGAGGAAAGTGTGCATGGTGACTGCTGTATTAATCCCGACGCAATTTCTGTGTTTCATCAACACTTTGAAGGTCCACAGATTACAGAATGCCTCCAGATATGCATCGGAAACTACTACTGGTCTTCCAGGGAACGACAAAAGCGTAGACTGTTTGAGACACTACTCCCATGCAGGAAAGTGCGCCTGGTGACTGTTGTATCAATCCTGGCGAAATTTCTGTGTTTCATCAACACTCTGATAGTCCACAGATTACAGAATGCCTCCAGATGTGCATCGGAAACTACTACTGGTCTTCCAGGGAACGATCAAAGCGTAGACTGTTAGAGACATTACTCCCATGGAGGAAAGTGTGCATGGAGACTGTTGAATTCAATCCCGATGCAATTTCTGTGTTTTATCAATACTCTGATGGTGCACAGATTACTGAATGCCTCCAGATGTGCATCGGAAACTACCACTGGTCTTCCAGGGAACGATCAAAGCGTAGACTGTTTGAGACATCACTCCCATGGAGGAAAGTGAGCATGGTGCCTGTTCTATTCGATCCCGATGCAATTTCTGTGTTTCATTAACTCTCTGGTAGTCCACAGATTACAGATTGCCTCCAGATGTGCATCGGAAACCACTACTGGTCTTCGTGGGAACGATCAAAGCGTATACTGTTAGAGACATTACTCCCATGGAGGAAAGTGTGCATAGCGACTGTTGTATTCAATCCCGATGAAATTTCTGTGTTTCATCAACACTCTGATAGTCCACAGATTACGGAATGCCTCCAGATGTGCATCGGAAACTATTACTGGTCTTCCTGGGAACGATCAAAGCGTAGACTCTCTGAGACAATACTCCCATGGAGGAAAGTGCGCATGGTGACTGTTGTATTCTATCGCGATGCAATTTCTGTGTTTCATCAACGCTCTGATAGTCCACAGATTACAGAATGCCTCCAGATGTGCATCGGTAACTACTACTGGTCTTCCAGATAACGATCAAAGCGTAGAATGTTTGAGACATTACTCCCATGGAGGAAAGTGCGCATGGTGACTGTTGTATTGAATCCCGAGGCAATTTCTGTGTTCATCAACACTTTGAAGGTCCCCTGATTACAGATTGTCTACTGATGTGCATCGATAACTACTACTGGTCTTCCAGGGAACGATCACAACGTAGACTGTTTGAGAATTACTCCCATGGAGGCAAGTGCGCATGGGGACTGTTGTATTCAATCCCGATGCAATTTCTGTGTTTCATCAACACTTTGATAGTCCACAGATTACAGAATGCCTCCAGATGTGCATCGGAAACTACTACTGGTCTTCCAGGGAACGATCAAAGCGTAGTCTGTTTGAGACATCACTCCCATAGAGGAAAGTGCGCGTGGTGACTTTTGTATTCAATTCCGATGCAATTTCTGTGTTTCATCAACACTTTGCAGGTCCATAAATTACAGAATGACTCCAGATGTGCATCGGAAACTAATACTGGTCTTCCTGGGAACGATCAATGCGTAGACTGTTTGAGACATTACTCCCATGTAGGAAAGTGCGGATGTTGACTGTTGTATTCACTCCCGATGCAATTACTGTGTTTCATCAACACTTTGAAGGTCCAAAGAGTACAGAATGCCTCCAGACATGCATCGGAAACTACTACTGGTCTTCCAATGAACGATCAAAGCGTAGACTGTTTGAGACACTACTCCCTTCCAGGAAAGTGCGCATGGTGACTATTGTATTCAATCCTGGTGAATTTTCTGTGTTTCATCAACACTCTGATAGTCCACAGACAACAGAATGCATGCAGATGTGCATCGGACAGTACTACTGGTCTTCCTGGGAACGATTAATGCGTAGACTGTTTGAGACATTACTCCCATGGAGGAAAGTGGGCATGGCGACTGTTGTATTCACTCCCGATGCAATTTCTGTGTTTCATCAACACTTTGAAGGTCTACAGAGTACAGAATACCTCCAAATGTGCATCAGAAACTACCACTGGTCTTCCAGGGAACGATCAAAGCGTAGACTGTTTGACACATTACTCCCATCTAGGAAAGTGGGCATGGTGACTGTTATATTCAATCCCGATGCAATTTCTGTGTTTCATCAACTCTCTGGTAGTCCACAGATTACAGATTGCCTCCAGATGTGCATCGGAAACTACTACTGGTCTTCCAGGGAACGATCAAAGCGTAGACTGTTTGAGACATTACTCCCATGGAGGAAAGTGCGCATGGTGACTGTTGTATTCAATCCCGATGCAATTTCTTTGTTTCATCAACACTCTGATAGTCCACAGATTGCAGAATGCCTCCAGATGTGCATCGGAAACTACTACTGGTCTTCCAGGGAACGATCAAAGCGTTGTCTGTTTGAGACATTACTGCCATGGATTAAAGTGCGGATGTTGACTGTTGTATTCACTCCCGATGCAATTTCTGTGTTTCATTAACACTTTGAAGGTCCACAGAGTAGAGAATACCTCCAGATATGCATCGGAAACTACTACTGGTCTTCCAGGGAACGATCAAAGCGTAGACTGTTTGAGACACTACTCCCATGCAGGAAAGTGCGAATGGTGACTGTTGTATTCAATCCTGGTGAAATTTCTGTGTTTCATCAACACTCTGATAGTCCACAGATTACAGAATGCATGCAGATGTGCATCGGACAGTACTACTGGTCTTCCTGGTAACGATTAATGCGTAGACAGTTTGAGACATTACTCCCATGGAGGAAAGTCGGCATGGCGACAGTTGTATTCAATTCCGATGCAATTTCTGTGTTTCAAAAACACTCTGATAGTAAACAGATTACAGAATGCCTCCAGATGTGCATCGGAAACTACTACTGGTCTTCCAGGGAACGATCAAAGCGTTGTCTGTTTGTGACAATACTCCCATCGAGGAAAGTGCGCATGGTGACTGTTGTATTCAATCCCGATGCAATTTCTGTGTTTCATCAACACTCTGATAGTCCACAGATTACAGAATGCCTCCAGATGTACATCGGAAACTACTACTGGTCTTCCAGGGAACGATCAAAGCGTATATTGTTTAAGACATTATTCCCATGGAGGAAAGTGCGAATATTGACTGTTGTATTCAATCACGATGCAATATTTGTGTTTCATCAACAGTCTGATAGTCCACAGATTACGGAATGCCTCCAGATGTGCATCGGAATCTACTACTGGTCTTCCAGGGAACGATCAAAGCGTAGACTGTTAGAGACATTACTCCCATGGAGGAAAGTGCGCATCATGACTGTTGTATTCAATCCCTATGCAATTTCTGTGTTTTATCAACACTCTAATAGTCCACAGATTACAGAATGCCTCCAGATGTGCATCAGAAACTACCACTGGTCTTCCAGGGAACGATCAAAGCGTAGACTGTTTGACATATTACTCCCATCTAGGAAAGTGGGCATGGTGACTGTTGTATTCAATCCCAATGCAAATTCTGTGTTTCATCAACACTCTGATAGTCCACAGATTACAGAATGCCTCCAGATGTGCATCGGAAACTACTACTGGTCTTCCAGGGAACGATCAAAGCGTAGACTGTTTCCGACATTACTCCAATGGGGGAAAGTGCGCATGGTGACTATTGTATTCAATCCCGATGCAATTTCTTTGTTTCATCAACACTCTGATATTCCACAGATTACAGAATGCCTCCAGATGTGCTTCGGAAACTACTACTGGTCTTCCAGGGAACGATCAAAGCGTAGACTGTTAGAGACATTACTCCCATGGAGGAAAGTGTGCATCATGACTGTTGTATTCAATCCCTATGCAATTTCTGTGTTTTATCTACACTGTAATAGTCCACAGATTACAGAATGACTCCAGATGTGCATCAGAAACTACCACTGGTCTTCCAGGGAACGATCAAAGCGTAGACTGTTTGACACATTACTCCCATCTAGGAAAGTGAGCATGGTGACTGTTGTATTGAATCCCGATGCATTTTCTGTGTTTCATCAAATCTCTGGTAGTCCACAGATTACAGATTGCCTCCAGATGTGCATCGGAAAATACTACTGGTCTCCCTGGAAACGATCAAATCGTCGACTGTTTGAGACACTACTCCCATGCAGGAAAGTGCGCATGGTGACTGTTGTATTCAATCCAGGCGAAATTTCTGTGTTTCATCAACACTCTGATAGTCCACAGATTACAGAATGCATCCAGACGTGCATCGTAAACTACTACTGGTCTTCCAGGGAACGATCAAAGCGTAGACTGTTACAGACATTACTCCCATGGAGGACAGTGTGCATAGTGACTGTTGAATTCAATCCCGATGCAATTTCTGTGTTTTATCAACACTCTGATGGTCCACAGATTACTGAATGCCTCCAGATGTGCATCGGAAAATACCACTGGTCTTCAAGGGAACGATCAAAGCGTAGACTGTTTGAGACATTACTCCCAGGGAGGAAAGTTCGCGTGGTGACTGTTGTATTCAATCCCGATGCAATATCTGTGTTTCATCAACACTCTGATGGTATACAAATTTCAGATTGTCTCCAAATGTGCATCTGAAGCTACTACTGGTCTTCCTGGGAACGATCAAAGCGTAGACTGTTTCAGACTTTATTCCCATTTAGAATGTGCGCATGGTGACTGTTGTATTCAATCCCGATGCAATTTCTGTGTTTCATCAACAGTCTGATAGTCCACAGATTACAGAATGCCTACAAATGTGCATCGGAAACTACTACTGGTCTTCCAGGGAACGATCAAAGCGTAGCCTGTTTGAGATTTACTCCCATGGAGGAAAGTGCGGATGGTTAGTGTTTTATTCAATCCCGATGCAATTTCTGTGTTTCATCAACACTCTGATAGTCCACAGATTACAGAATGCATCCAGATGTGCATCGGAAACTACTACTGGTTTTCCTGGGAAAGATCAAAGCGTAGACTGTTTCCGACATTACTCCAATGTGGGAAAGTGCGCATGGTGATTGTTGTATTCCATCCCGATGCAATTTATGTGTTTCATCAACTATTTGAAGTTCCACAGATTACAGAATGCCTCCACATGTGCATCGGAAACTACTACTGGTCTTCCAGGAAACGATCAAAGCGTAGATCGTTTGAGAATTACTCCCATGGAGGAAAGTGCGCAAGGTGACTGTTGAATTCAATCCCGATGCAATTTCTGTGTTTTATCAACACTCTGATGGTCCACAGATTACTGAATGCCTCCAGATGTGCATCGGAAACTACCACTGGTCTTCCAGTCAACGATCAAAGCGTAGGCTGTTTGAGACATCTCTCCCATGGAGGAAAGTGAGCATGGTGCCTGTTGTATTCGATCCCGATGCAATTTCTGTGTTTCGTCAACACTCTGATAGTCCACAGATTACAGAATGCCTCCAGATGTGCATCGGAAACTACTTCTAATCTTCCAGGGTACAATCAAAGAATAGACTGTTTGAGACACTACTCCCATGGCGGAAAGTACGCGTGGTGCCTTTTGTAATCAATCCCGATTCAATTTCTGTGTTTCATCGACAGTCTGATAGTCCAGAGATTACAGAGTGCCTCCAGATGTGCATCGGAAACTACTACTGGTTTTCCTGCGAAAGATCAAGGCGTAGACTGTTTCCGACATTACTCCAATGGGGGAAAGTGCGCATGGTGATTGTTGTATTCCATCCCGATGCAATTTCTGCGTTTCATCAACAATTTGAAGGTCCACAGATTACAGAATGCCTCCATATGTGCATCGGAAACTACTACTGGTCTTCCAGGAAACGATCAAATTGTAGATCGTTTGAGAAATACTCCCATGGAGGAAAGTGCGCAAGGTGACTGTTGTATTCAATCCCGATGCAATTTATGTGTTTCATCAACACTCTGATAGTCCACTCATTACAGAATGCCTCCAGATGTGCATCGGAAATTACTACAGGTCTTCCAGGGAACGAACAAAGCGTAAACTCTTTGAGACACTACTCCCATGGAGGAAAGTGCGCATGGTGACTGTTGTATTCAATCCCGATGCAATTTCTGTATTTCATCAACAGTCTGATAGTCCACAGATTACAGAATGCCTCCAGATGTGTATCGGAAAATACTACTGGTCTTCCAGGTAGCGATCAAAGCGTAGACTGTTTGAGACATTACTCCCATGGAGGAAAGTGTGCATGGTGACTGTTGTATTCAATCACGATGCAATTTCTGTGTTTCATCAACAGTCTGATAGTACACAGATTACAGAATGCCTACAAATGTGCATCGGAAACTACTACTGGTCTTCCAGGGAACGATCAAAGCGTAGCCTGTTTGAGATTTACTCCCATGGAGGAAAGTGCGGATGGTTAGTGTTGTATTCAATCCCGATGCAATTTCTGTTTTTTATCAACACTCTGATAGTCCACAGATTACAGAATGCATCCAGATGTGCATCGGAAACAACTACTGGTTTTCCTGGGAAAGATCAAAGCGTAGACTGTTTCCGACATTACTCCAATGGGGGTAAGTGCACATGGTGATTGTTGTATTCCATCCCGATGCAATTTCTGTGTTTCATCAACTATTTGAAGGTCCACAGATTACAGAATGCCTCCATATGTGCATCGGAAACTACTACTGGTCTTCCAGGAAACGATCAAAGCGTAGACCGTTTGAGAATTACTCCCATGGAGGAAAGTGCGCAAGGTGACTGTTGTATTCAATCCCGATGCAATTTCTGTGTTTCATCAACACTCTGATGGTCCACAGATTACTGAATGCCTCCAGATGTGCATCGGAAAATACTACTGGTCTTCCAGGGAACGATCAAAGCGTAGACTGTTAGAGACATTACTCCCATGGAGGAAAGTGTGCATCATGACTGTTGTATTCAATCCCTATGCAATTTCTGTGTTTTATCTACACTGTAATAGTCCACAGATTACAGAATGACTCCAGATGTGCATCAGAAACTACCACTGGTCTTCCAGGGAACGATCAAAGCGTAGACTGTTTGACACATTACTCCCATCTAGGAAAGTGAGCATGGTGACTGTTGTATTGAATCCCGATGCATTTTCTGTGTTTCATCAAATCTCTGGTAGTCCACAGATTACAGATTGCCTCCAGATGTGCATCGGAAAATACTACTGGTCTCCCTGGGAACGATCAAAGCGTCGACTGTTTGAGACACTACTCCCATGCAGGAAAGTGCGCATGGTGACTGTTGTATTCAATCCAGGCGAAATTTCTGTGTTTCATCAACACTCTGATAGTCCACAGATTACAGAATGCATCCAGACGTGCATCGTAAACTACTACTGGTCTTCCAGGGAACGATCAAAGCGTAGACTGTTACAGACATTACTCCCATGGAGGACAGTGTGCATAGTGACTGTTGAATTCAATCCCGATGCAATTTCTGTGTTTTATCAACACTCTGATGGTCCACAGATTACTGAATGCCTCCAGATGTGCATCGGAAAATACCACTGGTCTTCAAGGGAACGATCAAAGCGTAGACTGTTTGAGACATTACTCCCAGGGAGGAAAGTTCGCGTGGTGACTGTTGTATTCAATCCCGATGCAATATCTGTGTTTCATCAACACTCTGATGGTATACAAATTTCAGATTGTCTCCAAATGTGCATCTGAAGCTACTACTGGTCTTCCTGGGAACGATCAAACCGTAGACTGTTTCAGACTTTATTCCCATTTAGAATGTGCGCATGGTGACTGTTGTATTCAATCCCGATGCAATTTCTGTGTTTCATCAACAGTCTGATAGTCCACAGATTACAGAATGCATCCAGATGTGCATCGGAAACTACTACTGGTTTTCCTGGGAAAGATCAAAGCGTAGACTGTTTCCGACATTACTCCAATGTGGGAAAGTGCGCATGGTGATTGTTGTATTCCATCCCGATGCAATTTATGGGTTTCATCAACTATTTGAAGGTCCACAGATTACAGAATGCCTCCATATGTGCATCGGAAACTACTACTGGTCTTCCAGGAAACGATCAAAGCGTAGACCGTTTGAGAATTACTCCCATGGAGGAAAGTGCGCAAGGTGACTGTTGAATTCAATCCCGATGCAATTTCTGTGTTTTATCAACACTCTGATGGTCCACAGATTACTGAATGCCTCCAGATGTGCATCGGAAACTACCACTGGTCTTCCAGTCAACGATCAAAGCGTAGGCTGTTTGAGACATCTCTCCCATGGAGGAAAGTGAGCATGGTGCCTGTTGTATTCGATCCCGATGCAATTTCTGTGTTTCGTCAACACTCTGATAGTCCACAGATTACAGAATGCCTCCAGATGTGCATCGGAAACTACTTCTAATCTTCCAGGGTACAATCAAAGAATAGACTGTTTGAGACACTACTCCCATGGCGGAAAGTACGCGTGGTGCCTTTTGTAATCAATCCCGATTCAATTTCTGTGTTTCATCGACAGTCTGATAGTCCAGAGATTACAGAATGCCTCCAGATGTGCATCGGAAACTACTACTGGTTTTCCTGCGAAAGATCAAGGCGTAGACTGTTTCCGACATTACTCCAATGGGGGAAAGTGCGCATGGTGATTGTTGTATTCCATCCCGATGCAATTTCTGCGTTTCATCAACCATTTGAAGGTCCACAGATTACAGAATGCCTCCATATGTGCATCGGAAACTACTAATGGTCTTCCAGGAAACGATCAAATTGTAGATCGTTTGAGAAATACTCCCATGGAGGAAAGTGCGCAAGGTGGCTGTTGTATTCAATCCCGATGCAATTTATGTGTTTCATCAACACTCTGATAGTCCACAGATTACAGAATGCCTCCAGATGTGCATCGGAAATTACTACAGGTCTTCCAGGGAACGAACAAAGCGTAAACTCTTTGAGACACTACTCCCATGGAGGAAAGTGCGCATGGTGACTGTTGTATTCAATCCCGATGCAATTTCTGTATTTCATCAACAGTCTGATAGTCCACAGATTACAGAATGCCTCCAGATGTGTATCGGAAAATACTACTGGTCTTCCAGGTAGCGATCAAAGCGTAGACTGTTTGAGACATTACTCCCATGGAGGAAAGTGTGCATGGTGACTGTTGTATTCAATCCCGATGCAATTTCTGTGTTTCATCAACAGTCTGATAGTACACAGAATACAGAATGCCTACAAATGTGCATCGGAAACTACTACTGGTCTTCCAGGGAACGATCAAAGCGTAGCCTGTTTGAGATTTACTCCCATGGAGGAAAGGGCGGATGGTTAGTGTTGTATTCAATCCCGATGCAATTTCTGTGTTTCATCAACACTCTGATAGTCCACCGATTACAGAATGCATCCAGATGTGCATCGGAAACAACTACTGGTTTTCCTGGGAAAGATCAAAGCGTAGACTGTTTCCGACATTACTCCAATGGGGGAAAGTGCGCATGGTGATTGTTGTATTCCATCCCGATGCAATTTCTGTGTTTCATCAACTATTTGAAGGTCCACAGATTACAGAATGCCTCCATATGTGCATCGGAAACTACTACTGGTCTTCCAGGAAACGATCAAAGCGTAGACCGTTTGAGAATTACTCCCATGGAGGAAAGTGCGCAAGGTGAATGTTGTATTCAATCCCGATGCAATTTCTGTGTTTCATCAACACTCTGATAGTCCACAGATTACAGAATGCCTCCAGATGTGCATCGGAAACTACTACTGGTCTTTCAGGGAACGATCAAAGCGTATATTGTCTAAGACATTACTCCCATGGAGGAAAGTGCGAATATTGACTGTTGTATTCAATCACGATGCAATTTCTGTGTTTCATTAACAGTCTGATAGTCCACAGATTACGGAATGCCTCCAGATGTGCATCGGAAACTACTACTGGTATTCCAGGGAACGATCAAAGCGTAGACTGTTAGAGACATTACTCCCATGGAGGAAAGTGTGCATCATGACTGTTGTATTCAATCCCTATGCAATTTCTGTGTTTTATCAACACTCTAATAGTCCACAGATTACAGAATGCCTCCAGATGTGCATAAGAAACTACCACTGGTCTTCCAGGGAACGATCAAAGCGTAGACTGTTTGACATATTACTCCTATCTAGGAACGTGGGCATGGTGACTGTTGTATTCAATCCCGATGCAATTTCTGTGTTTCATCAACTTTCTGGTAGTGCACAGATTACAGATTCCTTCCAGATATGCATCGGAAACTACTACTGGTTTTCCAGGGAACGATCAAAGCGTAGACTGTTTGAGACATTACTCCCAAGGAGGAAAGTGCGCATGGTGACTATTGTATTCAATCCCGATGCAATTTCTTTGTTTCATCAACACTCTGATATTCCACAGATTACAGAATGCCTCCAGATGTGCATCGGAAACTACTACTGGTCTTCCAGGGAACGATCAAAGCGTAGACTGTTAGAGACATTACTCCCATGGAGGAAAGTGTGCATCATGACTGTTGTATTCAATCCCTATGCAATTTCTGTGTTTTATCTACACTGTAATAGTCCACAGATTACAGAATGACTCCAGATGTGCATCAGAAACTACCACTGGTCTTCCAGGGAACGATCAAAGCGTAGACTGTTTGACACATTACTCCCATCTAGGAAAGTGAGCATGGTGACTGTTGTATTGAATCCCGATGCATTTTCTGTGTTTCATCAAATCTCTGGTAGTCCACAGATTACAGATTGCCTCCAGATGTGCATCGGAAAATACCACTGGTCTCCCTGGGAACGATCAAAGCGTAGACTGTTTGAGACACTACTCCCATGCAAGAAAGTGCGCATGATGACTGTTGTATTCAATCCCGGCGAAATTTCTGTGTTTCATCAACACTCTGATAGACCACAGATTACAGAATGCATCCAGACGTGCATCGGAAACTACTACTGGTCTTCCAGGGAACGATCAAAGCGTAGACTGTTAGAGACATTACTCCCATGGAGGAAAGTGTGCATGGTGACTGTTGAATTCAATCCCGATGCAATTTCTGTGTTTTATCAACACTCTGATGGTCCACAGATTACTAAATGCCTCCAGATGTGCATCGGAAAATACCACTGGTCTTCAAGGGAACGATCAAATCGTAGACTGTTGAGACATTACTCCCAGTTAGGAAAGTTCGCGTGGTGACTGTTGTATTCAATCCCGATGCAATATCTGTGTTTCATCAACACTCTGATGGTATACAAATTTCAGATTGTCTCCAAATGTGCATCTGAAGCTACTACTGGTCTTCCTGGGAACGATCAAAGCGTAGACTGTTTCAGACTTTATTCCCATTTAGAATGTGCGCATTGTGACTGTTGTATTCAATCCCGATGCAATTTCTGTGTTTCATCAACAGTCTGATAGTCCACAGATTACAGAATGCCTACAAATGTGCATCGGAAACTACTACTGGTCTTCCAGGGAACGATCAAAGCGTAGACCGTTTGAGAATTACTCCCATGTAGGAAAGTGCGCAAGGTGACTGTTGTATTCAATCCCGATGCAATTTCTGTGTTTCATCAACACTCTGATAGTCCACAGATTACAGAATGCCTCCAGATGTGCATCGGAAACTACTGCTGGTCTTCCAGGGAACGATCAAAGCGTATATTGTCTAAGACATTACTCCCATGGAGGAAAGTGCGAATATTGACTGTTGTATTCAATCACGATGCAATTTCTGTGTTTCATTAACAGTCTGATAGTCCACAGATTACGGAATGCCTCCAGATGTGCATCGGAAACTACTACCTTTCTTCCAGGGAACGTTAAAGGCGTAGACTGTTTGAGACATTACTCCCATGGAGGAAATTGTGCATGGTGACTGTTGTATTCAAAGCCGATGCAATTTCTGTGTTTCATCAACAATCTGATAGTCCACAGATTACAGAATGCCACCAGATGTGCATCGGGAACTACTACTGGTATTCCAGGGAACGATCAAAGCGTAGACTGTTTCAGACTTTACTCCCATGGAGGAAAGTGCGCATGGTGACTGTTGCATTCTATCCCGATGCAATTTCTGTATTTCATCAACTCTCTGGTAGTCCACAGATTACAGAATGCCACCAGATGTGAATCGGAAACTACTACTGGTCTTCCAGGGAACGATCATAGCGTAGACTGTTTGAGACATTACTCCCATGGAGGAAAGTGCGCATGGTGACTGTTGTATTCAATCCCGATGCAATTTCTTTGTTTCATCGACACTCTGATAGTCCACAGATTACAGAATGCCACCAGATGTGCATCGGAAACTACTACTGGTATTCCAGGGAACGATCAAAGCGTAGACTGTTTCAGACATTACTCCCATGGAGGAAAGTGCGCATGGTAACTGCTGTATTCAATCACGATGCAATTTCTGTGTTTCATCAACACTCTGATAGTCCACAGATTACAGAATGCTTCCAGATGTACATCGGAAACTACCACTGGTCTTCCAGGTAACGATCAAAGCGTAGACTGTTTGACACATTACTCCCATCTAGGAAAGTGAGCATGGTGACTGTTGTATTCAATCCCGATGCAATTTCCCTGTTTCATCAAATCTCTGGTAGTCCACAGATTACAGATTGCCTCCAGATGTGCATCGGAAACTACTACTGGTCTTTCTGGGAACGATCAAAGCGTAGACTGTTTGAGACAATACTCCCATGGAGGAAAGTGTGCATGGTGACTGCTGTATTAATCCCGACGCAATTTCTGTGTTTCATCAACACTTTGAAAGTCCACAGAGCACAGAATGCCTCCAGATATGCATCGGAAACTACTACTGGTCTTCCAGGGAACGACAAAAGCGTAGACTGTTTGAGACACTACTCCCATGCACGAAAGTGCGCCTGGTGACTGTTGTATCAATCCTGGTGAAATTTCTGTGTTTCATCAACACTCTGATAGTCCACAGATTACAGAATGCCTCCAGATGTGCATCGGAAACTACTACTTGTCTTCCAGGAAACAATCATAGCGTAGACTGTTAGAGACATTATTCCTATGGAGGAAAGTGTGCATGGTGACTGTTGAATTCAATCCCGATGCAATTTCTGTGTTTTATCAATACTCTGATGGTCCGAAGATTACTGAATGCCTCCAGATGTGCATCGGAAACTACCACTGGTCTTCCAGGGGACGATCAAAGCGTAGACTGTTTGAGACATCACTCCCATGGAGGAAAGTGAGCATGGTGGCTGTTGTATTCGATCCCGATGCAATTTCTGTGTTTCATCAACTCTCTGGCAGTCCACTGATTACAGATTGCCTCCAGATGTGCATCGGAAACCACTACTGGTCTTCGTGGGAACGATCAAAGCGTATACTGTTAGAGACATCACTCCCATGGAGGAAAGTGTGCATAGCGACTGTTGTATTCAATCCCGATGCAATTTCTGTGTTTCATCAACACTCTGATAGTCCACAGATTACAGAATGCCTCCAGATGTGCATCGGTAACTACTACTGGTCTTCCAAATAACGATCAAAGCGTAGACTGTTTGAGACATTACTCCCATGGAGGAAAGTGCGCATGGTGACTGTTGTATTCTATCCCGATGCAATTTCTGTATTTCATCAACTCTCTGGTAGTCCACAGATTACAGAATGCCACCAGATGTGAATCGGAAACTACTACTATTCTTCCAGGGAACGATCAAAACGTATACTGTTTGAGACAATACTCCCATGCAGGAAAGTGCGAAAATTGACTGTTGTATTCAATCCCGATGCAATTTCTGTGTTTCGTCAACAGTCTGATAGTCCACAGAATACAGAATGTCTCCAGATGTGCATCGGAAACTACTACTGCCTTCCAGGGAACGATCATAGCGTAGACTGTTTGAGACACTACTCCCATGGAGCAAAGTGCGCATGGTGACTGTTGTATTCAATTCCGATGCAATTTCAGTGTTTCATCAACACCCTGATAGTCAACAGATTACAGAATGCCTCCAGATGTACATCGGAAACTACTACTGGTATTCCAGGGAACGATCAAAGCGTAGACTGTTTCAGACATTACTCCCCTGGAGGAAAGTGCGCATGGTGACTGTTGTATTCAATCCCGATGAAATTTCTGTATTTTATCAACACACTGATATTCCACAGATTACAGAATGCATCCAGATGTGCATCGGGAACTACTACTGGTCTACCAGGGAACGATCAAAGCGTAGACTGTTTGAGACATTACCCCCATGTAGGAAAGTGCGCAAGGTGACTGTTGTATTCAATCCCGAAGCAATTTCTTTGTTTCATCAACACTCTGATAGTCCACAGATTACAGAATGCCTCCAGATGTGCATCGGAAACTTCTACTGGTCGTCCAGGGAACGATGAAAGCGTAGACTGTTTCTGACGTTACTCCCATGGAGGAAAGTGCGGATGGTGACTGTTGTATTTACTCCCGATGCAATTTCTGTGTTTCATCAACACTTTGAAGGTCCATAGATTACAGAGTGCCTCAAGATGTCCATCGGAAACTACTACTGGTCTTCCAGGGAAAAATCAAAGCGTAGACTGTTTGACACATTACTCCCATGAAGGAAAGTGCGCATGGTGACTGCTGTATTCAATCCCGATGCAATTTCTGTGTTTCATTAATACACTGATAGTCCACAGATTACTGAATGCCTCCAGATGTGCATCGGAAACTACTACTGGTCTTCTAGGGAACGATCAAAGCGTATGCTGTTTGAGACATTACTCCCATGGAGGAAAGTGCGAATATTGACTGTTGTATTCAATCCCGATGCAACTTCTGTGTTTCATCAACAGTCTGATAGTCCACAGATTACAGAATGCCTCCAGATGTGCATCGGAAACTACTACTGGTCTTCCAGGGAACGATCATAGCGTAGACTGTTTGAGACATTACTCCCATGGAGGGAAGTGAGGATGGTGACTGTTGTATTCAATCCCTATGCAATTTCTCTGTTTCATCAACACTCTGATAGTCCACAGATTACAGATTGCCTCCAGGTGTGCATCGGAAACTACTACTGGTCTTCTTGGGAACGATGAATGCGTAGACTGTTTAAGACATTAGTCCCATGGAGGAAAGTGCGCATGGTGACAGTTGTATTCAATCCCGATGCAATTTCTGTGTTTCATCAACACTTTGAAGGTCCACAGGTTACAGAATGCCTCCAGATGTGCATCGGAAACTACTACTGGACTTCCAGGGAACGATCAAAGCGTAGACTGTTAGAGACATTACTCTCATGGAGGAAAGTGTGTATCATGCCTGTTGTATTCAATCCCGATGCAATTTCTGTGTTTTATCAACACTCTGATAGTCCACAGTTTACAGAATACCTCCAGATGTGCATCAGAAACTACCACTGGTCTTCCAGGGAACGATCAAAGCGTAGACTGTTTGACAGATTACTCCCATGGAGGAAAGTGCGCATGGTGACTGTTGTATTCACTCCCGATGCAATTTCTGTGTTTCATTAACTCTCTGGTAGTCCACAGATTACAGATTGCCACCAGATGTGTATCAGAAACTACTACTGGTCTTCCCGGAAACTATCAAAGCGTAGACTGTTTGAGACATTACTCCCATGGAGGAAAGTGCGCATGGTGACTGTTGTATTCAATCACGATGCAATTTCTGTGTTTCATCAACAATCTGATAGTCCACAGATTACAAAATGCCTTCAGATGTGCATCGGAAACTACTACCTTTCTTCCAGGGAACGATAAAGGCGTAGACTGTTTGAGACATTACTCCCATGGAGGAAAGTGCGCATGGTGACTGTTGTATTCAAAGCCGATGCAATTTCTGTGTTTCATCAACAATCTGATTGTCCACAGATTACAGAATGCCACCAGATGTGCATCGGAAACTACTACTGGTATTCCAGGGAACGATCAAAGCGTAGACTGTTTCAGACTTTACTCCCATGGAGGAAAGTGCGCATGGTGACTGTTGTATTCTATCCCGATGCAATTTCTGTATTTCATCAACTCTCTGGTAGTCCACAGATTACAGAATGCCACCAGATGTGAATCGGAAACTACTACTGGTCTTCCAGGGAACGATCATAGCGTAGACTGTTTGAGACATAACTCCCATGGAGGAAAGTGCGCATGGTGACTGTTGTATTCAATCCCGATGCAATTTCTTTGTTTCTTCGACACTCTGATAGTCCACAGATTACAGAATGCCACCAGATGTGCATCGGAAACTACTACTGGTATTCCAGGGAACGATCAAAGCGTAGACTGTTTCAGACATTACTCCCATGGAGGAAAGTGCGCATGGTAACTGCTGTATTCAATCACGATGCAATTTCTGTGTTTCATCAACACTCTGATAGTCCACAGATTACAGAATGCTTCCAGATGTACATCGGAAACTACCACTGGTCTTCCAGGTAACGATCAATGCGTAGAATCTTTGAGACATTACTTCCATTGAGGTAAGTGCGCATGGTGACTGTGATATTCAATCTCGATGCAATTTCTGTGTTCCATCAACAGTCTGATAGTCCGCAGATTACAGATTGCCTCCAGATGTGCATCGGAAACTACTACTGGTCTTCCAGGGAACGACCAAAGCGTAGACTGTTTGACACATTACTCCCATGTAGGAAAGTGCGTATGGTGACTGTCGTATTCAAAGGCGATGTAATTTCTGTGTTTCATCAACACTCTGATAGTCCACAGATTACAGAATAATACCAGATATGCATCGGAAACTACTACTGGCCTTCCAGGGAACGATCAAAGCGTACACTGTTTCAGACATTACTCCCATGGAGGAAAGTGCGCATGGTGACTGCTGTATTCAATCCCGATGCAATTTCTGTGTTTCATCAACACTCTGATAGTCCACAGATTACAGAATGCCTCCAGATGTGCAACGGAAACTACTACTGGTCTTCTAGGGAACGATCAAAGCGTATACTGTTTGAGACATTACTCCCATGGAGGAAAGTGCGAATATTAACTGTTGTATTCAATCCCGATGCAATTTCTGTGTTTCATCAACAGTCTGATAGTCCACAGATTACAGAATGCCTCGAGATGTGCATCGGAAACTACTACTGGTCTTCCAGGGAACGATCATAGCGTAGACTGTTTGAGACATTACTCCCATGGAGGAAAGTGCGCATGGTGACTGTTGTATTCAATCCCGATGCAATTTCTGTGTTTCATCAACACTCTGATATTCCACAGATTACTGAATGATTCCAGATGTGCATCGGAATCTACTACTGGTCTTCCAGGGAACGATCAAATCGTAGACTGTTTGAGACATTACTCCCATGGAGGAAAGTGCGCATGGTGACTGTTGTATTCAATCACGATGCAATTTCTGTGTTTCATCATCACTCTGATAGTCCACAGATTACAGAATCCATGCAGATGTGCATCGGACAGTACTACTGGTCTTCCTGGGAACGATTAATGCGTAGACTGTTTGAGACATTACTCCCATGGAGGAAAGTCGGCATGGCGACTGTTGTATTCTATCGTGATGCAATTTCTGTGTTTCATCATCACTCTGATAGTCCACAGATTACAGAATGCCTCCAGATGTGCATCGGAAACTACTACTGGTCTTCCAGGGAACGATCAGAGCGTAGACTGTTAGAGACATTACTCCCATGGAGGAAAGTGTGCATCATGAGAGTTGTATTCAATCCCTAAGCAATTTCTGTGTTTTATCAACACTCTAATAGTCCACAGATTACAGAATGCCTCCAGATGTGCATCAGAAACTACCACTGGTCTTCCAGGGAACGATCAAAGCGTAGACTGTTTGACACATTACTCCCATCTAGGAAAGTGAGCATGGTGACTATTGTATTCAATCCCGATGCAATTTCTGTGTTTCCTCAAATCTCTGGTAGTCCACAGATTACAGATTGCCTCCAGATGTGCATCGGAAACTACTACTGGTCTTCCTGGGAACGATCAAAGCGTAGACTGTTTGAGACAATACTCCCATGGAGGAAAGTGTGCATGGTGACTGCTGTATTAATCCCGACGCAATTTCTGTGTTTCATCAACACTTTGAAGGTCCACAGATTACAGAATGCCTCCAGATATGCATCGGAAACTACTACTGGTCTTCCAGGGAACGACAAAAGCGTAGACTGTTTGAGACACTACTCCCATGCAGGAAAGTGCGCCTGGTGACTGTTGTATCAATCCTGGCGAAATTTCTGTGTTTCATCAACACTCTGATAGTCCACAGATTACAGAATGCCGCCAGATGTGCATCGGAAACTACTACTGGTCTTCCAGGGAACGATCAAAGCGTAGACTGTTAGAGACATTACTCCCATGGAGGAAAGTGTGCATGGAGACTGTTGAATTCAATCCCGATGCAATTTCTGTGTTTTATCAATACTCTGATGGTGCACAGATTACTGAATGCCTCCAGATGTGCATCGGAAACTACCACTGGTCTTCCAGGGAACGATCAAAGCGTAGACTGTTTGAGACATCACTCCCATGGAGGAAAGTGAGCATGGTGCCTGTTCTATTCGATCCCGATGCAATTTCTGTGTTTCATTAACTCTCTGGTAGTCCACAGATTACAGATTGCCTCCAGATGTGCATCGGAAACCACTACTGGTCTTCGTGGGAACGATCAAAGCGTATACTGTTAGAGACATTACTCCCATGGAGGAAAGTGTGCATAGCGACTGTTGTATTCAATCCCGATGCAATTTCTGTGTTTCATCAACACTCTGATAGTCCACAGATTACGGAATGCCTCCAGATGTGCATCGGAAACTATTACTGGTCTTCCTGGGAACGATCAAAGCGTAGACTCTCTGAGACAATACTCCCATGGAGGAAAGTGCGCATGGTGACTGTTGTATTCTATCGCGATGCAATTTCTGTGTTTCATCAACGCTCTGATAGTCCACAGATTACAGAATGCCTCCAGATGTGCATCGGTAACTACTACTGGTCTTCCAGATAACGATCAAAGCGTAGAATGTTTGAGACATTACTCCCATGGAGGAAAGTGCGCATGGTGACTGTTGTATTGAATCCCGAGGCAATTTCTGTGTTCATCAACACTTTGAAGGTCCCCTGATTACAGATTGTCTACTGATGTGCATCGATAACTACTACTGGTCTTCCAGG
Organism: Schistocerca gregaria; assembly: GCF_023897955.1. Taxonomy (NCBI): domain Eukaryota; kingdom Metazoa; phylum Arthropoda; class Insecta; order Orthoptera; family Acrididae; genus Schistocerca; species Schistocerca gregaria. The sequence continues at coordinate 38,157,143 of NC_064929.1, forward strand.
GAACGATCACAACGTAGACTGTTTGAGAATTACTCCCATGGAGGCAAGTGCGCATGGGGACTGTTGTATTCAATCCCGATGCAATTTCTGTGTTTCATCAACACTTTGATAGTCCACAGATTACAGAATGCCTCCAGATGTGCATCGGAAACTACTACTGGTCTTCCAGGGAACGATCAAAGCGTAGTCTGTTTGAGACATCACTCCCATAGAGGAAAGTGCGCATGGTGACTGTTGTATTTATCGCGACGCAATTTCTGTGTTTCATCAACACTTTGCAGGTCCATAAATTACAGAATGACTCCAGATGTGCATCGGAAACTAATACTGGTCTTCCTGGGAACGATCAATGCGTAGACTGTTTGAGACATTACTCCCATGTAGGAAAGTGCGGATGTTGACTGTTGTATTCACTCCCGATGCAATTACTGTGTTTCATCAACACTTTGAAGGTCCAAAGAGTACAGAATGCCTCCAGACATGCATCGGAAACTACTACTGGTCTTCCAATGAACGATCAAAGCGTAGACTGTTTGAGACACTACTCCCTTGCAGGAAAGTGCGCATGGTGACTATTGTATTCAATCCTGGTGAATTTTCTGTGTTTCATCAACACTCTGATAGTCCACAGATAACAGAATGCATGCAGATGTGCATCGGACAGTACTACTGGTCTTCCTGGGAACGATTAATGCGTAGACTGTTTGAGACATTACTCCCATGGAGGAAAGTGGGCATGGCGACTGTTGTATTCACTCCCGATGCAATTTCTGTGTTTCATCAACACTTTGAAGGTCTACAGAGTACAGAATACCTCCAAATGTGCATCAGAAACTACCACTGGTCTTCCAGGGAACGATCAAAGCGTAGACTGTTTGACACATTACTCCCATCTAGGAAAGTGGGCATGGTGACTGTTATATTCAATCCCGATGCAATTTCTGTGTTTCATCAACTCTCTGGTAGTCCACAGATTACAGATTGCCTCCAGATGTGCATCGGAAACTACTACTGGTCTTCCAGGGAACGATCAAAGCGTAGACTGTTTGAGACATTACTCCCATGGAGGAAAGTGCGCATGGTGACTGTTGTATTCAATCCCGATGCAATTTCTTTGTTTCATCAACACTCTGATAGTCCACAGATTACAGAATGCCTCCAGATGTGCATCGGAAACTACTACTGGTCTTCCAGGGAACGATCAAAGCGTTGTCTGTTTGAGACATTACTGCCATGGATTAAAGTGCGGATGTTGACTGTTGTATTCACTCCCGATGCAATTTCTGTGTTTCATTAACACTTTGAAGGTCCACAGAGTAGAGAATACCTCCAGATATGCATCGGAAACTACTACTGGTCTTCCAGGGAACGATCAAAGCGTAGACTGTTTGAGACACTACTCCCATGCAGGAAAGTGCGAATGGTGACTGTTGTATTCAATCCTGGTGAAATTTCTGTGTTTCATCAACACTCTGATAGTCCACAGATTACAGAATGCATGCAGATGTGCATCGGACAGTACTACTGGTCTTCCTGGTAACGATTAATGCGTAGACAGTTTGAGACATTACTCCCATGGAGGAAAGTCGGCATGGCGACAGTTGTATTCAATTCCGATGCAATTTCTGTGTTTCAAAAACACTCTGATAGTAAACAGATTACAGAATGCCTCCAGATGTGCATCGGAAACTACTACTGGTCTTCCAGGGAACGATCAAAGCGTTGTCTGTTTGTGACAATACTCCCATCGAGGAAAGTGCGCATGGTGACTGTTGTATTCAATCCCGATGCAATTTCTGTGTTTCATCAACACTCTGATAGTCCACAGATTACAGAATGCCTCCAGATGTACATCGGAAACTACTACTGGTCTTCCAGGGAACGATCAAAGCGTATATTGTTTAAGACATTATTCCCATGGAGGAAAGTGCGAATATTGACTGTTGTATTCAATCACGATGCAATATTTGTGTTTCATCAACAGTCTGATAGTCCACAGATTACGGAATGCCTCCAGATGTGCATCGGAATCTACTACTGGTCTTCCAGGGAACGATCAAAGCGTAGACTGTTAGAGACATTACTCCCATGGAGGAAAGTGCGCATCATGACTGTTGTATTCAATCCCTATGCAATTTCTGTGTTTTATCAACACTCTAATAGTCCACAGATTACAGAATGCCTCCAGATGTGCATCAGAAACTACCACTGGTCTTCCAGGGAACGATCAAAGCGTAGACTGTTTGACATATTACTCCCATCTAGGAAAGTGGGCATGGTGACTGTTGTATTCAATCCCAATGCAAATTCTGTGTTTCATCAACACTCTGATAGTCCACAGATTACAGAATGCCTCCAGATGTGCATCGGAAACTACTACTGGTCTTCCAGGGAACGATCAAAGCGTAGACTGTTTCCGACATTACTCCAATGGGGGAAAGTGCGCATGGTGACTATTGTATTCAATCCCGATGCAATTTCTTTGTTTCATCAACACTCTGATATTCCACAGATTACAGAATGCCTCCAGATGTGCTTCGGAAACTACTACTGGTCTTCCAGGGAACGATCAAAGCGTAGACTGTTAGAGACATTACTCCCATGGAGGAAAGTGTGCATCATGACTGTTGTATTCAATCCCTATGCAATTTCTGTGTTTTATCTACACTGTAATAGTCCACAGATTACAGAATGACTCCAGATGTGCATCAGAAACTACCACTGGTCTTCCAGGGAACGATCAAAGCGTAGACTGTTTGACACATTACTCCCATCTAGGAAAGTGAGCATGGTGACTGTTGTATTGAATCCCGATGCATTTTCTGTGTTTCATCAAATCTCTGGTAGTCCACAGATTACAGATTGCCTCCAGATGTGCATCGGAAAATACTACTGGTCTCCCTGGGAACGATCAAATCGTCGACTGTTTGAGACACTACTCCCATGCAGGAAAGTGCGCATGGTGACTGTTGTATTCAATCCAGGTGAAATTTCTGTGTTTCATCAACACTCTGATAGTCCACAGATTACAGAATGCATCCAGACGTGCATCGTAAACTACTACTGGTCTTCCAGGGAACGATCAAAGCGTAGACTGTTACAGACATTACTCCCATGGAGGACAGTGTGCATAGTGACTGTTGAATTCAATCCCGATGCAATTTCTGTGTTTTATCAACACTCTGATGGTCCACAGATTACTGAATGCCTCCAGATGTGCATCGGAAAATACCACTGGTCTTCAAGGGAACGATCAAAGCGTAGACTGTTTGAGACATTACTCCCATGGAGGAAAGTTCGCGTGGTGACTGTTGTATTCAATCCCGATGCAATATCTGTGTTTCATCAACACTCTGATGGTATACAAATTTCAGATTGTCTCCAAATGTGCATCTGAAGCTACTACTGGTCTTCCTGGGAACGATCAAAGCGTAGACTGTTTCAGACTTTATTCCCATTTAGAATGTGCGCATGGTGACTGTTGTATTCAATCCCGATGCAATTTCTGTGTTTCATCAACAGTCTGATAGTCCACAGATTACAGAATGCCTACAAATGTGCATCGGAAACTACTACTGGTCTTCCAGGGAACGATCAAAGCGTAGCCTGTTTGAGATTTACTCCCATGGAGGAAAGTGCGGATGGTTAGTGTTTTATTCAATCCCGATGCAATTTCTGTGTTTCATCAACACTCTGATAGTCCACAGATTACAGAATGCATCCAGATGTGCATCGGAAACTACTACTGGTTTTCCTGGGAAAGATCAAAGCGTAGACTGTTTCCGACATTACTCCAATGTGGGAAAGTGCGCATGGTGATTGTTGTATTCCATCCCGATGCAATTTATGTGTTTCATCAACTATTTGAAGTTCCACAGATTACAGAATGCCTCCATATGTGCATCGGAAACTACTACTGGTCTTCCAGGAAACGATCAAAGCGTAGACCGTTTGAGAATTACTCCCATGGAGGAAAGTGCGCAAGGTGACTGTTGAATTCAATCCCGATGCAATTTCTGTGTTTTATCAACACTCTGATGGTCCACAGATTACTGAATGCCTCCAGATGTGCATCGGAAACTACCACTGGTCTTCCAGTCAACGATCAAAGCGTAGGCTGTTTGAGACATCTCTCCCATGGAGGAAAGTGAGCATGGTGCCTGTTGTATTCGATCCCGATGCAATTTCTGTGTTTCGTCAACACTCTGATAGTCCACAGATTACAGAATGCCTCCAGATGTGCATCGGAAACTACTTCTAATCTTCCAGGGTACAATCAAAGAATAGACTGTTTGAGACACTACTCCCATGGCGGAAAGTACGCGTGGTGCCTTTTGTAATCAATCCCGATTCAATTTCTGTGTTTCATAGACAGTCTGATAGTCCAGAGATTACAGAATGCCTCCAGATGTGCATCGGAAACTACTACTGGTTTTCCTGCGAAAGATCAAGGCGTAGACTGTTTCCGACATTACTCCAATGGGGGAAAGTGCGCATGGTGATTGTTGTATTCCATCCCGATGCAATTTCTGCGTTTCATCAACAATTTGAAGGTCCACAGATTACAGAATGCCTCCATATGTGCATCGGAAACTACTACTGGTCTTCCAGGAAACGATCAAATTGTAGATCGTTTGAGAAATACTCCCATGGAGGAAAGTGCGCAAGGTGACTGTTGTATTCAATCCCGATGCAATTTATGTGTTTCATCAACACTCTGATAGTCCACAGATTACAGAATGCCTCCAGATGTGCATCGGAAATTACTACAGGTCTTCCAGGGAACGAACAAAGCGTAAAATCTTTGAGACACTACTCCCATGGAGGAAAGTGCGCATGGTGACTGTTGTATTCAATCCCGATGCAATTTCTGTATTTCATCAACAGTCTGATAGTCCACAGATTACAGAATGCCTCCAGATGTGTATCGGAAAATACTACTGGTCTTCCAGGTAGCGATCAAAGCGTAGACTGTTTGAGACATTACTCCCATGGAGGAAAGTGTGCATGGTGACTGTTGTATTCAATCACGATGCAATTTCTGTGTTTCATCAACAGTCTGATAGTCCACAGATTACAGAATGCCTACAAATGTGCATCGGAAACTACTACTGGTCTTCCAGGGAACGATCAAAGCGTAGCCTGTTTGAGATTTACTCCCATGGAGGAAAGTGCGGATGGTTAGTGTTGTATTCAATCCCGATGCAATTTCTGTGTTTCATCAACACTCTGATAGTCCACAGATTACAGAATGCATCCAGATGTGCATCGGAAACAACTACTGGTTTTCCTGGGAAAGATCAAAGCGTAGACTGTTTCCGACATTACTCCAATGGGGGTAAGTGCACATGGTGATTGTTGTATTCCATCCCGATGCAATTTCTGTGTTTCATCAACTATTTGAAGGTCCACAGATTACAGAATGCCTCCATATGTGCATCGGAAACTACTACTGGTCTTCCAGGAAACGATCAAAGCGTAGACCGTTTGAGAATTACTCCCATGGAGGAAAGTGCGCAAGGTGACTGTTGTATTCAATCCCGATGCAATTTCTGTGTTTCATCAACACTCTGATGGTCCACAGATTACTGAATGCCTCCAGATGTGCATCGGAAAATACTACTGGTCTTCCAGGGAACGATCAAAGCGTAGACTGTTAGAGACATTACTCCCATGGAGGAAAGTGTGCATCATGACTGTTGTATTCAATCCCTATGCAATTTCTGTGTTTTATCTACACTGTAATAGTCCACAGATTACAGAATGACTCCAGATGTGCATCAGAAACTACCACTGGTCTTCCAGGGAACGATCAAAGCGTAGACTGTTTGACACATTACTCCCATCTAGGAAAGTGAGCATGGTGACTGTTGTATTGAATCCCGATGCATTTTCTGTGTTTCATCAAATCTCTGGTAGTCCACAGATTACAGATTGCCTCCAGATGTGCATCGGAAAATACTACTGGTCTCCCTGGGAACGATCAAAGCGTCGACTGTTTGAGACACTACTCCCATGCAGGAAAGTGCGCATGGTGACTGTTGTATTCAATCCAGGCGAAATTTCTGTGTTTCATCAACACTCTGATAGTCCACAGATTACAGAATGCATCCAGACGTGCATCGTAAACTACTACTGGTCTTCCAGGGAACGATCAAAGCGTAGACTGTTACAGACATTACTCCCATGGAGGACAGTGTGCATCATGACTGTTGTATTCAATCCCTATGCAATTTCTGTGTTTTATCAACACTCTAATAGTCCACAGATTACAGAATGCCTCCAGATGTGCATCAGAAACTACCACTGGTCTTCCAGGGAACGATCAAAGCGTAGACTGTTTGACATATTACTCCTATCTAGGAAAGTGTGCATGGTGACTGTTGTATTCAATCACGATGCAATTTCTGTGTTTCATCAACAGTCTGATAGTACACAGATTACAGAATGCCTACAAATGTGCATCGGAAACTACTACTGGTCTTCCAGGGAACGATCAAATCGTAGCCTGTTTGAGATTTACTCCCATGGAGGAAAGTGCGGATGGTTAGTGTTTTATTCAATCCCGATGCAATTTCTGTGTTTCATCAACACTCTGATAGTCCACAGATTACAGAATGCATCCAGATGTGCATCGCAAACTACTACTGGTTTTCCTGGGAAAGATCAAAGCGTAGACTGTTTCCGACATTACTCCAATGTGGGAAAGTGCGCATGGTGATTGTTGTATTCCATCCCGATGCAATTTATGGGTTTCATCAACTATTTGAAGGTCCACAGATTACAGAATGCCTCCATATGTGCATCGGAAACTACTACTGGTCTTCCAGGAAACGATCAAAGCGTAGACCGTTTGAGAATTACTCCCATGGAGGAAAGTGCGCAAGGTGACTGTTGAATTCAATCCCGATGCAATTTCTGTGTTTTATCAACACTCTGATGGTCCACAGATTACTGAATGCCTCCAGATGTGCATCGGAAACTACCACTGGTCTTCCAGTCAACGATCAAAGCGTAGGCTGTTTGAGACATCTCTCCCATGGAGGAAAGTGAGCATGGTGCCAGTTGTATTCGATCCCGATGCAATTTCTGTGTTTCGTCAACACTCTGATAGTCCACAGATTACAGAATGCCTCCAGACGTGCATCGGAAACTACTACTGGTATTCCAGGGAACGATCAAAGCGTAGACTGTTAGAGACATTACTCCCATGGAGGAAAGTGTGCATCATGACTGTTGTATTCAATCCCTATGCAATTTCTGTGTTTTATCAACACTCTAATAGTCCACAGATTACAGAATGCCTCCAGATGTGCATCAGAAACTACCACTGGTCTTCCAGGGAACGATCAAAGCGTAGACTGTTTGACATATTACTCCTATCTAGGAACGTGGGCATGGTGACTGTTGTATTCAATCCCGATGCAATTTCTGTGTTTCATCAACTTTCTGGTAGTGCACAGATTACAGATTCCTTCCAGATATGCATCGGAAACTACTACTGGTTTTCCAGGGAACGATCAAAGCGTAGACTGTTTGAGACATTACTCCCAAGGAGGAAAGTGCGCATGGTGACTATTGTATTCAATCCCGATGCAATTTCTTTGTTTCATCAACACTCTGATATTCCACAGATTACAGAATGCCTCCAGATGTGCATCGGAAACTACTACTGGTCTTCCAGGGAACGATCAAAGCGTAGACTGTTAGAGACATTACTCCCATGGAGGAAAGTGTGCATCATGACTGTTGTATTCAATCCCTATGCAATTTCTGTGTTTTATCTACACTGTAATAGTCCACAGATTACAGAATGACTCCAGATGTGCATCAGAAACTACCACTGGTCTTCCAGGGAACGATCAAAGCGTAGACTGTTTGACACATTACTCCCATCTAGGAAAGTGAGCATGGTGACTGTTGTATTGAATCCCGATGCATTTTCTGTGTTTCATCAAATCTCTGGTAGTCCACAGATTACAGATTGCCTCCAGATGTGCATCGGAAAATACCACTGGTCTCCCTGGGAACGATCAAAGCGTAGACTGTTTGAGACACTACTCCCATGCAAGAAAGTGCGCATGGTGACTGTTGTATTCAATCCCGGCGAAATTTCTGTGTTTCATCAACACTCTGATAGACCACAGATTACAGAATGCATCCAGACGTGCATCGGAAACTACTACTGGTCTTCCAGGGAACGATCAAAGCGTAGACTGTTAGAGACATTACTCCCATGGAGGAAAGTGTGCATGGTGACTGTTGAATTCAATCCCGATGCAATTTCTGTGTTTTATCAACACTCTGATGGTCCACAGATTACTGAATGCCTCCAGATGTGCATCGGAAAATACCACTGGTCTTCAAGGGAACGATCAAATCGTAGACTGTTGAGACATTACTCCCAGTTAGGAAAGTTCGCGTGGTGACTGTTGTATTCAATCCCGATGCAATATCTGTGTTTCATCAACACTCTGATGGTATACAAATTTCAGATTGTCTCCAAATGTGCATCTGAAGCTACTACTGGTCTTCCTGGGAACGATCAAAGCGTAGACTGTTTCAGACTTTATTCCCATTTAGAATGTGCGCATTGTGACTGTTGTATTCAATCCCGATGCAATTTCTGTGTTTCATCAACAGTCTGATAGTCCACAGATTACAGAATGCCTACAAATGTGCATCGGAAACTACTACTGGTCTTCCAGGGAACGATCAAAGCGTAGACCGTTTGAGAATTACTCCCATGTAGGAAAGTGCGCAAGGTGACTGTTGTATTCAATCCCGATGCAATTTCTGTGTTTCATCAACACTCTGATAGTCCACAGATTACAGAATGCCTCCAGATGTGCATCGGAAACTACTACTGGTCTTCCAGGGAACGATCAAAGCGTATATTGTCTAAGACATTACTCCCATGGAGGAAAGTGCGAATATTGACTGTTGTATTCAATCACGATGCAATTTCTGTGTTTCATTAACAGTCTGATAGTCCACAGATTACGGAATGCCTCCAGATGTGCATCGGATACTACTACTGGTCTTCCAGGGAACGATCAAAGCGTAGACTGTTAGAGACATTACTCCCATGGATGAAAGTGTGCATCATAACTGTTGTATTCAATCCCTATGCAATTTCTGTGTTTTATCAACACTCTAATAGTCCACAGATTACAGAATGCCTCCAGATGTGCATCAGAAACTACCACTGGTCTTCCAGGGAACGATCAAAGCGTAGACTGTTTGACATATTACTCCTATCTAGGAAAGTGGGCATGGTGACTGTTGTATTCAATCCCGATGCAATTTCTGTGTTTCATCAACTCACTGGTAGTGCACAGATTACAGATTGCATCCAGATATGCATCGGAAACTACTACTGGTCTTCCAGGGAACGATCAAAGCGTAGACTGTTTGAGACATTACTCCCATGGAGGAAAGTGCGCATGGTGACTATTGTATTCAATCCCGATGCAATTTCTTTGTTTCATCAACACTCTGATATTCCACAGATTACAGAATGCCTCCAGATGTGCATCGGAAACTGCTACTGGTCTTCCAGGGAACGATCAAAGCGTAGACTGGTAGAGACATTACTCCCATGGAGGAAAGTGTGCATCATGACTGTTGTATTCAATCCCTATGCAATTTCTGTGTTTTATCTACACTGTAATAGTCCACAGATTACAGATAGCCTCCAGATGTGCATCGGAAAAAACTACTGGTCTCCCTGGAAACGATCAAAGCGTAGACTGTTTGAGACACTACTCCCATGCAGGAAAGTGCGCATGGTGACTGTTGTATTCAATCCCGGCGAAAATTCTGTGTTTCATCAACACTCTGATAGTCCACAGATTACAGAATGCATCCAGACGTGCATCGGGAACTACTACTGGTCTTCCAGGGAACGATCAAAACGTAGACTGTCCGAGACAATACTCCCATGGAGGAAAGTGCGAATGGTGACTGTTGTATTCAATCCCGATGCAATTTCTGTGTTTCGTCAACACTCTGATAGTCCACAGATTACAGAATGCCTCCAGATGTGCATCGGAAACTACTTCTAATCTTCCAGGGTACGATCAAAGAATAGACTGTTTGAGACACTACTCCCATGGCGGAAAGTATGCGTGGTGCCTTTTGTAATCAATCCCGATGCAATTTCTGTGTTTCATCAACTCTCTGGTAGTGCACAGATTACAGATTGCTTCCAGATATGCATCGGAAACTACTACTGGTTTTCCTGCGAAAGATCAAGGCGTACACTGTTTCCGACATTACTCCAATGGGGGAAAGTGCGCATGGTGATTGTTGTATTCCATCCCGATGCAATTTCTGCGTTTCATCAACAATTTGAAGGTCCACAGATTACAGAATGCCTCCATATGTGCATCGGAAACTACTACTGGTCTTCCAGGAAACGATCAAATTGTAGATCGTTTGAGAAATACTCCCATGGAGGAAAGTGCGCAAAGTGACTGTTGTATTCAATCCCGATGCAATTTATGTGTTTCATCAACACTCTGATAGTCCACAGATTACAGAATGCCTCCAGATGTGCATCGGAAATTACTACAGGTCTTCCAGGGAACGAACAAAGCGTAAACTCTTTGAGACACTACTCCCATGGAGGAAAGTGCGCATGGTGACTGTTGTATTCAATCCCGATGCAATTTCTGTATTTCATCAACAGTCTGATAGTCCACAGATTACAGAATGCCTCCAGATGTGTATCGGAAAATACTACTGGTCTTCCAGGTAGCGATCAAAGCGTAGACTGTTTGAGACATTACTCCCATGGAGGAAAGTGTGCATGGTGACTGTTGTATTCAATCCCGATGCAATTTCTGTGTTTCAACAACACTCTGAAGGTCCACAGCTTACAGATTGCCTCCAGATGTAAATCGGAAGCTACTACTGGTCTTCCAGGTAATGATTAAAGCGTAGACTGTTAGAGACTTTATTCCCATGGAGGAAAGTGCGCATGGTGACTGTTGTATTCTATCCCGATGCAATTTCTGTGTTTCATCAACACTCTGATAGTCCATAGATTACAGAATGCCTCCTGATGTGCATCGTAACTACTACTGGTCTTCCAGGGAACGATAAAAACGTAGACTGTTTAAGAATTACTCCCATGGAGGAAAGTGCGCATGGTGACTGTTGTATTCAATCCCGGCGAAATTTCTGTTTTTCATCAACACTCTGATAGTCCACAGATTACAGAATGCCTACAAATGTCCATCGGAAACTACTACTGGCCTTCCAGGTGACGATCAAAGCGTAGCCTGTTTGAGATTTACTCCCATGGAGGAAAGTGCGCATGGTGACTGTTGTATTCAATCCGGATGCAATTTCTGATTTTCATCAACACTCTGATAGTCCACAAATTGCAGATTGTCTCCAAATGTGCATCGGAACCTACTACTGGTCTTCCAGGTAGAGATCAAAGCGTAGACTGTTTGAGACATTACTCCCATGGAGGAAAGTGTGCATTGTGACTGCTGCATTCCATGCCGATGCAATTTCTGTGTTTCAACAACACTTTGAAGGTCCACAGCTTACAGATTGCCTCCAGATGTGCATCGGAAACTACTACTGGTCTTCTAGGGAACGATCAAAACGTAGACCGTTTCAGACGTTACTCCCATGGTGGAAAGTGCGGTTGGTGACTGTTGTATTCACTCCCGATGCAATTTCTGTGTTTCATCAACACTTTGAAGGTCCACAGAGTACAGAATGCCTCCAGATGTGCATCGGAAACTACTACTGGCCTTCCACAGAACGATCAAAGCGTAGACTGTTTGAGACATTACTCCCATGGAGGAAAGTGCGCATGGTGACTGTTGTATTCAATCCCGACGCAATTTCTGGGTGTCATCAACAGTCTGATAGTCCACAGGTTACAAAATGCCTCCAGATGTGCATCGGAAACTACCACTGGTCTTCCAGGGAACGATCAAAGCGTAGACTGTTTGAGACATTACTCCCGTTTAGGAAAGGGCGCATGGTGACTGTTGTATTCAATCCCGATGCAATTTCTGTGTTTCAACAACACTCTGAGAGTCCACAGATTACAGAGTGCCTCCAGATGTGCATCGGAAACTACTACTGGTCTTCAGGTAACGATTAAACCGTTGACTGTTTGAGACATTACTCCCATGGAGGAAAGTGCGCATGGTGACTGTTGTATTCAATACCGATGCAATTTCTCTGTTTCAACAACACTCTGATAGTCCACAGATTACAGAATGCCTTCGGATGTGCATCGGAAACTATTACTTTTCTTCCAGGGAACGATAAGGCGTAGACTGTTTGAGACATTACACCCATGGATGAAAGTGCGCGTGGTGACTGTTGTATTCAAAGCCGATGCTATTTCTGTGTTTCATCAACACCCGGATAGACCACAGATTACAGAATGCCTCCAGATGTGAATCGGAAACTACTACTGGTCATGAGGGAACTATCAAATCGATGACAGTTTGAGACATTACTCCCATGGAGGAAAGAACGCATGGTGACTGTTGTATTCAATCCCGATGCAATTTCTGTGTTTCATCAACACTCTGATAGTCCACAGATTACAGAATGCCTCCAGATGTGCATCGGAAACTACTACTGGTCTTCCAGGGAACGATCAAAGCGTAGACTGTTTGAGACATTACTCCCATGGAGGAAAGTGTGCATGGTGACTGTTGTATTCAATCCCGATGCAATTTCTGTGTTTCAACAACACTTTGAAGGTCCACAGCTTACAGATTGCCTCCAGATGTAAATCGGAAGCTACTACTGGTCTTCCAGTTAATGATCAAAGCGTAGACTGTTAGAGACCTTATTCCCAATGGAGGAAAGTGCGCATGGTGACTGTTGTATTCTATCCCGATGCAATTTCTGTGTTTCAACAACACTTTGAAGGTCCACAGCTTACAGATTGCCCCCAGATGTGCATCGGAAACTACTACTGGTCTTCTAGGGAACGATCAAAACGTAGACCGTTTCAGACGTTACTCCCATGGTGGAAAGTGCGGATGGTAACTGTTGTATTCACTCCCGATGCAATGTCTGTGTTTCATCAACACTTTGAAGGTCCACAGAGTACAGAATGCCTCCAGATGTGCATCGGAAACTACTACTGGCCTTCCACAGAACGATCAAAGCGTAGACTGTTTGAGACATTACTCCCATGGAGGAAAGTGCGCATGGTGAATGTTGTATTCAATCCCGATGCAATTTCTGGGTTTCATCAACAGTCTGATAGTCCACAGGTTACAAAATGCCTCCAGATGTGCATCGGAAACTACCACTGGTCTTCCAGGGAACGATCAAAGCGTAGACTGTTTGAGACATTACTCCCGTTTAGGAAAGGGCGCATGGTGACTGTTGTATTCAATCCCGATGCAATTTCTGTGTTTCAACAACACTCAGAGAGTCCACAGATTTCAGAATGCCTCCAGATGTGCATCGGAGACTACTACTGGTCTTCAGGTAACGATTAAACCGTTGACTGTTTGAGACATTACTCCCATGGAGGAAAGTGCGCATGGTGACTGTTGTATTCAATCCCGATGCAATTTCTCTGTTTCAACAACACTCTGATAGTCCACAGATTACAGAATGCCTTCGGATGTGCATCGGAAACTATTACTTTTCTTCCAGGGAACGATAAGGCGTAGACTGTTTGAGACATTACACCCATGGATGAAAGTGCGCGTGGTGACTGTTGTATTCAAAGCCGATGCTATTTCTGTGTTTCATCAACACCCGGATAGACCACAGATTACAGAATGCCTCCAGATGTGCATCGGAAACTACTACTGGTCTTGAGGGAACTATCAAATCGATGACAGTTTGAGACATTACTCCCATGGAGGAAAGAACGCATGGTGACTGTTGTATTCAATCCCGATGCAATTTCTGTGTTTCATCAACACTCTGATAGTCCACAGATTACAGAATGCCTCCAGATGTGCATTGGAAACTACTACTGGTCTTCCAGTGAACGATCAAAGCGTAGACTGTTAGAGACATTACACCCATGCAGGAAAGTGTGCATGGTGACTGTTGTATTAAATCCCGATTCTATTTCTGTGTTACATCAAAACTTTGAAGGTCCACAGATTACAGAATGCCCCCAGATGTGCATCGGAAACTACTACCGGTCTTCCAGGGAACGATCAAAGCGTAGACTCCTTGAGACATTACTCCCATGGAGGAAGGTGCGCATGGTGACAGTTGTATTAAATCCCGATGCAATTTCTGTGTTTCAAAACACTTTGAAGGTCCACAGATTACAGAATGCCTCCAGATGTGCATCGGAATCTTCTACTGGTCTTCCAGGGAACGATCAAAGCGTAGACTGTTAGAGACATTACACCCATGGAGGAAAGTGTGCTTGGTGACTGTTGTATTCAATCCCGATGCAATTTCTGTGTTTTATCAACACTCTGATAGTCCACACATTACAGAATGCCTCCAGATGTGCATCGGAAACTACCACTGGTCTTCCATTGAACGATCAAAGCGTAGACTGTTTGAGACATTACTCCCATGGAGGAAAGTGCGGATGGTGACTGTTGTATTCACTCCCGATGCAATTTCTGTGTTTCATCAACACATTGAAGGTCCACAGAGTACAGAATGCCTCCAGATGTGCATCGGAAACTACTACTGGTCTTCCAGGGAACGATCAATGCGTAGACTGTTTCAGACATTACTCCCATGGAGGAAAGTGAGGATGGTGACTGTTGTATGCAATCCCGATGCAATTTCTGTGTTTCATCAACACTCTGATAGTCCACAGATTACAGTTTGCCTCCAGATGTGCATCGGAAACTACTACTGGTCTTCCTGGGAACGATCAATGCGGAGACTGTTTGAGACATTACTCTCATGGAGGGAAGTGTGCATGGTGACTGTGATACTCAATCCCGATTCAATTTCTGTGTTTCATCAACACTCTGATAGTCCACAGAGTACAGATTGCCTCCAGATGTGCATCGGAAACTACCACTGGTCTACCTGGGAACGATCAATGCGTAGACTGCTTGAGACATTACTCCCATGGAGGAAAGAGCGCATGGTGACTGTTGTATCCAATCCCGATGCAATTTCTTTGTTTCATCAACACTCTGATAGTCAATCAATTACACAATGCCTCCAGATGTGCATCGGAAACTACTACTGGTCTTCCAGGGAACGATCAAAGCGTAGACTGTTAGAGACATTACACTAATGGATGAAAGTGTGCATGGTGAATGTTGTATTCAATCGCGTTGCAATTTCTGTGTTTTATCAACACTCTGATAGTCCACAGATTACAGAATGCCTCCAGATTTGCATCGGGAACTTCCACTGGTCTTCCAGGGAACGATCAAAGCGTAGACTGTTTGAGACATTACTCCCATGGAGGAAAGTGAGCATTGAGACTGTTGTATTCAATCCCGATGCAATTTCTGTGTTTTATCAACACTCTGATAGTCCACAGATTACAGAATGCTTCCAGATGTGCATCGGAAACTACTACTGGTCTTCCAGGGAACGATCAAAGCGTATATTGTCTAAGACATTACTCCCATGGAGGAAAGTGCGAATATTGACTGTTGTATTCAATCACGATGCAATTTCTGTGTTTCATTAACAGTCTGATAGTCCACAGATTACGGAATGCCTCCAGATGTGCATCGGAAACTACTACTGGTATTCCAGGGAACGATCAAAGCGTAGACTGTTAGAGACATTACTCCCATGGAGGAAAGTGTGCATCATGACTGTTGTATTCAATCCCTATGCAATTTCTGTGTTTTATCAACACTCTAATAGTCCACAGATTACAGAATGCCTCCAGATGTGCATCAGAAACTACCACTGGTCTTCCAGGGAACGATCAAAGCGTAGACTGTTTGACATATTACTCCTATCTAGGAAAGTGGGCATGGTGACTGTTGTATTCAATCCCGATGCAATTTCTGTGTTTCATCAACTCTCTGGTAGTGCACAGATTACAGATTGCTTCCAGATATGCATCGGAAACTACTACTGGTCTTCCAGGGAACGATCAAAGCGTAGACTGTTTGAGACATTACTCCCATGGAGGAAAGTGCGCATGGTGACTATTGTATTCAATCCCGATGCAATTTCTTTGTTTCATCAACACTCTGATATTCCACAGATTACAGAATGCCTCCAGATGTGCATCGGAAACTACTACTGGTCTTCCAGGGAACGATCAAAGCGTAGACTGTTAGAGACATTACTCCCATGGAGGAAAGTGTGCATCATGACTGTTGTATTCAATCCCTATGCAATTTCTGTGTTTTATCAACACTCTAATAGTCCACAGATTACAGAATGCCTCCAGATGTGCATCAGAAACTACCACTGGTCTTCCAGGGAACGATCAAAGCGTAGACTGTTTGACACATTACTCCCATCTAGGAAAGTGAGCATGGTGACTGTTGTATTGAAACCCGATGCATTTTCTGTGTTTCATCAAATCTCTGGTAGTCCACAGATTACAGATTGCCTCCAGATGTGCATCTGAAAATACCACTGGTCTCCCTGGGAACGATCAAAGCGTAGACTGTTAGAGACATTACTCCCATGGAGGAAAGTGTGCATGGTGACTGTTGAATTCAATCCCGATGCAATTTCTGTGTTTTATCAACACTCTGATGGTCCACAGATTACTGAATGCCTCCAGATGTGCATCGGAAAATACCACTGGTCTTCAAGGGAACGATCAAAGCGTAGACTGTTTGATACATTACTTCCAGGGAGGAAAGTTCGCGTGGTGACTGTTATATTCAATCCCGATGCAATATCTGTGTTTCATCAACACTCTGATGGTATACAAATTTCAGATTGTCTCCAAATGTGCATCTGAAGCTACTACTGGTCTTCCTGGGAACGATCAAAGCGTAGACTGTTTCAGACTTTATTCCCATTTAGAATGTGCGCATGGTGACTGTTGTATTCAATCCCGATGCAATTTCTGTGTTTCATCAACAGTCTGATAGTCCACAGATTACAGAATGCCTACAAATGTGCATCGGAAACTACTACTGGTCTTCCAGGGAACGATCAAAGCGTAGCCTGTTTGAGATTTACTCCCATGGAGGAAAGTGCGGATGGTTAGTGTTGTATTCAATCCCGATGCAATTTCTGTGTTTCATCAACACTCTGATAGTCCACAGATTACAGAATGCATCCAGATGTGCATCGGAAACTACTACTGGTTTTCCTGGGAAAGATCAAAGCGTAGACTGTTTCCGACATTACTCCAATGGGGGAAAGTGCGCATGGTGATTGTTGTATTCCATCCCGATGCAATTTCTGTGTTTCATCAACTATTTGAAGGTCCACAGATTACAGAATGCCTCCATATGTGCATCGGAAACTACTACTGGTCTTCCAGGGAACGATCAAAGCGTAGACCGTTTGAGAATTACTCCCATGGAGGAAAGTGCGCAAGGTGACTGTTGTATTCAATCCCGATGCAATTTCTTTGTTTCATCAACACTCTGATATTCCACAGATTACAGAATGCCTCCAGATGTGCATCGGAAACTGCTACTGGTCTTCCAGGGAACGATCAAAGCGTAGACTGGTAGAGACATTACTCCCATGGAGGAAAGTGTGCATCATGACTGTTGTATTCAATCCCTATGCAATTTCTGTGTTTTATCTACACTGTAATAGTCCACAGATTACAGATAGCCTCCAGATGTGCATCGGAAAAAACTACTGGTCTCCCTGGAAACGATCAAAGCGTAGACTGTTTGAGACACTACTCCCATGCAGGAAAGTGCGCATGGTGACTGTTGTATTCAATCCCGGCGAAAATTCTGTGTTTCATCAACACTCTGATAGTCCACAGATTACAGAATGCATCCAGACGTGCATCGGGAACTACTACTGGTCTTCCAGGGAACGATCAAAGCGTAGACTGTTAGAGACATCACTCCCATGGAGGAAAGTGAGCATGGTGCCTGTTGTATTCGATCCCGATGCAATTTCTGTGTTTCATCAACTCTCTGGTAGTCCACAGATTACAGAATACCTCCAGATGTGCATCGGAAACTACTACTGGTCTTCCTGGGAACGATCAAAACGTAGACTGTCCGAGACAATACTCCCATGGAGGAAAGTGCGAATGGTGACTGTTGTATTCAATCCCGATGCAATTTCTGTGTTTCGTCAACACTCTGATAGTCCACAGATTACAGAATGCCTCCAGATGTGCATCGGAAACTACTTCTAATCTTCCAGGGTACGATCAAAGAATAGACTGTTTGAGACACTACTCCCATGGCGGAAAGTACGCGTGGTGCCTTTTGTAATCAATCCCGATGCAATTTCTGTGTTTCATCAACTCTCTGGTAGTGCACAGATTACAGATTGCTTCCAGATATGCATCGGAAACTACTACTGGTTTTCCTGCGAAAGATCAAGGCGTACACTGTTTCCGACATTACTCCAATGGGGGAAAGTGCGCATGGTGATTGTTGTATTCCATCCCGATGCAATTTCTGCGTTTCATCAACAATTTGAAGGTCCACAGATTACAGAATGCCTCCATATGTGCATCGGAAACTACTACTGGTCTTCCAGGAAACGATCAAATTGTAGATCGTTTGAGAAATACTCCCATGGAGGAAAGTGCGCAAAGTGACTGTTGTATTCAATCCCGATGCAATTTATGTGTTTCATCAACACTCTGATAGTCCACAGATTACAGAATGCCTCCAGATGTGCATCGGAAATTACTACAGGTCTTCCAGGGAACGAACAAAGCGTAAACTCTTTGAGACACTACTCCCATGGAGGAAAGTGCGCATGGTGACTGTTGTATTCAATCCCGATGCAATTTCTGTATTTCATCAACAGTCTGATAGTCCACAGATTACAGAATGCCTCCAGATGTGTATCGGAAAATACTACTGGTCTTCCAGGTAGCGATCAAAGCGTAGACTGTTTGAGACATTACTCCCATGGAGGAAAGTGTGCATGGTGACTGTTGTATTCAATCCCGATGCAATTTCTGTGTTTCAACAACACTCTGAAGGTCCACAGCTTACAGATTGCCTCCAGATGTAAATCGGAAGCTACTACTGGTCTTCCAGGTAATGATTAAAGCGTAGACTGTTAGAGACTGTATTCCCATGGAGGAAAGTGCGCATGGTGACTGTTGTATTCTATCCCGATGCAATTTCTGTGTTTCATCAACACTCTGATAGTCCATAGATTACAGAATGCCTCCTGATGTGCATCGTAACTACTACTGGTCTTCCAGGGAACGATAAAAACGTAGACTGTTTAAGAATTACTCCCATGGAGGAAAGTGCGCATGGTGACTGTTGTATTCAATCCCGGCGAAATTTCTGTTTTTCATCAACACTCTGATAGTCCACAGATTACAGAATGCCTACAAATGTCCATCGGAAACTACTACTGGCCTTCCAGGTGACGATCAAAGCGTAGCCTGTTTGAGATTTACTCCCATGGAGGAAAGTGCGCATGGTGACTGTTGTATTCAATCCGGATGCAATTTCTGATTTTCATCAACACTCTGATAGTCCACAAATTGCAGATTGTCTCCAAATGTGCATCGGAACCTACTACTGGTCTTCCAGGTAGAGATCAAAGCGTAGACTGTTTGAGACATTACTCCCATGGAGGAAAGTGTGCATTGTGACTGCTGCATTCCATGCCGATGCAATTTCTGTGTTTCAACAACACTTTGAAGGTTCACAGCTTACAGATTGCCTCCAGATGTGCATCGGAAACTACTACTGGTCTTCTAGGGAACGATCAAAACGTAGACCGTTTCAGACGTTACTCCCATGGTGGAAAGTGCGGTTGGTGACTGTTGTATTCACTCCCGATGCAATTTCTGTGTTTCATCAACACTTTGAAGGTCCACAGAGTACAGAATGCCTCCAGATGTGCATCGGAAACTACTACTGGCCTTCCACAGAACGATCAAAGCGTAGACTGTTTGAGACATTACTCCCATGGAGGAAAGTGCGCATGGTGACTGTTGTATTCAATCCCGACGCAATTTCTGGGTTTCATCAACAGTCTGATAGTCCACAGGTTACAAAATGCCTCCAGATGTGCATCGGAAACTACCACTGGTCTTCCAGGGAACGATCAAAGCGTAGACTGTTTGAGACATTACTCCCGTTTAGGAAAGGGCGCATGGTGACTGTTGTATTCAATCCCGATGCAATTTCTGTGTTTCAACAACACTCTGAGAGTCCACAGATTACAGAGTGCCTCCAGATGTGCATCGGAAACTACTACTGGTCTTCAGGTAACGATTAAACCGTTGACTGTTTGAGACATTACTCCCATGGAGGAAAGTGCGCATGGTGACTGTTGTATTCAATACCGATGCAATTTCTCTGTTTCAACAACACTCTGATAGTCCACAGATTACAGAATGCCTTCGGATGTGCATCGGAAACTATTACTTTTCTTCCAGGGAACGATAAGGCGTAGACTGTTTGAGACATTACACCCATGGATGAAAGTGCGCGTGGTGACTGTTGTATTCAAAGCCGATGCTATTTCTGTGTTTCATCAACACCCGGATAGACCACAGATTACAGAATGCCTCCAGATGTGAATCGGAAACTACTACTGGTCATGAGGGAACTATCAAATCGATGACAGTTTGAGACATTACTCCCATGGAGGAAAGAACGCATGGTGACTGTTGTATTCAATCCCGATGCAATTTCTGTGTTTCATCAACACTCTGATAGTCCACAGATTACAGAATGCCTCCAGATGTGCATCGGAAACTACTACTGGTCTTCCAGGGAACGATCAAAGCGTAGACTGTTTGAGACATTACTCCCATGGAGGAAAGTGTGCATGGTGACTGTTGTATTCAATCCCGATGCAATTTCTGTGTTTCAACAACACTTTGAAGGTCCACAGCTTACAGATTGCCTCCAGATGTAAATCGGAAGCTACTACTGGTCTTCCAGTTAATGATCAAAGCGTAGACTGTTAGAGACCTTATTCCCAATGGAGGAAAGTGCGCATGGTGACTGTTGTATTCTATCCCGATGCAATTTCTGTGTTTCAACAACACTTTGAAGGTCCACAGCTTACAGATTGCCCCCAGATGTGCATCGGAAACTACTACTGGTCTTCTAGGGAACGATCAAAACGTAGACCGTTTCAGACGTTACTCCCATGGTGGAAAGTGCGGATGGTAACTGTTGTATTCACTCCCGATGCAATGTCTGTGTTTCATCAACACTTTGAAGGTCCACAGAGTACAGAATGCCTCCAGATGTGCATCGGAAACTACTACTGGCCTTCCACAGAACGATCAAAGTGTAGACTGTTTGAGACATTACTCCCATGGAGGAAAGTGCGCATGGTGAATGTTGTATTCAATCCCGATGCAATTTCTGGGTTTCATCAACAGTCTGATAGTCCACAGGTTACAAAATGCCTCCAGATGTGCATCGGAAACTACCACTGGTCTTCCAGGGAACGATCAAAGCGTAGACTGTTTGAGACATTACTCCCGTTTAGGAAAGGGCGCATGGTGACTGTTGTATTCAATCCCGATGCAATTTCTGTGTTTCAACAACACTCAGAGAGTCCACAGATTTCAGAATGCCTCCAGATGTGCATCGGAGACTACTACTGGTCTTCAGGTAACGATTAAACCGTTGACTGTTTGAGACATTACTCCCATGGAGGAAAGTGCGCATGGTGACTGTTGTATTCAATCCCGATGCAATTTCTCTGTTTCAACAACACTCTGATAGTCCACAGATTACAGAATGCCTTCGGATGTGCATCGGTAACTATTACTTTTCTTCCAGGGAACGATAAGGCGTAGACTGTTTGAGACATTACACCCATGGATGAAAGTGCGCGTGGTGACTGTTGTATTCAAAGCCGATGCTATTTCTGTGTTTCATCAACACCCGGATAGACCACAGATTACAGAATGCCTCCAGATGTGCATCGGAAACTACTACTGGTCTTGAGGGAACTATCAAATCGATGACAGTTTGAGACATTACTCCCATGGAGGAAAGAACGCATGGTGACTGTTGTATTCAATCCCGATGCAATTTCTGTGTTTCATCAACACTCTGATAGTCCACAGATTACAGAATGCCTCCAGATGTGCATCGGAAACTACTACTGGTCTTCCAGTGAACGATCAAAGCGTAGACTGTTAGAGACATTACACCCATGCAGGAAAGTGTGCATGGTGACTGTTGTATTAAATCCCGATTCTATTTCTGTGTTACATCAAAACTTTGAAGGTCCACAGATTACAGAATGCCCCCAGATGTGCATCGGAAACTACTACCGGTCTTCCAGGAAACGATCAAAGCGTAGACTCCTTGAGACATTACTCCCATGGAGGAAGGTGCGCATGGTGACAGTTGTATTAAATCCCGATGCAATTTCTGTGTTTCAAAACACTTTGAAGGTCCACAGATTACAGAATGCCTCCAGATGTGCATCGGACTCTTCTACTGGTCTTCCAGGGAACGATCAAAGCGTAGACTGTTAGAGACATTACACCCATGGAGGAAAGTGTGCTTGGTGTCTGTTGTATTCAATCCCGATGCAATTTCTGTGTTTTATCAACACTCTGATAGTCCACACATTACAGAATGCCTCCAGATGTGCATCGGAAACTACCACTGGTCTTCCATTGAACGATCAAAGCGTAGACTGTTTGAGACATTACTCCCATGGAGGAAAGTGCGGATGGTGACTGTTGTATTCACTCCCGATGCAATTTCTGTGTTTCATCAACACATTGAAGGTCCACAGAGTACAGAATGCCTCCAGATGTGCATCGGAAACTACTACTGGTCTTCCAGGGAACGATCAATGCGTAGACTGTTTCAGACATTACTCCCATGGAGGAAAGTGAGGATGGTGACTGTTGTATGCAATCCCGATGCAATTTCTGTGTTTCATCAACACTCTGATAGTCCACAGATTACAGTTTGCCTCCAGATGTGCATCGGAAACTACTACTGGTCTTCCTGGGAACGATCAATGCGGAGACTGTTTGAGACATTACTCTCATGGAGGGAAGTGTGCATGGTGATTGTGATACTCAATCCCGATTCAATTTCTGTGTTTCATCAACACTCTGATAGTCCACAGAGTACAGATTGCCTCCAGATGTGCATCGGAAACTACCACTGGTCTACCTGGGAACGATCAATGCGTAGACTGCTTGAGACATTACTCCCATGGAGGAAAGAGCGCATGGTGACTGTTGTATCCAATCCCGATGCAATTTCTTTGTTTCATCAACACTCTGATAGTCAATCGATTACAGAATGCCTCCAGATGTGCATCGGAAACTACTACTGGTCTTCCAGGGAACGATCAAAGCGTAGACTGTTAGAGACATTACACTAATGGATGAAAGTGTGCATGGTGAATGTTGTATTCAATCGCGTTGCAATTTCTGTGTTTTATCAACACTCTGATAGTCCACAGATTACAGAATGCCTCCAGATTTGCATCGGGAACTTCCACTGGTCTTCCAGGGAACGATCAAAGCGTAGACTGTTTGAGACATTACTCCCATGGAGGAAAGTGAGCATTGAGACTGTTGTATTCAATCCCGATGCAATTTCTGTGTTTTATCAACACTCTGATAGTCCACAGATTACAGAATGCCTCCAGATGTGCATCGGAAACTACTACTGGTCTTCCAGGGAACGATCAAAGCGTATATTGTCTAAGACATTACTCCCATGGAGGAAAGTGCGAATATTGACTGTTGTATTCAATCACGATGCAATTTCTGTGTTTCATTAACAGTCTGATAGTCCACAGATTACGGAATGCCTCCAGATGTGCATCGGAAACTACTACTGGTATTCCAGGGAACGATCAAAGTGTAGACTGTTAGAGACATTACTCCCATGGAGGAAAGTGTGCATCATGACTGTTGTATTCAATCCCTATGCAATTTCTGTGTTTTATCAACACTCTAATAGTCCACAGATTACAGAATGCCTCCAGATGTGCATCAGAAACTACCACTGGTCTTCCAGGGAACGATCAAAGCGTAGACTGTTTGACATATTACTCCTATCTATGAAAGTGGGCATGGTGACTGTTGTATTCAATCCCGATGCAATTTCTGTGTTTCATCAACTCTCTGGTAGTGCACAGATTACAGATTGCTTCCAGATATGCATCGGAAACTACTACTGGTCTTCCAGGGAACGATCAAAGCGTAGACTGTTTGAGACATTACTCCCATGGAGGAAAGTGCGCATGGTGACTATTGTATTCAATCCCGATGCAATTTCTTTGTTTCATCAACACTCTGATATTCCACAGATTACAGAATGCCTCCAGATGTGCATCGGAAACTACTACTGGTCTTCCAGGGAACGATCAAAGCGTAGACTGTTAGAGACATTACTCCCATGGAGGAAAGTGTGCATCATGACTGTTGTATTCAATCCCTATGCAATTTCTGTGTTTTATCTACACTGTAATAGTCCACAGATTACAGAATGACTCCAGATGTGCATCAGAAACTACCACTGGTCTTCCAGGGAACGATCAAAGCGTAGACTGTTTGACACATTACTCCCATCTAGGAAAGTGAGCATGGTGACTGTTGTATTGAAACCCGATGCATTTTCTGTGTTTCATCAAATCTCTGGTAGTCCACAGATTACAGATTGCCTCCAGATGTGCATCTGAAAATACCACTGGTCTCCCTGGGAACGATCAAAGCGTAGACTGTTAGAGACATTACTCCCATGGAGGAAAGTGTGCATGGTGACTGTTGAATTCAATCCCGATGCAATTTCTGTGTTTTATCAACACTCTGATGGTCCACAGATTACTGAATGCCTCCAGATGTGCATCGGAAAATACCACTGGTCTTCAAGGGAACGATCAAAGCGTAGACTGTTTGATACATTACTTCCAGGGAGGAAAGTTCGCGTGGTGACTGTTATATTCAATCCCGATGCAATATCTGTGTTTCATCAACACTCTGATGGTATACAAATTTCAGATTGTCTCCAAATGTGCATCTGAAGCTACTACTGGTCTTCCTGGGAACGATCAAAGCGTAGACTGTTTCAGACTTTATTCCCATTTAGAATGTGCGCATGGTGACTGTTGTATTCAATCCCGATGCAATTTCTGTGTTTCATCAACAGTCTGATAGTCCACAGATTACAGAATGCCTACAAATGTGCATCGGAAACTACTACTGGTCTTCCAGGGAACGATCAAAGCGTAGCCTGTTTGAGATTTACTCCCATGGAGGAAAGTGCGGATGGTTAGTGTTGTATTCAATCCCGATGCAATTTCTGTGTTTCATCAACACTCTGATAGTCCACAGATTACAGAATGCATCCAGATGTGCATCGGAAACTACTACTGGTTTTCCTGGGAAAGATCAAAGCGTAGACTGTTTCCGACATTACTCCAATGGGGGAAAGTGCGCATGGTGATTGTTGTATTCCATCCCGATGCAATTTCTGTGTTTCATCAACTATTTGAAGGTCCACAGATTACAGAATGCCTCCATATGTGCATCGGAAACTACTACTGGTCTTCCAGGAAACGATCAAAGCGTAGACCGTTTGAGAATTACTCCCATGGAGGAAAGTGCGCAAGGTGACTGTTGTATTCAATCCCGATGCAATTTCTGTGTTTCATCAACACTCTGATAGTCCACAGTTTACAGAATGCCTCCAGATGTACATCAGAAACTACTACTGGTCTTCCAGGGAACGATCAAAGCGTATATTGTCTAAGACATTACTCCCATGGAGGAAAGTGCGAATATTGACTGTTGTATTCAATCACGATGCAATTTCTGTGTTTCATTAACAGTCTGATAGTCCACAGATTACGGAATGCCTCCAGATGTGCATCGGAAACTACTACTGGTCTTCCAGGGAACGACCAAAGCGTAGACTGTTTGACATATTACTCCTATCTAGGAAAGTGGGCATGGTGACTGTTGTATTCAATCCCGATGCAATTTCTGTGTTTCATCAACTCACTGGTAGTGCACAGATTACAGATTGCATCCAGATATGCATCGGAAACTACTACTGGTCTTCCAGGGAACGATCAAAGCGTAGACTGTTTGAGACATTACTCCCATGGAGGAAAGTGTGCATGGTGACTATTGTATTCAATCCCGATGCAATTTCTTTGTTTCATCAACACTCTGATATTCCACAGATTACAGAATGCCTCCAGATGTGCATCGGAAACTGCTACTGGTCTTCCAGGGAACGATCAAAGCGTAGACTGGTAGAGACATTACTCCCATGCAGGAAAGTGCGCATGGTGACTGTTGTATTCAATCCCGGCGAAAATTCTGTGTTTCATCAACACTCTGATAGTCCACAGATTACAGAATGCATCCAGACGTGCATCGGGAACTACTACTGGTCTTCCAGGGAACGATCAAAGCGTAGACTGTTAGAGACATTACTCCCATGGAGGAAAGTGTGCATGGTGACTGTTGAATTCAATCCCGATGCAATTTCTGTGTTTTATCAACACTCTGATGGTCCACAGATTACTGAATGCCTCCAGATGTGCATCGGAAACTACCACTGGTCTTCCAGGGAACGATCAAAGCGTAGACTGTTTGAGACATCACTCCCATGGAGGAAAGTGAGCATGGTGCCTGTTGTATTCGATCCCGATGCAATTTCTGTGTTTCATCAACTCTCTGGTAGTCCACAGATTACAGAATGCCTCCAGATGTGCATCGGAAACTACTACTGGTCTTCCTGGGAACGATCAAAACGTAGACTGTCCGAGACAATACTCCCATGGAGGAAAGTGCGAATGGTGACTGTTGTATTCAATCCCGATGCAATTTCTGTGTTTCGTCAACACTCTGATAGTCCACAGATTACAGAATGCCTCCAGATGTGCATCGGAAACTACTTCTAATCTTCCAGGGTACGATCAAAGAATAGACTGTTTGAGACACTACTCCCATGGCGGAAAGTACGCGTGGTGCCTTTTGTAATCAATCCCGATGCAATTTCTGTGTTTCATCGACAGTCTGATAGTCCAGAGATTACAGAATGCCTCCAGATGTGCATCGGAAACTACTACTGGTCTTCCTGGGAACGATCAAAACGTAGACTGTCCGAGACAATACTCCCATGGAGGAAAGTGCGAATATTGACTATTGTATTCAATCCCGATGCAATTTCCATGTTTCATCAACACTCTGATACTCCACAGATTACAGAATGCTTCCAGATGTGCATCGGAACTACCACTGCTATTCAAGGGAACAATCAAAGCGTAGACTGTATGAGACATTACTCCCAGGGAGGAAAGTTCGCGTGGTGACTGTTGTATTCAATCCCGATGCAATATCTGTGTTTCATCAACACTCTGATGGTATACAAATTTCAGATTGTCTCCAAATGTGCATCTGAAGCTACTACTGGTCTTCCTGGGAACGATCAAAGCGTAGAGTGTTTCAGACATTATTCCCATTTAGAATGTGCGCATGGTGACTGTTGTATTCAATCCCGATGCAATTTCTGTGTTTCATCAACAGTCTGATAGTCCACAGAATACAGAGTGCCTACAAATGTGCATCGGAAACTACTACTGGTCTTCCAGGGAACGATCAAAGCCTAGCATGTTTGAGATTTACTCCCATGGAGGAAAGTGTGGATGGTGAGTGTTGCATTCAATCCCGATGCAATTTCTATGTTTCATCAACACTCTGATAGTCCACAGATTACAGAATGCATCCAGATGTGCATCGGAAACTACTACTGGTTTTCCTGCGAAAGATCAAGGCGTAGACTGTTTCCGACATTACTCCAATGGGGGAAAGTGCGCATGGTGATTGTTGTATTCCATCCCGATGCAATTTCTGCGTTTCATCAACAATTTGAAGGTCCACAGATTACAGAATGCCTCCATATGTGCATCGGAAACTACTACTGGTCTTCCAGGAAACGATCAAATTGTAGATCGTTTGAGAAATACTCCCATGGAGGAAAGTGCGCAAGGTGACTGTTGTATTCAATCCCGATGCAATTTATGTGTTTCATCAACACTCTGATAGTCCACAGATTACAGAATGCCTCCAGATGTGCATCGGAAATTACTACAGGTCTTCCAGGGAACGAACAAAGCGTAAACTCTTTGAGACACTACTCCCATGGAGGAAAGTGCGCATGGTGACTGTTGTATTCAATCCCGATGCAATTTCTGTATTTCATCAACAGTCTGATAGTCCACAGATTACAGAATGCCTCCAGATGTGTATCGGAAAATACTACTGGTCTTCCAGGTAGCGATCAAAGCGTAGACTGTTTGAGACATTACTCCCATGGAGGAAAGTGTGCATGGTGACTGTTGTATTCAATCCCGATGCAATTTCTGTGTTTCAACAACACTCTGAAGGTCCACAGCTTACAGATTGCCTCCAGATGTAAATCGGAAGCTACTACTGGTCTTCCAGTTAATGATCAAAGCGTAGACTGTTAGAGACTTTATTCCCATGGAGGAAAGTGCGCATGGTGACTGTTGTATTCTATCCCGATGCAATTTCTGTGTTTCATCAACACTCTGATAGTCCATAGATTACAGAATGCCTCCTGATGTGCATCGTAACTACTACTGGTCTTCCAGGGAACGATAAAAACGTAGACTCTTTAAGAATTACTCCCATGGAGGAAAGTGCGCATGGTGACTTTTGTATTCAATCCCGGCGAAATTTCTGTTTTTCATCAACACTCTGATAGTCCACAGATTACAGAATGCCTACAAATGTCCATCGGAAACTACTACTGGCCTTCCAGGTGACGATCAAAGCGTAGCCGGTTTGAGATTTACTCCCATGGAGGAAAGTGCGCATGGTGACTGTTGTATTCAATCCGGATGCAATTTCTGTTTTTCATCAACACTCTGATAGTCCACAAATTGCAGATTGTCTCCAAATGTGCATCGGAACCTACTACTGGTCTTCCAGGTAGCGATCAAAGCGTAGACTGTTTGAGACATTACTCCCATGGAGGAAAGTGTGCATTGTGACTGCTGCATTCCATGCCGATGCAATTTCTGTGTTTCAACAACACTTTGAAGGTCCACAGCTTACAGATTGCCCCCAGATGTGCATCGGAAACTACTACTGGTCTTCTAGGGAACGATCAAAACGTAGACCGTTTCAGACGTTACTCCCATGGTGGAAAGTGCGGATGGTGACTGTTGTATTCACTCCCGATGCAATTTCTGTGTTTCATCAACACTTTGAAGGTCCACAGAGTACAGAATGCCTCCAGATGTGCATCGGAAACTACTACTGGCCTTCCACAGAACGATAAAAGCGTAGACTGTTTGAGACATTACTCCCATGGAGGAAAGTGCGCATGGTGACTGTTGTATTCAATCCCGACGCAATTTCTGGGTTTCATCAACAGTCTGATAGTCCACAGGTTACAAAATGCCTCCAGATGTGCATCGGAAACTACCACTGGTCTTCCAGGGAACGATCAAAGCGTAGACTGTTTGAGACATTACTCCCGTTTAGGAAAGGGCGCATGGTGACTGTTGTATTCAATCCCGATGCAATTTCTGTGTTTCAACAACACTCTGAGTGTCCACAGATTACAGAATGCCTCCAGATGTGCATCGGAAACTACTACTGGTCTTCAGGTAACGATTAAACCGTTGACTGTTTGAGACATTACTCCCATGGAGGAAAGTGCGCATGGTGACTGTTGTATTCAATCCCGATGCAATTTCTCTGTTTCAACAACACTCTGATAGTCCACAGATTACAGAATACCTTCGGATGTGCATCGGAAACTATTACTTTTCTTCCAGGGAACGATAAGGCGTAGACTGTTTGAGACATTACACCCATGGATGAATGTGCGCGTGGTGACTGTTGTATTCAAAGCCGATGCTATTTCTGTGTTTCATCAACACCCGGATAGACCACAGATTACAGAATGCCTCCAGATGTGAATCGGAAACTACTACTGGTCTTGAGGGAACTATCAAATCGATGACAGTTTGAGACATTACTCCCATGGAGGAAAGAACGCATGGTGACTGTTGTATTCAATCCCGATGCAATTTCTGTGTTTCATCAACACTCTGATAGTCCACAGATTACAGAATGCCTCCAGATGTGCATCGGAAACTACTACTGGTCTTCCAGGGAACGATCAAAGCGTAGACTGTTAGAGACATTACACCCATGCAGGAAAGTGTGCATGGTGACTGTTGTATTCTATCCCGATGCAATTTCTGTGTTTCAACAACACATTGAAGGTCCACAGCTTACAGATTGCCTCCAGATGTAAATCGGAAGCTACTACTGGTCTTCCAGTTAATGATCAAAGCGTAGACTGTTAGAGACCTTATTCCCATTGAGGAAAGTGCGCATGGTGACTGTTGTATTCTATCCCGATGCAATTTCTGTGTTTCAACAACACATTGAAGGTCCACAGCTTACAGATTGCCTCCAGATGTAAATCGGAAGCTACTACTGGTCTTCCAGTTAATGATCAAAGCGTAGACTGTTAGAGACTTTATTCCCATGGAGGAAAGTGCGCATGGTGACTGTTGTATTCTATCCCGATGCAATTTCTGTGTTTCAACAACACATTGAAGGTCCACAGCTTACAGATTGCCTCCAGATGTAAATCGGAAGCTACTACTGGTCTTCCAGTTATTGATCAAAGCGTAGACTGTTAGAGACCTTATTCCCATGGAGGAAAGTGCGCATGGTGACTGTTGTATTCTATCCCGATGCAATTTCTGTGTTTCAACAACACATTGAAGGTCCACAGCTTACAGATTGCCTCCAGATGTAAATCGGAAGCTACTACTGGTCTTCCAGTTAATGATCAAAGCGTAGACTGTTAGAGACTTTATTCCCATGGAGGAAAGTGCGCATGGTGACTGTTGTATTCTATCCCGATGCAATTTCTGTGTTTCATCAACACTCTGATAGTCCACAGATTACAGAATGCCTCCTGATGTGCATCGTAACTACTACTGGTCTTCCAGGGAACGATAAAAACGTAGACTGTTTAAGAATTACTCCCATGGAGGAAAGTGCGCATGGTGACTGTTGTATTCAATCCCGGCGAAATTTCTGTTTTTCATCAGCACTCTGATAGTCCACAGATTACAGAATGCCTACAAATGTCCATCGGAAACTATTACTGGTCTTCCAAGTGACGATCAAAGCGTAGCCTGTTTGAGATTTACTCCCATGGAGGAAAGTGCGCATGGTGACTGTTGTATTCAATCCGGATGCAATTTCTGTTTTTCATCAACACTCTGATAGTCCACAAATTGCAGATTGTCTCCAAATGTGCATCGGAACCTACTACTGGTCTTCCTGGGAACGATCAAAGCGTAGACTGTATCAGACATTATTCCCATGGGGGAAAGTGCGCATGGTGATTGTTGTATTCAATCCCGAGGCAATTTCTGAGTTTCATCAAAAATTTGAAGGTCCACAGATTACAGAATGCCTCCATATGTGCATCGGAAACTACTACTGGTCTTCCAGGAAACGGTCAAAGCGTAGACTGTTTGAGACATTACTCCCATGGGGGAAAGTGCGCATGGTGATTGTTGTATTCAATCCCGAGGCAATTTCTGAGTTTCATCAAAAATTTGAAGGTCCACAGCTTACAGATTGCCTCCAGATGTGCATCGGAAACTACTACTGGTCTTCTAGGGAACGATCAAAACGTAGACCGTTTCAGACGTTACTCCCATGGTGGAAAGTGCGGATGGTAACTGTTGTATTCACTCCCGATGCAATGTCTGTGTTTCATCAACACTTTGAAGGTCCACAGAGTACAGAATGCCTCCAGATGTGCATCGGAAACTACTACTGGCCTTCCACAGAACGATCAAAGCGTAGACTGTTTGAGACATTACTCCCATGGAGGAAAGTGCGCATGGTGAATGTTGTATTCATTCCCGATGCTATTTCTGTGTTTCATCAACACCCGGATAGACCACAGATTACAGAATGCCTCCAGATGTGCATCGGAAACTACTACTGGTCTTGAGGGAACTATCAAATCGATGACAGTTTGAGACATTACTCCCATGGAGGAAAGAACGCATGGTGACTGTTGTATTCAATCCCGATGCAACTTCTGTGTTTCATCAACACTCTGATAGTCCACAGATTACAGAATGCCTCCAGATGTGCATCGGAAACTACTACTGGTCTTCCAGTGAACGATCAAAGCGTAGACTGTTAGAGACATTACACCCATGCAGGAAAGTGTGCATGGTGACTGTTGTATTAAATCCCGATTCTATTTCTGTGTTTCATCAACACTCTGATAGTCCACAGATTACAGATTGCCTCCAGATGTGCATCGGAAACTACTACTGGTCTTCCTGGGAACGATCAATGCGGAGACTGTTTGAGACATTACTCCCATGGAGGAAAGTGTGCATGGTGACTGTGATACTCAATCCCGATTCAATTTCTGTGTTTCATCAACACTCTGATAGTCCACAGAGTACAGATTGCCTCCAGATGTGCATCGGAAACTACCACTGGTCTTCCTGGGAACGATCAATGCGTAGACTGCTTGAGACATTACTCCCATGGAGGAAAGAGCGCATGGTGACTGTTGTATCCAATCCCGATGCAATTTCTTTGTTTCATCAACACTCTGATAGTCAATCGATTACAGAATGCCTCCAGATGTGCATCGGAAACTACTACTGGTCTTCCAGGGAACGATCAAAGCGTAGACTGTTAGAGACATTACACTAATGGATGAAAGTGTGCATGGTGAATGTTGTATTCAATCGCGTTGCAATTTCTGTGTTTTATCAACACTCTGATAGTCCACAGATTACAGAATGCCTCCAGATTTGCATCGGGAACTTCCACTGGTCTTCCAGGGAACGATCAAAGCGTAGACTGTTTGAGACATTACTCCCATGGAAGAAAGTGAGCATGGAGACTGTTGTATTCAATCCCGATGCAATTTCTGTGTTTCATCAACTCTCTGGTAGTCCACAGATTACAGATTGCCTCCAGATGTGCATCGGAAGCTACTACTGGTCTTCCAGTTAATGATCAAAGCGTAAACTGCTAGAGACTTTATTCCCATGAAGGAAAGAGCGCATGGTGACTGTTGTATTCTATCCCGATGCAATTTCTGTATTTCATCAACACTCTGATAGTCCACAGATTACCGAATGCCTCCTGATGTGCATCGTAACTACTACTGGTCTTCCAGGGAACGATAAAAACGTAGACCGTTTAAGAATTACTCCCATGGAGGAAAGTGCGCATGGTGACTGTTGTATTCAATCCCGATGGAATTTCTGTGTTTCATCAAAAGTCTGATAGTCCACAGATTACAGAATGCCAACAAATGTGAATCGGAAACTACTACTGGTCTTCCAGGTGACGATCAAAGCGTAGCCTGTTTGAGATTTACTCCCATGGAGGAAAGTGCGCATGGTGACTGTTGTATTCAATCCCGATGCAATTTCTGTTTTTCATCAACACTCTGATAGTCCACAAATTGCAGATTGTCTGCAAATGTGCATCGTAACCTACTACTGGTCTTCCTGGGAACGATCAAAGCGTAGACTGTATCAGACATTATCCCTATGGGGGAAAGTGCGCATGGTGATTGTTGTATTCAATCCCGAGGCAATTTCTGAGTTTCATCAACAATTTGAAGGTCCACAGATCACAGAATGCCTCCATATGTGCATCGGAAACTACTACTGGTCTTTCAGGAAACGGTCAAAAGCGTAGACCGTTTGAGAATTACTCGCATGGAGGAAAGTGCGCAAGGTGACTGTTGTATTCAATCCCGATGCAATTTCTGTATTTCATCAACACTCTGATAGTCCACAGATTACAGAATGCCTCCAGATGTGCATCGGAAGCTACTACTGGTCTTCCAGGGAACGATCAAAGCGTAAACTCTTTGAGACATTACTACCATGGAGGTAAGTGCGCATGGTGACTGTTGTATTCAATCCCGTTGCAATTTCTGTGTTTCATCAACAGTCTGATAGTCCACAGATTACAGAATGCCTCCAGATGTGCATCGGAAAATACTACTGGTCATCCAGGTAACGATCGAAGCGTAGACTGTTTGAGACATTACTCCCATGGAAGAAAGTGTGCATTGTGACTGCTGCATTCAATGCCGATGCAATTTCTGTGTTTCAACAACACTTTGAAGGTCCACAGCTTACAGATTGCCTCCAGATGTGCATCGGAAACTACTACTGGTCTTCCAGGGGACGATCAAAGCGTAGACCGTTTCAGACGTTACTCCCATGGTGGAAAGTGCGGATGGTGACTGTTGTATTCACTCCCGATGCAATTTCTGTGTTTCATCA
Source organism: Schistocerca gregaria (assembly GCF_023897955.1). Taxonomy (NCBI): domain Eukaryota; kingdom Metazoa; phylum Arthropoda; class Insecta; order Orthoptera; family Acrididae; genus Schistocerca; species Schistocerca gregaria. The sequence continues at coordinate 38,191,559 of NC_064929.1, forward strand.
ACACTTTGAAGGTCTACAGAGTACAGAATGCCTCCAGATGTGCATCGGAAACTACTACTGGCCTTCCAGGGAACGATCAAAGCGTAGACTGTTTCAGACATTACTCCCATGGAGGAAAGTGAGGATGGTGACTTTTATATTCAATCCCGATGCAATTTCTGTCTTTCATCAACACGCTCATAGTCCACAGATTTCAGATTGCCTCCAGATGTGCATCGGAAACTACTACTGGTCTTCCTGGGAACGATCAATGCGTAGACAGTTTGAGACATTACTCCCATGGACTAAAGTGTGCATGGTGACTGTGATATTCAATCCCGATGCAATTTCCGTGTTTCATCAACCCTCTGATAGTCCACACATTACAGATTGCCTCCAGATGTGCATCGGAAACTACTACTGGTCTTCCTGGGAACGATCAATGCGTAGACTGTTTGAGACATTACTCCCATGGAGGAAAGTGCGCATGGTGACTGTTGTATTCAATCCCGATGCAATTTCTTTGTTTCATCAACACTCTGATAGTCAATCGATTACAGAATGCCTCCAGATGTGCATCGGAAACTACTACTGGTCTTCCAGGGAACGATTAAATCGTAGACTGTTAGAGACATTACACTAATGGATGAAAGTGTGCATGGTGACTGTTGTATTCAATCCCGTTGCAATTTCTGTGTTTTATCAACACTCTGATAGTCCACAGATTACAGAATGTCTCCAGATGTGCATCGGGAACTTCCACTGGTCTTCCAGGGAACGATCAAAGCGTAGACTGTTTGAGACATTACTCCCATGGAGGAAAGTGAGCATGGTGACTGTTGTATTCAATCCCGATGCAATTTCTGTGTTTCATCAACTCTCTGGTAGTCCACAGATTACAGATTGCCTCCAGATGTGCATCGGAAACTACTACTGGTTTTCCTGGGAACGATCAAAGCGTAGACTGTTTGAGACATTACTCCCATGGAGGAAAGTGTGCATGGTGAGTGTTGTATTCAATCCCGATGCAATATCTGTGTTTCATCAACACTTTGAAGGTCCACAGATTACAGATTGCCTCCAGGTGTGCATCGGATGCCACTACTGGTCTTCCAGGGAACGATCAAAGCGTAGACTCTTTCAGACGTTACTCCCGTGGAGGAAAGTGCGGATGGTGACTGTTGTATTCACTCCGGATGCAATTTCTGTGTTTCATCAACACTTTGGAGAACCACAGAGTACAGAATGGTTCCAGATGTGCATCGGAAACTACTACTGGACTTCCAGGGAACGATCAATGCGTAGACTGTTTCAGACATTACTCCCATGGTGAAAAGTGAGGATGGTGACTGTTGTATTCAATCCCGATGCAATTTCTGTGTTTCATCAACACTCTGATAGTCCACAGATTACAGATTGCCTCCAGATGTGCATCGGAAACTACTACTGGTCTTACTGGTAACGATCAAAGCTGAGACTGTTGGAGACATTACTCCCATGGAGGAAAGTGTGCATGGTGACTGTGATACTCAATCCTGATGCAATTTCTGTGTTTCATCAACACTCAGATAGTCCACAGATTACAGATTGCCTCCAGATGTGCATCGGAAACTACTACTGGTCTTCCTGGGAACGATCAATGCGTAGACTGTCTGTGACATTACTCCCATGGCGGAAAGTGCGCATGGTGACTGTTGTATTCAATCTCAATGCAATTTCTGTGTTTCATCAACACTTAGAAGGTCCACAGATTACAGATTGCCTCTAGATGTGCATCGGAAGCTACTACTGGTCTTCTAGGGAATGATCAAAGCGTAGACTGTTTCAGGACGTTACTCCCATGGAGGAAAGTGCGGATGGTGACTGTTGAATTCACTCCCGATGCAATTTCTGTGTTTCATCAACACTTTGAAGGTCCACAGAGTACAGAATGCCCCCAGATGTGCATCGGAAACTACTACTGGTCTTCCAGGGAACGATCATTGCGTAGACTGTTTCAGACATTACTCCCATGGAGGAAAGTGAGGATGGTTACTGTTGTATGCAATCCCGATGCAATTTCTGTGTTTCATCTACACTCTGATAGTCCACAGATTACAGATTGACTCCAGACGTGCATCGGAAACTAATACTGGTCTTCCAGGGAACGATCAAAGCGTAGACTGTTAGAGACATTACTCCCATGGAGGAAAGTGTGCAATGTGACTGTGATACTCAATCACGATGCAATTTCTGTGTTTCATCAACACTCTGATAGTCCACAGAATACAGATTGCCTCCAGATGTGCATCGGAAACTACCACTGGTCTTCCTGGGAAGGATCAATGCGTAGACTGTTTGAGACATTACTCCCATGGAGGAAAGTGCGCATGGTGATTGTTGTATTCAATCCCGATGCAATTTCTTTGTTTCATCAACACTCTGATAGTCAATCGATTACAGAATGCCTCCATATGTGCATCGGAAACTACTACTGGTCTTCCAGGGAACGATCAAAGCGTAGACTGTTAGACATTACACTAATGGATGAAAGTGTGCATGGTGACTGTTGTATTCAATCCCGTTGCAATTTCTGTGTTTTATCAACACTCTGATAGTCCACAGATTACATAATGCTTCCAGATATGCATCGGGAACTTCCAATAGGTTTCCAGGGAACGATCAAAGCGTAGACTGTTTGATACATTACTCCCATGGAGGAAAGTGAGCATGGTGACTGTTGTATTCAATCCCGATGCAATTTCTGTGTTTCATCAACTCTCTGGTAGTCCACAGATTACAGATTGCCTACAGATGTGCATCGGAAACTACTACTGGTTCTCCTGGGAACGATCAAAGCGTAGACTGTTTGAGACATTACTCCCATGGAGGAAAGTGTGCATGGTGAGTGTTGTATTAAATCCCGATGCAATATCTGTGTTTCATCAACACTTTGAAGGTCCACAGATTACAGATTGCCTCCGGGTGTGCATCGGATGCTACTACTGGTCTTCCAGGGAACGATCAGAGCGTAGACTCTTTCAGACGTTACTCCCATGGAGGAAAGTGCGGATGGTGACTGTTGTATTCATTCCCGATGCAATTTCTGTGTTCCATCAACACTTTAGAGGTCCACAGAGTACAGAATGCCTCCAGATGTGCATCGGAAACTACTACTGGTCTTCCAGGGAACGATCAATGCGTAGACTGTTTGAGACATTACTCCCATGGAGGAAAGTGCGCATGGTGACTGTGATATTCAATCCCGATGCAATTTCTGTATTTCATCAACACTCTGATAGTCCACAGATTACAGATTGCCTCCAGATGTGCATCGGAAACTACTACTGGTCTTCCTGGGAACGATCAACGCGTAGACTGTTTGAGACATTACTCCCATGGAGGAAAGTGCGCATGGTGACAGTTGTATTCTATCCCGATGCAATTTCTGTCTTTCATCAACACTTTGAAGGTCCACAGATTACAGAAAGCCCCCAGATGTGCATCGGAAACTACTACTGGTCATCAAGGGAACGATCAAAGCGTAGACTGTTTGAGACATTACTCCCATGGAGGAAGGTGCGCATGGTGACTGTTGTATTAAATCCCGATGCAATTTCTGTGTTTCAAAACACTTTGAAGGTAGACAGATTACAAAATGCCTAAAGATGTGCATCGGAATCTTCTACTGGTCTTCCAGGGAACGATCAAAGCGTAGACTGTTAGAGACATTACACCCATGGAGGAAAGTGTGCATGGTGACTGTTGTATTCAATCCCGATGCAATTTCTGTGTTTTATCAACACTCTGATGGTTCACAGATTACAGAATGCCTCCAGATGTGCATCGGATACCACCACTGGTCTTCCAGGGAACGATCAAATCGTAGACTGTTTGAGACATTACTCCCATGGAGGAAAATGAGCATGGTGACTCTCGTATTTAATCCCGATGCAATTTCTGTGTTTCATCAACTCTATGGTAGTCCACAGGTTGCAGATTGCCTCCAGATGTGCATCTTAAACTACTACTGGTCTTCCTGATAACTATCAAAGCGTGGAATGTTTGAGACAATACGCCTGTGGAGGAAAGTGCGCATGGTGTCTGTTGTATTCAATCCCGATGCAATTTCTGTGTTTCATCACCACTTTGAATGTCCACAGTTTACAGAATGCCTCCACATGTGCATCGGAAGCTACTACTGGTCTTCCAGGGAACGATCAAAGCATAGACTGTTTCAGGCGTTACTCCCATGGAGGAGAGTGCGGATGGTGACTGTTGTATTCACTCCCGATGCAATTTCTGTGTTTCATCAACACTTTGGAGGTCCACAGAGTACAGAATGCCTCCAGATGTGCATCGGAAACTACTACTGGTCTTCCAGGGAACGATCAATGCGTAGACTGTTTGAGACATTACTCCCATGGAGGAAAGTGTGAATGGTGACTGTGATATTCCATCCCGATGCAATTTCTGTGTTTCATCAACACTCTGATAGTCCACACATTACAGATTGCAACCAGATGTGCAGCGGAAACTACTACTGGTCTTCCAGGGAACGATCAAAGCGTAGACTGTTTGAGACATTACTCCCATGGAAGAAGGTGCGCATGGTGACTCTTGTATTACATCCCGATGCAATTTCTGTGTTTCATAACACTTTGAAGGTCCACAGATTACAGAATGCCTCCAGATGTGCGTCGGAATCTTCTACTGGTCTTCCAGGGAACGATCAAACCGTTGACAGTTAGAGACATTACTCCCATGGACAAAAGTCATAATGGTGTCTGATGTAATCAATCCCGAAGCAATTTCTGTGTTTCATTAAATCTCTGAAGGTCCACAGATTACAGAATGCCCTCAGGTCTGCATCGCAAACTACTACTGGTCTTCCAGGGAACGATCAAAGTGTAGGCACATAGAGACATTACTCCCATGGAGATATGTCCGCATGGTGCCTGTCGTATTCAATCCTGACGCAATTTCTGATTTTCATCACCACTCTGAAGGTCCTCAGATTACAGGACGCCGCCACATGTGCTTTGGAGACTGATACTGGTCTTCCAGGGAACGATCAAAGCGAAGAGAGTTTGAGACTTTACTCCCATGGGGAAAGATCACCATGGTGCCTGTTGTATTCAGTACCGATTCAATTTCTGTGTTCCATCAACACTCTGAAGGTCCAGAGATTACTGAATGCCTCTAAATGTGCTTCGAAACTACTACTGGTCTTACAGGGAATAATCAAACCGTAGACAGTTTGGGACATTACTCCCATGGAGAAAAGACTGCATCGTGCCTGTTGTACTCAATTCCGACGCCATTGCCGTGTTTCATCAAAACTCTGAAGGTCCACAAATTACAGAATGACTCCAGATGTGCTTCGGAAACTACTACTAGTCTTCCAGGGCATGATCAAAGCGTAGACAGTTTGAGACATTACTCCCATGGTGAAAAGTCCGCATGGTGCCTGTTGTAGTCAATCCCGATGAATTGTCTGTGTTACATCAACACTCTGAAAGTCCACAGATTACAGAATGCCTCCAGATGTGCTTCGAAAACTTCTACTGGTCTTCCAGGGAACGAACAACGCGTAGACAGTTTGAGACATTACTCCTATGGAGAAAAGTCCACATGGTGCATGTTGTATTCTATCCCCATGCAATTTATGCGTTTCATCATCACTCTGGTGGTCCACAGATTACAGAAAGCCTCTAGATGTGCTTCGGTAGTACTACTGGTCTGCCAGGAATCGATCAAAACGTAGACAGTTTGATACATTACTCCTTTGGAGAAAAGTCCGCATGGTGCCTGTTGTATTCAATTCCGATATAATTTCTATGTTTCATCAACACTATGAAGGCCCACAGATTACAGAACGCCTCCAACTGTGCTTCGGAAACTACAACTGGTCTTCTAGGAATCGATCAAAAGGGAGACAGTTTGAGACATTACTCCCATGGAGATAAGTCCGCATGGTGCCTGTTGTATTCAATCCCGATGCAATTTCTGTGTCTCATCAACACTCTGAAGGTCCACAGATTACAGAATGCCTCCAGATGTGCTGCGAAACTACTACTGGTCTTCCAGGGAGTGATCAAACCGTAGACAGTTAGAGACGTTACTCCCATGGAAAAAAGTCATGATGGTGTCTGATGTAATGAATCCCGAAGCAATTTCTGTGTTTCATCAAATCTCTGAAGGTCCACAGATTACAGAATGTCCTCAGATGTGCTTCGCAAACTACTACTGGTCTTCCAGGGAACGATCAAAGCGTAGGCAGATAGAGACATTACTCCCATGGAGATATGTCGGCATGGTGCCTGTCGTATTCAATCCTGATGCAATTTCTGTGTTTCATCACCACTCTGAAGGTCCACAGATTACAGGACGTCGCCACATGTGGTTTGGAGACTGCAAATGGTCTTCCAGGGAACGATCAAAGCGAAGACAGTTTGAGACTTTACTCCTATGGAGAAAGATCCGCATGGTGCCTGTTGTATTCAGTACCGATTCAATTTCTGTGTTCCATCAACACTCTGAAGGTCCATAGATTACTGAATGCCTCTAAATGTGCTTCGAAACTACTACTGGTCTTACAGGGAATAATCAAACCGTAGACAGTTTGGGACATTACTCCCATGGAGAAAAGACTGCATCGTGCCTGTTGTACTCAATCCCGATGCCATTGCCGTGTTTTATCAAAACTCTGAAGGTCCACAAATTACAGAATGACTCCAGATGTGCTTCGGAAACTACTACTAGTCTTCCAGGGCATGATCAAAGCATAGAAAGTTTGAGACATTACTCCCATGGTGAAAAGTCCGCATGCTGCCTGTTGTATTCTATCCCGATGAAAAGGCTGTGTTACACCAACACTCTGAAAGTCCACAGATTACAGAATGCCTCCAGATATGCTTCGGAAATTACTACTGGCCTTCCAGGGAACGATCAACGCGAAGACAATTTGACACATTACTCCCATGGAGAAAAGTCCGCATGGTGCCCGTTGTATTCAATACAGATACAATTTCTGTGTTCCATCAACACTCTGTTTTAGAATGCCTCCAGATGTGTTTCGGAAACTACTACTGGTCTTCCAGTAAACAATCACAGCGTAGACAATTTGAGACATTACTCCCGTTGAGAAAAGTCCGCATGATGTCTGTTGTTTTCAACCCCGATGCAATTACTGTGTTTCATCAACACTCTGAATGTCCACAGATTACAGAATGCCTTTAGATGTTCTTCGGAAAGCACTACAGGTATTCCGGGAATCGATCAAAACGTAGTAAGTTTGAGACATTACGCCCATGGGAAAAAGTCCACATGCTGCCTGTTGTATTCAATCCCGTTTAAATTTCTGTGTTTCATCAACACTCTGTAACAGAATGCTTCCAGATGTGCTTCGAAAAATACTACTGGTCTTCCAGTGAACAATCACATCGTATACAGTTTGAGACATTACTCCCGTGGAGTGCCTGTTGTATTCAATCCCGATGCCATTTCTGTGTGTCATGAACGCTATGAAGGTCCACAGATTGCATATCGCCTCCACATGTGCATCGGAAACTTCCACGGTTCTTCGAGGGAGCGATCAAAGCGAAGACAGTTTGACACATTCCTCCCATGAATTTAGTCCGCATGTCCCCGTTGTATTCAATCCCGATGCAATATTTATGGTTGATCAACACTCTGAAGGTCCACAGATCACCGGACGCCTCCACATGTTCTTTGGAATCTGCTACTGGTCTTCCAGGGAACGATCAAAGCGTAGACAGTTTGAGACATTACTCTCATGGAGAAAAGTAAGCATGTGCACGTTGTATTCAATCCCGATGCAATCTCTGTGCTTCATCATCACTCTGAAGGTCCACAGATTACGGAATGTTTCCAGATGTGCTTCGAAACTACTACTGGTCTTCCTTGAAACGATCAAACCGTATACAGTTTGAGACATTACTCCCATGGAGAAAACACCGCATGGTGAATGTTGTATACAATCCCGATGCAATTGCTCTGTTTAATCACCGCTCTGAAGGTCCACAGAATACAGAGTGCCTCGAGATGTTCTTCGGAAACTACTACCGCTCATCCAGGGCATGATGAAAGCGTAGACAGTTTGAGACATTACGCCCATGGAGAATAGACCGCATGGTGCCTGTTGTATTCAATCTCGATGCTATTTCTGTGTTTCATCAACACTCTGAAGGTCCACAGATTACAGAATGCCTTTAGATTTGGTTCGGAAAGTACTACTGGTCTTCCGGGAATCGAAAAAAACGTAGTAAGTTTGAGACACTACGCCCATGTGAAAAAGTCCACATGGTGCCTGTAGTATTCAATCCCGAAGCAATTTGTGTGTTTCATCAACACTCTGTAGGCCCACAGATTACAGAATGCCTCCAGATGTGCTTAAAAATTACAACTGGTCTTCCAGGAAACGTTCAAAGCGTAGACATTTAGAGACATTACTAACATGGAGAAAAGTCCGCATGGTTCCTGTTGTATTCAATCCCGATGCAATTTCTGTGTTTCATCAACACTCTATTACCGAATGCTTCCAGATATGCTTCGGAAACTACTATTGGTCTTCCAGTGAACAATCACAGCGTAGACAGATTGAGACGTTACTCCCGCGGAGAAGAGTCCATATGGTGCCTGTTTTATTCAATTCCGATGCCATTTCTGTGTGTCATGAACACTCTGAAGGTCCACAAATCGCATAACGCCTCCACATGTGCATCGGAGACTTCTACTGGTCTTCGAGGGAACGATCAAAGCGAAGACAGTTTGACACATTCCTCCCATGAAGAGAAGTCAGCATTTGCCCGTCGTATTCAATCCCGATGCAATTTTTATGTTTGATCAATACTCTGAAGGTCCACAGATTACAGGACTCTTCCACATGTGCTTTGGAATCTGCTACTGGTCTTCCACAGAACGATGATAGCCTAGACAGTATGAGACTTTCCTACCATGGTGAGAAGTAAGCAAGTGCATGTTGTATTCAATCCCGATGCAATTTCTATGTTTGATCAACACTCTGAAGGTCCACAGATTACAGAATGCTTCCAGATGTGCTTCGGAAACTACTACTGGTCTTCCAATGAACGATCAAAGCGTAGACAATTTGAGACACTACTCCCATTTAAAAAAGTCCGCACGGTGCCTGTTGTGTTCAATCCCGATGCAATTTATATATTTCATCAACACTCTGAAGCTCCTCACATTACAGATTGTCTCCAGATGGGGTTCGGGAACTAATACTGGTCTTCCAGTAACCAATCACAGCGTAGACAGTTTGAGACATTACTCCCATGGAGAAAAGTCCGCATGGTGTCTGTATTTTTCAACCCCGATGCCATTTCTGTGTTTCATCAACACTCTGAAGGTCCACAGATTATAGAATGCCTTTAGATGTGCTTTCGAATGTGCTACTGGTCTTCCAGTGAACGATCAAAGCGAAGACAATTTGAGACATTACTCCCATGGAGAAAAGTCCGCATGGTGCCTGTTGTATTCAATCCCGATTCAATGTCTGTGCTTCATCATCACTCTGAAGGTCCACAGATTACAGAATGCCTCCAGATGTGCTTCGAAACTACTACTGGTCTTCCTTGAAACGATCAAACCGTAGACAGTTTGATACATTACTCCCATGGAGAAAAGACCGCATGGTGAATGTTGTATTCAATCCCGATGCAATTGCTTGGTTTCATCACCACTCTGATGGTCCACAGAATACAGAATGCCTCGAGATGTGCTTCGGAAACTACTACTGGTCTTCCAGGGCATGATCAAAGCGTAGACAGTTTGAGACCTTACTCCCATGGAGAAACTTCCGATGGTGTCTGTTTTAGTCAATCTCGATGCTATTTTTGTGAATCATCAACACTCTGAAGGACCACAGATTACAGAATGCTTCCAGATGTGCTTCGAAAACTACTACTGGTTATCCAGGGAACGATCAATGCGTAGACTGTTTGAGACATTACTCCCATGGAGGAAAGTGCGCATGGTGACTGTGATATTCAATCCCGATGCAATTTCCGTATTTCATCAACACTTTGAAGGTCCACAGATTACAGATTGCCTCCGGGTGTGCATCGGATGCTACTACTGGTCTTCCAGGGAACGATCAGAGCGTAGACTCTTTCAGACGTTACTCCCATGGAGGAAAGTGCGGATGGTGACTGTTGTATTCATTCCCGATGCAATTTCTGTGTTCCATCAACACTTTGGAGGTCCACAGAGTACAGAATGCCTCCAGATGTGCATCGGAAACTACTACTGGTCTTCCAGGGAACGATCAATGCGTAGACTGTTTGAGACATTACTCCCATGGAGGAAAGTGCGCATGGTGACTGTGATATTCAATCCCGATGCAATTTCTGTATTTCATCAACACTCTGATAGTCCACAGATTACAGATTGCCTCCAGATGTGCATCGGAAACTACTACTGGTCTTCCTGGGAACGATCAACGCGTAGACTGTTTGAGACATTACTCCCATGGAGGAAAGTGCGCATGGTGACAGTTGTATTCTATCCCGATGCAATTTCTGTCTTTCATCAACACTTTGAAGGTCCACAGATTACAGAAAGCCCCCAGATGTGCATCGGAAACTACTACTGGTCATCAAGGGAACGATCAAAGCGTAGACTGTTTGAGACATTACTCCCATGGAGGAAGGTGCGCATGGTGACTGTTGTATTAAATCCCGATGCAATTTCTGTGTTTCAAAACACTTTGAAGGTAGACAGATTACAAAATGCCTAAAGATGTGCATCGGAATCTTCTACTGGTCTTCCAGGGAACGATCAAAGCGTAGACTGTTAGAGACATTACACCCATGGAGGAAAGTGTGCATGGTGACTGTTGTATTCAATCCCGATGCAATTTCTGTGTTTTATCAACACTCTGATGGTTCACAGATTACAGAATGCCTCCAGATGTGCATCGGATACCACCACTGGTCTTCCAGGGAACGATCAAATCGTAGACTGTTTGAGACATTACTCCCATGGAGGAAAATGAGCATGGTGACTCTCGTATTTAATCCCGATGCAATTTCTGTGTTTCATCAACTCTATGGTAGTCCACAGGTTGCAGATTGCCTCCAGATGTGCATCTTAAACTACTACTGGTCTTCCTGATAACTATCAAAGCGTGGAATGTTTGAGACAATACGCCTGTGGAGGAAAGTGCGCATGGTGTCTGTTGTATTCAATCCCGATGCAATTTCTGTGTTTCATCACCACTTTGAATGTCCACAGTTTACAGAATGCCTCCACATGTGCATCGGAAGCTACTACTGGTCTTCCAGGGAACGATCAAAGCATAGACTGTTTCAGGCGTTACTCCCATGGAGGAAAATGCGGATGGTGACTGTTGTATTCACTCCCGATGCAATTTCTGTGTTTCATCAACACTTTAGAGGTCCACAGAGTACAGAATGCCTCCAGATGTGCATCGGAAACTACTACTGGTCTTCCAGGGAACGATCAATGCGTAGACTGTTTGAGACATTACTCCCATGGAGGAAAGTGTGAATGGTGACTGTGATATTCCATCCCGATGCAATTTCTGTGTTTCATCAACACTCTGATAGTCCACACATTACAGATTGCAACCAGATGTGCAGCGGAAACTACTACTGGTCTTCCAGGGAACGATCAAAGCGTAGACTGTTTGAGACATTACTCCCATGGAAGAAGGTGCGCATGGTGACTCTTGTATTACATCCCGATGCAATTTCTGTGTTTCATAACACTTTGAAGGTCCACAGATTACAGAATGCCTCCAGATGTGCGTCGGAATCTTCTACTGGTCTTCCAGGGAACGATCAAACCGTTGACAGTTAGAGACATTACTCCCATGGACAAAAGTCATAATGGTGTCTGATGTAATCAATCCCGAAGCAATTTCTGTGTTTCATTAAATCTCTGAAGGTCCACAGATTACAGAATGCCCTCAGGTGTGCATCGCAAACTACTACTGGTCTTCCAGGGAACGATCAAAGTGTAGGCACATAGAGACATTACTCCCATGGAGATATGTCCGCATGGTGCCTGTCGTATTCAATCCTGACGCAATTTCTGATTTTCATCACCACTCTGAAGGTCCTCAGATTACAGGACGCCGCCACATGTGCTTTGGAGACTGATACTGGTCTTCCAGGGAACGATCAAAGCGAAGAGAGTTTGAGACTTTACTCCCATGGGGAAAGATCACCATGGTGCCTGTTGTATTCAGTACCGATTCAATTTCTGTGTTCCATCAACACTCTGAAGGTCCAGAGATTACTGAATGCCTCTAAATGTGCTTCGAAACTACTACTGGTCTTACAGGGAATAATCAAACCGTAGACAGTTTGGGACATTACTCCCATGGAGAAAAGACTGCATCGTGCCTGTTGTACTCAATTCCGATGCCATTGCCGTGTTTCATCAAAACTCTGAAGGTCCACAAATTACAGAATGACTCCAGATGTGCTTCGGAAACTACTACTAGTCTTCCAGGGCATGATCAAAGCGTAGACAGTTTGAGACATTACTCCCATGGTGAAAAGTCCGCATGGTGCCTGTTGTAGTCAATCCCGATGAATTGTCTGTGTTACATCAACACTCTGAAAGTCCACAGATTACAGAATGCCTCCAGATGTGCTTCGAAAACTTCTACTGGTCTTCCAGGGAACGAACAACGCGTAGACAGTTTGAGACATTACTCCTATGGAGAAAAGTCCACATGGTGCATGTTGTATTCTATCCCCATGCAATTTATGCGTTTCATCATCACTCTGGTGGTCCACAGATTACAGAAAGCCTCTAGATGTGCTTCGGTAGTACTACTGGTCTGCCAGGAATCGATCAAAACGTAGACAGTTTGATACATTACTCCTTTGGAGAAAAGTCCGCATGGTGCCTGTTGTATTCAATTCCGATATAATTTCTATGTTTCATCAACACTATGAAGGCCCACAGATTACAGAACGCCTCCAACTGTGCTTCGGAAACTACAACTGGTCTTCTAGGAATCGATCAAAAGGGAGACAGTTTGAGACATTACTCCCATGGAGATAAGTCCGCATGGTGCCTGTTGTATTCAATCCCGATGCAATTTCTGTGTCTCATCAACACTCTGAAGGTCCACAGATTACAGAATGCCTCCAGATGTGCTGCGAAACTACTACTGGTCTTCCAGGGAGTGATCAAACCGTAGACAGTTAGAGACGTTACTCCCATGGAAAAAAGTCATGATGGTGTCTGATGTAATGAATCCCGAAGCAATTTCTGTGTTTCATCAAATCTCTGAAGGTCCACAGATTACAGAATGTCCTCAGATGTGCTTCGCAAACTACTACTGGTCTTCCAGGGAACGATCAAAGCGTAGGCAGATAGAGACATTACTCCCATGGAGATATGTCGGCATGGTGCCTGTCGTATTCAATCCTGATGCAATTTCTGTGTTTCATCACCACTCTGAAGGTCCACAGATTACAGGACGTCGCCACATGTGGTTTGGAGACTGCAAATGGTCTTCCAGGGAACGATCAAAGCGAAGACAGTTTGAGACTTTACTCCTATGGAGAAAGATCCGCATGGTGCCTGTTGTATTCAGTACCGATTCAATTTCTGTGTTCCATCAACACTCTGAAGGTCCATAGATTACTGAATGCCTCTAAATGTGCTTCGAAACTACTACTGGTCTTACAGGGAATAATCAAACCGTAGACAGTTTGGGACATTACTCCCATGGAGAAAAGACTGCATCGTGCCTGTTGTACTCAATCCCGATGCCATTGCCGTGTTTTATCAAAACTCTGAAGGTCCACAAATTACAGAATGACTCCAGATGTGCTTCGGAAACTACTACTAGTCTTCCAGGGCATGATCAAAGCATAGAAAGTTTGAGACATTACTCCCATGGTGAAAAGTCCGCATGCTGCCTGTTGTATTCTATCCCGATGAAAAGGCTGTGTTACACCAACACTCTGAAAGTCCACAGATTACAGAATGCCTCCAGATATGCTTCGGAAATTACTACTGGCCTTCCAGGGAACGATCAACGCGAAGACAATTTGACACATTACTCCCATGGAGAAAAGTCCGCATGGTGCCCGTTGTATTCAATACAGATACAATTTCTGTGTTCCATCAACACTCTGTTTTAGAATGCCTCCAGATGTGTTTCGGAAACTACTACTGGTCTTCCAGTAAACAATCACAGCGTAGACAATTTGAGACATTACTCCCGTTGAGAAAAGTCCGCATGATGTCTGTTGTTTTCAACCCCGATGCAATTACTGTGTTTCATCAACACTCTGAATGTCCACAGATTACAGAATGCCTTTAGATGTTCTTCGGAAAGCACTACAGGTATTCCGGGAATCGATCAAAACGTAGTAAGTTTGAGACATTACGCCCATGGGAAAAAGTCCACATGCTGCCTGTTGTATTCAATCCCGTTTAAATTTCTGTGTTTCATCAACACTCTGTAACAGAATGCTTCCAGATGTGCTTCGAAAAATACTACTGGTCTTCCAGTGAACAATCACATCGTATACAGTTTGAGACATTACTCCCGTGGAGTGCCTGTTGTATTCAATCCCGATGCCATTTCTGTGTGTCATGAACGCTATGAAGGTCCACAGATTGCATATCGCCTCCACATGTGCATCGGAAACTTCCACGGTTCTTCGAGGGAGCGATCAAAGCGAAGACAGTTTGACACATTCCTCCCATGAATTTAGTCCGCATGTCCCCGTTGTATTCAATCCCGATGCAATATTTATGGTTGATCAACACTCTGAAGGTCCACAGATCACCGGACGCCTCCACATGTTCTTTGGAATCTGCTACTGGTCTTCCAGGGAACGATCAAAGCGTAGACAGTTTGAGACATTACTCTCATGGAGAAAAGTAAGCATGTGCACGTTGTATTCAATCCCGATGCAATCTCTGTGCTTCATCATCACTCTGAAGGTCCACAGATTACGGAATGTTTCCAGATGTGCTTCGAAACTACTACTGGTCTTCCTTGAAACGATCAAACCGTATACAGTTTGAGACATTACTCCCATGGAGAAAACACCGCATGGTGAATGTTGTATACAATCCCGATGCAATTGCTCTGTTTAATCACCGCTCTGAAGGTCCACAGAATACAGAGTGCCTCGAGATGTTCTTCGGAAACTACTACCGGTCATCCAGGGCATGATGAAAGCGTAGACAGTTTGAGACATTACGCCCATGGAGAATAGACCGCATGGTGCCTGTTGTATTCAATCTCGATGCTATTTCTGTGTTTCATCAACACTCTGAAGGTCCACAGATTACAGAATGCCTTTAGATTTGGTTCGGAAAGTACTACTGGTCTTCCGGGAATCGAAAAAAACGTAGTAAGTTTGAGACACTACGCCCATGTGAAAAAGTCCACATGGTGCCTGTAGTATTCAATCCCGAAGCAATTTGTGTGTTTCATCAACACTCTGTAGGCCCACAGATTACAGAATGCCTCCAGATGTGCTTAAAAATTACAACTGGTCTTCCAGGAAACGTTCAAAGCGTAGACATTTAGAGACATTACTAACATGGAGAAAAGTCCGCATGGTTCCTGTTGTATTCAATCCCGATGCAATTTCTGTGTTTCATCAACACTCTATTACCGAATGCTTCCAGATATGCTTCGGAAACTACTATTGGTCTTCCAGTGAACAATCACAGCGTAGACAGATTGAGACGTTACTCCCGCGGAGAAGAGTCCATATGGTGCCTGTTTTATTCAATTCCGATGCCATTTCTGTGTGTCATGAACACTCTGAAGGTCCACAAATCGCATAACGCCTCCACATGTGCATCGGAGACTTCTACTGGTCTTCGAGGGAACGATCAAAGCGAAGACAGTTTGACACATTCCTCCCATGAAGAGAAGTCAGCATTTGCCCGTCGTATTCAATCCCGATGCAATTTTTATGTTTGATCAATACTCTGAAGGTCCACAGATTACAGGACTCTTCCACATGTGCTTTGGAATCTGCTACTGGTCTTCCACAGAACGATGATAGCCTAGACAGTATGAGACTTTCCTACCATGGTGAGAAGTAAGCAAGTGCATGTTGTATTCAATCCCGATGCAATTTCTATGTTTGATCAACACTCTGAAGGTCCACAGATTACAGAATGCTTCCAGATGTGCTTCGGAAACTACTACTGGTCTTCCAATGAACGATCAAAGCGTAGACAATTTGAGACACTACTCCCATTTAAAAAAGTCCGCACGGTGCCTGTTGTGTTCAATCCCGATGCAATTTATATATTTCATCAACACTCTGAAGCTCCTCACATTACAGATTGTCTCCAGATGGGGTTCGGGAACTAATACTGGTCTTCCACTAACCAATCACAGCGTAGACAGTTTGAGACATTACTCCCATGGAGAAAAGTCCGCATGGTGTCTGTATTTTTCAACCCCGATGCCATTTCTGTGTTTCATCAACACTCTGAAGGTCCACAGATTATAGAATGCCTTTAGATGTGCTTTCGAATGTGCTACTGGTCTTCCAGTGAACGATCAAAGCGAAGACAATTTGAGACATTACTCCCATGGAGAAAAGTCCGCATGGTGCCTGTTGTATTCAATCCCGATTCAATGTCTGTGCTTCATCATCACTCTGAAGGTCCACAGATTACAGAATGCCTCCAGATGTGCTTCGAAACTACTACTGGTCTTCCTTGAAACGATCAAACCGTAGACAGTTTGATACATTACTCCCATGGAGAAAAGACCGCATGGTGAATGTTGTATTCAATCCCGATGCAATTGCTTGGTTTCATCACCACTCTGATGGTCCACAGAATACAGAATGCCTCGAGATGTGCTTCGGAAACTACTACTGGTCTTCCAGGGCATGATCAAAGCGTAGACAGTTTGAGACCTTACTCCCATGGAGAAACTTCCGATGGTGTCTGTTTTAGTCAATCTCGATGCTATTTTTGTGAATCATCAACACTCTGAAGGACCACAGATTACAGAATGCTTCCAGATGTGCTTCGAAAACTACTACTGGTTATCCAGGGAACGATCAAAGCCTAGACAGTTTGAGAAGTTACTCCCATGGAGAAAAGTCAGCATGGTGCGAGTTGTATTCAATCCCGATGCAATTTCTATGTTTCATCAACACTCTGAAGGTCCACAGGTTGGAGAATGCTTCCAGATGTGCTTCGGAAACTACTACTGGTCTTCCATGAGTCGATCAAAGCGTAGACAGTTTGAGACTTTACTTCCATGGGGAAACGTCCGCATGGTGTCTGTTGTATTCAATCCCGATGCATTTTTTTTTCATCAACACTCTCAAGGTCCACTGATTACAGAATGCTTCCAGACGTGCTTCGAAAACTACAACTAGTTATCCAGGGAACGATCAAAGCGTAGACAGTTTGAGACATTACTCAAATCGAGAAACGTCCACATGGTGCCTGTTGTAATCAATCCTGATGCATTTTCCCTATTTCATCAACACTCTGTAGGTCCACAGATTACAGGATGCCTCCAGATGTGCATCGGAAACTACTACTGGCCTTCCAAGAAACGTTCACAGCGTAGACAGTTTGAGACATTACTCCCATGGAAAAAAGTACGCACGGTGTCTGTTGTACTCAATAACGATGCAATTTCTGTAATTCAACAGCACTAAGAAGCTCCTCAGATTACAGATTGCCTCCACATTTGGTTCGGAAACTACTACTAATCTTCCAGGGAACGATCAAAGCGTAAAGAGTTTGAGACATTACGCCCATGGAGAAAAGTCCAAATGGTGTCCCTTGTAATCAATCCCGATGCAAATTCTATGTTTGATCAACACTCTGAAGGTCGACAGATTACAGGACTCCTCCATATGTGCTTTGGAATCTGCTACTGGTCTTCCTTGGATCGATCAAAAGCGTAGACTAATTGAGATATTACTCCCATGGAAAAAAGTCAGCAAGTTGCCTGTTGTATTCAATCCCGATGCAGTTTCTGAATTTCATCAACACTCTGAAGCTCCTCAGATTACAGATTGAATCCAGATGTGGTTCGGAAACTACTACTGGTCTTCCAATGAACGATCAAAGCGTAAACAGATTGAGACATTACTCCCATTGAGAAACGTCCGCTTGGTTTCTGCTGTATTCAATCCCGATGCAGTTTCTGAATTTCATCAACACTCTTAAGCTCCTCAGATTACAGATTGAATCCAGATGTGGTTCGGAAACTACTACTGGTCTTCCAAGAAACGTTCACAGCGTAGACAGTTTGAGACATCACACCCATGGAAAAAAGTCCGCACGGTGTCTGTTGTATTCAATACCGATGCCATTTCTGTATGTCATCAACACTCTCAAGCTCCTCAGATTACAGATTGCCTCCACATGTGGTTCGAAAACTACTATTGGGCTTCCAGGAAACGTTCACAGGGTAGACAGTTTGAGACATTACTCCCAGTGAGAAAAGTCCGCATGGTGCCTGTTGTATTCAATTCCGATATAATTTTTATGTTTCATCAACACTCTGAAGTCCACAGAGTGCAGAACGCCTCTACCTGCGCTTCGGAAACTTCTACTGGACTTCCAGGGAACGATCAAAGCGAAGATAGTATGAGTTATTACTCCCAATTAGAAAGGTTCGCATGGTGCCTGTTGTATTCAATTTCGATGCAATTTCTGTGTTTCATCAACACTCTAAAGGTCCACAGATTACAGAATGCCTCCAGATGCGCTTCGGAAACTAATACTGCTCTCAAACGGAACGATCAAAGCGTAGACAGTTTGAGACATTACTCCCATGGAGAAAGTATGCATGGTGCCTGTTGTATTCAATCTCGATGCAATTTATGTGTTTCATCAACACTCTGAAGGTCCACAGATTACAGGATGCCTCCAGATGTGCTTTGGAAACTACTACTGGTCTTCCACGAGTCGATCAATGCGTAGACAGTTTGTGACATTACTCCCATGGAGAAAAGCCCACATGGTGCCTGTTGTACTCAATCCCGCTTCAATTTTTGTGTTTCATCAACACTCTTAAAGTCCACAGTTTACAGATCGCCTCCACATGTGCTTCGGAAACTACTACTGCTCTTCCAGGGAACGATCTAATCGTAGACAGTTTGAGACATTACTCCCTTGGAGAAAAGTCTGCATGGTGCCTGTTGTATTCAATCCTGATGCAATTTCTGTGTTTCATCAACACTCTTAAGATCCACTAATTACACAATGCCTCCAGATGTGGTTCGGAAACTATACTGGTCTTCCATGAATCTATCCAAGTGTAGATAGTTTGAGACATTACTCCCATGGAGAAAATTCGGCATGGTGCCTTTTGTATTCAATGCCGATGGAATTTTTGTGTTTCATCAAAACTCTGAGGGTCCACTGATTACGGAATGCCTTCAGATGTGCTTCGGAAACTAGTACTGGTCGTAAAGGAATCGATCAAAGCGTAGACAGTTTGAGACATTTCGCCCATGGAAAAAAGTTTGCATGGTGCCTGTTGTATTCAATCCCGATGCAATTTCTGTGTTTCATCAACACTCTGATAGTCGACAGACTACAGAATGCCTCCAGATGTGCTTCGGAGACTACTACTGGTCTTCCAGGGAACGATCACACCGTAGACAGTTTGAGACATTACTCCCATGGAGAAAAGTCCGTATGGTGCCTGTTGTATTCAATGTCCATGCAATTTCTGTGTTTCGTCAACACTCTGAAGATCCACAAATTACACAATGACTCCAGATGTGCATCGGAAACTATAGTGGTCTTCCATTAATATGTCAAAAGTTAGACAATTTGAGACATTACTCCCATGGTGGAAAGTCGGGATGGTGCCTGTTGTATTCAATGCCGATTCAATTTCTGTGTTTCATCAACACTCTAAAAGTCCACAGATTACAGAATGCTTTCAGATGTGCTTCGGAAAATGTTACTGGTCTTCCAAGGGACGATCAAAGCGTAGACAGTTTGAGACATTACTCCCATACAGAGAAGTCGGCATACTGCCTGTTGTATTCAATCCCGATGCAATATCTGTGTTTCATCAACACTCGGAAGGTCCACACATTACAGAATGCCTCCAGATGTGCTTCGGAAACTATACTGGTCTTCCATTAATATATCAAAGTGTAGTCAGTTTGAAACATTACTCCCATGGAGAAAAATCGCTATGGTGGCTGTTGTATTCAATGCGATGCAATTTTTATGTTTCAGCATAACTCTAAAGGTCCACAGATTACGGAATGCCTCCAGATGTGCTTCGGAAACTACTACTGGTCTTCCAGGAATCGAACAAAGCGTAGTCAGTTTGAGACATTACTCCCATGGTGAAAAGTCCGTATGGTACCTGTTGTATTCAGTCCAGATGCAATTTCTGTGTTTCACCAACACTCTGAAGATCCACAAATTAAACAATGCCACCATATGTGCTTCGGATGCTACTAAACCTCTTCCATTATTCGATCAAACCCTAGACAGTATGAGATTTTATTCCCAATGAGGAAACTCCGCATGGTGCCTATTGTATTCAATGAAGATGCAATTCTGTGTTTCATCAAAACTCTGAGGGTCCATAGATTACGAAATGCCTCCAGATGTGGTTCGGAAACTACTACTGGTCTACCAGGTGACGAGCAAAGCGTAGACGTTTTGAGACATTACTCCCATGGGGAAAAGTTCGCAAGGTTCCTGTTGTATTCAATCCCGATGGAATTTCTGTGTTTCATCAACACTCTGTAGGTCCACAGATTACAGAATGCCTCCTGATGTGCTTCGGAAAATACTACTGGTCTTTCAGGAAACTATCAAAGCGTAGACAGTTTCAGACATTACTCCCATGGAGGAAAGTCCGCATGGTGCCTGTTGTATTCAATCCCGATGCAATTTCTGTGTTTCACCAACACTCTGAAGGTCCACAGATTACGGAATGCCTCCAGATGTGCTTCAGAAACTGCTACTCATCTTGAACGGAACAATCGAAGCGTAGACAGTTTGAGACATTACTCCCATGGAGAAAAGTATGCGTGGTGCCTGTTGTATTCAATCCCGATGCAATTTCGTAATTCATCAACACTCTGAAGGTCCATAGATTACACAATGTCTCCAGATGTGCTTTGGAAACTCATACTGATCTTCCAGGGAACAATCAAACAATAGACAGTTTGAGACATTATTTCAATGGAAAAAAGTCCGCATGATACCTGTTGTATTCAATCTCGATGCAATTTCTGTGTTTCATCAACACTCTGAAGAACCACAAATTACACAATGCCTCCATATGTGCTTCGGATGCTACTAAATCTGTTCCATTAGTCGATCAAACCGTAGACAGTTTGAGACATTACTCCCATGGAGAAAAGTCAGCTTGGTGCCTATTAGATTCAATGAAGATGAAATTTTTTATTTTCATCAAAACTCTGAAGGTCCACAGATAACGAAAAGGCTCCAGATGTGCATCGGAAACTACTACTGGTCTTCCAGGTGACGAGCAAAGCGTAGACGCTTTCAGACATTACTCCCATGGAGAAAAGTTCGCATGGTGCTTGTTGTATTCAATCCCGATGGAATTTCTGTGCTTCATCAACACTCTGAAGGTCCACATATTACAGAATGCCTTCAGACGTGCTTTAGAAACTACTACTGGTCTTAAACAGAACGATAAAAGCGTAGACAGTTTGTGACATTATTCCCATGGAGAAAAGTCCACATGGTGCCTGTTGTATTCAATCCCGATGCAATTTCTGTAGTCCATCATCACTCTGAAGGTCCACAGATTACAGAATTCCTCTAGATGTGCTTTGGAAACTAGTACTGGTCTTCCCGGAGTCGATCAATGCGTAGACAGTTTGAGACATAACTCCCATGGAGAAAAGTCCGCATGGTGCCTGTCGTATTCAATCCCGATGCAATTTCTGTGTTTCATCAAAACTCTGAAGGTCCACAGATTACAGAATGTCTACAGATGTGCTTCGGAAGCTACTTCCTGGTCTTCCAGGGAACGATCAAAGTGTAGGCAGTTTGAGACATTACTCCCATGGAGAAAAGTCCGCATGGTGCCTGTTGTACTCAATCCCGATGCAATATCTGTGTTTCATCAACACTCTGAAGGTCCACAGATTACAGACTGCCACCAGATGTGCTTCGGAAGCTACTACTGGTCTTCCAGCGAACGATCAAAGCCTTGACAGTTTGAGACATTACTCCCATGGCGAAAAGCCCGCATGGTGCATGATGTATTCAATCCAGATGCAATTTCTGTGTTTCATCAACACTCTGAAGGACCACATATTACACAACGCCTCCAGAATTGCTTCGGGAACTACTACTGGTCTTACAGGGGACGATCAAAGCGTAGACACTTAGAGACATTACTCCCATGGAGAAAAGCTCGCATAGTGCCTGTTGTATTCAATCCCGATTCAATATCTGTGTTTCATCATCACTCTGAAGGTCCACAGATTACAGACAGACACCAGATGTGCTTCGGAAACTACTACTGGTCTTCCAGGAGTCGATCAAAGCGTTGACAGTTTGAGGCATTACTCCCATGGAGAAAGCAGTTATGGTGCCTGTAATATTAAATCTTGCTTCACTTCCTGTGTTTCATCAACACTCAGAAGGTTCAGAGATTACAGAACGCCTCCAATTGTCCTTCGGAAACTACTACTGGTCTTCCAAGGAACGATCAAAGAGTAGCCAGCTTGAGACATTACTCCCATATAGAAAATTCCGCATGGTGCCTTTAGTATTCAATCACGATGCAATTTCTGTGTTTCGTCAACACTCTGAAGGTCCACAGATTAAAGAATGCCTAACGATGTGTTTCGGAAACTGATACTTATCCTCAATGAATCGATCAAAGCGTAGACAGTTTGAGACGTTTCTCCCATGGAGAAAAGTCCGCATGGTGCCTGATGTATTCAATTCCGATTCAATTTCT
This sequence comes from Schistocerca gregaria, assembly GCF_023897955.1. NCBI lineage: Eukaryota > Metazoa > Arthropoda > Insecta > Orthoptera > Acrididae > Schistocerca > Schistocerca gregaria. The sequence goes on from NC_064929.1 coordinate 38,214,492, forward strand.
GTGTTTCATCAAAACTCTGAAGGTCGATAGATTACAGAATGTCTACAGATGTGCTTCGGAAGCTACTTCCTGGTCTTCCAGGGAACGATCAAAGTGTAGGCAGTTTGAGACATTACTCCCATGGAGAAAAGTCAGCATGGTGCCTATTAGATTCAATGAAGATGAAATTTTTTATTTTCATCAAAACTCTGAAGGTCCACAGATAACGAAAAGGCTCCAGATGTGCATCGGAAACTACTAATGATCTTCCAGGTGACGAGCAAAGCGTAGACGCTTTCAGACATTACTCCCATGGAGAAAAGTTCAAATGGTGCCTGTTGTATTCAATCCCGATGGAATTTCAGTGCTTCATCAACACTCTTAAGGTCCACATATTACAGAATGCCTTCAGACGTGCTTTAGAATCTACTACTGGTCTTAAACAGAACGATAAAAGCGTAGACAGTTTGTGACATTATTCCCATGGAGAAAAGTCCACATGGTGCCTGTTGTATTCAATCCGATGCAATTTCTGTGTTGAACCAACACTCTGAAGGTATACAGATTACAGAATGCCTCCAGATGTGCTTCGGAAACTGCTACTGGTCTTCCAGGAAACGAGAAAAGTGTAGCCAGATTGAGACACTTCTCCCATGGAGAAAAGTCAGCATGGTGACTGTTGTATTCAATCTCGATGCAAATTCTGTGTTCCATCAACACTCTGAAGGTCCACAGGTTACAGAATGCCCCCAGATGTGCTTCGGAAACTACTACAAGTCTTAAACGAAACGATCAAAGCGTAGACAGTTTGAGACATTACTCCCATGGAGGAAAGTCCGCATGGTGCCTGTCGTATTCAATCCCGATGCAATTTCTGTGTTTCATCAAAACTCTGAAGGTCCACAGATTACAGAATGTCTACAGATGTGCTTCGGAAGCTACTTCCTGGTCTTCCAGGGAACGATCAAAGTGTAGGCAGTTTGAGACATTACTCCCATGGAGAAAAGTCCGCATGGTGCCTGTTGTACTCAATCCCGATGCAATATCTGTGTTTCATCAACACTCTGAAGGTCCACAGATTACAGACTGCCACCAGATGTGCTTCGGAAGCTACTACTGGTCTTCCAGCGAACGATCAAAGCCTAGACAGTTTGAGACATTACTCCCATGGCGAAAAGCCCGCATGGTGCATGATGTATTCAATCCAGATGCAATTTCTGTGTTTCATCAACACTCTGAAGGACCACATATTACACAACGCCTCCAGAATTGCTTCGGGAACTACTACTGGTCTTACAGGGGACGATCAAAGCGTAGACACTTAGAGACATTACTCCCATGGAGAAAAGCTCGCATAGTGCCTGTTGTATTCAATCCCGATTCAATATCTGTGTTTCATCATCACTCTGAAGGTCCACAGATTACAGACAGACACCAGATGTGCTTCGGAAACTACTACTGGTCTTCCAAGGAACGATCAAAGAGTAGCGAGCTTGAGACATTACTCCCATATAGAAAATTCCGCATGGTGCCTTTAATATTCAATCACGATGCAATTTCTGTGTTTCGTCAACACTCTGAAGGTCCACAGATTAAAGAATGCCTAACGATGTGCTTCGGAAACTGATACTTATCCTCAATGAATCGATCAAAGCGTAGACAGTTTGAGACGTTTCTCCCATGGAGAAAAGTCCGCATGGTGCCTGATGTATTCAATTCCTATTCAATTTCTGTGTTTCATCAACACTCTGCAGGTCCACAGATTACATAATGCCTCTAGATGTGCTTAAGAAACTACTTCTGGTCTTTCAGGAATCGATCACGTCGAAGATAGTTAGAGATATTACTCCCATGGAGAAAAGTAGGCAGGTTGCCTGTTGTATTCAATCACATTGCAATTTCTGTGTTTCATCAACACTCTGAAGGTGAACACAATACAGGTTGCCTCCAGGTGTCCTTCGGAAACTAGTACTGGTTTTCCAGGAATCGATCAAATCGTAGACAATTTGAGACTTCACTCCCATGGAGAAAAGTCCGCATGGTGCATGTTGTATACAATCAAGATTAATTTTCTCTGTTTTATCAGCACCCTGAACGACACAGATCCATCCAGATGTGCATCCAGATGTGCATCGGAAACTACTTGCGGTCTTCCAGAGAACGTTCAAAACGTAGACAATTTGACACATTACTGCCATTTAGAAAAGTCCGCATGGTGCCTGTTGTATTCAATCCCTATGCAATTTCTGTCTTTCATCAACACTCTGAAGGTATACAGGTTACAGAAATCCTCCAGATTTGCATCGGAAACTACTACTGGTCTTCCAGGGAACGATCAAAACGTAGACAGTATGAGACATTACTCCCATGGAGGAAAGTCCGCATGGTGCCTGTTGTATTGAATCCCTATGCAATTTCTGCGTATCGTCAACACTCTGAAGGTCCACAGATTACAGAATGCCTAACGATGTGCTTCGGAAACTTCTACTTGTCCTTCATGAATCGATCAAAGCGTAGACAGTTTGAGACATTTCTCCCATGGAGAAAAGTCCGCATGATGCCTACTGTATTCAATTCCGATTCAATTTCTGTGTTTCATCAACACTCTGTAGGTCCACAGATTACAGAATGCCTCCAGATGTGCGTAAGTAACTACTTCTGGTCTTTCAGGAATAGATCACGTCGTAGACAGTTTGAGACATTACTCCCATATAGAAAAGTCCGCTGGGTGCCTGTTGTATTCAATCACATTGCAATTTCTGTGTTTCATCAACACTCTGAAGGTGAACACATTACAGGATGCCTCCAGGTGTCCTTCGGAAACTAGTACTGGTTTTCCAGGAATCGATCAAAGCGTAGACAGTTTGAGACATTACTCCAAAGGAGAAATGTCCACATGGTGCCTGTTGTATTCAATCCCGATGCAATTTCTGTGTTTCAACAATACTCTGAATGTCCACAGATTACACAATGCCTCCAGATGTGTTTCGGAAATTATTACTCTTCTTCCAGGGAACGAGCAAAAAGTAGACATATTGAGACATTACTCCCATGGAGAAAAGTCAGCATGGAGCCTTTTGTATTAATTCTCGATGAAATTTCTGTGTATCATCAACACTCTGTAGGTCCACAGATTACAGGATGCCTCCAGATGTGCCTCGGGAACTACTACTTTTCTTCCAGGGAACTATCAAGTTGTAGACAGTTTGAGACATTACTCCCATGAAGAAAAGTCCGCATGGTCCCTGTTGTATTCAATACCGATGCAATTTCTGTGTTTGATCAACACTGTGAAGATCCACAGAATACAGAACGCTTCCACACGTGCTTCTTAAATTACTACTGGTCATCCAGTCAACGGTCAAAGCGAAGACAGTTTGAGACATTACTCCCATGGAGAAAAGTCGATATCGTGCCTTTTGTATTCAATCCCGATGCAATTTCTGTGTTTCCTCAACACTCTGAAGATCCACAGACTACAGACTGTCTACAGATGTGCTTCGTAAACTACTACTGGTCTTCCAGGTAACGATTACAGCGTTGACAGTTTGAAACATTACTCCTGTGGAGAAAAGACCGCATCGTGCCTGTTGTATTCAATCCCGATGCTATTTCTGTGTTTCATCAACACTCGCAAGGTCCACAGATTACAGAATACCTCCAGATGTGCTTCGAAACTACTACCGGTCTTCCAGGGAACGATTACAGCGTAGAAAGTTTGAGACATTACTCCCGTGCAGAAAAGTCCGCATGGTGCCTGTTGTATTCAATCCCAATGCAATTTCTATGTTTGATCATCACTCTGAAGGTCCACAGATTGCAGAATGCCTCCACAAGTGCTTCGGAAACTGCTACTGGTCTTCTATGGAACGTTCAAATAATAGACAATTTGAGTCAGTACTCCCATGGAAATAGACCGCATGGTGCCTGCTGTATTCAACCCCATATGCAATTTCTGTTTCATCAACACTCTGAAGATCAACAGATTACAGAATGCCTCCAGATGTGCTACAGAAACTACTTCTGGTCTTCCAGGGATCGATCAAATCGTACACAGTTTGAGACATTACTAACATGGAGAAAAGTAAGCATGGTGCCCGTTGTAATCAACCCCGATGCAATTTCTGTGTTTCATCAACACTCTGAAGGTCCAAAAATAGCAGAATTCCTCCAGATGTGCTTCGGAAAACACCACTGGTCTTCCAATGAACGACCAAAGCGTAGACAGTGTGAGACATTACTCCCATGGAAGGAAGTCCGCATGGTGCCCGTTGTATTCAATCCCGATGCAATTTCTGTATTTCATCAACACTCTGAAGCTCCTCAGATTACAGAATGCCTCCAGATGTGGCTCGGAAACTACTACTGGTCTTCCAGGAAACGTTCACTACTTAGACATTTAGAGACATTACGACCATTTACAAAAGTTCGCATGGTGCCTCTTGAATTCAATCCCGATGCAATTTCTGTGTTTCATCAACACTCTGTTACAGAAGGCCTCCGGATGTGCTTCGGAATCTACTACTGTTCTTCCAGTAAACAATCACAGCATAGACAGTTTGAGACATTACTCCCATGGAGAAAAGACCGCATGGCGATGGTGAGTGTTGTATCCCATCACGATGCAATTGCTGTGTTTCTTCACCACTCTGAAAGGTCCACAGATTACAGAATGCCACCAGATGTGCTTCAGAAAGTACTACTGGTCTTCCAGGGATCGATCATAACGTAGGCATATTGAGACATTACTCCCATGGAGAAAAGTCCGCACGGTGCCTGTTGTATTCAATCCCAATCAGTTTGTGTTTCATTAACAATCTGAAGGTCCACAGATTACAGAAGGCCTCCAGATGTGCTTCGCAACTACTACTGGTCTTCCAGGGAACGATCAAGGCGTAGACAGTTGAAGATATTACTCCCATGGAGAAAAGTGCGTATGCTGTCTGTTGGATTCAATCCTGATGCAATTTCTGTATTTCATCAACACTCTGAAGGTCCACAGATTGGAGAACGCCTCCACATGTGCTTCTGAAACTGCTACTGGTCTTCGAGGGAACAAGCAAAGCGAAGACAGTTTAAAACATGACTCCCATGGAGAAAAGTCCGCATGGTGCCTGTTGTATTCAATCCCGACGCAATTTCTGTGTTTCATCAACACTCTGAAGGTCCATAGATTACAGAGTTCCTCCAGATGTGCTTCGAAACTACTACTAGTCTGCCAGGGAACGACCAAACCTTAGACCGTTTGAGACATTACTCCAATGGAGAAAGTCAGCATGGTGCCTGTTGTATGCAATACCAATGCAATTGCTGTGTTTAATCACCACTCTGAAGGTCCACAGATTACAGGATGCCCTCAGATGTACTTCGCAAACTACTACAGGTCTTCCAGGTAAAGATCAAAACGTAGACAGTTTAAGATATTACTCCCATGGAGAAAAGTGCGAATGGTGTCTGTTGTATTCAATCCAGATGCCATTTCTATGTTTAATCAACACTCTCAAGGTCCACAGATTACAGGGCGCCCCCACATGTTCTTTGGAAACTGCTACTGCTCTTCCAGGGAACGATCAAAGCGAAGACAGTTTGAGACATTACTCTCATGGAAAGAAGTCCGCATGGTGCCTGTTGTATTCAATCCCGATGCAATTTCTGTACTTCATCAACATTCTGAAGGTCCAAAGATTGCAGAACGCCTCCACATGTGCTTCGGAAAATGCTACTGGTCTTCGAGGAAACGATCAAAACGAATACAGTTTTCAACATTACTCCCATGGAGAAAAGTTAACATGGTGCTGTTGTACTCAATCCCGATGCAATGTCTGTGTTTCATCAACACTCTGAAGGTCAACGGATTGAAGAATAACTCCAGATGGCTTCGCAACTAGTACTGGTTTTCCAGGGAATGATCAAACCGTTGACAGTTTGAGACATTACTCACATGGAGAAAAGACTGCATGGCGCCTGTTGTAGTCAATCACGTTGCAATTGCTGTGTTTCATCACCAATCTGCACGTCCACAGATTACAGAATGCCTCCAGATGTGATTCGAAAACTACTATTTTTCTTACAGGAATGGATCAAAGCGTAGACGGTTTGAGACATTACTCCCATGGAGAAACGTCCGCATGGTGCTAGTTGTATTCAATCCCGATGCAATTTCTATGTTCGATCAACACTCTGAAGGTCCACAGATTACAGATCACATCCACATGTGCTTCGGAAACTACTACTGGTCTATCAGGGAACGATCAATGCGTAGACAGTTTGCGACATTAACCCCGTGGAGAATAGACCGCATGGTGTCTGTTGTATTCAATCCCGATGCAATTTCTGTGTTTCATCAACACTCTGAAGGTCCACAGATTACAGAATGCCTCGATATGTGATTCGGAAACTACTACTAGTCTTCCAGGGATCAATCAGAGCCTAGACAGTTTGAGACATTACTCCCGTGGATTGTATTCAATCCCGATGTAATTTCTATGTTTGATCTATACTCTGAATGTCCACAGAGTACAGGACGCCTCCACACGTGCTTTGGAAACTGCTACGGGTCTTCCAGAGAAAGATCAAAGCGAAGACAATTTGAGACTTTACTCCCACGGAAAAAAGTCCGCATGGTTCCTGTTGTATTCAATCCCGATTCAATTTCTGTATTTCGTCAACACTCTGAAGGTCCTCATATTACACAATGCCTTTAGATGCGCTTCGGAAACTGCTACTTGTCTACAAGGAAACGGTAATAGCGTAAACAGTTAAGACATTACCCCCGTGGAGAGAAGTCCGCGTGGTGCCTGTTGTATTCAATCCCGATGCAATTTCTGTATTTCATCAACACTCTGAAGGTCCACAGATTGCAGAACGCCACCACATGTGCTCCGGAAACTGCTACTGGTCTTCGAGGGAACGATCAAAGTGAAGACAGTTTAAAACATTTCTCCCATGCAGAAAAGTCCGCATGGTGCCTGTTGTATTCAATCCCGATGCAATTTCTATGATTGATCAACACTCTGAAGGTCCACAGATTACAGGACGCCTCCACATCTGCTTTGGAAACAGCTACTGGTCTTCCAGGGAGCGATGAAACCAAAGACAATTTGTGACATTACTCCCATGGACAAACGCATAGTGCCTGTTGTATTCAATCCCGATGCTATTTCTGTGTTTCATCAACACTCTGAAGGTCCACAGATTACAGAATGCCTTTAGATGTGCTTCGGAAACTGCTACTGGTCTTCGAGGGAACGATCAAAGCGAAGACAGTTTAAAACATTACTCCCATGGAGGAAAGTCCGCATGGTGCCTGTTGTATTGAATACCGATGCAATTTCTGTGTTTCATCAACACTCTGAAAGTCCACAGATTACAGGATACCCTCAGATTTCCTTCTCAAACTACTACTGGTCTTCCAGGGAACGATCAAGTCGTAGACAGTTTGAGATATTACTCCCATATAGAAAAGTGCGAATTGTGTCTGTTGTATTCAATCCCGATGCAATTTCTATGATTGATCAACACTCTGAAGGTCCACAGATTACAGGACTCCTCCACATCTGCTTTGGAAACTGCTACTGATCTTCCAGGGAGCGATTAAACCCAAGACAATTTGAGACATTACTCCCATGGAAAAAAGGCCGCATGGTGCCTGTTGTATTCAATCCCGTTGCAATTGCTGTGTTTCATCACCACTCTGAAGGTCCACAGATTACAGAATGCATCCAGATGTGCTTGGGAAACTACTACTGGTCTATCAGGGAACGATCAAAGCGTAGACAGTTTGAGACATTACTCCCATTCAGAATAGACCGCATGGTGTATTCACCCCAATGCAAGTTATGTTTTTCATCAACACTATGAAGGTTCACAGTTTACAGAATGCCTCTAGATGTGCTTCAGAAAGTACTACTGGTCTTCCAGGAATCGATCAAAACGTAGTCAGTTTGAGACATTACTCCCATGGGGAATAGTCCGCACGGTGCATGTCGTATTCAATCCCAATGCAGTTTGTGTTTCATTAACACTCTGAAGGTCCAAAGATTACAGAATTTCTCCAGATGTGCTTCGCAGCTACTACTGGTCTTCCAGGGAACGATCAAGGCATAGAAATTTGGAGACATTACTCCCATGGAGAAATGTCCGCATCTCGCCTGTTGTCTTCAATCCCGATACAATTTCTCTGTTTTATCAGCACTCTGATGGTCCATAGATTACAGAATGTCTCCAGATGTGCTTCAGAAATCACTACTGCTCTTCCAATGAACGATCAAAGCTTAGACAGTTTGAGACATTACTCCCATGGAGAAAAGTCCGCAATGGTGCTAGTTGTATTCAATCCCGATGCAATTTCTATGTGTGATCAATACTCTGAGGGTCCACAGATTACCGATCACCTCCACATGTGCTACGGAAACTACAAGTGGTCTATAAGGGAACGATCAAAGCGTAGACAGTTGGAGACATTACTCCCATGGCGAATAGACCGCTTGGTGCCTGTTGTATTCAACTCCGATACAATTTATGTGTTTCATCAACACTATGAGGGTCCACAGATTACAGAATGCATCTATATGAGCTTCAGAAAGTACTACTGGTCTTCCAGGAATCGATCAAAACGTAGTTAGTTTGAGACATTACTCCCATTGGGAAAAGTCGGCATGGTAACTGTTGTATTCAATCCCGATGCGATTTCTATATTTCATCAACACTCTGAAGCTCCGCAGATTACAGTGTGCCTCCAGATGTGGTTCGTAAACTACTACTGCTACAGGTCTTCCAGGGAACGAACAAAGCGAAGACAATTTGAGACATTACGCCCCTTTAGAAAACACCTCATGGTTCCTGTTGTATTCAATCCCGATGCAATTTCAGTGTTTAATCAACATTCAGTTACAGAATGCCTCCAGATGTGCTTCGGAAACTACTACTGGTCTTCCAGAAATGTATCAAAGCGTAAACATACTCAGACATTACTCCCATGGAAGAAACTCCGCATGGTGCCTGTTGTATTCAATCCCGACGCAATCTCTGTGTTTCATCAACACTCTGAAGGTCCATAGATTACAAATGCCTCCAGATGTGCTTCGAAAACTACTACTGGTCGTCCAGCAATCGATCAAAGCGTTGACAGTTTGAAACATTATTCCCAGTGAGAAAAGTCCACATGGTGCCTGTAGTATTCAATTCCGATATAATTTCTACGTTTCATCAACACTCTGAAGGTCCACAGATTACATAACGTCTCCAACTGTGCTTCGGAAACTTCTACTGGACTTCCAGGGAACGTTCAAAGCGAAGTCAATTTAAAACATTACTATCATGGAGAATAGTCCGCATGGTGCCTGTTGTATTCAATCACGATGCAATTTATGTGTTTCATCAACACTCTGAAGGTACACAGATTACAGAATGCCTCCAGATGTGCTCCGGAAACTACTACTGGTATTCCAGGAAACGGTCACAACGTAAACAGTTTTAGACATTACTCCAGTGGAGAGAAGTCAGCATGGAGCATGTTGTATTCAATCCCGATGCCATTTATGAGTTTTTTCAACACTCTGAAGGTATACTGATTACAGATTGCCTCCAGATGTGCTCCGGAAACTACTACTGGTCTTCCAGGAAACGGTCACAGCGTAAACAGTTTTAGACATTACTCCAGTGGAGAGAAGTCAGCATGGTGCCTGTTGTATTCAATCCTGAACCAATTTCTGTGTTTCATCAACACTCGGAAGGTCCACAGATTACGGAATGCCTCCAGATGTGCTTCGAAAACTACTACTGGTCTTCCAGGGAAAGAACAAAGCGCAGACAGTTTGAGACATTACTCGCGTTGAGAAAAGTCCGCATGGTGCCTGTTGTATTCAAATCCGATGCAATTTCTGTGTTTCTTCAACACTTTGAAGGTACACAGATTACAGAATGCCTCGAGATGTGCTCCGGAAACTACTACTGGGCTTCCATGAAACGGTCACAGCGTAAACAGTTTTAGACATTACTCCAGTGGAGAGAAGTCAGCATGGAGCCTGTTGTATTCAATCCTGATGCATTTTCTGTGTTTCATCAACACTCTGAAGGTCCACAGATTACCGAATGCCTCCAGATGTGCTACGGAGAGTACTCCTGGTCTTCAAGGAATCGATCAAAGCGTAGACAGTTTGAGACATTCCTCCCATGGAGAAAAGTCCGCATGGTGCCTGTTGTATTCAATCCCGATGCAATTTCTGTGATTCATGAACACTGTGATGGTCCACAGATTACAGGATGCCCTCAGATGTGCTTCGCAATCTACTACTGGTCTTCAAGGGAACGATCAAATCGTAGGTAGTTTGAGACATTACTCCCATGGAAAAAAGTCCGAATTGTGTCTGTTGTATTCATTCTCGATGCAATTTCTATATTTGGTAAACACACTGAAGGTCCATAGGTTACAGAACGACTACACATATGCTTCGGAAACTGCTACTGGTCGTCCAGGGAACGATCAAAGCGAAGACAATTTGAGACATTACTCCCATGGAGAAAAGTCCGTATAGTGCCACTTGTATTCAACCCGATGCAATTTCTGTGTTTCATCAACATTCTGTTACAGAATGACTCCAGATGTGCTTCGGAAACTACTACTGGTCTTCCAGGAATCGATCAAAGCGTAGACAGTTTGAGAAAATTACTCCCATGGAGAAAAGTCCGCATGGTGTCTATTGTATTCAATCCTGATGCAATTTCTGTGTTTCATCAACACTCTGGAGGTCCACAGATTATAGGATGCCTCTAGATGTGCTTCGGAAAGTACTACTGGTATTCCAGGAATCGATCAAAACGTAGTCAGTTTGAGACATTACTCCCATGGGGAAAAGTTCGCACGGTGCCTGTTGTATTCAATCCCGTTGCAGTTTCTGTGTTTCATTAACACTCTGAAGGACCACAGATTACAGAACGCCTCCAGATGTGCTTCGGAAACTACTTCTCGTCTTCCAGAAATCCATCAAAGCGTAGACAGTTTGAGACATTACTCCCATTGAGAAAAGTCGGCATGGTGCCTGTTGTATTCAATCCCGATACAACTTCTGTGTTTCATCAACACTCTGATACAGAATGCCTCCAGATGTGCTTCGGAAGCTACTACATGTCTTCCAGTAAACAATCTCAGCGTAGAGAGTTTGAGACACTACTCCCGCGGAGAAAAGTCCGCATTGTGCCTGTTGTATTCAATCCCGATGCAATTCCTGTGTGTCATCAACACTCTGAAGGCCCATAGATTGCAGAACGCCTCTACATGTGCTTCGGAAACTGCTACTGGTCTTCCAGGGAACGATCAAAGCGGAGACAGTTTAAAACTTTACTCCCATGGAGAAAGGTTAGCATGGTGCCTGTTGAATTCAATCCTGAACCAATTTCTGTGTTTCATCAACACACTGAAGGTCCACAGATTACTGAATGCCTCCAGACGTGCTTCGAAAACTACAACTGGACTTCCAGGGAAAGAACAAAGCTTAGACAATTTGAGACTTTACTCCTATGGAGAAAAGACCGCATGGTGCATGTTATATTCAATCCCGATGCAATTTCTGTGTTTCATCAATACTCTGAAAGTCCACAGCTTACAGAATGCTTCCAGATGTGCTTCGGAAACTACTACTGGTCTTCCAGAAAAAGATCAAAGCGTAGACAGTTTGAGTCATTACTCACATGGAGAAAAGTTCGTATGGTGTCTGTTGTATTCAATCAGGATGCAATTTATGTGTTTCATCAACACTCTGAAGGTCGACAGATTACAGAATGCCTCGAGATGAGCATCGGAAACTACAACTGGAATTCCAGGGATCGATCAAAGAGTAGGCAGATTGAGACATTACTCCCATGGAGAAAAGTCCACATGGTGCCTGTTGTAATCAATACCGATGCATTTTCTGTCTTTCGTCAACACTCTGAAGGTCCACAGGTTACAGAACGCCTCCACATGTCCTTCGGAAACTGCTACAGGTCTTCCAGGGAACGATCAAAGCGAAGACAATTTGAGACATTACGCCCATGGAGGAAACTCCTTATGGTGCCTGTTGTATTCAATCCCATTGCAATTTCAGTGTTTAATCAACATTCAGTTACAGAATGCCTCCAGATGTGCTTCGGAAACTACTACTGGTCTTCCAGAAATGTATCAAAGCGTAAACATACTGAGACATTACTCCCATGCAAGAAACTCCGCATGGTGCCTGTTGTATTCAATCCCGATGCAATCTCTGTGTTTCATCAACACTCTGAAGGTCCACAGATTACAAATGCCTCCAGATGTGCTTCGAAAACTACTACTGGTCTTCCAGCAATCGATCAAAGCGTAGACAGTTTGAAACATTATTCCCAGTGAGAAAAGTCCGCATGATGTCTGTTGTATTCAATTCCGATATAATTTCTACGTTTCGTCAACACTCTGAAGGTCCACAGATTACAGATGGGCTCCACCTGTGCTTCGGAAACTTCTACTGAACTTCCAGGGAACGTTGAAAGCGACGACAGTTTGAGACATTACTCCCATGGAAGAAACTCCGCATGGTGCCTGTTGTATTCAATCCCGATGCAATCTCTGTGTTTCAACAAAACTCTGAAGATCCACAGATTACAAATGCCTCCAGATGTGCTTCGAAAACTACTACTGGTCGTCCAGCAATAGATCAAAGCGTAGACAGTTTGTAACATTATTCCCAGTGAGAAAAGTCCACATGGTGCCTGTTGTATTCAATTGCGATATAATTTCTACGTTTCGTCAACACTCTGCAGGTCCACAGATTAAAGAACGCCTCCACCTGTGCTTCGGAATCTTCTACTGGACTTCCAGGGAACGTTCAAACCGAAGTCAATTTGAAACATTACTATCATGGAGAATAGTCCGCATGGGGCCTGTCGTATTCAATCCCGATGCAATTTCTGTGTTTCATCAACACTCTGATAGTCCACAGATTACAGAATGCCTCCAGATGTGCTCCGGAAACTACTACTGGTCCTCCAGGAAACGGTCACAACGTAAACAGTTTTAGACATTACTCCAGTGGAGAGAAGTCAGCATGCAGCCTGTTGTATTCAATGCCGATGCATTTTCTGTGTTTCATCAATACTCTGAAGGTCCACAGGTTACAGAACGCCTCCACATGTGCTTCGGAAACTGCTACTGGTCTTCCAGGGAACGATCAAAGCGAAGACAATTTGAGACATTACGCCCATGGAGAAAACTCCGCATGGTGCCTCTTGTATTCAATCCCGATGCAATTTCAGTGTTTAATCAACATTCAGTTACAGAATGCCTCCAGATGTGATTCGGAAACTACTACTGGTCTTCCAGAAATGTATCAAATCGTAAACATACTGAGACATTACCCCCATGGAAGAAACTCCGCATGGTGCCTGTTGTATTCAGTCCCGATGCAATCTCTATGTTTCATCAACGCTCTGAAGCTACACAGATTACAGAATGCCTTCAGATGTGCTCCGGAAACTACTACTGGTCTTCCAGGAAACGGTCACAGCGTAAACAGTTTTAGACATTACTCCAGTGCAGAGAAGTCAGCATGGAGCCTGTTTTATTCAATCCCGATGCAATTTATGTGTTTTTTCAACACTCTGATGGTCCACAGATTACAGGATGCCCTCAGATGTGCTTCGCAATCTACTACTTGTCTTCTAGGGAACGACCAAATCGTAGATAGTTTAAGACATTACTCCCATGGAGAAAAGTCCGCATAGTGCCCGTTGTATCCAATCCCGATGCATTTTCTGTGTTTCATCACCACTCTGAAGGCCACAGATTACAGAATGCTTCCAGATGTGCTACGGAAACTGCTACTGGTCTTCCAGGGAACGGTCAAAGCGTAGAGCGTTTGAGACATTACTCCCATGGTAAAAGTCCGCATTGTGCCTGTTGTATTTAATCCCGATACAAATTCTGTGTTTCATCAACACTGTGAAGGTCCATAGATTGCAAAATGCCTCCAGGTGTACTTCGGATACTACTACTGGTCTTCCAGGAATCCATCAAAGCGTAGACAGTTTGTGACATTACGCCCATGGAGAAAAGTCGGCATGGTGCCTGTTGTATTCAATCCCGATACAACTTCTGTGTTTCATCAACACTCTGATACAGAATGCCACCAGATGTGCTTCGGAAGCTAATACAGGTCTTCCAGTTAACAATCACAGCGTAGAGAGTTTGAGACACTACTCCCATGGAGAAAAGTCCGCATTGTGCCTGTTATATTCAATCCCGATGCAATTCCCGTGTGTCATCAACACTCTGAAGGCCCATAGATTGCAGAACGCCTCTACATGTGCTTCGGAAACTGCTACTGGTCTTCCAGGGAACGATCAAAGCGGAGACAGTTTTAGACATTACTCCAGTGGAGAGAAGTCAGCATGGAGCCTGTTGTATTCAATCCCGATGCATTTTCTGTGTTTCATAAACACTCTGAAGGTCCACAGATTACCGAATTCCTCCAGATGTGCTACGGAAATTACTCCTGGTCTTCAAGGAATCGATCAAAGCGTAGACAGTGTGAAACATTCCTCCCATGGAGAAAAGTCCGCATGGTGCCTGTTGTATTCAATCCCGATGCAATTTCTGTGATTCATGAACACTCTGATGGTCCACAGATTACAGGATGCCCTCAGATGTGCTTCGCAATCTACTACTGGTCTTCTAGGGAACGATCAAATCGTAGGTAGTTTGAGACATTACTCCCATGGAGAAAAGTCCGAATGGTGTCTGTTGTATTCAATCAAAGCGTCTAGAAGCATTCTGCAATCTGTGGACGTTCAGAGTGTTAGTGAAACACGTAAATTGCATTGGGATTGAATACGACAGGCATCATGCGGACTTTTCTCCATGGGAGTAATGTCTCCATATATCTACGCTTTGATCGTTCCCGGGAAGACCAGTAGTAGAAAAGCGTAGACCGTTTGAGACATTAAACCTATGGGGAAAAGACCGCATGGTGCATGTTGTATTCAATCCCGATGCAATTTCTGTGTTTCATCAACACTCTGAAGGTCCACAGGTTACAGAGTAACTCCAGATGTGCTACGGAAACTACTACTGGTGTTCCAGGAATCGATAAAACCATAGACAGTTTGAGACATTTCTCCCATATATAAAAGTCCGCATGCTGCCCCTTGTATTCAATCCCTACGCAATTTCTGTGTTTCATCAATACTCTGAAGGTCCACAGATTACACAATGCCCCCAGGTGTGCTTCGAAACTACTACTGGTCTTCCATCGAACGATCAAAGCGTAGAAAGTATGAGGCATTACTCCCATGCAAAAAGTCCGCATGGTGCCTGTTGTATTCAATCCCGATGCAATTTCTGTATTTCATCAACACTCTGAAGCACCACAGATTACATTATGGCTACAGATGTGGATCGGAAACTACTACTGGTCTTCCAGGAATCGATCAAAGCCTAGTCAGTTTGAGACATTACTCCCATGGGAGAAGTCCACATGGTGCCTGTTGTATTCAGTCCCTTGAAATTTCTGTGTTTCAGCAACATTCTGAAGGTCCACAGATTACACAACGCCTCCAAATGTGCTTTGGAAACTACTACTGGTCTTCCCGTAATCGTCAAAACGTAGACAGTTTGAGACATTACTCCCATGGAGAAAAGTCCGCATGGTTGCCTGTTGTATTCAATCCCGATGCAATTTCTGTGTTTCATCAACACTCTGAAAATCCACAGAATACATAATACCTCTAGATGTGCTTCGGAAACTACTACTGGTTTTCCAGGGAACGATCAAAGCGTAGACAGTTTGAGACATTACTCCCATGGAGAAAAGTCCCCAAGGTGCCTGTTGTATTCAATCCCGATAACATTTCTGTGTTTCATCAACACTCTGAAGGTTCACAGGTTACAGAAAACCTACAGCTGTGCTCGGAAAGTACTACTGGTCTTCCAGTAATCGATCAAAACGTAGTCAGTTTGTGACATTACACCCATGGGGAAAAGTCCTCATGGAGCCTGTTGTATTCAATTCCGATATAATTTCTAGTTTCATCAACACTCTGAAGGTCCACAGATTACAGACCGCCTCCACTTGTGCTTCTGAAACTTCTACTCTCCTCCAGGGAATGATCAAACCATAGACAGTTTGAGACATTACTCCCATGGGGAAACGTGCTAATGGAGCCTGTTGCATTCAATTCCGCGCAATTTTTGTGTTTCATCAACACTCTGAGGGCCAAAGATTACAGAATGACTCCAGATGTGCTTCGTAAACTACTACTGGTCTTCCAGGAATCGATCTAAGCGTAGGCAGATTGATACATTATTCCCATGGAGAATAGTACGCACGATGCCTGTTGAATACAATCCCGATTCAGTTTCTGTGTTTCATTAACACTCTGAACGTCCACAGATTACAGAACGCCACCAGATGTGCTTTGGAAACTACTACTGATCTTCCAGGGAACGATCCTGGCGTAGACATTTGGAGACATTACTCCCATGGAGAAATGTCCCCATGGAGCCTGTTGTAATCAATTCTGATGCAATTTCTGTGTTTCATCAACACTCTGAAAGTCCACAGATTACTGAATGGTTAAAGATGTGCTTCGGAAACTACTACTGGTCTTATAGGGAACGATCAAAGCGTATACAGATTGAGGCGTCACTCCCATGGAGAAAAGTCCGCATGGTGCCTGTTCTATTCAATCCCGATGCAATTTCTGTGTTTCATCAACATTCTGTTACAGAATGCCTCGAGATGTGCTTCGGAATCTACTACTGGTCTTCACGAAACAATCACTGCGTAGACAGTTTGAGACATTACTCCCATGGAGAAAAGTCCGAATGGTGTCGGTTTTATTCAATCCCGATGCAATTTGTATGTTTCATCAACACTCTGAAGGTCCACAGACACAGGACGCCTCCACATGCGCTTTGGAAACTGATACTGTCTTCCAGGGAACGATCAAAGCGAAGACAATTTGAGACATTACTCCCATGGAGAACAGTCCGCATGGCGCCTGATGTATTCAATCCCGATGCAATTTCTGTGTTTCATCAACACTCTGAAGGTCCACAGATTACAGAATACCTCCACATGTTCTTAGAAACTACTTCTGGTCTTCCTGGGAACGATCAAAGCGTAGACAGTATGAGGCATTACTCCCATGAAAAAAAGTCCGCTTGGTTCCTGTTGCGTTCAATCACGATGCAATTTCCGTATTTCATCAATACTCTGAAGCTCAACAGATTACAGAATGCCCCCAGATGTGGTTCGGAAACTACTACTGGTCTTCCAGGAAACGTTCACAACGTAGACAGTATGATACATTACTCCCGTGGAGAAAAGTCAGCATGGTGCCTGTTGTATTCAATCCCGATGCTATTTCTGTGTTACATCAACACTCTGAAGGTCCACAGATTACAGAATACCTCCAGATGTGCCTCGCAAGCTACTACTGGTGTTCCACCTAACGATCAAAGATTAGACAGTTTGAGACATTACACCCATGTAGAAAAGTCCGCATGGTGCCTGCTGTCTTCAATCACGATACAATTTCCTTGTTTTATTAACGCTCTGAAGGTCCACAAGTTACAGAATGCCTCCAGCTGTGCTCGGAAAATACTACTGGTCTTCCAGGGAGTGATAAAATCGTAGGCAGAATGATACATTTCTCCCATGGAGAAGAGTCAGCATTGTGCTAGTTGTATTCAATCCCAATGCAATTTCTGTGTTTCATCAACACTTTGAAAGTCCAAAGATTACAGAACGCCTCCAGATGTGCTTCGGAAACTACTACTGGTCTTTCAGGGAACGATCAATGCGTAGACAATTTGAGACATTACTCCCATGGAGAAAAGTCCGCATGGTGCCTGTTGTATTCAATCCCATTGCTTTTTCTGTGTTTCAGCAACAATCTGAAGGTCCACAGATTACACAACGCCTCCACATGTGCTTTGGAAACTACTACTGGTCTTCCCGGAATCGTCAAAACGTAGACAGTTTGAGACATTACTCCCATCGAGAAAAGTCCGCATGGTGCCTGTTGTATTCAATCCCGATGCAATTTCTGTGTTTCATCAACACTCTGAAAATCCACAGAATACATAATACCTCTAGATGTGCTTCGGAAACTACTACCGGTTTTCCAGGGAACGATCAAAGCGTAGACAGTTTGAGACATTACTCCCATGGAGAAAAGTCCCCAAGGTGCCTGTTGTATTCAATCCCGATGCAATTTCTTTGTTTCATTAACACTCTGAAGGTCCACGGATTACAGAACGCCATCAGATGTGCTTCGGAAACTACTATTGGTCTTCCAGGGAACGATCGAATCGTAGACTGTTTGAGACGTTTCTCCCATGGAGAAAAGTCCGCATGGTGCCTGTTGTATTCAATCCCTAATCAATTTCTGAGATTCATTACTGCTCTGAAGGTCCACGGATTACGGAATGCCACCACATGTGCTTCGGAAACTACTATTGGCCTTCCAGGGAACGATCGAATCGTAGACAGTTTGAGACGTTTCTCAAACGGAGAAAAGTCCGCATGGTGCCTGTTTTATTCAAGCCCGATGCAATTTCAGTGTTTCATCAACACTCTGAAGGTCCATACATTACAAAAGAATCCAGATGTGTTTCGGAAGCTACTACAGTTCCACTAGGGAAAGATCAAAGCTTAGGCAGATAGAGAAACTACTCCCACGGAGAAAATACAGCATGGTGACTGTTGTTTTCAATCCCGTTGCAGTTTCTGTGTTTCATTTACACTCTGAAGGGTCACAGATTACAGAACGCCTCCAGATGAGCTTCGGAAACTACAACTGCTCTTCCAGGGAACCATCAAAGTGTAACAGTCTGAGACATTACTCCCATGGAGAAAAGTCTTCATGGAGCCTATTGTATTCAATCCCGATGCAATTTCTGTGTTTCAGCAACAATCTGAATGTCCACAGATTACACAACGCCTTCAGATGTGCTTTGGAAACTACTACTGGTCTTCCAGGGAACGATCAAAACGTAGACAATCGAGACATTACTCCGATGGAGAAAAGTCCGCATGGTGCCTGTTGTATTCAATCCCGATGCAATTTCTGAGTTTCATTAACACTCTGAAGGTCCACGGATTAAAGAACGCCACCAGATGTGCTTCGGGAACTTCTATTGGTCTTCCAGGGAACGATCGAATCGTAGACAGTTTGAGACGTTCCTCGCATGGAGAAAAGTCCGCATGGTGCCTGTTTTATTCAAGCCCGATGCAATTTCAGTGTCTCATCAACACCCTGAAGGTCCATACATTACAAAATGAATCCAGATGAGCTTCGGAAGCTACTACTGTTCCTCCAGGGATAGATCAAAGCGTAGGCAGATTGAGACACTACTCCTACGGAGAAAATTCCGCATGGTGCCTGTTGTATTCAATCACAATGCAATTTCTTTGTTTCATCACCACTATGAAGGTCCAC
The DNA here is from genome assembly GCF_023897955.1 of Schistocerca gregaria. Taxonomy (NCBI): domain Eukaryota; kingdom Metazoa; phylum Arthropoda; class Insecta; order Orthoptera; family Acrididae; genus Schistocerca; species Schistocerca gregaria. The sequence continues at coordinate 38,233,926 of NC_064929.1, forward strand.
AGATTACAGAACTCCTCCAGATGTGCTTCGGAAACTACAACTGCTCTTCCAGGGAACGATCAAAGTGTAACAGTCTGAGACATTACTCCCATGGAGAAAATCTTCATGGAGCCTATTGTATTCAATCCGCAAGCAATTTCTGTGATTCATCAACACTCTGAAGGTCCACAGATTACAGAACGTCTCCAGATGTGCTTCCGAAACTACAACTGGTCTTCCAGGGAACGATCAAAGCGTAACAGTTTGAGACATTACTCCCATGGAGAAAAGTCTTCATGGAGCCTGTTGTATTCAATCCCGATGCCTTTTCTGTGTTTCATCAACACTCTGAAGGTCCAATGATTACAGAATGCCTACAGATGTGCTCGGAAAATACTACCAGTCTTCCAGGGATCGATCAAAGCGTACGCAGATTGATACATCATTCCCATAAACAAAAGTCCGCATGATGCCGGTTGTTTTCAATCCCGATGCAATTTCAGTGTTTCATCAACAATGTGAAGGTCCATAGATTACAAAATGTCTCCAGATGAGCTTCAGAAGCTACTACTGTTCCTCCAGCGAACGATCAAAGCGTAGGCAGATTAGGTCATTACTCAAATGGAGAAAAATCCGCATGGTGCCTGTTGTATTCAATCCCGATGCAATTTCTTTGTTTCATCACCACTCTGAAGGTCCACAGATTACACCACGCTTCCAGATGTGCTTCGGAATCTACAACTGGTCTTCCAGGGAACGGTCAAATCATAACAGTTTGAGAAATTACTCCCATGGAGAAAAGTCTTCATGGAGCCTTTTGTATTCAATCCCGATGCAATTTATGTTTTTCATCAACACTCTGATGGTCCACAGATTACAGAACGCCTCCAGATGTGCTTCGGAAACTACTACTGGTCTTCCAGAGAACGATCAAAGCGTAGACAATTTGAGACATTTCTCATATGGCGAAAAGTCCGCAAAGTGCCTGTTGTATTCAATTCCAAATAATTTCTATTTTCAACAACACTCTGAATGTCCACAGATTACAGAACGCCTCCACCTGTGATTCTGAATCTTCTACTAGACTTCCAGTTAACGATCAAAGCAAAGACAGTTTGAGACATTGCACCCATGGAGAAAAGTCCGCATGGTGCCTGTTGTATTCAATCCCGATGCAATTGCTGTGTTTCATCAACACTCTGAAGGTCCACAGATTACAGAATGCCTCCAGATGTGCTTCGGAAACTACTACTGGTCTTTCCAGGGAACGATCAAAGCGTACACAGTTTGAGACATTACTTCTAAGGAGAAAAGTCCGCATGGTGCATGTTGTATTCAATACCGATGCAATTTCTGAGTTTCATCAACACTCTGAAGCTCCACAGATTACAGAATGCCTCTAGATGTGCTTCGGTAACTACTACTGGTCTTCCAGGGAACGATCAAAGCAAAGACAGTTTGAGACATTAAACCCATGGAGAAAAGTCCACATGGTGGCTGTTGTATTCTATCCCGATGCAATTTCTGTGTTTCATCAACACTCTGAAGCTCCACAGATTACAGAATGCCTCCAGATGTGCTTCGGAAACTACTACTGGTCATCCAGGGAACGTTTAAAGCAAAGACAGTTTGAGGCATTACTCCCATGCACTAAACTCCGCATGGTGCCTGTTGTATTCAATCCCGATGCAATTTCTGTATTTCATCAACACTCTGAAGCACCACAGATTACATTATGGCTACAGATGTGGATCGGAAACTACTACTGGTCTTCCAGGAATCGATCAAAGCCTAGTCAGTTTGAGACATTACTCCCATGGGAGAAGTCCACATGGTGCCTGTTGTATTCAGTCCCTTGAAATTTCTGTGTTTCAGCAACATTCTGAAGGTCCACAGATTACACAACGCCTCCAAATGTGCTTTGGAAACTACTACTGGTCTTCCCGTAATCGTCAAAACGTAGACAGTTTGAGACATTACTCCCATGGAGAAAAGTCCGCATGGTTGCCTGTTGTATTCAATCCCGATGCAATTTCTGTGTTTCATCAACACTCTGAAAATCCACAGAATACATAATACCTCTAGATGTGCTTCGGAAACTACTACTGGTTTTCCAGGGAACGATCAAAGCGTAGACAGTTTGAGACATTACTCCCATGGTGAAAAGTCCCCAAGGTGCCTGTTGTATTCAATCCCGATAACATTTCTGTGTTTCATCAACACTCTGAAGGTTCACAGGTTACAGAAAACCTGCAGCTGTGCTCGGAAACTACTACTGGTCTTCCCGGGAACGATCAAAGCGTAGATATATGGAGACATTACTCCCATGGAGAAAAGTCCGCATGATGCCTGTCGTATTCTATCCCGATGCAATTTCTGTGTTTCATCAACACTCTGAAGGTCCACAGATTACAGAATACCTCCACATGTTCTTAGAAACTACTTCTGGTCTTCCTGGGAACGATCAAAGCGTAGACAGTATGAGGCATTACTCCCATGAAAAAAAGTCCGCTTGGTTCCTGTTGCGTTCAATCACGATGCAATTTCTGTATTTCATCAATACTCTGAAGCTCAACAGATTACAGAATGCCCCCAGATGTGGTTCGGAAACTACTACTGGTCTTCCAGGAAACGTTCACAACGTAGACAGTATGATACATTACTCCCGTGGAGAAAAGTCAGCATGGTGCCTGTTGTATTCAATCCCGATGCTATTTCTGTGTTACATCAACACTCTGAAGGTCCACAGATTACAGAATGCCTCCAGATGTGCCTCGCAAACTACTACTGGTGTTCCACGGAACGATCAAAGATTAGACAGTTTGAGACATTACACCCATGTAGAAAAGTCCGCATGGTGCCTGCTGTCTTCAATCACGATACAATTTCCTTGTTTTATTAACGCTCTGAAGGTCCACAAGTTACAGAATGCCTCCAGCTGTGCTCGGAAAATACTACTGGTCTTCCAGGGAGTGATAAAATCGTAGGCAGAATGATACATTTCTCCCATGGAGAAGAGTCAGCATTGTGCCAGTTGTATTCAATCCCAATGCAATTTCTGTGTTTCATCAACACTTTGAAAGTCCAAAGATTACAGAACGCCTCCAGATGTGCTTCGGAAACTACTACTGGTCTTTCAGGGAACGATCAATGCGTAGACAATTTGAGACATTACTCCCATGGAGAAAAGTCCGCATGGTGCCTGTTGTATTCAATCCCATTGCTTTTTCTGTGTTTCAGCAACAATCTGAAGGTCCACAGATTACACAACGCCTCCACATGTGCTTTGGAAACTACTACTGGTCTTCCCGGAATCGTCAAAACGTAGACAGTTTGAGACATTACTCCCATCGAGAAAAGTCCGCATGGTGCCTGTTGTATTCAATCCCGATGCAATTTCTGTGTTTCATCAACACTCTGAAAATCCACAGAATACATAATACCTCTAGATGTGCTTCGGAAACTACTACCGGTTTTCCAGGGAACGATCAAAGCGTAGACAGTTTGAGACATTACTCCCATGGAGAAAAGTCCCCAAGGTGCCTGTTGTATTCAATCCCGATGCAATTTCTTTGTTTCATTAACACTCTGAAGGTCCACGGATTACAGAACGCAACCAGATGTGCTTCGGAAACTACTATTGGTCTTCCAGGGAACGATCGAATCGTAGACTGTTTGAGACGTTTCTCCCATGGAGAAAAGTCCGCATGGTGCCTGTTGTATTCAATCCCTATTCAATTTCTGAGATTCATTACTGCTCTGAAGGTCCACGGATTACGGAATGCCACCAGATGTGCTTCGGAAACTACTATTGGCCTTCCAGGGAACGATCGAATCGTAGACAGTTTGAGACGTTTCTCAAACGGAGAAAAGTCCGCATGGTGCCTGTTTTATTCAAGCCCGATGCAATTTCAGTGTTTCATCAACACTCTGAAGGTCCATACATTACAAAAGAATCCAGATGTGTTTCGGAAGCTACTACTGTTCCACTAGGGAAAGATCAAAGCTTAGGCAGATAGAGAAACTACTCCCACGGAGAAAATACAGCATGGTGACTGTTGTTTTCAATCCCGTTGCAGTTTCTGTGTTTCATTTACACTCTGAAGGGTCACAGATTACAGAACGCCTCCAGATGAGCTTCGGAAACTACAACTGCTCTTCCAGGGAACCATCAAAGTGTAACAGTCTGAGACATTACTCCCATGGAGAAAAGTCTTCATGGAGCCTATTGTATTCAATCCCGATGCAATTTCTGTGTTTCAGCAACAATCTGAATGTCCACAGATTACACAACGCCTTCAGATGTGCTTTGGAAACTACTACTGGTCTTCCAGGGAACGATCAAAACGTAGACAATCGAGACATTACTCCGATGGAGAAAAGTCCGCATGGTGCCTGTTGTATTCAATCCCGATGCAATTTCTGTGTTTCAGCAACAATCTGAATGTCCACAGATTACACAACGCCTTCAGATGTGCTTTGGAAACTACTACTGGTCTTCCAGGGAACGATCAAAACGTAGACAATCGAGACATTACTCCGATGAAGAAAAGTCCGCATGGTGCCTGTTGTATTCAATCCCGATGCAATTTCTGAGTTTCATTAACACTCTGAAGGTCCACGGATTACAGAACGCCACCAGATGTGCTTCGGGAACTACTATTGGTCTTCCAGGGAACGATCGAATCGTAGACAGTTTGAGACGTTCCTCGCATGGAGAAAAGTCCGCATGGTGCCTGTTTTATTCAAGCCCGATGCAATTTCAGTGTCTCATCAACACTCTGAAGGTCCATACATTACAAAATGAATCCAGATGAGCTTCGGAAGCTACTACTGTTCCACCAGGGATAGATCAAAGCGTAGGCAGATTGAGACACTACTCCTACGGAGAAAATTCCGCATGGTGCCTGTTGTATTCAATCACAATGCAATTTCTTTGTTTCATCACCACTATGAAGGTCCACAGATTACAGAACGCCTCCAGATGTGCTTCGGAAACTACAACTGCTCTTCCAGGGAACGATCAAAGTGTAACAGTTTGAGACATTACTCCCATGGAGAAAAGTCTTCATGGAGCCTGTTGTATTCAATCCCGATGCCTTTTCTGTGTTTCATCAACACTCTGAAGGTCCAATGATTACAGAATGCCTACAGATGTGCTCGGAAAATACTACCAGTCTTCCAGGGAACGATCAAAGCGTACGCAGATTGATACATCATTCCCATAAACAAAAGTCCGCATGATGCCGGTTGTTTTCAATCCCGATGCAATTTCAGTGTTTCATCAACAATGTGAAGGTCCATAGATTACAAAATGTCTCCAGATGAGCTTCAGAAACTACTACTGGTCTTCCAGAGAACGATCAAAGCGTAGACAATTTGAGACATTTCTCATATGGCGAAAAGTCCGCAAAGTGCCTGTTGTATTCAATTCCAAATAATTTCTATTTTCAACAACACTCTGAATGTCCACAGATTACAGAACGCCTCCACCTGTGATTCGGAATCTTCTACTAGACTTCCAGTTAACGATCAAAGCAAAGACAGTTTGAGACATTGCACCCATGGAGAAAAGTCCGCATGGTGCCTGTTGTATTCAATCCCGATGCAATTGCTGTGTTTCATCAACACTCTGAAGGTCCACAGATTACAGAATGCCTCCAGATGTGCTTCGGAAACTACTACTGGTCTTTCCAGGGAACGATCAAAGCGTACACAGTTTGAGACATTACTTCTAAGGAGAAAAGTCCGCATGGTGCATGTTGTATTCAATACCGATGCAATTTCTGAGGTTCATCAACACTCTGAAGCTCCACAGATTACAGAATGCCTCCAGATGTGCTTCGGTAACTACTACTGGTCTTCCAGGGAACGATCAAAGCAAAGACAGTTTGAGACATTAAACCCATGGAGAAAAGTCCACATGGTGGCTGTTGTATTCTATCCCGATGCAATTTCTGTGTTTCATCAACACTCTGAAGCTCCACAGATTACAGAATGCCTCCAGATGTGCTTCGGAAACTACTACTGGTCATCCAGGGAACGTTTAAAGCAAAGACAGTTTGAGGCATTACTCCCATGCACTAAACTCCGCATGGTGTCTGTTGTATTCAATCCCGATGCAATTTCTGTGTTTCATCAACACCCTGAAGCTCCACAGATTACAGAATGCATCCAGATGTGCTTCGGAAACTACTACTGGTCTTCCAGGGAACGATCAAAGCAAAGACAGTTTGAGACATTACACCCATGGAGAAAAGTCCGCATGGTGCCTGTTGTATTCAATCCCGATGCAATTGCTGTGTTTCATCAACACTCTGAAGGTCCACAGATTACAGAATGACTCCAGATGTGTTTCGGAAACTACTACTGGTATTCGAGGGATCGATCAAAGCGTAGGCAGAATGAGACATTACTCCCATGGAGAAAAGTCCCCATGGTGCCTGTTGTATTCCATCCCGATGCAATTTCTTTGTTTCATTAACACTCTGAAGGTCCACGGATTACAGAACGCCACCAGAAGTGCTTCGGAAACTACTATTGGACTTCCAGGGAACGATCGAATCGTAGACAGTTTGAGACGTTTCTCCCACGGAGAAAAGTCTGCATGGTGCCTGTTGTATTCAAGCCCGTTGCAATTTCAGTGTTTCATCAACACTCTGAAGGTCCATACATTACAAAATGAATCCAGATGAGCTTCGGAAGCTACTACTGTTCCTCCAGGGAAAGATCAAAGCGTAGGCAGATTGAGACATTACTCCCACGGAGAAATTTCAACATGGTGCCGGTTGTATTCAATCCCGATGCAATTTATTTGTTTCATCACAACTCTGAAGGTCCACAGATTACAGAACGCCTCCAGATGTGCTTTGGAAACTACAACTGGTCTTCCAGGGAACGATCAAAGCGTAACAGTCTGATACATTACTACCATGGATAAAAGTCTTCATGGAGCCTATTGGATTCAATCCCGATGCAATTTCTTTGTTTCATCACCACTCTGAAGGTCCATAGCTTACAGAACGCCTGCAGATGTGCTTCGAAATTTACTACTGATCTTCCAGGTAACGATCCAAGCGTAAAAGTTTGAGACATTACTCCCATGGAGAAAAGTCTCCATGGAGGCTATTGTATTGAATCCCGATGCAATTTCTGTGTTTGATCATTACTCTGAGTGTCCACAGATTACAGAATGCCTCCAGCTGTGCTCGGAAAATACAACTGGTCTTCCAGGGAGCAATCAAAGCGTAGCCAGATAGACACATTACTCCCATGTGGAAAAGTCCGCATGGTGCTTGATGTATTCAATCCCGATGCAAATTCTGTTTTTCATCTACTCACTGAAGGTCCACAGATTACATAACGCCACCAGGTGTGCTTCGGAAACTACAATTGGTCTTCCAGGCAACGATCAAAGCGTAGACAGTTTGAGTTGTTACTCCCATGTAGAAAAGGCCAAATGGTGCCTGTTGTATTCAATCCCGATGCTTTTTCTGTGTTTCAGCAACAATCTGAAGGTCCACAGATTACACAACGCCTCCAGATGTGCTTTGGAAACTGCTACTGGTCTTCCGGAATCGTCAAAGCGTAGACAGTTTGAGACATTACTCCCATGGAGAAAATTCCGCATGGTGCCTGTTGTATTCAATCCCGATGCAATTTCAGTGTTTCATCAACACTCTGAAGGTCTATAGATTACAAAATCCCTCCAGATGTGCTTCGGAAACTACTACTGGTCTTCCAGGGAACGATCACAGCAGAGACAATTTGAGACATTACACCTATGGAGAAAAGTCCGCATGGTGCCTTTTGTATTCAATCCCGATGCAATTGCTGTGTTTCATCAATACTCTGAAGGCCCACAGATTACAGATTGACTCCAGATGTGTTTCGGAAACTTCTACTGGTATTCGAGGCGTCGATCAAAGCGTAGGCAGAATGAGACATTACTCCCATCGCGAAAAGTCCCCATGGTGCCTGTTGTATTCAATCCCGATCCAATTTCTTTGTTTAATTAACACTCTGAAGGTCCACGGATTACAGAACGCCAACAGAAGTGCTTCGGAAACTACTATTGGTCTACCAGGGAACGATCGAATAATAGACTGTTTGTAACGTTTCTTCCATGGAGAAATGTCCGCATGGTGCCTGTTGGATTCAATCCGGATGCAATTTCTTTGTTTCATCACCACTCTGAAGTTCCACAGATTACAGAACGCCACCAGATGTGATTCGGAAACTACTATTGGTCTTCCAGGGAACGATCGAATCGTAGACAGTTTGAGACGTTTCTCCCACGGAGAAAAGTCTGCATGGTGACTGTTGTATTCAAGCCCGATGCAATTTCAGTGTTTCATCAACACTCTGAAGGTCCATACATTACAAAATGAATCCAGATGAGCTTCGGAAGCTACTACTGTTCCTCCAGGGAAAGTTCAAAGCGTAGGCAGATTGAGATATTACTCCCACGGAGAAATTTCTGCATGGTGCCGGTTGTATTCAATCCCGATGCAATTTATTTGTTTCATCACCACTCTGAAGGTCCACAGATTACAGAACGCTTCCAGATGTGCTTCGGAAACTACCATTGGTCTTCCAGGGAACGATCGAATCGTAGACAGTTTGAGACGTTTCTCAAACGGAGAAAAGTCCACATGGTGCCTGTTTTATTCAAGCCCGATGCAATTTCAGTGTTTCATCAACATTCTGATGTTCCACAGATTACAGAACGCGTCCAAATGTGCTTCGGAAACAACTACTGGTCTTCCAGGGAACGTTAAAAGCGTAGACAATTTGAGACATCACTCCGATGGAGAAAAGTCCGCATGGTGCCTGTTGTATTCAATCCCGATGCTTTTTCTGTGTGTCAGCAACAATCTGAAGGTCCACATATTACACAACGCCTACAGATGTGCTTTGGAGACTACTACTGGGTTCCCGGAATCGTCAAAGCGTAGACAGTTTGAGACATTACTCAAATGGAGAAAAATCCGCATGGTGCCTGTTGTATTCAATCCCGACGCAATTTCTGTGCTTCATCAACTCTCTGAAGGTCCACAGGTTACAGAACGCCTCCAGATATGCTTCGGAAACTTCTACTGGTCTTCCAGGGAACGATCATAACGTAGACAGTTGGAGTCATTACTCCCATGGTGAAAAATACGCATTTTGCCTGTTGTATTCAATCCGGATGCATTTTCTGTGTTTCATCAACACTCTGAAGGTCCAACGACTACAGAATGACTCCAGATGTGCTCGGAAAATACTACCAGTCTTCCAGGGAACGATCAATGCGTAAGCAGATTGATACATCATTCCCATGGAGAAAAGTATGCATGGTGCCTGTTGTTTTCAATCCCGATGCAATTTCAGTGTTTCATCAACACTCTGAAGGTCCATAGATTACAAAATGTCTCCAGATGAGCTTCAGAAGCTTCTACTGTTCCTCCAGGGAACGATTAAAGCGTAGGCAGATTAAGACATTACTCCCATGGAGAAAACTCCGCATGGTGCCTGTTGTATTCAATCCCGATGCAATTTCTTTGTTTCATCACCACTCTGAAGGTCCACAGAATACACAACTTCTCCAGAAGTGCTTCGGAAACTACAACTGGTCTTCCAGGGAACGGTCAAAGCATAACAGTTTGAGAAATTACTCAAATGGAGAAAAGTCTTCATGGAGCCTATTGTATTCAATTCCGATGCAATTTATGTGTTTCATCAACACTCTGAAGGTCCACAGATTACAGAACGCCTCCAGATGTGCTTCGGAAACTACTACTTGTCTTCCAGGGAACGATCAAAGCGTAGACAATTTGAGACATTACTCCCATGGAGAAAAGTCCGCAAAGTGCCTGTTGTATTTAATTACGATATAATTTCTTTTTTCAACAACACTCTGAATGTCCACAGATTACAGAACGCCTCCACCTGTGATTCGGAAACCTCTACTAGACTTCAAGTTAACGATCAAAGCAAAGACAGTTTGAGACATTACAACCATGGAGAAAAGACCGCATGGTGCCTTTTGTATTCAATCCCGATGCAATTGCTGTGTTTCATCAACACTCTGAAGGTCCACAGATTACAGAATGCCTCCAGATGAACTTCGGAAAATACTACTGGTCTTCCAGGAATCGATCAAAGAGTAGACGGTTTGAGACATTACACCGATGGAGAAAAGTCCGCATGGTGCCTGTTGTATTCAATCCTGATGCAATTGCTGTGTTTTACCAACACTCTGAAAGTCCACTGATTACAGAACGCCTCCACCTGTGCTTCGAAAACTTCTACTGGACTTACAGGGAACGATCAAAGCGTAGACAGTTTGAGACATTACTCCTATAGAGAAAAGTCCGCATTGTGCTTCTTGTTCTCAATCATGTTGCAATTTCTGTATTACATCAACACTCTGAAGGTTCACAGATTACAGAATGCTTGCAGATGTGCTTTGGAAACTACTACTGGTCTTCCAGGTATCGATCAGAACGTAGACTGTATGAGACACTTCTCCCGCGGAGAAAAGACCGCATGGTGTCTGTTGTATTCAATCCGGAAGCAATTTCTGTGTTTCATCAACACTCTGAAGCTCCACAAATTACAGAATGCCTCCAGATGTGCTTTGGAAACTACTACTGGTCTTCCAGGGAACGATCAAAGCAAAGACAGTTTGAGACATTTCACCCATGGAGAAAAGTCAGCATTGTTCCTGTCGTATTCAATCCCGAAGCAATTGCTGTGTTTCATCAACACTGTGAAAGTCCACAGATTACAGAATGCCTCCAGATGAGCTTCAGAAAATACTACTGGCCTTCCAGGGAACGATCAAACGAAGACAGATTGAGACAATACTCCAATGGAGAAAACTCCGCATGGTGTCTGTTGCATTCAATCCCGTGGCAATTTCTGTGTTTAATCAACACTCTGAAGCTCCACAGATTACAGCATGCCTCCAGATGTGCTTCGGAAACTACTACTGGTCTTCCAGGGAACGATCAAAGCGTAGAGAGTTTGAGACATTACTCCTATGGAGAAAAGTAGGCATGGTGCATGTTGTATTCAATCCCGATGTAATTTCTGTGTTTCATCAACACTCGGAAGCCCACAGATTACAGAATGCCTCCAAATGTGCTTCGAAAACTACTAATGGTCTTCCAGGAATCGATCAAAATTTAGTCAGTTTGAGACATTACTCCCATGTGGAAAAGTCCGCATGGTGCCTGTTGTATACAATCCCGATGCAATTTCTGTGTTTCATCAACACTCTGAAGCTCCACAGATTACAGAATGCCTCCAGATGTGCTTCGGAAACTGCTACTGGTCTTCCAGGGGACGTTCAAAGCAAAGACAGTTTGAGACATTACTCCCATGGACTAAACTCCGCATGGTGTCTGTTGTATTCAATCCCGATGGAATATCTGTGTTTCATCAACACTCTGAAGCTCCACAGATTACAGAATGCCTCCAGATGTGCTTCGGAAACTACTACTGGTCTTCCAGGGAAAGATCAAAGCAAAGACAGTTTGAGACATTACACCCATGGAGAAAAGTCCGCATGGTGCCTATTGTATTCAATCCCGATGCAATTGCTGTGTTTCATCAACACTCGGAAGGTCCACAGATTTCAGAATGCCTCCCGATGAGCTTCGGAAAATACTACTGGTCTTCCAGGGAACGATCAAAGCGTAGAGAGTTTGAGACATTACCCCTATGGAGGAAAGTCCGCATGGTGCATGTTGTATTCAATCCCGATGCAATTTCTGTGCTTCAACAACACTCTGAAAGTCCACAGATTACAGAATGCCTCCAGATGTGCTTCGAAAACTACTAATGGTCTTCCAGGAATCGATCACAATTTAGTCAGTTTGTGACATTACTCCCATTTGAAAAGTCCGCATGGTGCCTGTTGGATTCAATCATAGAGCAATTTCTGTGTTTCATCAACACTCTGAAAGTCCACAGATTACAGAATGACTCCAGATGTGTTTCGGAAACAACTACTGGTATTCGAGGGATCGATCAAAGCGTAGGCAGAATGAGACATTACTCCCATGGAGAAAAGTCCGCAAGGCGTCTCTTGTATTCAATCCCGATGCAATTTCTGTGTTTCATCAACACTCTGAAGCTCCACAGATTACAGAATGCCTCAAGATGTGCTTCGGAAACTACTACTGGTCTTCCAGGGGACGTTCAAAGCAAAGACAGTTTGAGACATTACTCCCATGGACTAAATTCCGCATGGTGTCTGTTGTATTCAATCCCGATGCAATATCTGTGTTTCATCAACACTCTGAAGCTCCACAGGCTACAGAATGCCTCCAGATGTGCTTCGGAAACTACTACTGGTCTTCCAGGGAACGTTCAAAGGAAAGACAGTTTGAAACATTACTCCCATGCACTAAACTCCGCATGGTGTCTGGTGTATTCAATCCCGATGCAATTTCTGTGTTTCATCAACACTCTGAAGCTCCACAGATTACAGAATGCCTCCAGATGTGCTTCGGAAACTACTACTGGTTTTCCAGGGAACGATCAAAGCAAAGACAGTTTGAGACAGTACACCCATGGAGAAAAGTCCGCATGGTGCCTGTTGTATTCAATCCCGATGCAATTTCTGTGTTTCATCAACACTCTGAAGCTCTACAGATTACAGAATGCCTCCAGATGAGCTTCGGAAACTACTACTGGTTTTCCATGGAACGATCAGAGCAAAGACAGTTGAAGACATTACTCCCATGCACTAAACTCCGCATGGTGTCTGTTGTATTCAATCCCGATGCAATTTCTGTGTTTCATCAACACTCTGAAGCTCCACAGGCTACAGAATGCCTCCAGATGTGCTTCGGAAACTACTACTGGTCTTCCAGGGAACGATCAAAGCAAAGACAGTTTGAGACATTACACCCATGGAGAAATGTCCGCATGGTGCCTGTTGTATTCAATCCCGATGCAAATTCTGTGTTTCATCAACACTCTGAAGCTCTACAGATTACAGAATGCCTCCAGATGTGCTTCGGAAACTACTACTGGTATTCCAGGGAACGATCAAAGCGTAGAGAGTTTGAGACATTACTCCTATGGAGAAAAGTCCGCATGGTGCATGTTGTATTCAATCCCGATGCAATTTCTGTGTTTCAACAACACCCTGAAAGTCCACAGATTACAGAATGCCTCCAGATGTGCTTCGAAAACTACTAATGGTCTTCCAGGAATCGATCAAAATTTAGTCAGTTTGTGACATTACTCCCATGTGGAAAAGTCCGCAGGGTTCCTGTTGTATTCAATCATAGAGCAATTTCTGTGTTTCATCAACACTCTGAAAGTTCACAGATTACAGAATGACTCCAGATGTGTTTCGGAAATTACTACTGGTATTCGAGGGATCGATCAAAGCGTAGGCAGAATGAGACATTACTCCCATGGAGAAAAGTCCGCAAGGCGTCTGTTGTATTCAATCCCGATGCAATTTCTGTGTTTCGTCAACACTCTGAAGCTCCACAGATTACAGAATGCCTCCAGATGTGCTTCGGAAACTACTACTGGTCTTCCTGGGAACGATCAAAACAAAGACAGATTGAGACACTACTCCCATGGACTAAACTCCGCATGGTGTCTGTTGTATTCAATCCCGATGCAATTTCTGCTTTTCATCAACACTCTGAAGCTCCACAGATTACAGAATGCCTCCAGATGTGCTTCGGAAGCTACTACTGGTCTTCCAGGGAACGAGCAAAGCAAAGACAGTTTGAGACATTACACCCATGGAGAAAAGTCCGCATGGTGCCTGTTGTATTCAATCCCGATGCAATTGCTGTGTTTCATCAACACTCTGAAGGTCCACAGATTACAGAATGCCTCCAGATGAGCTTCGGAAAATACTACTGGTTTTCCAGGGAACGATCAAACGATGGTAGTTTGAGACAATATTCCAATGGAGAAAACTCGGCATGGTGTCTATTGTATTCAATCCCGATGCATTATCTGTGTTTCATCAACACTCTGAAGCTCCACAGATTACAGAATGCCTCCAGATGTGCTTCGGAAACTACTACTGGTATTCGAGGGATCGATCAAATCGTAGGCAGAATGAGACATTACTCCCATGGAGAAAAGTCCGCAAGGCGTCTGTTGTATTCAATCCCGATGCAATTTCTGTGTTTCATCAACACTCTGAAGGTCCACAGATTACAGAATGACTCCAGATGTGCTTCGGAAACTACTACTGGTCTTCCAGGGAACGTTCAATGCAAAGACAGTTTGAGACATTACTCCCATGCACTAAACTCCGCATGGTGTCTGGTGTATTCAATCCCGATGCAATTTCTGTGTTTCATCAACACTCTGAAGCTCCACAGATTACAGAATGCCTCCAGATGTGCTTCGAAAATTACTACTGGTTTTCCAGGGAACGATCAAAGCAAAGACAGTTTGAGACAGTACACCCATGGAGAAAAGTACGCATGGTGCCTGTTGTATTCAATCCCGATGGAATTTCTGTGTTTCATCAACACTCTGAAGCTCCACAGATTATAGAATGCCTCCAGATGTGATTCGGAAACTACTATTGGTCTTCCATGGAACGATCAGAGCAAAGACAGTTTGAGACATTACTCCCATGCACTAAACTCCGCATGGTGTCTGTTGTATTCAATCCCGATGCAATTTCTGTGTTTCATCAACACTCTGAAGCTCCACAGATTACAGAATGCCTCCAGATGTGCTTCGGAAACTACTACTGGTCTTTCAGGGAACGATCAAAGCAAAGACAGTTTGAGACCTTACACCCATGGAAAAAAGGCCGCATGGTGCCTGTTGTATTCAATCCCGATGCAATTTCTGTGTTTCATCAACACTCTGAAGCTCCACAGATTACAGAATGCCTCCAGATGTGCTTAGGAAACTACTACTGGTCTTCCAGGGAAAGATCAAAGCAAAGACAGTTTGAGACATTACTCCCATGGACTAATCTCCGCATGGTGTCTGTTGTATTCAATCCCGATGCAATTTCTGTGTTTCATCAACACTCTGAAAGTATACAGATTACAGAATGCCTCCAGATGTGCTTCGGAAAATACTACTGGTCTTCCAGGGAACGATCAAAGCAAAGACAGTTTGAGACATTACACCCATGGAGAAAAGTCCGCATGGTGCCTGTTGTATTCAATCCCGATGCAATTGCTTTGTTTCATCAACACTCTGAAGGTCCACAGATTACAGAATGCCTCCAGATGAGCTTCGGAAAATACTACTGGTCTTCCAGGGAACAATCAAACGATGGTAGTTTGAGACAATATTCCAATGGAGAAAACTCGGCATGGTGTCTATTGTATTCAATCCCGATGCAATATCTGTGTTTCATCAACACTCTGAAGCTCCACAGATTACAGAATGCCTCCAGATGTGCTTCGGAAACTACTACTGGTCTTCCAGGGAACAATCAAAGCGTAGAGAGTTTGAGACATTACTCCTATGGAGAAAAGGTCGCATGGTGCATGTTGTATTCAATCCCGATGCAATTTCTGTGTTTCAACAACACTCTGAAAGTCCACAGATTACAGAACGAATCCAGATGTGCTTCGAAAACTACTAATGGTCTTCCAGGAATCGATCACAATTTAGTCAGTTTGTGACTTTACTTCCATTTGGAAAAGTCCGCATGGTGCCTGTTGGATTCAATCATAGAGCAATTTCTGAGTTTCATCAACACTCTGAAAGTCCACAGATTACAGAATGACTCCGAATGTGTTTCGGAAACTACTACTGGTATTCGAGGGATCGATCAAAGCGTAGGCAGAATGAGACATTACTCCCATGGAGGAAAGTCCGCAAGGCGCCTGTTGTATTCAATCCCGATGCAATTTCTGTGTTTCATCAACACTCTGAAGGTCCACAGATTACAGAATGCCTCCAGATGTGCTTCGGAAACTACTACTGGTCTTCCAGGGAACGTTCAATGCAAAGACAGTTTGAGACATTACTCCCATGCACTAAACTCCGCATGGTGTCTGGTGTATTCAATCCCGATGCAATTTCTGTGTTTCATCAACACTCTGAAGCTCCACAGATTACAGAATGCCTACAGATGTGCTTCGGAAACTACTACTGGTTTTCCAGGGAACGATCAAAGCAAAGACAGTTTGAGACAGTACACCCATAGAGAAAAGTCCGCATGGTGCCTGTTGTATTCAATCCCGATGGAATTTTTGTGTTTCATCAACACTCTGAAGCTCCACAGATTACAGAATGCCTCCAGATGTGCTTCGGAAACTACTATTGGTCTTCCATGGAACGATCAGAGCAAAGACAGTTTGAGACATTACTCCCATGCACTAAACTCCGCATGGTGTCTGTTGTATTCAATCCCGATGCAATTTCTGTGTTTCATCAACACTCTGAAGCTCAACAGATTACAGAATGCCTCCAGATGTGCTTCGGAAACTACTACTGGTCTTTCAGGGAACGATCAAAGCAAAGACAGTTTGAGACCTTACACCCATGGAAAAAAGTCCGCATGGTGCCTGTTGTATTCAATCTCGATGCAATTTCTGTGTTTCACCAACACTCTGAAAGTCCACAGTTTACAGAATGCCTCCAGATGTGCTTCGAAAACTACTAATGGTCTTCCAGGAATCAATCAAAATTTAGTCAGTTTGTGACATTACTCCCATGTGGAAAAGTCCGCATGGTGCCTGTTGTATTCAATCATAGAGAAATTTCTGTGTTTCATCAACACTCTGAAAGTTCACAGATTACAGAATGACTCCAGATGTGTTTCGGAAACTACTACTGGTATTCGAGGGATCGATCAAAGCGTAGGCAGAATGAGACATTACTCCCATGGAGAAAAGTCCGCAAGGCGTCTGTTGTATTCAATCCCAATGCAATTTCTGTGTTTCGTCAACACTCTGAAGCTCCACAGATTACAGAATGCCTCCAGGTGTGCTTCGGAAACTACTACTGGTCTTCCAGGGAACGATCAAAACAAAGACAGTTTGAGACACGACTCCTATGGACTAAACTCCGCATGGTGTCTGTTGTATTCAATCCCGATGCAATTTCTGCTTTTCATCAACATTCTGAAGCTCCACAGATTACAGAATGCCTCCAGATGTGCTTCGGAAACTACTACTGGTCTTCCACGGAACGATCAACGCGTACACAATTTGAGACATTCCTTCTAAGGAGAAAAGTCCGCATGGTGCATGTTATATTCAATACCGATGCAATCTCTGTGTTTCATCAACACTCTGAAAGTCCACAGATTACAGAATGCCTCCAGATGTGCTTCGAAATCTACTTTTGGTCTTCCAGGAATCGATCAAAAGGTAGTCAGTTTGAGACATTACTCCCATGGACAAAAGTCCGCATGGTGCCTGTTGTATTTAATGACGATGCTTCATTAACACACTGAAGCTCCACAGATTACAAAACGCATCCAGATGTGCTTCGGAAACTACTACTGGTCTTTCCAGGGAACGATCAAAGCGTACACAGTTTGAGACATTACTTCTAAGGAGAAAAGTCCGCATGGTGCATGTTGTATTCAATACCGATGCAATTTCTGAGGTTCATCAACACTCTGAAGCTCCACAGATTACAGAATGCCTCCAGATGTGCTTCGGTAACTACTACTGGTCTTCCAGGGAACGATCAAAGCAAAGACAGTTTGAGACATTAAACCCATGGAGAAAAGTCCACATGGTGGCTGTTGTATTCTATCCCGATGCAATTTCTGTGTTTCATCAACACTCTGAAGCTCCACAGATTACAGAATGCCTCCAGATGTGCTTCGGAAACTACTACTGGTCATCCAGGGAACGTTTAAAGCAAAGACAGTTTGAGGCATTACTCCCATGCACTAAACTCCGCATGGTGTCTGTTGTATTCAATCCCGATGCAATTTCTGTGTTTCATCAACACCCTGAAGCTCCACAGATTACAGAATGCATCCAGATGTGCTTCGGAAACTACTACTGGTCTTCCAGGGAACGATCAAAGCAAAGACAGTTTGAGACATTACACCCATGGAGAAAAGTCCGCATGGTGCCTGTTGTATTCAATCCCGATGCAATTGCTGTGTTTCATCAACACTCTGAAGGTCCACAGATTACAGAATGACTCCAGATGTGTTTCGGAAACTACTACTGGTATTCGAGGGATCGATCAAAGCGTAGGCAGAATGAGACATTACTCCCATGGAGAAAAGTCCCCATGGTGCCTGTTGTATTCCATCCCGATGCAATTTCTTTGTTTCATTAACACTCTGAAGGTCCACGGATTACAGAACGCCACCAGAAGTGCTTCGGAAACTACTATTGGACTTCCAGGGAACGATCGAATCGTAGACAGTTTGAGACGTTTCTCCCACGGAGAAAAGTCTGCATGGTGCCTGTTGTATTCAAGCCCGTTGCAATTTCAGTGTTTCATCAACACTCTGAAGGTCCATACATTACAAAATGAATCCAGATGAGCTTCGGAAGCTACTACTGTTCCTCCAGGGAAAGATCAAAGCGTAGGCAGATTGAGACATTACTCCCACGGAGAAATTTCAACATGGTGCCGGTTGTATTCAATCCCGATGCAATTTATTTGTTTCATCACAACTCTGAAGGTCCACAGATTACAGAACGCCTCCAGATGTGCTTTGGAAACTACAACTGGTCTTCCAGGGAACGATCAAAGCGTAACAGTCTGATACATTACTACCATGGATAAAAGTCTTCATGGAGCCTATTGGATTCAATCCCGATGCAATTTCTTTGTTTCATCACCACTCTGAAGGTCCATAGCTTACAGAACGCCTGCAGATGTGCTTCGAAATTTACTACTGATCTTCCAGGTAACGATCCAAGCGTAAAAGTTTGAGACATTACTCCCATGGAGAAAAGTCTCCATGGAGGCTATTGTATTGAATCCCGATGCAATTTCTGTGTTTGATCATTACTCTGAGTGTCCACAGATTACAGAATGCCTCCAGCTGTGCTCGGAAAATACAACTGGTCTTCCAGGGAGCAATCAAAGCGTAGCCAGATAGACACATTACTCCCATGTGGAAAAGTCCGCATGGTGCTTGATGTATTCAATCCCGATGCAAATTCTGTTTTTCATCTACTCACTGAAGGTCCACAGATTACATAACGCCACCAGGTGTGCTTCGGAAACTACAATTGGTCTTCCAGGCAACGATCAAAGCGTAGACAGTTTGAGTTGTTACTCCCATGTAGAAAAGGCCAAATGGTGCCTGTTGTATTCAATCCCGATGCTTTTTCTGTGTTTCAGCAACAATCTGAAGGTCCACAGATTACACAACGCCTCCAGATGTGCTTTGGAAACTGCTACTGGTCTTCCGGAATCGTCAAAGCGTAGACAGTTTGAGACATTACTCCCATGGAGAAAATTCCGCATGGTGCCTGTTGTATTCAATCCCGATGCAATTTCAGTGTTTCATCAACACTCTGAAGGTCTATAGATTACAAAATCCCTCCAGATGTGCTTCGGAAACTACTACTGGTCTTCCAGGGAACGATCACAGCAGAGACAATTTGAGACATTACACCTATGGAGAAAAGTCCGCATGGTGCCTTTTGTATTCAATCCCGATGCAATTGCTGTGTTTCATCAATACTCTGAAGGCCCACAGATTACAGATTGACTCCAGATGTGTTTCGGAAACTTCTACTGGTATTCGAGGCGTCGATCAAAGCGTAGGCAGAATGAGACATTACTCCCATCGCGAAAAGTCCCCATGGTGCCTGTTGTATTCAATCCCGATCCAATTTCTTTGTTTAATTAACACTCTGAAGGTCCACGGATTACAGAACGCCAACAGAAGTGCTTCGGAAACTACTATTGGTCTACCAGGGAACGATCGAATAATAGACTGTTTGTGACGTTTCTTCCATGGAGAAATGTCCGCATGGTGCCTGTTGGATTCAATCCGGATGCAATTTCTTTGTTTCATCACCACTCTGAAGTTCCACAGATTACAGAACGCCACCAGATGTGATTCGGAAACTACTATTGGTCTTCCAGGGAACGATCGAATCGTAGACAGTTTGAGACGTTTCTCCCACGGAGAAAAGTCTGCATGGTGACTGTTGTATTCAAGCCCGATGCAATTTCAGTGTTTCATCAACACTCTGAAGGTCCATACATTACAAAATGAATCCAGATGAGCTTCGGAAGCTACTACTGTTCCTCCAGGGAAAGTTCAAAGCGTAGGCAGATTGAGATATTACTCCCACGGAGAAATTTCTGCATGGTGCCGGTTGTATTCAATCCCGATGCAATTTATTTGTTTCATCACCACTCTGAAGGTCCACAGATTACAGAACGCTTCCAGATGTGCTTCGGAAACTACCATTGGTCTTCCAGGGAACGATCGAATCGTAGACAGTTTGAGACGTTTCTCAAACGGAGAAAAGTCCACATGGTGCCTGTTTTATTCAAGCCCGATGCAATTTCAGTGTTTCATCAACATTCTGATGTTCCACAGATTACAGAACGCGTCCAAATGTGCTTCGGAAACAACTACTGGTCTTCCAGGGAACGTTAAAAGCGTAGACAATTTGAGACATCACTCCGATGGAGAAAAGTCCGCATGGTGCCTGTTGTATTCAATCCCGATGCTTTTTCTGTGTGTCAGCAACAATCTGAAGGTCCACAGATTACACAACGCCTACAGATGTGCTTTGGAGACTACTACTGGGTTCCCGGAATCGTCAAAGCGTAGACAGTTTGAGACATTACTCAAATGGAGAAAAGTCCGCATGGTGCCTGTTGTATTCAATCCCGACGCAATTTCTGTGCTTCATCAACTCTCTGAAGGTCCACAGGTTACAGAACGCCTCCAGATATGCTTCGGAAACTTCTACTGGTCTTCCAGGGAACGATCATAACGTAGACAGTTGGAGTCATTACTCCCATGGTGAAAAATACGCATTTTGCCTGTTGTATTCAATCCGGATGCATTTTCTGTGTTTCATCAACACTCTGAAGGTCCAACGACTACAGAATGACTCCAGATGTGCTCGGAAAATACTACCAGTCTTCCAGGGAACGATCAATGCGTAAGCAGATTGATACATCATTCCCATGGAGAAAAGTATGCATGGTGCCTGTTGTTTTCAATCCCGATGCAATTTCAGTGTTTCATCAACACTCTGAAGGTCCATAGATTACAAAATGTCTCCAGATGAGCTTCAGAAGCTTCTACTGTTCCTCCAGGGAACGATTAAAGCGTAGGCAGATTAAGACATTACTCCCATGGAGAAAACTCCGCATGGTGCCTGTTGTATTCAATCCCGATGCAATTTCTTTGTTTCATCACCACTCTGAAGGTCCACAGAATACACAACTTCTCCAGAAGTGCTTCGGAAACTACAACTGGTCTTCCAGGGAACGGTCAAAGCATAACAGTTTGAGAAATTACTCAAATGGAGAAAAGTCTTCATGGAGCCTATTGTATTCAATTCCGATGCAATTTATGTGTTTCATCAACACTCTGAAGGTCCACAGATTACAGAACGCCTCCAGATGTGCTTCGGAAACTACTACTTGTCTTCCAGGGAACGATCAAAGCGTAGACAATTTGAGACATTACTCCCATGGAGAAAAGTCCGCAAAGTGCCTGTTGTATTTAATTACGATATAATTTCTTTTTTCAACAACACTCTGAATGTCCACAGATTACAGAACGCCTCCACCTGTGATTCGGAAACCTCTACTAGACTTCAAGTTAACGATCAAAGCAAAGACAGTTTGAGACATTACAACCATGGAGAAAAGACCGCATGGTGCCTTTTGTATTCAATCCCGATGCAATTGCTGTGTTTCATCAACACTCTGAAGGTCCACAGATTACAGAATGCCTCCAGATGAACTTCGGAAAATACTACTGGTCTTCCAGGAATCGATCAAAGAGTAGACGGTTTGAGACATTACACCGATGGAGAAAAGTCCGCATGGTGCCTGTTGTATTCAATCCTGATGCAATTGCTGTGTTTTACCAACACTCTGAAAGTCCACTGATTACAGAACGCCTCCACCTGTGCTTCGAAAACTTCTACTGGACTTACAGGGAACGATCAAAGCGTAGACAGTTTGAGACATTACTCCTATAGAGAAAAGTCCGCATTGTGCTTCTTGTTCTCAATCATGTTGCAATTTCTGTATTACATCAACACTCTGAAGGTTCACAGATTACAGAATGCTTGCAGATGTGCTTTGGAAACTACTACTGGTCTTCCAGGTATCGATCAGAACGTAGACTGTATGAGACACTTCTCCCGCGGAGAAAAGACCGCATGGTGTCTGTTGTATTCAATCCGGAAGCAATTTCTGTGTTTCATCAACACTCTGAAGCTCCACAAATTACAGAATGCCTCCAGATGTGCTTTGGAAACTACTACTGGTCTTCCAGGGAACGATCAAAGCAAAGACAGTTTGAGACATTTCACCCATGGAGAAAAGTCAGCATTGTTCCTGTCGTATTCAATCCCGAAGCAATTGCTGTGTTTCATCAACACTGTGAAAGTCCACAGATTACAGAATGCCTCCAGATGAGCTTCAGAAAATACTACTGGCCTTCCAGGGAACGATCAAACGAAGACAGATTGAGACAATACTCCAATGGAGAAAACTCCGCATGGTGTCTGTTGCATTCAATCCCGTGGCAATTTCTGTGTTTAATCAACACTCTGAAGCTCCACAGATTACAGCATGCCTCCAGATGTGCTTCGGAAACTACTACTGGTCTTCCAGGGAACGATCAAAGCGTAGAGAGTTTGAGACATTACTCCTATGGAGAAAAGTAGGCATGGTGCATGTTGTATTCAATCCCGATGTAATTTCTGTGTTTCATCAACACTCGGAAGCCCACAGATTACAGAATGCCTCCAAATGTGCTTCGAAAACTACTAATGGTCTTCCAGGAATCGATCAAAATTTAGTCAGTTTGAGACATTACTCCCATGTGGAAAAGTCCGCATGGTGCCTGTTGTATACAATCCCGATGCAATTTCTGTGTTTCATCAACACTCTGAAGCTCCACAGATTACAGAATGCCTCCAGATGTGCTTCGGAAACTGCTACTGGTCTTCCAGGGGACGTTCAAAGCAAAGACAGTTTGAGACATTACTCCCATGGACTAAACTCCGCATGGTGTCTGTTGTATTCAATCCCGATGGAATATCTGTGTTTCATCAACACTCTGAAGCTCCACAGATTACAGAATGCCTCCAGATGTGCTTCGGAAACTACTACTGGTCTTCCAGGGAAAGATCAAAGCAAAGACAGTTTGAGACATTACACCCATGGAGAAAAGTCCGCATGGTGCCTATTGTATTCAATCCCGATGCAATTGCTGTGTTTCATCAACACTCGGAAGGTCCACAGATTTCAGAATGCCTCCCGATGAGCTTCGGAAAATACTACTGGTCTTCCAGGGAACGATCAAAGCGTAGAGAGTTTGAGACATTACCCCTATGGAGGAAAGTCCGCATGGTGCATGTTGTATTCAATCCCGATGCAATTTCTGTGCTTCAACAACACTCTGAAAGTCCACAGATTACAGAATGCCTCCAGATGTGCTTCGAAAACTACTAATGGTCTTCCAGGAATCGATCACAATTTAGTCAGTTTGTGACATTACTCCCATTTGAAAAGTCCGCATGGTGCCTGTTGGATTCAATCATAGAGCAATTTCTGTGTTTCATCAACACTCTGAAAGTCCACAGATTACAGAATGACTCCAGATGTGTTTCGGAAACAACTACTGGTATTCGAGGGATCGATCAAAGCGTAGGCAGAATGAGACATTACTCCCATGGAGAAAAGTCCGCAAGGCGTCTCTTGTATTCAATCCCGATGCAATTTCTGTGTTTCATCAACACTCTGAAGCTCCACAGATTACAGAATGCCTCAAGATGTGCTTCGGAAACTACTACTGGTCTTCCAGGGGACGTTCAAAGCAAAGACAGTTTGAGACATTACTCCCATGGACTAAACTCCGCATGGTGTCTGTTGTATTCAATCCCGATGCAATATCTGTGTTTCATCAACACTCTGAAGCTCCACAGGCTACAGAATGCCTCCAGATGTGCTTCGGAAACTACTACTGGTCTTCCAGGGAACGTTCAAAGGAAAGACAGTTTGAAACATTACTCCCATGCACTAAACTCCGCATGGTGTCTGGTGTATTCAATCCCGATGCAATTTCTGTGTTTCATCAACACTCTGAAGCTCCACAGATTACAGAATGCCTCCAGATGTGCTTCGGAAACTACTACTGGTTTTCCAGGGAACGATCAAAGCAAAGACAGTTTGAGACAGTACACCCATGGAGAAAAGTCCGCATGGTGCCTGTTGTATTCAATCCCGATGCAATTTCTGTGTTTCATCAACACTCTGAAGCTCTACAGATTACAGAATGCCTCCAGATGAGCTTCGGAAACTACTACTGGTTTTCCATGGAACGATCAGAGCAAAGACAGTTGAAGACATTACTCCCATGCACTAAACTCCGCATGGTGTCTGTTGTATTCAATCCCGATGCAATTTCTGTGTTTCATCAACACTCTGAAGCTCCACAGGCTACAGAATGCCTCCAGATGTGCTTCGGAAACTACTACTGGTCTTCCAGGGAACGATCAAAGCAAAGACAGTTTGAGACATTACACCCATGGAGAAATGTCCGCATGGTGCCTGTTGTATTCAATCCCGATGCAAATTCTGTGTTTCATCAACACTCTGAAGCTCTACAGATTACAGAATGCCTCCAGATGTGCTTCGGAAACTACTACTGGTATTCCAGGGAACGATCAAAGCGTAGAGAGTTTGAGACATTACTCCTATGGAGAAAAGTCCGCATGGTGCATGTTGTATTCAATCCCGATGCAATTTCTGTGTTTCAACAACACCCTGAAAGTCCACAGATTACAGAATGCCTCCAGATGTGCTTCGAAAACTACTAATGGTCTTCCAGGAATCGATCAAAATTTAGTCAGTTTGTGACATTACTCCCATGTGGAAAAGTCCGCAGGGTTCCTGTTGTATTCAATCATAGAGCAATTTCTGTGTTTCATCAACACTCTGAAAGTTCACAGATTACAGAATGACTCCAGATGTGTTTCGGAAATTACTACTGGTATTCGAGGGATCGATCAAAGCGTAGGCAGAATGAGACATTACTCCCATGGAGAAAAGTCCGCAAGGCGTCTGTTGTATTCAATCCCGATGCAATTTCTGTGTTTCGTCAACACTCTGAAGCTCCACAGATTACAGAATGCCTCCAGATGTGCTTCGGAAACTACTACTGGTCTTCCTGGGAACGATCAAAACAAAGACAGATTGAGACACTACTCCCATGGACTAAACTCCGCATGGTGTCTGTTGTATTCAATCCCGATGCAATTTCTGCTTTTCATCAACACTCTGAAGCTCCACAGATTACAGAATGCCTCCAGATGTGCTTCGGAAGCTACTACTGGTCTTCCAGGGAACGAGCAAAGCAAAGACAGTTTGAGACATTACTCCCATGGAGAAAAGTACGTATGGTGCCTGTTGTATTCAATCCCGATGCAATTTCTGTGTTTCATCAACACTCTGAAGCTCCACAGATTACAGAATGCCTCCAGATGTGCTTAGGACACTACTACTGGTCTTCCAGGGAAAGATCAAAGCAAAGACAGTTTGAGACATTACTCCCATGGACTAATCTCCGCATGGTGTCTGTTGTATTCAATCCCGATGCAATTTCTGTGTTTCATCAACATTTTGAAACTATACAGATTACAGAATGCCTCCAGATGTGCTTCGGAAAATACTACTGGTCTTCCAGGGAACGATCAAAGCAAAGACAGTTTGAGACATTACACCCATGGAGAAAAGTCCGCATGGTGCCTGTTGTATTCAATCCCGATGCAATTGCTGTGTTTCATCAACACTCTGAAGGTCCACAGATTACAGAATGCCTCCAGATGAGCTTCGGAAAATACTACTGGTTTTCCAGGGAACGATCAAACGATGGTAGTTTGAGACAATATTCCAATGGAGAAAACTCGGCATGGTGTCTATTGTATTCAATCCCGATGCATTATCTGTGTTTCATCAACACTCTGAAGCTCCACAGATTACAGAATGCCTCCAGATGTGCTTCGGAAACTACTACTGGTATTCGAGGGATCGATCAAATCGTAGGCAGAATGAGACATTACTCCCATGGAGAAAAGTCCGCAAGGCGTCTGTTGTATTCAATCCCGATGCAATTTCTGTGTTTCATCAACACTCTGAAGGTCCACAGATTACAGAATGACTCCAGATGTGCTTCGGAAACTACTACTGGTCTTCCAGGGAACGTTCAATGCAAAGACAGTTTGAGACATTACTCCCATGCACTAAACTCCGCATGGTGTCTGGTGTATTCAATCCCGATGCAATTTCTGTGTTTCATCAACACTCTGAAGCTCCACAGATTACAGAATGCCTCCAGATGTGCTTCGAAAATTACTACTGGTTTTCCAGGGAACGATCAAAGCAAAGACAGTTTGAGACAGTACACCCATGGAGAAAAGTACGCATGGTGCCTGTTGTATTCAATCCCGATGGAATTTCTGTGTTTCATCAACACTCTGAAGCTCCACAGATTATAGAATGCCTCCAGATGTGATTCGGAAACTACTATTGGTCTTCCATGGAACGATCAGAGCAAAGACAGTTTGAGACATTACTCCCATGCACTAAACTCCGCATGGTGTCTGTTGTATTCAATCCCGATGCAATTTCTGTGTTTCATCAACACTCTGAAGCTCCACAGATTACAGAATGCCTCCAGATGTGCTTCGGAAACTACTACTGGTCTTTCAGGGAACGATCAAAGCAAAGACAGTTTGAGACCTTACACCCATGGAAAAAAGGCCGCATGGTGCCTGTTGTATTCAATCCCGATGCAATTTCTGTGTTTCATCAACACTCTGAAGCTCCACAGATTACAGAATGCCTCCAGATGTGCTTAGGAAACTACTACTGGTCTTCCAGGGAAAGATCAAAGCAAAGACAGTTTGAGACATTACTCCCATGGACTAATCTCCGCATGGTGTCTGTTGTATTCAATCCCGATGCAATTTCTGTGTTTCATCAACACTCTGAAAGTATACAGATTACAGAATGCCTCCAGATGTGCTTCGGAAAATACTACTGGTCTTCCAGGGAACGATCAAAGCAAAGACAGTTTGAGACATTACACCCATGGAGAAAAGTCCGCATGGTGCCTGTTGTATTCAATCCCGATGCAATTGCTTTGTTTCATCAACACTCTGAAGGTCCACAGATTACAGAATGCCTCCAGATGAGCTTCGGAAAATACTACTGGTCTTCCAGGGAACAATCAAACGATGGTAGTTTGAGACAATATTCCAATGGAGAAAACTCGGCATGGTGTCTATTGTATTCAATCCCGATGCAATATCTGTGTTTCATCAACACTCTGAAGCTCCACAGATTACAGAATGCCTCCAGATGTGCTTCGGAAACTACTACTGGTCTTCCAGGGAACAATCAAAGCGTAGAGAGTTTGAGACATTACTCCTATGGAGAAAAGGTCGCATGGTGCATGTTGTATTCAATCCCGATGCAATTTCTGTGTTTCAACAACACTCTGAAAGTCCACAGATTACAGAACGAATCCAGATGTGCTTCGAAAACTACTAATGGTCTTCCAGGAATCGATCACAATTTAGTCAGTTTGTGACTTTACTTCCATTTGGAAAAGTCCGCATGGTGCCTGTTGGATTCAATCATAGAGCAATTTCTGAGTTTCATCAACACTCTGAAAGTCCACAGATTACAGAATGACTCCGAATGTGTTTCGGAAACTACTACTGGTATTCGAGGGATCGATCAAAGCGTAGGCAGAATGAGACATTACTCCCATGGAGGAAAGTCCGCAAGGCGCCTGTTGTATTCAATCCCGATGCAATTTCTGTGTTTCATCAACACTCTGAAGGTCCACAGATTACAGAATGCCTCCAGATGTGCTTCGGAAACTACTACTGGTCTTCCAGGGAACGTTCAATGCAAAGACAGTTTGAGACATTACTCCCATGCACTAAACTCCGCATGGTGTCTGGTGTATTCAATCCCGATGCAATTTCTGTGTTTCATCAACACTCTGAAGCTCCACAGATTACAGAATGCCTACAGATGTGCTTCGGAAACTACTACTGGTTTTCCAGGGAACGATCAAAGCAAAGACAGTTTGAGACAGTACACCCATAGAGAAAAGTCCGCATGGTGCCTGTTGTATTCAATCCCGATGGAATTTTTGTGTTTCATCAACACTCTGAAGCTCCACAGATTACAGAATGCCTCCAGATGTGCTTCGGAAACTACTATTGGTCTTCCATGGAACGATCAGAGCAAAGACAGTTTGAGACATTACTCCCATGCACTAAACTCCGCATGGTGTCTGTTGTATTCAATCCCGATGCAATTTCTGTGTTTCATCAACACTCTGAAGCTCAACAGATTACAGAATGCCTCCAGATGTGCTTCGGAAACTACTACTGGTCTTTCAGGGAACGATCAAAGCAAAGACAGTTTGAGACCTTACACCCATGGAAAAAAGTCCGCATGGTGCCTGTTGTATTCAATCTCGATGCAATTTCTGTGTTTCACCAACACTCTGAAAGTCCACAGTTTACAGAATGCCTCCAGATGTGCTTCGAAAACTACTAATGGTCTTCCAGGAATCAATCAAAATTTAGTCAGTTTGTGACATTACTCCCATGTGGAAAAGTCCGCATGGTGCCTGTTGTATTCAATCATAGAGAAATTTCTGTGTTTCATCAACACTCTGAAAGTTCACAGATTACAGAATGACTCCAGATGTGTTTCGGAAACTACTACTGGTATTCGAGGGATCGATCAAAGCGTAGGCAGAATGAGACATTACTCCCATGGAGAAAAGTCCGCAAGGCGTCTGTTGTATTCAATCCCAATGCAATTTCTGTGTTTCGTCAACACTCTGAAGCTCCACAGATTACAGAATGCCTCCAGGTGTGCTTCGGAAACTACTACTGGTCTTCCAGGGAACGATCAAAACAAAGACAGTTTGAGACACGACTCCTATGGACTAAACTCCGCATGGTGTCTGTTGTATTCAATCCCGATGCAATTTCTGCTTTTCATCAACATTCTGAAGCTCCACAGATTACAGAATGCCTCCAGATGTGCTTCGGAAACTACTACTGGTCTTCCACGGAACGATCAACGCGTACACAATTTGAGACATTCCTTCTAAGGAGAAAAGTCCGCATGGTGCATGTTATATTCAATACCGATGCAATCTCTGTGTTTCATCAACACTCTGAAAGTCCACAGATTACAGAATGCCTCCAGATGTGCTTCGAAATCTACTTTTGGTCTTCCAGGAATCGATCAAAAGGTAGTCAGTTTGAGACATTACTCCCATGGACAAAAGTCCGCATGGTGCCTGTTGTATTTAATGACGATGCTTCATTAACACACTGAAGCTCCACAGATTACAAAACGCATCCAGATGTGCTTCGGAAACTACTACTGGTCTTCCAGGGAACGATCAAATCGTAGACAGTTTGAGACGTTACTGCCATGTAGGAAAGTCCAAATCGTGACTGTCGTATTTAATCCCGATGCAATTTCAGTGTTTCATCAACACTCTGCAGCTCCACAGTTTACAGAATGCCTCCAGATGTGCTTCGGAAACTACTACTGGTCTTCCAGGGAACGTTCAAAGCAAAGACAGTTAGAGACATTACTCCCATGCACTAAACTCCGCATGGTATCTGTTGTATTCAATCCCGATGCAATTTCTGTGTTTCATCAACACTCTGAAGCTCCACAGATTACAGAATGCCTCCAGATGTGCTTCGGAAACTACTACTGGTATTCCAGGGAACGATCAAAGCGTAGAGAGTTTGAGACATTACTCCTATGGAGAAAAGTCCGCATGGTGCATGTTGTATTCAATCCCGATGCAATTTCTGTGTTTCAAAAACACCCTGAAAGTCCACAGATTACAGAATGCCTCCAGATGTGCTTCGAAAACTACTAATGGTCTTCCAGGAATCGATCAAAATTTAGTCAGTTTGTGACATTACTCCCATGTGGAAAAGTCCGCAGGGTTCCTGTTGTATTCAATCATAGAGCAATTTCTGTGTTTCATCAACACTCTGAAAGTTCACAGATTACAGAATGACTCCAGATGTGTTTCGGAAACTACTACTGGTATTCGAGGGATCGATCAAAGCGTAGGCAGAATGAGACATTACTCCCATGGAGAAAAGTCCGCAAGGCGTCTGTTGTATTCAATCCCGATGCAATTTCTGTGTTTCGTCAACACTCTGAAGCTCCACAGATTACAGAATGCCTCCAGATGTGCTTCGGAAACTACTACTGGTCTTCCTGGGAACGATCAAAACAAAGAATGATTGAGACACTACTCCCATGGACTAAACTCCGCATGGTGTCTGTTGTATTCAATCCCGATGCAATTTCTGCTTTTCATCAACACTCTGAAGCTCCACAGATTACAGAATGCCTCCAGATGTGCTTCGGAAGCTACTACTGGTCTTCCAGGGAACGAGCAAAGCAAAGACAGTTTGAGACATTACTCCCATGGAGAAAAGTACGTATGGTGCCTGTTGTATTCAATCCCGATGCAATTTCTGTGTTTCATCAACACTCTGAAGCTCCACAGATTACAGAATGTCTCCAGATGTGCTTAGGAAACTACTACTGGTCTTCCAGGGAAAGATCAAAGCAAAGACAGTTTGAGACATTACTCCCATGGACTAATCTCCGCATGGTGTCTGTTGTATTCAATCCCGATGCAATTTCTGTGTTTCATCAACATTTTGAAAGTATACAGATTACAGAATGCCTCCAGATGTGCTTCGGAAAATACTACTGGTCTTCCAGGTTACGATCAAAGCAAAGACAGTTTGAGACATTACACCCATGGAGAAAAGTCCGCATGGTGCCTGTTGTATTCAATCCCGATGCAATTGCTGTGTTTCATCAACACTCTGAAGGTCCACAGATTACAGAATGCCTCCAGATGAGCTTCGGATAATACTACTGGTCTTCCAGGGAACGATCAAACGATGGTAGTTTGAGACAATATTCCAATGGAGAAAACTCGGCATGGTGTCTATTGTATTCAATCCCGATGCATTATCTGTGTTTCATCAACACTCTGAAGCTCCACAGATTACAGAATGCCTCCAGATGTGCTTCGGAAACTACTACTGGTATTCGAGGGATCGATCAAATCGTAGGCAGAATGAGACATTACTCCCATGGAGAAAAGTCCGCAAGGCGTCTGTTGTATTCAATCCCGATGCAATTTCTGTGTTTCATCAACACTCTGAAGGTCCACAGATTACAGAATGACTCCAGATGTGCTTCGGAAACTACTACTGGTCTTCCAGGGAACGTTCAATGCAAAGACAGTTTGAGACATTACTCCCATGCACTAAACTCCGCATGGTGTCTGGTGTATTCAATCCCGATGCAATTTCTGTGTTTCATCAACACTCTGAAGCTCCACAGATTACAGAATGCCTCCAGATGTGCTTCGAAAATTACTACTGGTTTTCCAGGGAACGATCAAAGCAAAGACAGTTTGAGACAGTACACCCATGGAGAAAAGTACGCATGGTGCCTGTTGTATTCAATCCCGATGGAATTTCTGTGTTTCATCAACACTCTGAAGCTCCACAGATTATAGAATGCCTCCAGATGTGCTTCGGAAACTACTATTGGTCTTCCATGGAACGATCAGAGCAAAGACAGTTTGAGACATTACTCCCATGCACTAAACTCCGCATGGTGTCTGTTGTATTCAATCCCGATGCAATTTCTGTGTTTCATCAACACTCTGAAGCTCCACAGATTACAGAATGCCTCCAGATGTGCTTCGGAAACTATTACTGGTCTTTCAGGGAACGATCAAAGCAAAGACAGTTTGAGACCTTACACCCATGGAAAAAAAGCCGCATGGTGCCTGTTGTATTCAATCCCGATGCAATTTCTGTGTTTCATCAACACTCTGAAGCTCCACAGATTACAGAATGCCTCCAGATGTGCTTAGGAAACTACTACTGGTCTTCCAGGGAAAGATCAAAGCAAAGACAGTTTGAGACATTACTCCCATGGACTAATCTCCGCATGGTGTCTGTTGTATTCAATCCCGATGCAATTTCTGTGTTTCATCAACACTCTGAAAGTATACAGATTACAGAATGCCTCCAGATGTGCTTCGGAAAATACTACTGGTCTTCCAGGGAACGATCAAAGCAAAGACAGTTTGAGACATTACACCCATGGAGAAAAGTCCGCATGGTGCCTGTTGTATTCAATCCCGATGCAATTGCTGTGTTTCATCAACACTCTGAAGGTCCACAGATTACAGAATGCCTCCAGATGAGCTTCGGAAAATACTACTGGTCTTCCAGGGAACAATCAAACGATGGTAGTTTGAGACAATATTCCAATGGAGAAAACTCGGCATGGTGTCTATTGTATTCAATCCCGATGCAATATCTGTGTTTCATCAACACTCTGAAGCTCCACAGATTACAGAATGCCTCCAGATGTGCTTCGGAAACTACTACTGGTCTTCCAGGGAACAATCAAAGCGTAGAGAGTTTGAGACATTACTCCTATGGAGAAAAGGTCGCATGGTGCATGTTGTATTCAATCCCGATGCAATTTCTGTGTTTCAACAACACTCTGAAAGTCCACAGATTACAGAACGCCTCCAGATGTGCTTCGAAAACTACTAATGGTCTTCCAGGAATCGATCACAATTTAGTCAGTTTGTGACTTTACTTCCATTTGGAAAAGTCCGCATGGTGCCTGTTGGATTCAATCATAGAGCAATTTCTGAGTTTCATCAACACTCTGAAAGTCCACAGATTACAGAATGACTCCGAATGTGTTTCGGAAACTACTACTGGTATTCGAGGGATCGATCAAAGCGTAGGCAGAATGAGACATTACTCCCATGGAGGAAAGTCCGCAAGGCGCCTGTTGTATTCAATCCCGATGCAATTTCTGTGTTTCATCAACACTCTGAAGGTCCACAGATTACAGAATGCCTCCAGATGTGCTTCGGAAACTACTACTGGTCTTCCAGGGAACGTTCAATGCAAAGACAGTTTGAGACATTACTCCCATGCACTAAACTCCGCATGGTGTCTGGTGTATTCAATCCCGATGCAATTTCTGTGTTTCATCAACACTCTGAAGCTCCACAGATTACAGAATGCCTACAGATGTGCTTCGGAAACTACTACTGGTTTTCCAGGGAACGATCAAAGCAAAGACAGTTTGAGACAGTACACCCATAGAGAAAAGTCCGCATGGTGCCTGTTGTATTCAATCCCGATGGAATTTCTGTGTTTCATCAACACTCTGAAGCTCCACAGATTACAGAATGCCTCCAGATGTGCTTCGGAAACTACTATTGGTCTTCCAAGGAACGATCAGAGCAAAGACAGTTTGAGACATTACTCCCATGCACTAAACTCCGCATGGTGTCTGTTGTATTCAATCCCGATGCAATTTCTGTGTTTCATCAACACTCTGAAGCTCCACAGATTACAGAATGCCTCCAGATGTGCTTCGGAAACTACTACTGGTCTTTCAGGGAACGATCAAAGCAAAGACAGTTTGAGACCTTACACCCATGGAAAAAAGTCCGCATGGTGCCTGTTGTATTCAATCTCGATGCAATTTCTGTGTTTCACCAACACTCTGAAAGTCCACAGTTTACAGAATGCCTCCAGATGTGCTTCGAAAACTACTAATGGTCTTCCAGGAATCAATCAAAATTTAGTCAGTTTGTGACATTACTCCCATGTGGAAAAGTCCGCATGGTGCCTGTTGTATTCAATCATAGAGAAATTTCTGTGTTTCATCAACACTCTGAAAGTCCACAGATTACAGAATGACTCCGAATGTGTTTCGGAAACTACTACTGGTATTCGAGGGATCGATCAAAGCGTAGGCAGAATGAGACATTACTCCCATGGAGGAAAGTCCGCAAGGCGCCTGTTGTATTCAATCCCGATGCAATTTCTGTGTTTCATCAACACTCTGAAGGTCCACAGATTACAGAATGCCTCCAGATGTGCTTCGGAAACTACTACTGGTCTTCCAGGGAACGTTCAATGCAAAGACAGTTTGAGACATTACTCCCATGCACTAAACTCCGCATGGTGTCTGGTGTATTCAATCCCGATGCAATTTCTGTGTTTCATCAACACTCTGAAGCTCCACAGATTACAGAATGCCTACAGATGTGCTTCGGAAACTACTACTGGTTTTCCAGGGAACGATCAAAGCAAAGACAGTTTGAGACAGTACACCCATAGAGAAAAGTCCGCAAGGCGCCTGTTGTATTCAATCCCGATGCAATTTCTGTGTTTCATCAACACTCTGAAGGTCCACAGATTACAGAATGCCTCCAGATGTGCTTCGGAAACTACTACTGGTCTTCCAGGGAACGTTCAATGCAAAGACAGTTTGAGACATTACTCCCATGCACTAAACTCCGCATGGTGTCTGGTGTATTCAATCCCGATGCAATTTCTGTGTTTCATCAACACTCTGAAGCTCCACAGATTACAGAATGCCTACAGATGTGCTTCGGAAACTACTACTGGTTTTCCAGGGAACGATCAAAGCAAAGACAGTTTGAGACAGTACACCCATAGAGAAAAGTCCGCATGGTGCCTGTTGTATTCAATCCCGATGGAATTTTTGTGTTTCATCAACACTCTGAAGCTCCACAGATTACAGAATGCCTCCAGATGTGCTTCGGAAACTACTATTGGTCTTCCATGGAACGATCAGAGCAAAGACAGTTTGAGACATTACTCCCATGCACTAAACTCCGCATGGTGTCTGTTGTATTCAATCCCGATGCAATTTCTGTGTTTCATCAACACTCTGAAGCTCAACAGATTACAGAATGCCTCCAGATGTGCTTCGGAAACTACTACTGGTCTTTCAGGGAACGATCAAAGCAAAGACAGTTTGAGACCTTACACCCATGGAAAAAAGTCCGCATGGTGCCTGTTGTATTCAATCTCGATGCAATTTCTGTGTTTCACCAACACTCTGAAAGTCCACAGTTTACAGAATGCCTCCAGATGTGCTTCGAAAACTACTAATGGTCTTCCAGGAATCAATCAAAATTTAGTCAGTTTGTGACATTACTCCCATGTGGAAAAGTCCGCATGGTGCCTGTTGTATTCAATCATAGAGAAATTTCTGTGTTTCATCAACACTCTGAAAGTTCACAGATTACAGAATGACTCCAGATGTGTTTCGGAAACTACTACTGGTATTCGAGGGATCGATCAAAGCGTAGGCAGAATGAGACATTACTCCCATGGAGAAAAGTCCGCAAGGCGTCTGTTGTATTCAATCCCAATGCAATTTCTGTGTTTCGTCAACACTCTGAAGCTCCACAGATTACAGAATGCCTCCAGGTGTGCTTCGGAAACTACTACTGGTCTTCCAGGGAACGATCAAAACAAAGACAGTTTGAGACACGACTCCTATGGACTAAACTCCGCATGGTGTCTGTTGTATTCAATCCCGATGCAATTTCTGCTTTTCATCAACATTCTGAAGCTCCACAGATTACAGAATGCCTCCAGATGTGCTTCGGAAACTACTACTGGTCTTCCACGGAACGATCAACGCGTACACAATTTGAGACATTCCTTCTAAGGAGAAAAGTCCGCATGGTGCATGTTATATTCAATACCGATGCAATCTCTGTGTTTCATCAACACTCTGAAAGTCCACAGATTACAGAATGCCTCCAGATGTGCTTCGAAATCTACTTTTGGTCTTCCAGGAATCGATCAAAAGGTAGTCAGTTTGAGACATTACTCCCATGGACAAAAGTCCGCATGGTGCCTGTTGTATTTAATGACGATGCTTCATTAACACACTGAAGCTCCACAGATTACAAAACGCATCCAGATGTGCTTCGGAAACTACTACTGGTCTTCCAGGGAACGATCAAATCGTAGACAGTTTGAGACGTTACTGCCATGTAGGAAAGTCCAAATCGTGACTGTCGTATTTAATCCCGATGCAATTTCAGTGTTTCATCAACACTCTGCAGCTCCACAGTTTACAGAATGCCTCCAGATGTGCTTCGGAAACTACTACTGGTCTTCCAGGGAACGTTCAAAGCAAAGACAGTTAGAGACATTACTCCCATGCACTAAACTCCGCATGGTATCTGTTGTATTCAATCCCGATGCAATTTCTGTGTTTCATCAACACTCTGAAGCTCCACAGATTACAGAATGCCTCCAGATGTGCTTCGGAAACTACTACTGGTATTCCAGGGAACGATCAAAGCGTAGAGAGTTTGAGACATTACTCCTATGGAGAAAAGTCCGCATGGTGCATGTTGTATTCAATCCCGATGCAATTTCTGTGTTTCAAAAACACCCTGAAAGTCCACAGATTACAGAATGCCTCCAGATGTGCTTCGAAAACTACTAATGGTCTTCCAGGAATCGATCAAAATTTAGTCAGTTTGTGACATTACTCCCATGTGGAAAAGTCCGCAGGGTTCCTGTTGTATTCAATCATAGAGCAATTTCTGTGTTTCATCAACACTCTGAAAGTTCACAGATTACAGAATGACTCCAGATGTGTTTCGGAAACTACTACTGGTATTCGAGGGATCGATCAAAGCGTAGGCAGAATGAGACATTACTCCCATGGAGAAAAGTCCGCAAGGCGTCTGTTGTATTCAATCCCGATGCAATTTCTGTGTTTCGTCAACACTCTGAAGCTCCACAGATTACAGAATGCCTCCAGATGTGCTTCGGAAACTACTACTGGTCTTCCTGGGAACGATCAAAACAAAGAATGATTGAGACACTACTCCCATGGACTAAACTCCGCATGGTGTCTGTTGTATTCAATCCCGATGCAATTTCTGCTTTTCATCAACACTCTGAAGCTCCACAGATTACAGAATGCCTCCAGATGTGCTTCGGAAGCTACTACTGGTCTTCCAGGGAACGAGCAAAGCAAAGACAGTTTGAGACATTACTCCCATGGAGAAAAGTACGTATGGTGCCTGTTGTATTCAATCCCGATGCAATTTCTGTGTTTCATCAACACTCTGAAGCTCCACAGATTACAGAATGTCTCCAGATGTGCTTAGGAAACTACTACTGGTCTTCCAGGGAAAGATCAAAGCAAAGACAGTTTGAGACATTACTCCCATGGACTAATCTCCGCATGGTGTCTGTTGTATTCAATCCCGATGCAATTTCTGTGTTTCATCAACATTTTGAAAGTATACAGATTACAGAATGCCTCCAGATGTGCTTCGGAAAATACTACTGGTCTTCCAGGTTACGATCAAAGCAAAGACAGTTTGAGACATTACACCCATGGAGAAAAGTCCGCATGGTGCCTGTTGTATTCAATCCCGATGCAATTGCTGTGTTTCATCAACACTCTGAAGGTCCACAGATTACAGAATGCCTCCAGATGAGCTTCGGAAAATACTACTGGTCTTCCAGGGAACGATCAAACGATGGTAGTTTGAGACAATATTCCAATGGAGAAAACTCGGCATGGTGTCTATTGTATTCAATCCCGATGCATTATCTGTGTTTCATCAACACTCTGAAGCTCCACAGATTACAGAATGCCTCCAGATGTGCTTCGGAAACTACTACTGGTATTCGAGGGATCGATCAAATCGTAGGCAGAATGAGACATTACTCCCATGGAGAAAAGTCCGCAAGGCGTCTGTTGTATTCAATCCCGATGCAATTTCTGTGTTTCATCAACACTCTGAAGGTCCACAGATTACAGAATGACTCCAGATGTGCTTCGGAAACTACTACTGGTCTTCCAGGGAACGTTCAATGCAAAGACAGTTTGAGACATTACTCCCATGCACTAAACTCCGCATGGTGTCTGGTGTATTCAATCCCGATGCAATTTCTGTGTTTCATCAACACTCTGAAGCTCCACAGATTACAGAATGCCTCCAGATGTGCTTCGAAAATTACTACTGGTTTTCCAGGGAACGATCAAAGCAAAGACAGTTTGAGACAGTACACCCATGGAGAAAAGTACGCATGGTGCCTGTTGTATTCAATCCCGATGGAATTTCTGTGTTTCATCAACACTCTGAAGCTCCACAGATTATAGAATGCCTCCAGATGTGCTTCGGAAACTACTATTGGTCTTCCATGGAACGATCAGAGCAAAGACAGTTTGAGACATTACTCCCATGCACTAAACTCCGCATGGTGTCTGTTGTATTCAATCCCGATGCAATTTCTGTGTTTCATCAACACTCTGAAGCTCCACAGATTACAGAATGCCTCCAGATGTGCTTCGGAAACTATTACTGGTCTTTCAGGGAACGATCAAAGCAAAGACAGTTTGAGACCTTACACCCATGGAAAAAAAGCCGCATGGTGCCTGTTGTATTCAATCCCGATGCAATTTCTGTGTTTCATCAACACTCTGAAGCTCCACAGATTACAGAATGCCTCCAGATGTGCTTAGGAAACTACTACTGGTCTTCCAGGGAAAGATCAAAGCAAAGACAGTTTGAGACATTACTCCCATGGACTAATCTCCGCATGGTGTCTGTTGTATTCAATCCCGATGCAATTTCTGTGTTTCATCAACACTCTGAAAGTATACAGATTACAGAATGCCTCCAGATGTGCTTCGGAAAATACTACTGGTCTTCCAGGGAACGATCAAAGCAAAGACAGTTTGAGACATTACACCCATGGAGAAAAGTCCGCATGGTGCCTGTTGTATTCAATCCCGATGCAATTGCTGTGTTTCATCAACACTCTGAAGGTCCACAGATTACAGAATGCCTCCAGATGAGCTTCGGAAAATACTACTGGTCTTCCAGGGAACAATCAAACGATGGTAGTTTGAGACAATATTCCAATGGAGAAAACTCGGCATGGTGTCTATTGTATTCAATCCCGATGCAATATCTGTGTTTCATCAACACTCTGAAGCTCCACAGATTACAGAATGCCTCCAGATGTGC
This sequence comes from Schistocerca gregaria, assembly GCF_023897955.1. NCBI lineage: Eukaryota > Metazoa > Arthropoda > Insecta > Orthoptera > Acrididae > Schistocerca > Schistocerca gregaria. The sequence continues at coordinate 38,273,026 of NC_064929.1, forward strand.
TTCGGAAACTACTACTGGTCTTCCAGGGAACAATCAAAGCGTAGAGAGTTTGAGACATTACTCCTATGGAGAAAAGGTCGCATGGTGCATGTTGTATTCAATCCCGATGCAATTTCTGTGTTTCAACAACACTCTGAAAGTCCACAGATTACAGAACGCCTCCAGATGTGCTTCGAAAACTACTAATGGTCTTCCAGGAATCGATCACAATTTAGTCAGTTTGTGACTTTACTTCCATTTGGAAAAGTCCGCATGGTGCCTGTTGGATTCAATCATAGAGCAATTTCTGAGTTTCATCAACACTCTGAAAGTCCACAGATTACAGAATGACTCCGAATGTGTTTCGGAAACTACTACTGGTATTCGAGGGATCGATCAAAGCGTAGGCAGAATGAGACATTACTCCCATGGAGGAAAGTCCGCAAGGCGCCTGTTGTATTCAATCCCGATGCAATTTCTGTGTTTCATCAACACTCTGAAGGTCCACAGATTACAGAATGCCTCCAGATGTGCTTCGGAAACTACTACTGGTCTTCCAGGGAACGTTCAATGCAAAGACAGTTTGAGACATTACTCCCATGCACTAAACTCCGCATGGTGTCTGGTGTATTCAATCCCGATGCAATTTCTGTGTTTCATCAACACTCTGAAGCTCCACAGATTACAGAATGCCTACAGATGTGCTTCGGAAACTACTACTGGTTTTCCAGGGAACGATCAAAGCAAAGACAGTTTGAGACAGTACACCCATAGAGAAAAGTCCGCATGGTGCCTGTTGTATTCAATCCCGATGGAATTTCTGTGTTTCATCAACACTCTGAAGCTCCACAGATTACAGAATGCCTCCAGATGTGCTTCGGAAACTACTATTGGTCTTCCAAGGAACGATCAGAGCAAAGACAGTTTGAGACATTACTCCCATGCACTAAACTCCGCATGGTGTCTGTTGTATTCAATCCCGATGCAATTTCTGTGTTTCATCAACACTCTGAAGCTCCACAGATTACAGAATGCCTCCAGATGTGCTTCGGAAACTACTACTGGTCTTTCAGGGAACGATCAAAGCAAAGACAGTTTGAGACCTTACACCCATGGAAAAAAGTCCGCATGGTGCCTGTTGTATTCAATCTCGATGCAATTTCTGTGTTTCACCAACACTCTGAAAGTCCACAGTTTACAGAATGCCTCCAGATGTGCTTCGAAAACTACTAATGGTCTTCCAGGAATCAATCAAAATTTAGTCAGTTTGTGACATTACTCCCATGTGGAAAAGTCCGCATGGTGCCTGTTGTATTCAATCATAGAGAAATTTCTGTGTTTCATCAACACTCTGAAAGTCCACAGATTACAGAATGACTCCGAATGTGTTTCGGAAACTACTACTGGTATTCGAGGGATCGATCAAAGCGTAGGCAGAATGAGACATTACTCCCATGGAGGAAAGTCCGCAAGGCGCCTGTTGTATTCAATCCCGATGCAATTTCTGTGTTTCATCAACACTCTGAAGGTCCACAGATTACAGAATGCCTCCAGATGTGCTTCGGAAACTACTACTGGTCTTCCAGGGAACGTTCAATGCAAAGACAGTTTGAGACATTACTCCCATGCACTAAACTCCGCATGGTGTCTGGTGTATTCAATCCCGATGCAATTTCTGTGTTTCATCAACACTCTGAAGCTCCACAGATTACAGAATGCCTACAGATGTGCTTCGGAAACTACTACTGGTTTTCCAGGGAACGATCAAAGCAAAGACAGTTTGAGACAGTACACCCATAGAGAAAAGTCCGCAAGGCGTCTGTTGTATTCAATCCCAATGCAATTTCTGTGTTTCGTCAACACTCTGAAGCTCCACAGATTACAGAATGCCTCCAGGTGTGCTTCGGAAACTACTACTGGTCTTCCAGGGAACGATCAAAACAAAGACAGTTTGAGACACTACTCCTATGGACTAAACTCCGCATGGTGTCTGTTGTATTCAATCCCGATGCAATTTCTGCTTTTCATCAACATTCTGAAGCTCCACAGATTACAGAATGCCTCCAGATGTGCTTCGGAAACTACTACTGGTCTTCCACGGAACGATCAACGCGTACACAATTTGAGACATTCCTTCTAAGGAGAAAAGTCCGCATGGTGCATGTTATATTCAATACCGATGCAATCTCTGTGTTTCATCAACACTCTGAAAGTCCACAGATTACAGAATGCCTCCAGATGTGCTTCGAAATCTACTTTTGGTCTTCCAGGAATCGATCAAAAGGTAGTCAGTTTGAGACATTACTCCCATGGACAAAAGTCCGCATGGTGCCTGTTGTATTTAATGACGATGCTTCATTAACACACTGAAGCTCCACAGATTACAAAACGCATCCAGATGTGCTTCGGAAAGTACTACTGGTCTTCCAGGGAACGATCAAATCGTAGACAGTTTGAGACGTTACTGCCATGTAGGAAAGTCCAAATCGTGACTGTCGTATTTAATCCCGATGCAATTTCAGTGTTTCATCAACACTCTGCAGCTCCACAGTTTACAGAATGCCTCCAGATGTGCTTCGGAAACTACTACTGGTCTTCCAGGGAACGATCAAAGCGAAGACCGTTTGAGACATTACTCCCATGGAGAAAACTCCGCATGGTGTCTGTTTTATTCAATCCCGATGCAATTTCTGTGTTTCATCAACACTCTGAAGGTCCACAGATTACAGAATGCCTCCAGATGTGCTTCGGAAAATACTACTGGTCTTCCAGGGAACGATCAAAGCAAAGACAGTTTGAGACATTACACCCTTGGAGAAAAGTCCGCATGGTGCCTGTTGTATTCAATCCCGATGCTATTGCTGTGTTTCATCAACACTCTGAAGGTCCACAGATTACAGAATGCCTCCAGATGAGCTTCGGGAATTACTGCTGGTCTTCCAGGGAACGATCAAACGAAGACAGTTTGAGACAATACTCCAATTGAGAAAACTCCGCATGGTGTCTGTTTTAATCAATCCCGATGCAATTTCTGTGTCCACAGATTACAGAATGACTCCAGATGTGTTTCGGAAACTACTACTGGTATTCGAGGGATCGATCAAAGCGTAAGCAGAATGAGACATTACTCCCATGGAGAAAAGTCCGTGCGCGTGTGTGTGTGTGTGTGTGTTTGAGGTTTACGGGCGCTAAACAGCGTGGTCATCAGCACCCAAACGCATAGAAACAGGAACACAAGCGGTGAAGGGACGAAGACGGACGGCGAACAAGGAGAACGGCTAAAAGACAGAGGCCTGACGCATTTCCAAAGGCGCACATACAGAGGCAAAACAAGAGGAGAAGAAACACATTAAAAAAGGAAAGGAAACACAAGGAAAAGGGAACAGATATCGAAGGGAAACAAGGAGGTAATCGTGACTGGCGGACCTCTTACCTAAAACCTGGGTGAGCCAGTCACCCAGCAGCACCTTAAAACCTTCTCCCTAAAATCCGATGCAACAGATTGGACAGGACACAAAACCGTAAGACCTTAACCACAGTCGCTGCGTCGTCTTGCAAAATAGAGGGCAAATCCGGTGGCAAGGAAACCACCGACCTCTGGTCAGGGAATAAAAGACAGTCAAGTAAAATGTGGCGGACAGTAATCTGGACGCCACAAGCACTGCAGATTGGGGGGTCCTCCCGCCGGAGTAAAAAACCATGGGTGAAGGGACTGTGTCCAATGCGGAGGCGAGTGAGGAGAACCTCATCCCGCCTGTATGACTGGTAGGACGTACGCCATGGTCGCGTAGTGGCCTTTACCAGACGCAGCTTATTGTCAGAAACTGCCAACCACTCCTCTTCCCATTGATGCATAACACGAAAACGCAAAAGGGAGGTTACAGCATGGAGGGGGACGGCACATTCAACAACGTGAGGGAGGGAACATGCATCTTTGGCAGCCACATCCGCCAGTTCGTTTCCCCTAATACCCACGTGCCCCGGCACCCAGCAGAAAGAAACCTCCTTCCCCTGCCGTTGCAGGTGGAGTAGGGCATCATGGATGTTCTGGACGACCGTATCCGCTGGGTACAAGTGTTGCATGGTCTGAAGTGCACTCAGGGAGTCAGAAAAGATGAGGAACTTAAGACTGGTAACACATCTCATCTGCTCCAATGCCCGCAAGATTGCAAACAATTCGGCATCGAGGATGGTAAACGCCGCAGGAAGCCGTAACTTGACGACTCGATCAGGGAAAACAACAGCACAACCAACAATGTCCCCCTGTTTAGAGCCATCTGTGAATACAGGTACATGGTCCTGACGCTGGTTTAAAATATCGTAAAATAAGGAGGTAAAAACAAACGCCGGAGTGCAGTTCCTCCGGTACTCCGACAAGTCTAGAAGGATGCTGGGCCTCTGGACCAACCAGGGAGGCAGGCGAGTAAAACCTTGTCGTTGGGGGGCCACACGCTCCACACCAAGGGACTCAAGCAAATGCTTGGCACGAATCCCAAATGGTTTTGTTGCCCTGGGACGACTGGAAAAGAGACGTTCCATAGGTGGTCGGGCAACGGTAGGGTACGCAGGGGAGGTAGGACAGGCAAGGAAATGACACACTCGCCGCACCATGAGGAGTTTCCGCCGGATGGCGAGCGGCGGTTCCCCTGCCTCAGCACACAGGCTGGGGATGGGACTGGTACGGAAGGCACCAGTGGCCAGCCTGATACCCTCATGGTGTACTGCGTCAAGGATCTTCAGATACGAAGGCCTTGCTGACCCATACACGGTGCAAGCATAGTCAAGACGCGATCGGACGAAAGCCCTATAAAACTGCAGCAGACGCGCCGATCTGCTCCCCAGGACCGATGGCTCAGACACTTCAAAATATTCAGTGCCTTCAGGGCCCGCACCTTGAGGTCTTTAAGGTGAGGCAACCACGACAACTTGGAATCAAAAGTGAGGCCCAGGAACCTCACAGTGTCTCTAAAAGGAAGAACGGTGTCCCTCAGACGCAATTCAGGGGAGGTAAAAAGACGCCGAAAACGATTAAAATGAACACACACAGATTTGTCTGCAGAAAAGATAAAACCCGTCTTTGCAGTCCATGCCTCTAAGCGCTTTATCGTAAGCTGTAACTGCCGACTAGCAGTGACAAGACTGGAGGAAGAACAGAAAACAGCAAAATCGTCCACAAACAAGGAGCATTGGGCAGGACTCCGGATAGTGGACGTGATACTGTTAATAGCAACGGCAAAGACGGTGACACTTAAAACGCTGCCCTGAGGGACACCATTCTTCTGCACGTACAAATCCGATAGCACATTACCAACCCGATACCGAACGAGGCGGTGAGAAAGAAAGGACCGAATGAAGATGGGGAGACGGCCACGAAAGCCCCACTCATGGAGATGATTGAGGATAAGGCGGCGCCAAGTAGTGTCATACGCCTTATTAATGTCGAAGAAGACCCCTAGACAATGCTGGTTACGTAGAACGGCCTGCTGAATGGCGGCCTCAAGCAGGGTCAAGTTGTCTATAGTGGAACGACATCTCCGAAAGCCACACTGAGAGGGGCTAAGGAGCTGCCAGGTCTCGAGCAGCCAAACCAGGCGGCGGTTGACCATGCGTTCCAACGTCTTCCCAACACAGCTCGTCAAGGCAATACTCCGATAACTACTGGGATGCGTTCGGTCCTTCCCTGGTTTGAGGAGGGGAATCAAAATTGCCTCCCTCCACGAGTCAGGGTACGTGCCAGATAACCATATCATATTGAAACAGTTCAGGAGAACTTCCTTGGATGGCAGCAACAGGTGCCGCAGCATGCTGTACCGGATTTGATCATGACCAGGCGCAGTATCATGAGCCACAGACAGCGCAGAATCCAGTTCCCACATTGTGAAGGGGCAGTTATAGGGTTCAGAATTTAGAGACCGGAAGTCCAAGTGACCCCTTTCGACGGCAGTGCGGTAGCGGCAGAAATCTGGATCACAGTTAATAGTGGCGGTAGATTCCGCAAAATGCATGGCCAGTGTCTGGGCAATGTCTCTCGGCGCCGTGAGGAGACATCCCTGATGCAGCAATGCCGTGACAGGTAGCTGGCTGAGTTTCCCGGAAATCCTCCTGATGGCTTCCCATACTTTCGTAGAACTAGTGGAGCGAGAGATGGAATTCAAGAACGATTGCCATGACCGTCGTTTGCTCTCTTTAATCACTCGCCGCGCTCTGGCCCTTGCCACCCGAAAGGCCGCAAGATTGTCAGCTGAGGGACGGCACTTGAAGCGGCGCAGTGCTGCACGGCGGGCGCGGATGGCTGAGTGGCACTCAGTGGTCCACCAAGGGACAGGACGCCTCTTGGGATGACCGGATGACCGTGGGATTGACAATTCAGCAGCATGAGAGATCACGGCTGCAACTTGGTCTACCCATTCGTGGACGCTGGCACGGTGTTCCAAAACAGCCAGTTGGCTGAAAAGTGTCCAGTCAGCTCTGCAAAGGTGCCACCGGGGCGGCAATGGTAATGCCACAGCCTCATCCAGGAGGCGAATCCAGAGGGGGAAGTGGTACTAGAATGGAGGTCAGCTGCAGCCTCCCACAGAGCAGAATCCGCGAGTGCTGGAGAGCAAAAGGAAAGGTCAATAGCCGATGACGATCCGGAAGCAGTACAGAAATGAGTGGGAGCACAAGAGTTGAGGAGGCACAGTTCTTCAGACATCATGACGCTTTCCAGAATGCGACCCCTGGGGCAAGTAGTCGGAGAGCCCCATAAGACATTATGAGCGTTGAAGTCCCCCAGAAGAAGAAATGGGCGAGGGAGTTGGCTAATAAGGTCCGTGAGAGCCTCAGAGTCTATCGCATCCGGAGGTGGTAAATAAACAGAACAGACTGTGAGCCTCCGACCCACAAGAATGTCAACTGCAACTGCTTGCAAGTCGGTGACGAGAGGGAGCTCAGATGAGGGGTGCACGTCACGGACAAAAACCGCAACACCACCCTTTGCCCTTTGCCCCGTCAGATCATCTTTCCGATATACGGTATAGCCGCGTAAAGAAGGAGAATCAGTGGCCCGAAAATGTGTCTCTTGGATACATAAGCACAAGGGGCACTCTCGTATAAGGAGTTGTAATTCGGCCACATGCGTCCTGAAACCATTCAGGTTCCACTGTAATATGGGAGCCAGTGATCAGGGTGGCTGAACTTTCACCCTGCCTCTGTGCTTTGGAGGAGAGACCGTACTGGCCGGAGATTTATTCCTGGGGCGAGAAGATCGCCCCCGGTCGACATCAATGTCCATAAGATCCGATGACGACCCACGGGAGATGTCAGACAGTACGATGGCATCATCATCGGACCGACGCTGACTAGTCTCCTCAGGTGGCAGAACCTTCATCTTCTGAGGCTTTGTCTTGGGGGGCTTGGAATGCAGAGCCTTGTCAACAGTTGGAGGTTGACTCGCCTGGGCAGAAGGCGCCATATGGGGGGGAGGCTGGAAGTACCTCAATGTCAGCAACCACGGCCTTGTCCGATGTAGCGGGGAGAGCCGCAGATTGCAAAACAACCGCAGCAGCACAAGTGCACTGGCAAGCGCAGGTTTTAGTGCTAACACTAGCAACCTCCGTTTGCGTAGCAACAGTGGCCATTTGTACCGGTTTTCTCAGAGCGGAAGCGAAAGATGTTGAAAACACAGGAGGTTGCATGGCCTTAAAGATCTTGTTGGCCTCACCATAGGGGATGCGCTTAGATGTTTTAATCTCCTGTACCTTCCGCTCTTCGAGATAGATGGGGCAGATCCGGCTCCAGACAGGGTGACTCCCAGAGCAATTCACGCATTTCACAGGTGATGAACAATCGGCTCCGTCATGGGCAGGCTGACCACATAGACCACACGTGGCTATCCCATTGCACCCCAACGTAGTATGCCCAAAGCGCTGACATTTAAAACACCGCATTGGGTTGGGGAAATATGGCCGTACGGGCAAACGTAAGAACCCCGCTTTAACATGCTCCGGGAGTCTCGGGCAACTGAATGTGAGAATAAACGAGTCAGATTTGACGAGGTCCCCATTGACTCGTTTCATAATGTGCTGCACGTCAACAATTCCTTCGTCAGCCCACTCAGATTTTAGCACGTCTATGGGGATATCCACCAAGTCCCTACACGTCACAACACCCTTACTATAATTCAAAGTGGACTGGAGCTCGGTCTCGACAGCGTACTCTCCTAGACAATTTGCCTTCCGAAGGGCAGCGACTTGACGGGTACTAGAAGTTTCAACTAACAGAGTCCCATTGCGCAGTCGCTTTACAGATTTCAGTGTTTCTGCAATTCCCTCAAGACCCTTGTGGATGTAAAAGGGAGAAACCCTCTCAAAGCTACCCTCCTTCCTTTTAATAATCAAAAACACATTCTGATTATCAGCATGTGCTCCGTTACTACATTCTGTTAAATCTCTAGCAACACCAGGCGCTGGAGGACTCGCAGCGCGTAACCGCTTTTTCGATTGGGTGTGTTTTCCTATCAGCGGCCCACCCAAGCCACTGGTAGGGGGAAATGTAGAGGTCGAAGGGTCCATTGCGGTCCCACGAGCAGCTAGGGAACTAAAAGTCCGCTCAGACAGAGCCCCGCGTGCCTGAGTAAGCCTTATACAACTGGGGTGCGGCAGGTGCCCCAGAGGTTGCCCGATTGCAACTGTTCCACCCCAACAGCCATGCATCTTCTAGGCGCGGAGCACACCGAAAGATTGAGGGGCTTTTATAGAGGTTGGCCTTCCTCGCAATCCAGGCGGTCAAGCCAAGATTACCATTCCCCGCAGCACACAACATTTCACCGCCGCGCCGTACGGTGGTCGCTGACGCATGTTCGGGGGTTACGGTGACAGGACACTGGCGGCGCAGACCAGTCCCCAGCTCAGAACCCCGGGGTCGCCAAGCCCGTACTCAGCAAGTGAATGCTGAGCCCCTGGGGGCGAGAAAAGTCCCCTGGTGTCTGTTGTATTCAATCCCGATGCAATTTCTGTGTTTCATCAACACTCTGAAGGTCAACAGATTACAGAATGCCTCCAGATGAGCTTCGGAAAATACTGCTGGTCTTCAGGGAACGATCAAACGAAGACAGTTTGAGACAATAATCCAATGGAGAAAACTCCGCATGGTGTCTGTTGTATTCAATCCCGATGTAATTTCTGTGTTTCATCAACACTCTGAAGCTCTACAGATTACAGAATGCCTCCAGATGTTCTTCGGAAACTACTACTGGTCTTCCAGGGAACGATCAAATCGTTGACAGATTGACACATTCCTCCTATGGAGAAAAGTCCGCATGGTGCATGTTAAATTCAATCCCGAAGCAATTTCTGTGTTTCATCAACACTCTGAAGGTCCACAGATTACAGAATGCCTCCAGATGAGCTTCGGTAAATACTACTGGTCTTCCAGGGAACGATTAAACGAAGACAGTTTGAGACAATACTCCAATGGAGAAAACTCCGCATCGTGTCTGTTGTATTCTATCCCGATGCAATTTCTGTGTTTCATCAACACTCTGAAGGTCCACAGATTACAGAATGCCTAACTGATGTGCTTCGGAAACTACTACTGATCTTCCAGGGAACGATCAAAGCGTAGAAAGTTTGAGACATTACTCCTATGGAGAAAAGTGCGCATGGTGCATGTTGTATTCAATCCCGATGCAATTTCTGTGTTTCAACAACACTCTGAATGTCCACAGATTACAGAATGAGTCCAGATGTGCTTCGAAAACTACTAATAATCTTCCAGGAATCGATCCAAATTTAGTCAGTTTGAGACATTACTCCCATGGGGAAAAGTCCGCATGGTGTCTGATGTATTCAATCCCAGAGCTATTTCTGTGTTTCATCAACACTCCGAAGCTCCACAGATTACAGAATGCCTCCAGATGTGCTTCGGAAAATACTACTGGTCTTCCAGGGAACGATCAAAGCGACACAGTTTGAGACATTACTTCTAAGGAGGAAAGTCCGCATGGTGCATGTTTTATTCAATACCGATGCAATCTCTGTGTTTCATCAACACTCTGAAGGTCTACAGATAACAGAATGCCTAGAGATGTGCTTCGAAAACTACTTTTGGTCTTCCAGGAATCGATCAAAAGGTAGTCAGTTTGAGACATTAGTCCCATGGAGAAAAGTCCGCTTGGTGCCTGTTGTATTTAATGACGATGCTTTTTCTGTGTTTCATCAACACTCTGAAGCCCCACAGATTACAGAATGCCTCCAGATGTGCTTAGGAAACTACTACTGGTCTTCCAGGGAACGATCAAAGCAATGACAGTTTGAGACATTACACCCATGGAGAAAAGTCCGCATGGTGCCTGTTGTATTCAATCCCGATGCAATTGCTGTGTTTCATCAACACTCTGAAGGTCCACAGATTACTGAATGCCTCCAGATGAGCTTCGGAAAATACTGCTGGTCTTCAGGGAACGATCAAACGAAGACAGTTTGAGACAATAATGCAGTGGAGAGAACTCCGCATGGTGTCTGTTGTATTCAATCCCGATGCAATTTCTGTGCTTCATCAATACTCTGAAGCTCTACAGATTACAGAATGCCTTCAGATGTTCTTCGGAAACTACTACTGGTCTTCCAGGGAACGATCAAATCGTTGACAGATTGAGACATTACTCCTATGGAGAATAGTCCTCATGGTGCATGTTGTATTCAATCCCGAAGCAATTTCTGTGTTTCATCAACACTCTGAAGGTCCACAGATTACAGAATGCCTCCAGATGAGCTTCGGGAAATACTGCTGGTCTTCCAGGGAACGATCAAATGAAGACAGTTTGAGACAATACTCCAATGGAGAAAACTCCGCATAGTGTATGTTTTATTCAATCCCGATGCAATTTCTGTGTCCACAGATTACAGCATGACTCCAGATGTGTTTCGGAAACTACTACTGGTATTCGAGGGATCGATCAAAGCGTAGGCAGAATCAGACATTACTCCCATGGGAAAAAGTCCGCATGGTGCCTGTTGTATTCAATCCCAGAGCTATTTCTGTGTTTCATCAACACTTTGAAGCTCCACAGATTGCAGATGCCTCCAGATGTGCTTCGGAAACTACTACTGGTCTCCCAGGGAACGATCAAAGCAAAGACAGTTTGAGACATTACTGCCATGGAGAAAAGTCCGTATGGTGCCTGTTGTATTCAATCCCGATGCAATTTCTGTGTTTCATCAACACTCTGAAGCTCCACAGATTACAGAATGCCTCCAGATGTGCTTAGGAAACTACTACTGGTCTTCCAGGGAATGATCAAAGCAAAGACGGTTTGAGACATTACTCCCATGGACTAATCTCCGCATGGTGTCTGTTGTATTCAATCCCGATGCAATTTCTGTGTTTCATCAACACTCTGAAGGTCCACAGATTACAGAATGCCTCCAGATGTGCTTCGAAAACTACTTTTGGTCTTCCAGGAATCGATCAAAAGGTAGTCAGTTTGAGACATTACTCCAATGGACAAAAGTCCGCATGGTGCCTGTTGTATTTAATGACGATGCTTTATCTGTGTTTCATGAACACACTGAAGCTCCACAGATTACAAAACGCATCCAGATGTGCTTCGGAAACTAGTACTGTTCTTCCAGGGAACGATCAAATCGTAGACAGTTTGAGACGTTACTCCCATGTAGCTTAGTCCAAATCGTGCCTGTTGTATTTAATCCCGATGCAATTTCAGTGTTTCATCAACACTCTGAAGCTCCACAGATTACAGAATGCCTCCAGATTTGCTTCGGAAACTACTACTGGTCTTCCAGGGAACGTTCAAAGCGAAGACATTTTGAGACATTACTCCCATATAGAAAACTCCGCACGGTGTCTGTTGGATTCAATCCTGATGCAATTTCTGTGTTTCATCAACACTCTGAAGCTCCACAGATTACAGAATGCCTCCAGATGTGCTTCGGAAACTACTACTGGTCTTCCAGGGAACGATCAAAGCAAAGACAGTTTGAGACATTACTCCCATGGAGAAAAGTCCGCATGGTGCCTGTTGTATTCAGTCCCGATGCAATTTCTGTGTTTCATCAACACATGCCTCCAGATGAGCTTCGGAAACTACTACTGGTCCTCCAGGGAACGGTCAAAGCAAAGACAGTTTGAGACATTACTCCCATGGAGAAAAGTCCTCATGGTGCCTGTTGTATTCAATCCCGATGCAATTTCTGTGTTTCAACAACACTCTGAAAGTCCACAGATTACAGAATACCTCCAGATGTGCTTCGAAAACTACTAATGGTCTTCCAGGAATCGATCAAAATTTAGTCAGTTTGAGACATTACTCCCATGGGGAAAAGTCCGCATGGTGCCTGTTGTATTCAATCTTGGAGCAATTTCTGTGTTTCATCAACACTCTGAAGGTCCACAGATTACAGAATGCCTCCATATGTGCTTCGGAAACTACTACTGGTCTTCCAGGGAACGATCAAAGCGTACACAGTTTGTGACATTACTTCTAAGGAGAAAAGTCCGCATCGTGCATGTTGTATTCCATACTGATGCAATCTCTGTGTTTGATAAACGCTCTGAATGTCCACAGATTACAGAATGCCTCCAGATGTGCTTCGAAAACTACTTTTGGTCTTCCAGGAATCGATCAAAAGGTAGTCAATTTGAGACATTACTCCCATGGACAAAAGTCCGCATGCTGCCTGTTGTATTTAATGTCGATGCTTTTTCTGTGTTTCATCAACACACTGAAGCTCCACAGATTACAAAACGCATCCAGATGTGCTTCGGAAACTAGTACTGTTCTTCCAGGGAACGAACAAATCGTAGACAGTTTGAGACGTTACTCCCATGTAGCTAAGTCCAAATCGTGCCTGTTGTATTAACCCCGATGCAATTTCAGTGTTTCATCAACACTCTGAAGCTCCACAGATTACAGAATGCCTCCAGATGTGCTTCGGAAACCACTACTGGTCTTCCAGGGAACGATCAAAGCGAAGACAGTTTGAGACATTACTCCCATATAGAAAACTCCGCACGGTGTCTGTTGTATTCAATCCTGATGCAATTTCTGTGTTTCATCAACACTCTGAAGCTCCACACATTACAGAATGCCTCCAGAGGTGCTTCGGAAACTACTACTGGTCTTCCAGGGAACGATCAAAGGAAAGACAGTTTGAGACATTACTCCCATGGAGAAAACTCCGCATGGTGTCTGTTGTATTCAATCCCGATGCAATTTCTGTGTTTCATCAACACTCTAAAGGTCCACAGATTACAGAATGCCTACCAGATGTGGTTCGGAAACTACTACTGGTCTTCCATTGAACGATCAAGGCGTAGAGAGTTTGAGACGTTACTCCTATGGAGAAAAGTCCGCATGGTGCATGTTGTATTCAATCCCGATGCAATTTCTGTGTTTCATCAACACTCTGAAGCTCCACAGATTACAGAATGCCTCCAGATGTGCTTAGGAAACTACTACTGGTCTTCCAGGGAAAGATCAAAGCAAAGACAGTTTGAGACATTACTCCCATGGACTAATCTCCGCATGGTGTCTGTTGTATTCAATCCCGATGCAATTTCTGTGTTTCATCAACACTCTGAAGCTCCACAGATTACAGAATGCCTCCAGATGTGTTTCGGAAACTACTACTGGTCTTCCAGGGAACGATCAAAGCAAAGACAGTTTGAGACATTACACCCATGGAGAAAAGTCCGCATGGTGCATGTTGTATTCAATCCCGATGCAATTGCTGTGTTTCATCAACACTCTGAAGGTCCACAGATTACAGAATGCCTCCAGATGAGCTTCGGAAAATACTGCTGGTCTTCAGGGAACGATCAAACGAAGACAGTTTGAGACAATAATCCAGTGGAGAAAACTCCGCATAGTGTATGTTTTATTCAATCCCGATGCAATTTCTGTGTCCACAGATTACAGCATGACTCCAGATGTGTTTCGGAAACTACTACTGGTATTCGAGGGATCGATCAAAGCGTAGGCAGAATCAGACATTACTCCCATGGGAAAAAGTCCGCATGGTGCCTGTTGTATTCAATCCCAGAGTTATTTCTGTGTTTCATCAACACTCTGAAGCTCCACAGATTGCAGATGCCTCCAGATGTGCTTCGGAAACTACTACTGGTCTTCCAGGGAACGATCAAAGCAAAGATAGTTTGAGACATTACTGCCATGGAGAAAAGTCCGTATGGTGCCTGTTGTATTCAATCCCGATGCAATTTCTGTGTTTCATCAACACTCTGAAGCTCCACAGATTACAGAATGCCTCCAGATGTGCTTCGAAAACTACTTTTGGTCTTCCAGGAATCGATCAAAAGATAGTCAGTTTAAGACATTACTCCCTTGGACAAAAGTCCGCATGGTGCCTGTTGTATTTAATGACGATGCTTTTCCTGTGTTTCATCAACACACTGAAGCCCCACAGATTACAAAACGCATCCAGATTTGCTTCGGAAACTAGTACTGTTCTTCCAGGGAACGATCAAATCGTAGAAAGTTAGAGACGTTACTCCCATGTAGCTAAGTCCAAATCGTTCCTGTTGTATTTAATCCCGATGCAATTTCAGTGTTTCATCAACACTCTGAAGCTCCACAGATTGCAGAATGCCTCCAGATTTGCTTCGGAAACTACTACTGGTCTTCCAGGGAACGATCAAAGCGAAGACATTTTGAGACATTACTCCCATATAGAAAACTCCGCACGGTGTCTGTTGGATTCAATCCTGATGCAATTTCTGTGTTTCATCAAGACTCTGAAGCTCCACAGATTACAGAATGCCTCCAGATGTGCTTCGGAAACTACTACTGGTCTTCCAGGGAACGATCAAAGCAAAGACAGTTTGAGACATTTCTCCCATGGAGAAAAGTCCGCATGGTGCCTGTTGTATTCAGTCCCGATGCAATTTCTGTGTTTCATCAACACATGCCTCCAGATGAGCTTCGGAAACTACTACTGGTCCTCCAGGGAACGGTCAAAGCAAAGACAGTTTGAGACATTACTCCCATGGAGAAAAGTCCGCATGGTGCCTGTTGTATTCAATCCCGATGCAATTTCTGTGTTTCAACAACACTCTGAAAGTCCACAGATTACGGAATACCTCCAGATGTGCTTCGAAAACTACTAATGGTCTTCCAGGAATCGATCAAAATTTAGTCAGTTTGAGACATTACTCCCATGGGGAAAAGTCCGCATGGTGCCTGTTGTATTCAATCCTAGAGCAATTTCTGTGTTTCATCAACACTCTGAAGGTCCAGAGATTACAGCATGTCACCATATGTGCTTCGGAAACTACTACTGGTCTTCCAGGGAACGATCAAAGCGTACACAGTTTGAGACATTACTTCTAAGGAGAAAAGTCCGCATCGTGCATGTTGTATTCAATACTGATGCAATCTCTGTGTCTGATAAACGCTCTGAATGTCCACAGATTACAGAATGCCTCCAGATGTGCTTCGAAAACTACTCTTTTTCTTCCAGGAATCGATCAAAAAGTAGTCAGTTTGAGACATTACTCCCATGGAGAGAACTCCGCATGGTGTCTGTTGTATTCAATCCCGATGCAATTTCTGTGTTTCATCAACACTCTGAAGGTCCACAGATTACAGAATGCCTACCAGATGTGCTTCGGAAACTACTACTGGTCTTCCATTGAACGATCAAAGCGTAGAGAGTTTGAGACGTTACTCCTATGGAGAAAAGTCAGCATGGTGCATGTTGTATTCAATCCCGATGCAATTTCTGTGTTTCAACAACACTCTGAAAGTCCACAGATTACAGTATGAGTCCAGATGTGCTTCGAAACCTACTAATAATCTTCCAGGAATCGATCAAAATTTAGTCAGTTTGAGACATTACTCCCATGGGGAAAAGTCGGAATGGTGCCTGTTGTATTCAATCCCAGAACTATTTCTGTGTTTCATCAACACTCTTAAGCTCCACAGATTACAGAATGCCTCCAGATGAGCTTCGGAAAATACTGCTGGTCTTCAGGGAACGATCAAACGAAGTCAGTTTGAGACAATAATCCAGTGGAGAAAACTCAGCATGGTGTCTGTTGTATTCAATCCCGATGCTATTTCTGTGTTTCATCAACACTCTGAAGCTCTACAGATTACGGAATGCCTCCAGATGTGCTTCGGAAACTACTAATGGTCGTCCAGGGAACGATCAAAGCAAAGACAGTTTGAGACATTACACCCTTGGAGAAAAGTCCGCATGGTGCCTGTTGTATACAATCCCGATGCAGTTGCTGTGTTTCCTCAACACTCTGAAGGTCCACAGATTACAGAATGCCTCCAGATGAGCTTCGGGATATAGTGCTGGTCTTCCAGGGAACGATCAAAGAAGACAGTTTGAGACAATACTCCAATGGAGAAAACTCCGCATGGTGTCTGTTTTATTCAATCCCGATGCAATTTCTGTGTTTCATCAACACTCTGAAGCTCTACAGATTACAGAATGCCTCCAGATGTTCTTTGGAAACTACTACTGGTCTTCCAGGGAACGATCAAATCGTTGACAGATTGAGACATTACTCCTATGGAGAAAAGTCCGCATGGTGCATGTCGTATTCAGTCCCGAAGCAATTCTGTGTTTCATCAACACATGCCTCCAGATGCGCTTCGGAAACTACTACTGGTATTCCAGGGAACGATCAAAGCGTACACAGTTTGAGACATTATTTCTAAGGAGAAAGGTCCGCATGGTGCATGTTGTATTCAATACCGATGCAATCTCTGTGTTTCATAAACGCACTGAATGTCCACAGATTACAGAATGCCTCCAGATGTGCTTCGAAAACTACTTTTGGTCTTCCAGGAATCGATCAAAAGGTAGTCAGTTTGAGACATTACTCCCATGGACAAAAGTCCGCATGGTGCCTGTTGTATTTAATGACGATGCTTTTTCTGTGTTTCATCAACACACTGAAGCTCCACAGATTACAAAACGCATCCAGATGTGCTTCGGAAACTAGTACTGTTCTTCCAGGGAACGAACAAATCGTAGACAGTTTGAGACGTTACTCCCATGTAGCTAAGTCCAAATCGTGCCTGTTGTATTAACCCCGATGCAATTTCAGTGTTTCATCAACACTCTGAAGCTCCACAGATTACAGAATGCCTCCAGATGTGCTTCGGAAACCACTACTGGTCTTCCAGGGAACGATCAAAGCGAAGACAGTTTGAGACATTACTCCCATATAGAAAACTCCGCACGGTGTCTGTTGTATTCAATCCTGATGCAATTTCTGTGTTTCATCAACACTCTGAAGCTCCACAGATTACAGAATGCCTCCAGATGTGCTTCGGAAACTACTACTGGTCTTCCAGGGAACGATCAAAGGAAAGACAATTTGAGACATTACTCCCATGGAGAAAAGTCCGCATGGTGCCTGTTGTATTCAATCCCAATGCAATTTCTGTGTTTCATCAACACATGCCTCCAGATGTGCTTCGGAAACTACTACTGGTCTTCCAGGGAACGATCAAAGCGTACACAGTTTGAGACATTTCTTCTAAGGAGAAAGGTCCGCATGGTGCATGTTGTATTCAATACCGATGCAATCTCTGTGTTTCATAAACGCACTGAATGTCCACAGATTACAGAATGCCTCCAGATGTGCTTCGAAAACTACTTTTGGTCTTTCAGGAATCGATCAAAAGGTACTCAGTTTGAGACATTACTCCCATGGACAAAAGTCCGCATGGTGCCTGTTGTATTTAATGACGATGCTTTTTCTGTGTTTCATCAACACACTGAAGCTCCACAGATTACAAAACGCATCCAGATGTGCTTCGGGAACCACTACTGGTCTTCCAGGGAACGATCAAAGCAAAGACAGTTTGAGACATTACTCCCATATAGAAAACTCCGCACGGTGTCTGTTGTATTTAATCCCGATGCAATTTCCGTGTTTCATCAACACTCTGAAGCTCCACAGATTCCAGAATGCCTCCAGATGTGCTTTGGAAACTACAACTGGTCTTCCAGTGAACGATCAAAGCGAAGACAGTTTGAGACATTACTCCCATGGCCTAAACTCCGTATGGTGTCTGTTGTATTCAATCCCGATGCAATTTCTGTGTTTCATCAACACTCTGAAGCTCCACAGATTACAGGATGCCTCCAGATGTGCTTCGGAAACTACTACTGGTCTTCCAGGGAACGATCAAAGCAAAGACAGTTTGCGACATTACACCCATGGAGAAAAGTCCGCATGGTGCCTGTTGTATTCAATCCCGATGCAATTGCTGTGTTTCATCAACACTCTGAAGCTCCACAGATTACAGAATGCCTCCAGATGAGCTTCGGAAACTACTACTGGTCTTCCAGGGAACGATTAAACGAAGACAGTTTGAGACAATACTCCAATGGAGAAAACTCCGCATGGTGTCTGTTGTTTTCAATCCCGATGCAATTTCTGTGTTCCATCAACACTCCGAAGGTCCACAGATTACAGAATGCCAACCAGATGTGCTTCGGAAACTACTAGTGGTCTTCCATTGAACGATCAAAGCGTATAGAGTTTCAGACGTTACTCCTATGGAGAAAAGTCCGCATGGTGCATGTTGTATTCAATCCCGATGCAATTTCTGTATTTCAACAACACTCTGAAAGTCCACAGATTACAGAATGAGTCCAGATGTGCTTCGAAAGCTACTAATAATCTTCCAGGAATCGATCAAAATTTAGTCAGTTTGAGACATTACTCCCATGGGGAAAAGTTCGCATGGTGCCTGTTGTATTCAATCCCAGAGCTATTTCTGTGTTTCATCAACACTCTGAAGCTCCACAGATTACAGAATGCCTCCAGATGAGCTTCGGAAAGTACTGCTGATCTTCAGGGAACGATCAAACGAAGATAGTTTGAGACAATAATCCAATGGAGAAAACTCCGCATGGTGTCTGTCGTATTCAATCCCGATGCAATTTCTGTGTTTCATGAACACTCTGAAGCTCTACAGATTACAGAATGATTCCAGATGTTCTTCGGAAACTACTACTGGTTTTCCAGGGAACGATCAAATCGTTGACAGATTGAGACATTACTCCAATGGAGAGAAGTCTGCATGGTACATGTTGTATTCAATCCCGAAGCAATTTCTGTGTTTCATCAACACTCTGAAGGTCCACAGATTACAGAATGCCTCCAGATGAGCTTCGGAAAATATTACTGGTCTTCCAGGGAACGATCAAACGAAGACAGTTTGAGACAATACTCCAATGGAGAAAAGTAAGCATGGTGCATGTTGTATTCAATCCCGATGCAATTTCTGTGTTTCAACAACACTCTGAAAGTCCACAGATTACAGAATGAGTCTAGATGTGCTTCGAAAGCTACTAATAATCTTCCAGGAATCGATCAAATTTTAGTCAGTTTGAGACATTACTCCCATGGGGAAAAGTCCGCATGGTGCCTGTTGTATTCAATCCCAGAACAATTTCTGTGTTTCATCAACACTCTGAAAGTCCACAGATTACAGAATGCCTCCAGATGTGATTCGAAAACTACTTTTGGTGTTCCAGGAATCGATCAAAAAGTAGTCGGTTTGAGACATTACTCCCATGGACAAAAGTCCACAAGGTTCCTGTTGTATTTAATGAATATGCCTTTTCTGCGTTTCATTAACACACTGAAGCTCCACAGATTACAAAACGCATCCATATGTGCTTCGGAAACTACTAATGGTCTTCCAGGGAACGATCAAAGCAAAGACAGTTTGAGACATTACACGCATGGAGAAAAATCCGCATTGTGCCTGTTGTATTCAATTCCGATGCAATTGCTGTGTTTCATCAACACTCTGAAGGTCCACAGATTACAGAATGCCTCCAGATGAGCTTCGGGATATACTGCTGGTCTTCCAGGGAACGATCAAACGAAGACAGTTAGAGACAATACTCCAATGGAGAAAACTCCGCATGGTGTCTGTTTTATTCAATCCCGATGCAATTTCTGTGTCCACAGATTACAGAATGACTCCAGATGTGTTTCGGAAACTACTACTGGTATTCGAGGGATCGATCAAAGCGTAGGCAGAATGAGACATTACTTCCATGGAGAAAAGTCCGCAAGGTGTCTGTTGTATTCAATCCCGATGCAATTTCTGTGTTTCATCAACACTCTGAAGCTCTACAGACTACAGAATGCCTTCAGATGTTCTTCGGAAACTACTACTGGTCTTCCAGCGAACGATCAAATCGTTGACAGATTGAGACATTACTCCTATGGAGAAAAATCCGCATGGTGCATGTTGTATTCAGTCCCGAAGCAATTTCTGTGTTTCATCAACACTCTGAAGGTCCACAGATTACAGAATGCCTCGAGATGAGCTTCGGAAAATACTACTGGTCTTCCAGGGAACGATTAAACGAAGACAGTTTGAGACAACACTCCAATGGAGAAAACTCCGCATGGTGTCTGTTGTATTCAATCCCGATGCAATTTCTGTGTTTCATCAACAATCTGAAGGTCCACAGATTACAGAATGCCTACCAGATGTGCTTCGGAAAATACTACTGGTCTTCCAGGGAACGATCAAAGCGTAGAAAAGTTGAGACATTACTCCTATGGAGAAAAGTCCGCATGGTGCATGTTGTATTCAATCCCGATGCAATTTCTGTGTTTCAACAACACTCTGAAAGTCCACAGATTACAGAATGAGTCCAGATGTGCTTCGAAAACTACTAATAATCTTCCAGGAATCGTTCAAAGTTTAGTCAGTTTCAGACATTACTCCCATGGGAAAAAGTTTGCATGGTGCCTGTTGTATTCAATCCCAGAGCTATTTCTGTGTTTCATAAACACTCAGAAGCTCGACAGATTACAGAATGCCTCCAGATGTGCTTAGGAAACTACTACTGGTCTTCCAGGGAACGATCAAAGCAAAGACAGTTTTAGACATTACTCCCATGGACTAATCTCCGCATGGTGTCTGTTGTATTCAATCCAGATGCAATTTCTGTGTTTCATCAACACTCTGAAGCTCCACAGATTACAGAATGCCTCCAGATGTGCTTCGGAAACTACTACTGGTCTTCCAGGGAACGATCAAAGCAAAGACAGTTTGAAACATTACACCCATGGAGCAAAGTTCGCATGGTGCATGTTGTATTCAATCCCGATGCAATTGCTGTGTTTCATCAACACTCTGAAGGTCCACAGATTACAGAATTCCTCCAGATGAGCTTCGGGAAATACTGCTGGTCCTCCAGGGAAAGGTCAAAGCAAAGACAGTTTGAGACATTACTCCCATGGGAAAAAGTTTGCATGGTGCCTGTTGTATTCAATCCCAGAGCTATTTCTGTGTTTCAACAACACTCTGAAAGTCCACATATTACAGAATACCTCCAGATGTGCTTCGAAAACTACTAATGGTCTTCCAGGAATCGATCAAAATTTAGTCAGTTTGAGACATTACTCCCATGGGGAAAAGTCCGCATGGTGCCTGTTGTATTCAATCTTAGAGCAATTTCTGTCTTTCATCAACACTCTGAAGGTCCAGAGATTACAGAATGCCTCCATATGTGCTTCGGAAACTACTACTGGTCTTCCAGGGAACGATCAAAGCGTACACAGTTTGAGACATTACTTCTAAGGAGAAAAGTCCGCATCGTGCATGTTGTATTCAATACTGATGCAATCTCTGTGTTTGATAAACGCTCTGAATGTCCACAGATTACAGAATGCCTCCAGATGTGCTTCGAAAACTACTTTTGGTCTTCCAGGAATCGATCAAATGGTAGTCAGTTTGAGACATTACTCCCATGGACAAAAGTCCGCATGCTGCCTGTTGTATTTAATGACGATGCTTTTTCTGTGTTTCATCAACACACTGAAGCTCCACAGATTACAAAACGCATCCAGATGTGCTTCGGAAACTAGTACTGTTCTTCCAGGGAACGAACAAATCGTAGACAGTTTGAGACGTTACTCCCATGTAGCTAAGTCCAAATCGTTCCTGTTGTATTAACCCCGATGCAATTTCAGTGTTTCATCAACACTCTGAAGCTCCACAGATTACAGAATGCCTCCAGATGTGCTTCGGAAACCACTACTGGTCTTCCAGGGAACGATCAAAGCGAAGACAGTTTGAGACATTACTCCCATATAGAAAACTCCGCACGGTGTCTGTTGTATTCAATCCTGATGCAATTTCTGTGTTTCATCAACACTCTGAAGCTCCACACATTACAGAATGCCTCCATATGTGCTTCGGAAACTACTACTGGTCTTCCAGGGAACGATCAAAGGAAAGTCAGTTTGAGACATTACTCCCATGGAGAAAACTCCGCATGGTGTCTGTTGTATTCAATCCCGATGCAATTTCTGTGTTTCATCAACACTCTAAAGGTCCACAGATTACAGAATGCCTACCAGATGTGGTTCGGAAACTACTACTGGTCTTCCATTGAACGATCAAGGCGTAGAGAGTTTGAGACGTTACTCCTATGGAGAAAAGTCCGCATGGTGCATGTTGTATTCAATTACGATGCAATTTCTGTGTTTCATCAACACTCTGTAGCTCCACAGAAGCAGAATGCCTCCAGATGTGCTTAGAAAACTACTACTGGTCTTCCAGGGAAAGATCAAAGCAAAGACAGTTTGAGACATTACTCCCATGGACTATTCTCCGCATGGTGTCTGTTGTATTCAATCCCGATGCAATTTCTGTGTTTCATCAACACTCTGAAGCTCTACAGACTACAGAATGCCTTCAGATGTTCTTCGGAAACTACTACTGGTCTTCCAGCGAACGATCAAATCGTTGACAGATTGAGACATTACTCCTATGGAGAAAAATCCGCATGGTGCATGTTGTATTCAGTCCCGAAGCAATTTCTGTGTTTCATCAACACTCTGAAGGTCCACAGATTACAGAATGCCTCGAGATGAGCTTCGGAAAATACTACTGGTCTTCCAGGGAACGATTAAACGAAGACAGTTTGAGACAACACTCCAATGGAGAAAACTCCGCATGGTGTCTGTTGTATTCAATCCCGATGCAATTTCTGTGTTTCATCAACAATCTGAAGGTCCACAGATTACAGAATGCCTACCAGATGTGCTTCGGAAAATACTACTGGTCTTCCAGGGAACGATCAAAGCGTAGAAAGGTTGAGACATTACTCCTATGGAGAAAAGTCCGCATGGTGCATGTTGTATTCAATCCCGATGCAATTTCTGTGTTTCAACAACACTCTGAAAGTCCACAGATTACAGAATGAGTCCAGATGTGCTTCGAAAACTACTAATAATCTTCCAGGAATCGTTCAAAGTTTAGTCAGTTTCAGACATTACTCCCATGGGAAAAAGTTTGCATGGTGCCTGTTGTATTCAATCCCAGAGCTATTTCTGTGTTTCATAAACACTCAGAAGCTCGACAGATTACAGAATGCCTCCAGATGTGCTTAGGAAACTACTACTGGTCTTCCAGGGAACGATCAAAGCAAAGACAGTTTTAGACATTACTCCCATGGACTAATCTCCGCATGGTGTCTGTTGTATTCAATCCAGATGCAATTTCTGTGTTTCATCAACACTCTGAAGCTCCACAGATTACAGAATGCCTCCAGATGTGCTTCGGAAACTACTACTGGTCTTCCAGGGAACGATCAAAGCAAAGACAGTTTGAAACATTACACCCATGGAGCAAAGTTCGCATGGTGCATGTTGTATTCAATCCCGATGCAATTGCTGTGTTTCATCAACACTCTGAAGGTCCACAGATTACAGAATTCCTCCAGATGAGCTTCGGGAAATACTGCTGGTCCTCCAGGGAAAGGTCAAAGCAAAGACAGTTTGAGACATTACTCCCATGGGAAAAAGTTTGCATGGTGCCTGTTGTATTCAATCCCAGAGCTATTTCTGTGTTTCAACAACACTCTGAAAGTCCACATATTACAGAATACCTCCAGATGTGCTTCGAAAACTACTAATGGTCTTCCAGGAATCGATCAAAATTTAGTCAGTTTGAGACATTACTCCCATGGGGAAAAGTCCGCATGGTGCCTGTTGTATTCAATCTTAGAGCAATTTCTGTCTTTCATCAACACTCTGAAGGTCCAGAGATTACAGAATGCCTCCATATGTGCTTCGGAAACTACTACTGGTCTTCCAGGGAACGATCAAAGCGTACACAGTTTGAGACATTACTTCTAAGGAGAAAAGTCCGCATCGTGCATGTTGTATTCAATACTGATGCAATCTCTGTGTTTGATAAACGCTCTGAATGTCCACAGATTACAGAATGCCTCCAGATGTGCTTCGAAAACTACTTTTGGTCTTCCAGGAATCGATCAAATGGTAGTCAGTTTGAGACATTACTCCCATGGACAAAAGTCCGCATGCTGCCTGTTGTATTTAATGACGATGCTTTTTCTGTGTTTCATCAACACACTGAAGCTCCACAGATTACAAAACGCATCCAGATGTGCTTCGGAAACTAGTACTGTTCTTCCAGGGAACGAACAAATCGTAGACAGTTTGAGACGTTACTCCCATGTAGCTAAGTCCAAATCGTTCCTGTTGTATTAACCCCGATGCAATTTCAGTGTTTCATCAACACTCTGAAGCTCCACAGATTACAGAATGCCTCCAGATGTGCTTCGGAAACCACTACTGGTCTTCCAGGGAACGATCAAAGCGAAGACAGTTTGAGACATTACTCCCATATAGAAAACTCCGCACGGTGTCTGTTGTATTCAATCCTGATGCAATTTCTGTGTTTCATCAACACTCTGAAGCTCCACACATTACAGAATGCCTCCATATGTGCTTCGGAAACTACTACTGGTCTTCCAGGGAACGATCAAAGGAAAGTCAGTTTGAGACATTACTCCCATGGAGAAAACTCCGCATGGTGTCTGTTGTATTCAATCCCGATGCAATTTCTGTGTTTCATCAACACTCTAAAGGTCCACAGATTACAGAATGCCTACCAGATGTGGTTCGGAAACTACTACTGGTCTTCCATTGAACGATCAAGGCGTAGAGAGTTTGAGACGTTACTCCTATGGAGAAAAGTCCGCATGGTGCATGTTGTATTCAATTACGATGCAATTTCTGTGTTTCATCAACACTCTGTAGCTCCACAGAAGCAGAATGCCTCCAGATGTGCTTAGAAAACTACTACTGGTCTTCCAGGGAAAGATCAAAGCAAAGACAGTTTGAGACATTACTCCCATGGACTATTCTCCGCATGGTGTCTGTTGTATTCAATCCCGATGCAATTTCTGTGTTTCATCAACACTCTGAAGCTCTACAGACTACAGAATGCCTTCAGATGTTCTTCGGAAACTACTACTGGTCTTCCAGCGAACGATCAAATCGTTGACAGATTGAGACATTACTCCTATGGAGAAAAATCCGCATGGTGCATGTTGTATTCAGTCCCGAAGCAATTTCTGTGTTTCATCAACACTCTGAAGGTCCACAGATTACAGAATGCCTCGAGATGAGCTTCGGAAAATACTACTGGTCTTCCAGGGAACGATTAAACGAAGACAGTTTGAGACAACACTCCAATGGAGATAACTCCGCATGGTGTCTGTTGTATTCAATCCCGATGCAATTTCTGTGTTTCATCAACAATCTGAAGGTCCACAGATTACAGAATGCCTACCAGATGTGCTTCGGAAACTACTACTGGTCTTCCAGGGAACGATCAAAGCGTAGAAAGGTTGAGACATTACTCCTATGGAGAAAAGTCCGCATGGTGCATGTTGTATTCAATCCCGATGCAATTTCTGTGTTTCAACAACACTCTGAAAGTCCACAGATTACAGAATGAGTCCAGATGTGCTTCGAAAACAACTAATAATCTTCCAGGAATCGTTCAAAGTTTAGTCAGTTTGAGACATTACTCCCATGGGAAAAAGTTTGCATGGTGCCTGTTGTATTCAATCCCAGAGCTATTTCTGTGTTTCATAAACACTCAGAAGCTCGACAGATTACAGAATGCCTCCAGATGTGCTTAGGAAACTACTACTGGTCTTCCAGGGAACGATCAAAGCAAAGACAGTTTTAGACATTACTCCCATGGACTAATCTCCGCATGGTGTCTGTTGTATTCAATCCAGATGCAATTTCTGTGTTTCATCAACACTCTGAAGCTCCACAGATTACAGAATGCCTCCAGATGTGCTTCGGAAACTACTACTGGTCTTCCAGGGAACGATCAAAGCAAAGACAGTTTGAAACATTACACCCATGGAGCAAAGTTCGCATGGTGCATGTTGTATTCAATCCCGATGCAATTGCTGTGTTTCATCAACACTCTGAAGGTCCACAGATTACAGAATTCCTCCAGATGAGCTTCGGGAAATACTGCTGGTCCTCCAGGGAAAGGTCAAAGCAAAGACAGTTTGAGACATTACTCCCATGGGAAAAAGTTTGCATGGTGCCTGTTGTATTCAATCCCAGAGCTATTTCTGTGTTTCAACAACACTCTGAAAGTCCACATATTACAGAATACCTCCAGATGTGCTTCGAAAACTACTAATGGTCTTCCAGGAATCGATCAAAATTTAGTCAGTTTGAGACATTACTCCCATGGGGAAAAGTCCGCATGGTGCCTGTTGTATTCAATCTTAGAGCAATTTCTGTCTTTCATCAACACTCTGAAGGTCCAGAGATTACAGAATGCCTCCATATGTGCTTCGGAAACTACTACTGGTCTTCCAGGGAACGATCAAAGCGTACACAGTTTGAGACATTACTTCTAAGGAGAAAAGTCCGCATCGTGCATGTTGTATTCAATACTGATGCAATCTCTGTGTTTGATAAACGCTCTGAATGTCCACAGATTACAGAATGCCTCCAGATGTGCTTCGAAAACTACTTTTGGTCTTCCAGGAATCGATCAAATGGTAGTCAGTTTGAGACATTACTCCCATGGACAAAAGTCCGCATGCTGCCTGTTGTATTTAATGACGATGCTTTTTCTGTGTTTCATCAACACACTGAAGCTCCACAGATTACAAAACGCATCCAGATGTGCTTCGGAAACTAGTACTGTTCTTCCAGGGAACGAACAAATCGTAGACAGTTTGAGACGTTACTCCCATGTAGCTAAGTCCAAATCGTTCCTGTTGTATTAACCCCGATGCAATTTCAGTGTTTCATCAACACTCTGAAGCTCCACAGATTACAGAATGCCTCCAGATGTGCTTCGGAAACCACTACTGGTCTTCCAGGGAACGATCAAAGCGAAGACAGTTTGAGACATTACTCCCATATAGAAAACTCCGCACGGTGTCTGTTGTATTCAATCCTGATGCAATTTCTATGTTTCATCAACACTCTGAAGCTCCACACATTACAGAATGCCTCCATATGTGCTTCGGAAACTACTACTGGTCTTCCAGGGAACGATCAAAGGAAAGACAGTTTGAGACATTACTCCCATGGAGAAAACTCCGCATGGTGTCTGTTGTATTCAATCCCGATGCAATTTCTGTGTTTCATCAACACTCTAAAGGTCCACAGATTACAGAATGCCTACCAGATGTGGTTCGGAAACTACTACTGGTCTTCCATTGAACGATCAAGGCGTAGAGAGTTTGAGACGTTACTCCTATGGAGAAAAGTCCGCATGGTGCATGTTGTATTCAATTACGATGCAATTTCTGTGTTTCATCAACACTCTGTAGCTCCACAGATTACAGAATGCCTCCAGATGTGCTTAGAAAACTACTACTGGTCTTCCAGGGAAAGATCAAAGCAAAGACAGTTTGAGACATTACTCCCATGGACTATTCTCCGCATGGTGTCTGTTGTATTCAATCCCGATGCAATTTCTGTGTTTCATCAACACTCTGAAGCTCCACAGATTACAGAATGCCTCCAGATGTGTTTCGGAAACTACTACTGGTCTTCCAGGGAACGATCAAAGCAAAGACAGTTTGAGACATTACACCCATGGAGAAAAGTCCGCATGGTGCCTGTTGTATTCAATCCCGATGCAATTGCTGTGTTTCATCAACACTCTGAAGGTCCACAGATTACAGAATGCCTCCAGATGAGCTTCGGAAAATACTGCTGGTCTTCAGGGAACGATCAAACGAAGACAGTTTGAGACAATAATCCAGTGGAGAAAACTCCGCATGGTGTCTGTTGTAATCAATCCCGATGCAATTTCTGTGCTTTATCAATACTCTGAAGCTCTACAGATTACAGAATGCTTCCAGATGAGCTTCGGGAAATACTGCTGGTCTTCCAGGGAACGATCAAATGAAGACAGTTTGAGACAATCCTCCAATGGAGAAAACTCCGCATAGTGTATGTTTTATTCAATCCCGATGCAATTTCTGTGTCCACAGATTACAGCATGACTCCAGATGTGTTTCGGAAACTACTACTGGTGTTCGAGGGATCGATCAAAGCGTAGGCAGAATCAGACATTACTCCCATGGGAAAAAGTCCGCATGGTGCCTGTTGTATTCAATCCCAGAACTATTTCTGTGTTTCATCAACACTCTGAAGCTCTACAGATTGCAGATGCCTCCAGATGTGCTTCGGAAACTACTACTGGTCTTCCAGGGAACGTTCAAAGCAAAGACAGTTTGAGACATTACTGCCATGGAGAAAAGTCCGTATGGTGCCTGTTGTATTCAATCCCGATGCAATTTCTGTATTTCATCAACACTCTGAAGCACCACAGTTTACAGAATGCCTCCAGATGTGCTTCGAAAACTACTTTTGGTCTTCCAGGAATCGATCAAAAGGTAGTCAGTTTAAGACATTACTCCCTTGGACAAAAGTCCGCATGGTGCCTGTTGTATTTAATGACGATGCTTTTTCTGTGTTTCATCAACACACTGAAGCTCCACAGATTACAAAACGCATCCAGATGTGCTTCGGAAACTAGTACTGTTCTTCCAGGGAACGATCAAATCGTAGAAAGTTTGAGACGTTACTCCCATGTAGCTAAGTCCATATCGTTCCTGTTGTATTTAACCCCGATGCAATTTCAGTGTTTCATCAACATTCTGAAGCTCCACAGATTGCAGAGTGCCTCCAGATTTGCTTCGGAAACTACTACTGGTCTTCCAGGGAACGATCAAAGCGAAGACATTTTGAGACATTACTCCCATATAGAAAACTTTGCACGGTGTCTGTTTGAATCAATCCTGATGCAATTTCTGTGTTTCATCAACACTCTGAAGCTCCACAGATTACAGAATGCCTCCAGATGTGCTTCGGAATATACTACTGGTCTTGCAGGGAACGATGAAATCGTACACAGTTTGAGACATAACTTCTAAGGAGAAAAGTCCGCATGGTGCATGTTATATTCAATATCGATGCAATCTCTGTGTTTCATCAACACTCTGAAAGTCCACAGATTACAGAATGCCTCCAGATGTGATTCGAAAACTACTTTTGGTGTTCCAGGAATCGATCAAAAGGTAGTTAGTTTGAGACATTACTCCCATGGACAAAAGTCCACAAGGTTCCTGTTGTATTTAATGAATATGCTCTATCTGCGTTTCATTAACACACTGAAGCTCCACAGATTACAAAACGCATCCATATGTGCTTCGGAAACTACTAATGGTCTTCCAGGGAACGATCAAAGCAAAGACAGTTTGAGACATTACACGCATGGAGAAAAATCCGCATTGTGCCTGTTGTATTCAATTCCGATGCAATTGCTGTGTTTCATCAACACTCTGAAGGTCCACAGATTACAGAATGCCTCCAGATGAGCTTCGGGATATACTGCTGGTCTTCCAGGGAACGATCAAACGAAGACAGTTAGAGACAATACTCCAATGGAGAAAACTCCGCATGGTGTCTGTTTTATTCAATCCCGATGCAATTTCTGTGTCCACAGATTACAGAATGACTCCAGATGTGTTTCGGAAACTACTACTGGTATTCGAGGGATCGATCAAAGCGTAGGCAGAATGAGACATTACTCCCATGGAGAAAAGTCCGCAAGGTGTCTGTTGTATTCAATCCCGATGCAATTTCTGTGTTTCATCAACACTCTGAAGCTCTACAGACTACAGAATGCCTTCAGATGTTCTTCGGAAACTACTACTGGTCTTCCAGCGAACGATCAAATCGTTGACAGATTGAGACATTACTCCTATGGATAAAAATCCGCATGGTGCATGTTGTATTCAGTCCCGAAACAATTTCTGTGTTTCATCAACACTCTGAAGGTCCACAGATTACAGAATGCCTCCAGATGAGCTTCGGAAAATACTACTGGTCTTCCAGGGAACGATCAAAGCAAAGACAGTTTTAGACATTACTCCCATGGACTAATCTCCGCATGGTGTCTGTTGTATTCAATCCAGATGCAATTTCTGTGTTTCATCAACACTCTGAAGCTCCAAAGATTACAGAATGCCTCCAGATGTGCTTCGGAAACTACTACTGGTCTTCCAGCTAACGATCAAAGCAAAGACAGTTTGAAACATTACACCCATGGAGCAAAGTTCGCATGGTGCATGTTGTATTCAATCCCGATGCAATTGCTGTGTTTCATCAACACTCTGAAGGTCCACAGATTACAGAATTCCTCCAGATGAGCTTCGGGAAATACTGCTGGTCCTCCAGGGAAAGGTCAAAGCAAAGACAGTTTGAGACATTACTCCCATGGGAAAAAGTTTGCATGGTGCCTGTTGTATTCAATCCCAGAGCTATTTCTGTGTTTCAACAACACTCTGAAAGTCCACATATTACAGAATACCTCCAGATGTGCTTCGAAAACTACTAATGGCCTTCCAGGAATCGATCAAAATTTAGTCAGTTTGAGACATTACTCCCATGGGGAAAAGTCCGCATGGTGCCTGTTGTATTCCATCTTAGAGCAATTTCTGTCTTTCATCAACACTCTGAAGGTCCAGAGATTACAGAATGCCTCCATATGTGCTTCGGAAACTACTACTGGTCTTCCAGGGAACGATCAAAGCGTACACAGTTTGAGACATTACTTCTAAGGAGAAAAGTCCGCATCGTGCATGTTGTATTCAATACTGATGCAATCTCTGTGTTTGATAAACGCTCTGAATGTCCACAGATTACAGAATGCCTCCAGATGTGCTTCGAAAACTACTTTTGGTCTTCCAGGAATCGATCAAAAGGTAGTCAGTTTGAGACATTACTCCCATGGACAAAAGTCCGCATGCTGCCTGTTGTATTTAATGACGATGCCTTTTCTGTGTTTCATCAACACACTGAAGCTCCACAGATTACAAAACGCATCCAGATGTGCTTCGGAAACTAGTACTGTTCTTCCAGGGAACGAACAAATCGTAGACAGTTTGAGACGTTACTCCCATGTAGCTAAGTCCAAATCGTGATTGTTGTATTAACCCCGATGCAATTTCAGTGTTTCATCAACACTCTGAAGCTCCACAGATTACAGAATGCCTCCAGATGTGCTTCGGAAACCACTACTGGTCTTCCAGGGAACGATCAAAGCGAAGACAGTTTGAGACATTACTCCCATATAGAAAACTCCGCACGGTGTCTGTTGTATTCAATCCTGATGCAATTTCTGTGTTTCATCAACACTCTGAAGCTCCACACATTACAGAATGCCTCCATATGTGCTTCGGAAACTACTACTGGTCTTCCAGGGAACGATCAAAGGAAAGACAGTTTGAGACATTACTCCCATGGAGAAAACTCCGCATGGTGTCTGTTGTATTCAATCCCGATGCAATTTCTGTGTTTCATCAACACTCTAAAGGTCCACAGATTACAGAATGCCTACCAGATGTGTTTCGGAAACTACTACTGGTCTTCCATTGAACGATCAAGGCGTAGAGAGTTTGAGACGTTACTCCTATGGAGAAAAGTCCGCATGGTGCATGTTGTATTCAATTACGATGCAATTTCTGTGTGTCATCAACACTCTGAAGCTCCACAGATTACAGAATGCCTCCAGATGTGCTTAGAAAACTACTACTGGTCTTCCAGGGAAAGATCAAAGCAAAGACAGTTTGAGACATTACTCCCATGGACTAATCTACGCATGGTGTCTGTTGTATTCAATCCCGATGCAATTTCTGTGTTTCATCAACACTCTGAAGCTCAACAGATTACAGAATGCCTCCAGATGTGTTTCAGAAACTACTACTGGTCTTCCAGGGAACGATCAAAGCAAAGACAGTTTGAGACATTACACCCATGGAGAAAAGTCCGCATGGTGCCTGTTGTATTCAATCCCGATGCAATTGCTGTGTTTCATCAACACTCTGAAGGTCCACAGATTACAGAATGCCTCCAGATGAGCTTCGGAAAATACTGCTGGTCTTCAGGGAACGATCAAACGAAGACGGTTTGAGACAATAATCCAGTGGAGAAAACTCCGCATGGTGTCTGTTGTATTCAATCCCGATGCAATTTCTGTGCTTTATCAATACTCTGAAGCTCTACAGATTACAGAATGCTTCCAGATGAGCTTCGGGAAATACTGCTGGTCTTCCAGGGAACGATCAAATGAAGACAGTTTGAGACAATCCTCCAATGGAGAAAACTCCGCATAGTGTATGTTTTATTCAATCCCGATGCAATTTCTGTGTCCACAGATTACAGCATGACTCCAGATGTGTTTCGGAAACTACTAATGGTATTCGAGGGATCGATCAAAGCGTAGGCAGAATCAGACATTACTCCCATGGGAAAAAGTCCGCATGGTGCCTGTTGTATTCAATCCCAGAGCTATTTCTGTGTTTCATCAACACTCTGAAGCTCTACAGATTGCAGATGCCTCCAGATGTGCTTCGGAAACTACTACTGGTCTTCCAGGGAACGATCAAAAGGTAGTCAGTTTAAGACATTACTCCCTTGGACAAAAGTCCGCATGGTGCCTGTTGTATTTAATGACGATGCTTTTTCTGTGTTTCATCAACACACTGAAGCTCCACAGATTACAAAACGCATCCAGATGTGCTTCGGAAACTAGTACTGTTCTTCCAGGGAACGATCAAATCGTAGAAAGTTTGAGACGTTACTCCCATGTAGCTAAGTCCAAATCGTTCCTGTTGTATTTAACCCCGATGCAATTTCAGTGTTTCATCAACACTCTGAAGCTCCACAGATTGCAGAGTGCCTCCAGATTTGCTTCGGAAACTACTACTGGTCTTCCAGGGAACGATCAAAGCGAACACATTTTGAGACATTACTCCCATATAGAAAACTT
Source organism: Schistocerca gregaria (assembly GCF_023897955.1). Taxonomy (NCBI): domain Eukaryota; kingdom Metazoa; phylum Arthropoda; class Insecta; order Orthoptera; family Acrididae; genus Schistocerca; species Schistocerca gregaria. The sequence continues at coordinate 38,306,171 of NC_064929.1, forward strand.
TGCACGGTGTCTGTTTGAATCAATCCTGATGCAATTTCTGTGTTTCATCACCACTCTGAAGCTCCACAGATTACAGAATGCCTCCAGATGTGCTTCGGAAACTACTACTGGTCTTCCAGGGAACGATCAAAGCAAAGACAGTTTGAGACATTACTCCCATGGAGAAAAGTCCGCATGGTGCCTGTTGTATTCAGTCCCGATGCAATTTCTGTGTTTCATCAACACATGCCTCCAGATGAGCTTCGGAAACTACTACTGGTCCTCCAGGGAACGGTCAAAGCAAAGACAGTTTGAGACATTACTCCCATGGAGAAAAGTCCGCATGGTGCCTGTTGTATTCAATCCCGATGCAATTTCTGTGTTTCAACAACACTCTGAAAGTCCACAGATTACGGAATACCTCCAGATGTGCTTCGAAAACTACTAATGGTCTTCCAGGAATCGATCAAAATTTAGTCAGTTTGAGACATTACTCCCATGGGGAAAAGTCCGCATGGTGCCTGTTGTATTCAATCTTAGAGCAATTTCTGTGTTTCATCAACACTCTGAAGGTCCAGAGATTACAGCATGCCACCATATGTGCTTCGGAAACTACTACTGGTCTTCCAGGGAACGATCAAAGCGTACACAGTTTGAGACATTACTTCTAAGGAGAAAAGTCCGCATCGTGCATGTTGTATTCAATACTGATGCAATCTCTGTGTCTGATAAACGCTCTGAATGTCCACAGATTACAGATTGCCTCCAGATGTGCTTCGAAAACTACTCTTTTTCTTCCAGGAATCGATCAAAAAGTAGTCAGTTTGAGACATTACTCCCATGGAGAGAACTCCGCATGGTGTCTGTTGTATTCAATCCCGATGCAATTTCTGTGTTTCATCAACACTCTGAAGGTCCACAGATTACAGAATGCCTACCAGATGTGCTTCGGAAACTTCTACTGGTCTTCCATTGAACGATCAAAGCGTAGAGAGTTTGAGACGTTACTCCTATGGAGAAAAGTCCGCATGGTGCATGTTGTATTCAATCCCGATGCAATTTCTGTGTTTCAACAACACTCTGAAAGTCCACAGATTACAGAATGAGTCCAGATGTGCTTCGAAACCTACTAATAATCTTCCAGGAATCGATCAAAATTTAGTCACTTTGAGACATTACTCCCATGGGGAAAAGTCGGAATGGTGCCTGTTGTATTCAATCCCAGAACTATTTCTGTGTTTCATCAACACTCTTAAGCTTCACAGATTACAGAATGCCTCCAGATGAGCTTCGGAAAATACTGCTGGTCTTCAGGGAACGATCAAACGAAGTCAGTTTGAGACAATAATCCAATGGAAAAAACTCCTCATGTTGTCTGTCGTATTCAATCCCGATGCAATTTCTGTGTTTCATCAACACTCTGAAGCTCTACAGATTACAGAATGATTCCAGATGTTCTTCGGAAACTACTACTGGTCTTCCAGGGAACGATCAAATCGTTGACAGATTGAGACATTACTCCTATGGAGAAAAGTCCGCATGGTACATGTTGTATTCAATCCCGAAGCAATTTCTGTGTTTCATCAACACTCTGAAGGTCCACAGATTACAGAATGCCTCCAGATGAGCTTCGGAAAATACTACTAGTCTTCCAGGGAACGATCAAACGAAGACAGTTTGAGACAATAATCCAGTGGAGAAAACTCAGCATGGTGTCTGTTGTATTCAATCCCGATGCTATTTCTGTGTTTCATCAACACTCTGAAGCTCTACAGATTACGGAATGCCTCCAGATGTGCTTCGGAAACTACTAATGGTCGTCCAGGGAACGATCAAAGCAAAGACAGTTTGAGACATTACACACATGGAGAAAAGTCCGCATGGTGCCTGTTGTATTCAATCCCGATGCAGTTGCTGTGTTACCTCAACACTCTGAAGGTCCACAGATTACAGAATGCCTCCAGATGAGCTTCGGGATATACTGCTGGTCTTCCAGGGAACGATCAAAGAAGACAGTTTGAGACAATACTCCAATGGAGAAAACTCCGCATGGTGTCTGTTTTATTCTATCCCGATGCAATTTCTGTGTCCACAGATTACAGAATGACTATAGATGTGTTTCGGAAACTACTACTGGTATTCGAGGGATCGATCAAAGCGTAGGCAGAATGAGACATTACTCCCATGGAGAAAAGTCCGCAAGGTGTCTGTTGTATTCAATCCCGATGCAATTTCTGTGTTTCATCAACACTCTGAAGGTCCACAGATTACAGAATACCTCCAGATGAGCTTCGGAAAATACTGTTGGTCTTCAGTGAACGATCAAACGAAGACAGTTTGAGACAATAATCCAGTTTAGAAAACTCCGCATGGTGTCTGTTGTATTCAATCCCGATGCAATTTCTGTGTTTCATCAACACTCTGAAGCTCTACAGATTACAGAATGCCTCCAGATGTTCTTTGGAAACTACTACTGGTCTTCCAGGGAACGATCAAATCGTTGACAGATTGAGACATTACTCCTATGGAGAAAAGTCCGCAAGGTGCATGTCGTATTCAGTCCCGAAGCAATTCTGTGTTTCATCAACACATGCCTCCAGATGTGCTTCGGAAACTACTACTGGTCTTCCAGGGAACGATCAAAGCGTACACAGTTTGAGACATTACTTCTAAGGAGAAAGGTCCGCATGGTGCATGTTGTATTCAATACCGATGCAATCTCTGTGTTTCATAAACGCACTGAATGTCCACAGATTACAGAATGCCTCCAGATGTGCTTCGAAAACTACTTTTGGTCTTCCAGGAATCGATCAAAAGGTAGTCAGTTTGAGACATTACTCCCATGGACAAAAGCCCGCATGGTGCCTGTTGTATTTAATGACGATGCTTTTTCTGTGTTTCATCAACACACTGAAGCTCCACAGATTAAAAAACGCATCCAGATGTGCTTCGGAAACTAGTACTGTTCTTCCAGGGAACGAACAAATCGTAGACAGTTTGAGACGTTACTCCCATGTAGCTAAGTCCAAATCGTGATTGTTGTATTAACCCCGATGCAATTTCAGTGTTTCATCAACACTCTGAAGCTCCACAGATTACAGAATGCCTCCAGATGTGCTTCGGAAACCACTACTGGTCTTCCAGGGAACGATCAAAGCGAAGACAGTTTGAGACATTACTCCCATATAGAAAACTCCGCACGGTGTCTGTTGTATTCAGTCCTGATGCAATTTCTGTGTTTCATCAACACTCTGAAGCTCCACAGATTACAGAATGCCTCCAGATGTGCTTCGGAAACTACTTCTGGTCTTCCAGGGAACGATCAAAGGAAAGACAATTTGAGACATTACTCCCATGGAGAAAAGTCCGCATGGTGCCTGTTGTATTCAATCCCAATGCAATTTCTGTGTTTCATCAACACATGCCTCCAGATGTGCTTCGGAGACTACTACTGGTCTTCCATTGAACGATCAAAGCGTATAGAGTTTCAAACGTTACTCCTATGGAGAAAAGTCCGCATGGTGCATGTTGTATTCAATCCCGATGCAATTTCTGTGTTTCAACAACACTCTGAAAGTCCACAGATTACAGAATGAGTCCAGATGTGCTTCGAAAGCTACTAATAATCTTCCAGGAATCGATCAAAATTTAGTCAGTTTGAGACATTACTCCCATGGGGAAAAGTTCGCATGGTGCCTGTTGTATTCAATCCCAGAGCTATTTCTGTGTTTCATCAACACTCTGAAGCTCCATAGATTACAGAATGCCTCCAGATGAGCTTCGGAAAATACTGCTGATCTTCAGGGAACGATCAAACGAAGATAGTTTGAGACAATAATCCAATGGAGAAAACTCCGCATGGTGTCTGTCGTATTCAATCCCGATGCAATTTCTGTGTTTCATCAACACTCTGAAGCTCTACAGATTACAGAATGATTCCAGATGTTCTTCGGAAACTACTACTGGTTTTCCAGGGAACGATCAAATTGTTGACAGATTGAGACATTACTCCTATGGAGAGAAGTCTGCATGGTACATGTTGTATTCAATCCCGAAGCAATTTCTGTGTTTCATCAACACTCTGAAGGTCCACAGATTACAGAATGCCTCCAGATGAGCTTCGGAAAAAATTACTGGTCTTCCAGGGAACGATCAAACGAAGACAGTTTGAGACAATACTCCAATGGAGAAAAGTAAGCATGGTGCATGTTGTATTCAATCCCGATGCAATTTCTGTGTTTCAACAACACTCTGAAAGTCCACAGATTGCAGATTGAGTCTAGATGTGCTTCGAAAACTACTAATAATCTTCCAGGAATCGATCAAATTTTAGTCAGTTTGAGACATTACTCCCATGGGGAAATGTCCGCATGGTGCCTGTTGTATTTAATCCCAGAACAATTTCTGTGTTTCATCAACACTCTTAAGGTCCACAGATTACAGAATGCCTCCGGATGTGCTTCGGAATATACTACCGGTCTTGCAGGGAACGATCAAATCGTACACAGTTTGAGACATAACTTCTAAGGAGAAAAGTCCGCATGGTGCATGTTATATTCAATACCGATGCAATCTCTGTGTTTCATCAACACTCTGAAAGTCCACAGATTACAGAATGCCTCCAGATGTGATTCGAAAACTACTTTTGGTGTTCCAGGAATCGATCGAAAGGTAGTCAGTTTGAGACGTTACTCCCATGGACAAAAGTCCACAAGGTTCCTGTTGTATTTAATGTATATGCTTTTTCTGCGTTTCATTAACACACTGAAGCTCCACAGATTACAAAACGCATCCAGATGTGCTTCGGAAACTACTAATGGTCTTCCAGGGAACGATCAAAGCAAAGACAGTTTGAGACATTACACGCATGGAGAAAAATCCGCATTGTGCCTGTTGTATTCAATTCCGATGCAATTGCTGTGTTTCATCAACACTCTGAAGGTCCACTGATTACAGAATGCCTCCAGATGAGCTTCGTGATATACTGCTGGTCTTCCAGGGAACGATCAAACGAAGACAGTTAGAGACAATACTCCAATGGAGAAAACTCCGCATGGTGTCTGTTTTATTCAATCCCGATGCAATTTCTGTGTCCACAGATTACAGAATGACTCCAGATGTGTTTCGGAAACTACTACTGGTATTCGAGGGATCGATCAAAGCGTAGGCAGAATGAGACATTACTACCATGGAGAAAAGTCCGCAAGGTGTCTGTTGTATTCAATCCCGATGCAATTTCTGTGTTTCATCAACACTCTGAAGCTCTACAGACTACAGAATGCCTTCAGATGTTCTTCGGAAACTAATACTGGTCTTCCAGCGAACGATCAAATCGTTGACAGATTGAGACATTACTCCTATGGAGAAAAATCCGCATGGTGCATGTTGTATTCAGTCCCGAAGCAATTTCTGTGTTTCATCAACACTCTGAAGGTCCACAGATTACAGAATGCCTACCAGATGTGCTTCGGAAACTACTACTGGTCTTCCAGGGAACGATCAAAGCGTAGAAAGTTTGAGACATTACTCCTATGGAGAAAAGTCCGCATGGTGCATGTTGTATTCAATCCCGATGCAATTTCTGTGTTTCAACAACACTCTGAAAGTCCACAGATTACAGAATGAGTCCAGATGTGCTTCGAAAACTACTAATAATCTTCCAGGAATCGATCAAAGTTTAGTCAGTTTGAGACATTACTCCCATGGGAAAAAGTTTGCATGGTGCCTGTTGTATTCAATCCCAGAGCTATTTCTGTGTTTCATCAACACTCTGAAGCTCCACAGATTACAGAATGCCTCCAGATGTGCTTAGGAAACTACTATTGGTCTTCCAGGGAACGATCAAAGCAAAGACAGTTTTAGAAATTACTCCCATGGACTAATCTCCGCATGGTGTCTGTTGTATTCAATCCCGATGCAATTTCTGTGTTTCATCAACACTCTGAAGCTCCACAGATTACAGAATGCCTCCAGATGTGCTTCGGAAACTACTACTGGTCTTCCAGGGAACGATCAAAGCAAAGACAGTTTGAAACATTACACCCATGGAGCCAAGTTCGCATGGTGCATGTTGTATTCAATCCCGATGCAATTGCTGTGTTTCATCAACACTCTGAAGGTCCACAGATTACAGAATTCCTCCAGTTGAGCTTCGGGAAATACTGCTGGTCTTCCAGGGAACGATCAAACGAAGACAGTTTGAGACAATACTCCAGTGGAGAAAACTCCGCATGGTCTCTGTTATATTCAATCTCGATTAAATTTCTGTGTCCACAGATTACAGAATGACTCCAGATGTGTTTCGGAAACAACTACTGGCATCGAGGGATCGATCAAAGCGTAGGCAGAATGTGACATTACTCCCATGGAGAACAGTCAACAAGGTGTCTGTTGTATTCAATCCCAATGCAATTTCTGTGTTTCATCAACACTCTGAAGGTCCACAGATTACAGAATGCCTCCTGATCTGCTTCGAAAAATACTTTTGGTCTTCCAGGAATCGGTCCAAAGGGAGTCAGTTTGAGACATTACCCCCAAGGACAAAAGTCCGCATGGTGCCTGTTGTATTTAATGACGATGCTTTTTCTGTGTTTCATCAACACACTGAAGCTCCACAGATTACAAAACGCATCCAGATGTGCTTCGGAAACTAGTACTGTTCTTCCAGGGAACGATCTAATCGTAGACAGTTTGAGACGTTACTCCCATGTAGCTAAGTCCAAATCGTGCCTGTTGTATTAACCCCGATGCAATTTCAGTGTTTCATCAACACTCTGAAGCTCCACAGATTACAGAATGCCTCCATATGTGCTTCGGAAACCACTACTGGTCTTCCAGGGAACGATCAAAGCGAAGACAGTTTGAGACATTACTCCCATATAGAAAACTCCGCACGGTGTCTGTTGTATTCAATCCTGATGCAATTTCTGTGTTTCATCAACACTCTGAAGCTCCACAGATTACAGAATGCCTCCAGATGTGCTTCGGAAACTACTACTGGTCATCCATTGAACGTTCAAAGGAAAGACAGTTTGAGACATTACTCCCATGGAGAAAAGTCCGCATGGTGCCTGTTGTATTCAATCCGAATGCAGTTTCTGTGTTTCATCAACACATGCATCCAGATGTGCTTCGGATACTACTACTGGTCTTCCAGGGAACGATCAAAGCGTACACAGTTTGAGACATTACTTCTAAGGAGAAAGGTCCGCATGGTGCATGTTGTATTCAATACCGATGCAATCTCTGTGTTTCATAAACGCACTGAATGTCCACAGATTACAGAATGCCTCCAGATGTGCTTCGAAAACTACTTTTGGTCTTCCAGGAATCGATCAAAAGGTAGTCAGTTTGAGACATTACTCCCATGGACAAAAGTCCGCATGGTGCCTGTTGTATTTAATGACGATGCTTTTTCTGTGTTTCATCAACACACTAAAGCTCCACAGATTACAAAAAGCATCAAGATGTGCTTTGGAAACTACTACTGGTCTTCCAGGGAACGATCAAAGCGAAGACAGTTTGAGACATTACTCCCATGGACTAAACTCCGCATGGTGTCTGTTGTATTCAATCCCGATGCAATTTCTGTGTTTCATCAACACTCTGAAGCTCCACAGACTACAGAATGCCTCCAGATGTGCTTCGGAAACTACTACTGGTCTTCCAGGGAACGATCAAAGCAAAGATAATTTTCGACATTACCCAATGGAGAAAAGTCCGCATGGTGCCCGTTGTATTCAATCCCGATGCAATTGCTGTGTTTCATCAACACTCTGAAGGTCCACAGATTACAGAATGCCTCCAGATCTGCTTCGAAAACTACTTTTGGTCTTCCAGGAATCGGTCCAAAGGGAGTCAGTTTGAGACATTACCCCCAAGGACAAAAGTCCGCATGGTGCCTGTTGTATTTAATGACGATGCTTTTTCTGTGTTTCATGAACACACTGAAGCTCCACAGATTACAAAACGCATCCAGATGTGCTTCGGAAACTACTACTGGACTTCCAGGGAACGATCAAAGCGTACACAGTTTGAGACATTTCTTCTAAGGAGAAAAGTCCGCATGGTGCATGTTGTATTCAATACCGATGCAATCTCTGTGTTTCATAATCACTCTGAAAGTCCACAGATTACAGAATGCCTCCAGATGTGCTTTGAAAACTACTTTTGGTCTTCCAGGAATCGATCAAAAAGTAGTCAGTATGAGACATTACTCCCATGGACAAAATTCCGCATGGTGCCTGTTGTATTTAATGACGATGGTTTTTCTGTGTTTCCTCAACACACTGAAGCTCCACAGATTACAAAACGCATCCAGATGTGCTTCGGAAACTACTACTGGTCATCCAGCGAACGTTAAAATCGTAGACAGTTTGAGACGTTTCTCCCATGTAGAAAAGTCCAAATCGTGCCTGTTGTATTTAATCCCGATGCATTTTCAGTGTTTCATCAACACTCTGAAGCTCCACAGATTACAGAATGCCTCCAGTTGTCCTTCGGAATCTACTACTGGTCTTCCTGGGAACGATCAAAGCGAAGACAGTTTGAGACATTACTCCCATGGACAAAACACCGCATGGTGTCTGTTGTATTCAATCCCGATGCAATTTCTGTGTTTCATCAACACTCTGAAGCTCCACAGGTTACAGAATGCCTCCAGATGAGCTTCGGAAACTACTACTGGTCTTCCAGGGAACGATTAAACGAAGACTGTTTGAGACAGTACTCCAATGGAGAAAACTCCGCATGGTGTCTGTTGTATTCAATCCCGATGCAATTTCTGTGTTTCATCAACACTCCGAAGGTCCACAGATTACAGAATGCCTACCAGATGTGCTTCGGAAACTACTACTGGTCTTCCATTGAACGATCAAAGCGTAGAGAGTTTGAGACGTTACTCTTATGGAGAAAAGTCCGCATGGTGCATGTTGTATTCAATCCCAATGCAATTTCTGTGTTTCAACGACACTCTGAAAGTCCACAGATTACAGAATGAGTCCAGATGTGCTTCGAAAACTACTAATAATCTTCCAGGAATCGATCAAAATTTAGTCACTTTGAGACATTACTCCCATGGGGAAAAGTGAGCATGGTGCCTGTTGTATTCAATCCCAGATCTATTTCTGTGTTTCATCAACACTCTGAAGCTCCACAGATTACAGAATGCCTCCAGATGAGCTTCGGAAAATACTGCTGGTCTTCAGGGAACGATCAAACGTAGACAGTTTGAGACAATAATCCAATGGAGAAAACTCCGCATGGTGTCTGTCGTATTCAATCCCGATGCAATTTCTGTGTTTCATCAACACTCTGAAGCTCTACAGATTACAGAATGATTCCAGATGTTCTTCGGAAACTACTACTGGTCTTCCAGGGAACGATCAAGTCGTTGACAGATTGAGACATTACTCCTATGGAGAAAAGTCCGCATGGTGCATGTTGTATTCAATCCCGATGCAATTTCTGTGTTTCAACAACACTCTGAAAGTCCACAGAATACAGAATGAGTCTAGATGTGCTTCGAAAACTACTAATAATCTTCCAGGAATCGCTCAAAATTTAGTCACTTTGAGACATTACTCCCATGGGGAAAATACCGCATGGTGCCTGTTGTATTCATTCCCAGAACAATTTCTGTGTTTCATCAACACTCTGAAGGTCCACAGATTACAGAATGCCTCCAGATGTGCTTCGGAATATACTACTGGTCTTCCAGGGAACGATCAAAGCGTACACAGTTTGAGACATAACTTCTAAGGAGAAAAGGCCGCATGGTGCATGTTATATTCAATACCGATGCAATCTCTGTGTTTCATCAACACTCTGAAAGTCCACAGATTACAGAATGCCTCCAGATGTGCTTCGAAAACTACTTTTGGTGTTCCAGGAATCGATCAAAAGATAGTCAGTTTGAGACATTACTCCCATGGACAAAAGTCCGCATGGTTCCTGTTGTATTTAATGACGATGCTTTTTCTGTGTTTCATCAACACACTGAAGCTCCACAGATTACGAAACGCATCCAAATGTGCTTCGGAAACTACTACTGGTCTTCCTGGGAACGATCAAAGCAATGACAGTTTGAGACATTACACCCATGGAGTAAAGTCCGCATGGTGTATGTTGTATTCAGTCCCGAAACAATTTCTGTGTTTCATCAACACTCTGAAGGCCCACAGATTACAGAATGCCTCCAGATGAGCTTCGGAAAATACTACTGGTCTTCCAGGGAACGATTAAACGAGGATAGTTTGAGACAACACTCCAATGGAGAAAACTCCGCATGGTGTCTGTTGTATTCAATCCCGATGCAATTTCTGTGTTTCATCAACACTCTGAAGGTCCACAAATTACAGAATGCCTACCAGATGTGCTTCGGAAACTACTACTGGTCTTCCAGGGAACGATCAAAGCGTAGAAGGTTTGAGACATTACTCCTATGGAGAAAAGTCCGCATGGTGCATGTTGTATTCAATCCCAATGCAATTTCTGTGTTTCAACAACACTCTGAAAGTCCACAGATTACAGAATGAGTCCAGATGTGCTTCGAAAACTACTAATAATCTACCAGGAATCGATCAAAGTTCCAGGGAACGATCAAAGCGTAGAAGGTTTGAGACATTACACCCATGGAGTAAAGTCCGCATGGTGTATGTTGTATTCAGTCCCGAAACAATTTCTGTGTTTCATCAACACTCTGAAGGCCCACAAATTACAGAATGCCTACCAGATGTGCTTCGGAAACTACTACTGGTCTTCCAGGGAACGATCAAAGCGTAGAAAGTTTGAGACATTACTCCCATGGGGAAAAGTCCGCATGGTGCCTGTTGTATTCAATCCCAGAGCTATTTCTGTGTTTCATCAACACTCTGAAGCTCCACAGATTACAGAATGCCTCCAGATGTGCTTCGGAAACTACTACTGGTCTTCCAGGGAACGATCAATGCAAAGACAGTTTGAGACATTACTCCCATGGAAAAAAGTCCGTATGGTGCCTGTTGTAATCAATCCCGATGCAATTTCTGTGTTTCATCAACACTCTGAAGCTCCACAGATTACAGAATGCCTCCAGATGTGCTTCGGAAACTACTACTGGTCTTCCAGGGAACGATCAAAGCAAAGACAGTTTGAGACATTACTCCCATGGAGAAAAGTCCGTATGCTGCCTGTTGTATTCAACCCCGATGCAATTTCTGTGTTTCATCAACACTCTGAAGCTCCACAGATTACAGAATGCCTCCAGATGTGCTTAGGAAACTACTACTGGTCTTCCAGGGAACGACAAGGCAGACAGTTTGAGACATTACTCCCATGGAGAAAAGTCCGTATGGTGCCTGTTGTATTCAATCCCGATGCAATTTCTTTATTTCATCAACACTCTGATGCTCCACAGATTACAGAATGCCTCCAGATGTGTTTCGGAAACTACTACTGGTATTCGAGGAATCGATCAAAGCGTAGGCAGAATGAGACATTACACCCAAGGAGAAAAGTCCGCAAGGTGCCTGTTGTATTCAATCCCGATGCAATTTCTGTGTTTCATCAACACTCTGAAGGTCCACAGATTACAGAATGCCTCCAGATCTGCTTCGAAAACTACTTTTGGTCTTCCAGGAATCGATCGAAAGGTAGTCAGTTTGAGACATTACTCCCAAGGACAAAAGTCCGCATGGTGCCTGTTGTATTTAATGACGATGCTTTTTCTGTGTTTCATCAACACACTGAAGCTCCACAGATTACAAAACGCATCCAGATGTGCTTCGGAAACTAGTACTGTTCTTCCAGGGAACGATCAAATCGTAGACAGTTTGAGACGTTACTCCCATGTAGCTAAGTCCAAATCGTGCCTGTTGTATTAGTCCCGATTCAATTTCAGTGTTTCATCAACACTCTGAAGCTCCACAGATTACAGAATGCCTCCAGATGTGCTTCGGAAACCTCTACTGGTCTTCCAGGGAACGATCAAAGCGAAGACAGTTTGAGACTTTTCTCCCATATAGAAAACTCCGCACGGTGTCTGTTGTATTCAATCCTGATGCAATTTCTGTGTTTCATCAACACTCTGAAGCTCCACAGATTACAGAATGCCTCCAGATGTGCTTCGGAAACTGCTACTGGTCATCCAGGGAACGATCAATGGAAAGACAGTTTGAGACATTACTCCCATGGAGAAAAGTCCGCATGGTGCCTGTTGTATTCACTCCCGATGCATTTTCTGTGTTTCAACATCACTCTGAAAGTCCACAGATTACAGAATACCTCCAGATGTGCTTCGGAAAATACTGCTGGTCTCCCATTGAACGATCAAAGCAAAGACAGTTTCAGACATTACTCCCATGGAGAAAAGTCCGCATGGTGCCTGTTGTATTCAATCCCGATGCAATTTCTGTGTTTCAACAACACTCTGAAAGTCCACAGATTAGAGAATACCTCCAGATGTGCTTCGAAAACTACTTTTGGTCTTCCAGGAATCGATCAAAATTTAGTCAGTTTGAGACATTACTCGGATGGGGAAAAGACCGCATGGTACCTGTTGTATTCAATCCTAGAGCAATCTCTGTGTTTCATCAACACTCTGAAGCTCCACAGATTACAGAAAGCCTCCAGATGTGCTTCGGAAACTACTACTGGTCTTCCAGGGAACGATCAAAGCGAAGACAGTTTGAGACTTTACTCCCATGGCCTATACTCCGCATGGTGTCTGTTGTATTCAATCCCGATACAATTTCTGTGTTTCATCAACACCCTGAAGCTCCACAGATTACAGAATGCCTCCAGATGTGTTTCGGAAACTACTACTGGTCTTCCAGGGAACGATCAACGCAAAGACAGTTTGCGACATTACACCCATGGAGAAAAGTCCGCATGGTGCCTGTTGTATTCAATCCCGATGCAATTGCTTTGTTTCATCAACACTCTGAAGGCCCACAGATTACAGAATGCCCCCAGATGAACTTCGGAAAATACTGCTGGTCTCCCATTGAACGATCAAAGCAAAGACATTTTCAGACATTACTCCCATGGAGAAAAGTCCGCATGGTGCCTGTTGTATTCAATCCCGATGCAATTTCTGTGTTTCAACAACACTCTGAGAGTCCACAGATTAGAGAATACCTCCAGATGTGCTTCGAAAACTACTTTTGGTCTTCCAGGAATCGATCAAAAAGTAGTCAGTTTGAGACATTACTCCCATGGACAAAATTCCGCATGGTGCCTGTTGTATTTAATGACGATGGTTTTTCTGTGTTTCATCAACACACTGAAGCTCCACAGATTACAAAACGCATCCAGATGTGCTTCGGAAACTACTACTGGTCTTCCTGGGAACGATCAAAGCAAAGACAGTTTGAGACATTACACCCATGGAGTAAAGTCCGCATGGTGTATGTTGTATTCAGTCCCGAAACTGGTCTTCCAGGGAACGATCAAAGCGAAGACAGTTTGAGACATTACTCCCATGGACTAAACTCCGCATGGTGTCTGTTGTATTCAATCCCGATGCAATTTGTCTGTTTCATCAACACTCTGAAGCTCCACAGATTACAGAATGCCTCCAGATGTGCTTCGGAAACTACTGCTGGTCTTCCAGGGAACGATCAAAGCAAAGACAGTTTGAGACATTACACCAATGGAGAAAAGTCCGCAAGGTGCATGTTGTATTCAATCCCGAAGCAATTTCTTTGTTTCATCAACACTCTGAAAGTCCACATATTACAGAATGCCTCCAGATGTGTTTTGGAAACTACTACTGGTATTCGAGGGATCGATCAAAGCGTAGTCAGAATGAGACATTACTCCCATGGAGAAAAGTCCTCAAGGTGTCTGTTGTATTCAATCCCGATGCTATTTCTGTGTTTCATCAACACTCTGAAGGTTCACAGATTACAGAATGCTTCCAGATGTGCTTCGAAAACTACTAATGGTCTTCCAGGAATCGTTCAAAAGGTAGACAGTTTGAGACATTACTCCCATGGACAAAAGTCCGCATGGTGCCTGTTGCATTTAATGGCGATGCTTTTTCTGTGTTTCATCAACACGCTGAGGCTCCACAGATTGCAAAACGCATTCACATGTGCTTCGGAAACTACTACTGGTCTTCCAGGGAAAGATCGAATCGTAGACAGTTTGAGACATTACACCCATGGAGAAAAGTCCGCATGGTGCCTGTTGTATTCAATCCCAATGCAATTTCTGTGTTTCATCAAAACTCTGAAGCTCCACAGATTACAGAATGCCTCCAGAAGGTCTTCGGAAACTACTACTGGTCTTCCTGGGAACGATCAAAGCAAAGACAGTTTTAGGCATTACTCCCATGGAGAAAAGTTCGCATGGTGCCTGTTGTATTTAATCCCGATGCAATGTCTGTGTTTCATCAACACTCTGAAGGTCCACAGATTACAGAATGCATCCAGATCTTCATCACATACTACTACTGATCTTCCAGGGAACGATCAAAGCGTTGACAGTTTGAGACATTATTCCCACGGAGATAAGACCGCATGGTGCCTGTTGTATTCAATCCCCATGCACTTTCTGTGTTTCATGAACACTCTGATAGTCCACAGACTAAAGAATGCCTCCAGATGTGCTTCGGGAACTACTACTTGTCGTCCAGGGAACGATCAAAGCGTAGATTGTATGAGACAGTACTCCCATGGAGAAAAAACCGCATGGTGCCTGTTGCATTCAATCCCGATGTAATTTATGTGTTTCAATAACTTACTGAAGGTCCACAGATTACAGAACGCCCCCAGATGTGCTTCGGAAACCACTACTGGTCTTCCTGGGAACGATTAAACCGTACACAGATTGAGACATTACTCCCATGGAGAAAAATCCGCATGGAGCCTGCTGTATTCAATCCCGATGCAATTTCTGTGTTCCATCAAACCCTCTGAAGGTCCTCAGATTACAGAACGCCTCCAGATGTGCTTCGAAGACTACTACTGGTCTTCCAGGGAACGATCAAAGCGTAGAGAATTTGAGACATTACTCCCATTGGAGAAAAGTCTGCATGGTGCCTGTTGTAATCCTTCCTCACGCAATTTCTGTGTTTCATCAACACTCCGAAGGTCCACAGATTACAGAACGAATCCTGATGTGCTTCAGAAGCTACTACTGGTCTTCCAGGAATTTATCAATTCGTAGACAGTTTGAGACAACACGTCCATATAGAAAAGTCCGCATGGTGCCTATGGTATTCAATGCCGATACAATTTCTGTGTTTCATCAACACTCTGAAGGTCCACAAATTACAGGATGACTCCAGATGTGCTTCGGAAATTACTACTGGTCTTCCAGGGAAGGATCAAATCATAGACATTTTGATACAATACTCCAATGGAGAAAAGTCCCCAAGGTGACTGTAGTATTAAATCCCGATGCAATTTCTGTGTTTCATCAACACTCTAAAGGTCCACGGATTAAAGATTGCCTCCAGATGAGCTCGGAAAATACTACTGGTCTTCCAGCAATCCTTCAAAGCGTAGACAGTTTGAGACATTTCTCCCAATGGAAAAAAGTCAGCATGGTGACTATTGTAATCAATCCCGATGCAAGTTCTGTGATTCACGAACTCACTGAAGGTCCACAGATTTCAGAACGCATCCAGATGTGCTTCGGAAACTACTACTGGTCTTCCAGGGAACGATCAAAGCATAGACATTTTGAGACAATACTACAATGGGGAAAAGTCGGCATGGTGCCTGTAGTATTCAATCCCGATGCAATTTCTGTGTTTCATCTACACTCTGAAAGTCCACAGATTAAAGAATGCCTATAGATGTGCTTTGGGAACTACTACTGGTCTTCCAAGGAACGATCAAAGCGTAGACACGTTGAGACACTACTAACATGGAGAAAATTCCGCATGGTGCCTGCTGTATAGAATCCCGATGCAATTTCTGTGGTTCGTCAACTCTCTGAAGGTTGACAGATTACATAACGATTATAGATGTGCTTCGGAAACTTCTACTGGTCTTCCAGGGAACGATCAAAGCGAAGACAGTTTGAGACATTTCTCCCATATAGGAAACTCCGCACGGTGTCTGTTGTATTCAATCCTGATGCAATTTCTGTGTTTCATCAACACTCTGAGGGTCCACAGATTACAGAATGCCTCTAGAAGAGCTTCTGTAACAACTACTGGTCTTCCAGGTATCGATCAAATCGTACACAGTTTGAAACATAATTCCCATGGAGAAAAGTGTGCATGGTGAATGTTGTATTCAATTCCGATATAATTTCTAGTTCCAACAACACTCTGAAAATCCACAGATTACAGAACGCCTCCACTTGTGTTTCGGGAACTTCTACTACACTTCCAGGGAACGAGCAAAGCGATGACTGATTGAGACATTACACCCATGGAGAAAAGTTCGCTTGGTGCCTGTTGTATTCATTCGCGATGCAATTTCTGTGTTTCATCAACACTCTGAAGATCCGCAGATTACAGAATGCCTCCAGATGTGCTTCGGAAACTACTACTGGTCTTCCAGGGAAGGATCAAAGCGTAGACAGTTTGAGACATTACTCCCATGGAGAAAAGTCAGCATGGTGCCTGTTGTACTCAATCCCGATGCAATTTCTGTGTTTCACCAACTCACTGAGAGACCACAGTTGACAGAACGCCTCAAGATGTGCTTCGGAAACTACAACTGGTCTTCCAGGGAACGATCAAAGCGTAGACAGTTTGAGGCATTACTTCCATGGAGAAAAGTCCGCATGGTGAATGTTGTATTCAATCCCGATGCAAATTCTCTGTTTCATCAACACCCTGAAGGTCCACAGATTACAGAACGCCTCCAGATGTGCTTCGGAAACTTCTACTGGTCTTCCAGGAATCGATCAAAGCGTAGCCAGATTGAGGCATTAATCTCAAGGAGAAAAGTCCGCACATAACCTGTTGTATTGAAACCCCATGCAATTACTATGTTTTATCAACACTCTGAAGTTCCACAGACTACAGAATGCCTCCAGATGTGCTTCGCAAACTACTACTGGTCTTCCATTGAACGATGAAAGCGTAGATAGTTTGAGACATTGCTCCAATGGAGAAAAGTCCGCAAGGTGCCTGTTGTATTCAATCCTGATGCACTTTTTGTGTTTCATCAACACTCTGGATGTCCAGAGATTACAGAATGCTTCCAGATGTGCTTCGGAAACTACTACTGGTCTTCCAGGGAGCGATCAAAAGTCAAAAGGTAGACAGTTTGAGACTTTACTCCCATGGAGAAAAGTCCGCATGGTGTCTGTTGTATTCAATCCCCATGAAATTTCTCTGTTTCATCAACACTCTGAAGGACCACAGATTACAGAACGCCTCCAGATGAGCTTCGGAAACTACTACTGGTCTTCCATGAATCGATCAAAGCGTAGTCAGTTTGAGACATTGCTCCCATGGAGAAAATTCCGCATGGTGACTGTTGAATTGAATCCCGATGCAAATTCTCTCATCAACACTATGAAAGTCCAGAGATTACAGAACGCCTCCAGATGTGCTTCGGAAACTACTACTGGTCTTCCAGGAATCGATCAAAGCGTAGACAGTTTGAGACATTACTCCCATGGAGAAAAGTCCGCATGGTGCCGGTTGTATTCAATCCCGATGAAATTTCGGTGTTCCGTCAAACCCTCTGAAGGACCACAGATTAAAGAACGATTCAAGATGTGCCCCGCAAACTACTACTGGTCTTCCAGGAATCGGTCAAAGCGTAGACAGTTTGAGACATTACTCCCATGGGGAAAAGTCCGCATGGTGCCTGTTGTATTCAATCACGAAACTATTTCTGTGTTTCATGAACACTCTGTAGGTCGACAGATTACAGAATGCCTCCAGATGTACTTCGGGAACTACTACTGGTCGTCCAGGGAACGATCAAAGCGTAGTTTGTTTGAGACATTACTCCCATGGAGTAAAGACCGCATGGTGCCTGTTGCATTCAATCCCGATGTACTTTCTGTGTTTCACCAACTAACTGAAGGTCCACAGATTAAAGATTGCCTCCAGATGTGCTCGGAAAATACTACTGGTCTTCCAGGAATCAATCAAAGCGTAGACAGTTTGAGACATTACTCCCATGGATAAATGTTCGCATGGTGCCTGTTGTATTCAAGCCGATGCAATTTCTGTGTTTCATCAACACTCTGAAAGCCCACAGAATACAGAACGCCTCCAGATGTGCTTCGGAAACGACTACTGGTCCTCCAGGAAACGATCAAAGCGTACACAGTTTGAGACATAACTCCCATGGAGAAAAGGCTGCATGGAGCCTGTTGTATTCAATCCCGTATCAATTTCTGTGCTCCATCAAAACTTCTGAAGGTCCACAGATTACAGAAAGCCTCCAGATGTGCTTCGGAAACTACTACTCGTCTTCCAGGGAACCATTAAAGCGTAGACAGTTTGAGACATTACTCCCATTTGAGGAAAGTCCGCATGGTGCCTATTGTATTCAATCCCAATGCAATTTCTGTATTTCATCAACACTCTGGATGTCAAGGGATTACAATATGCCTCCAGATGTGCTTCGGAAACTACTACTGGTCTTCCAGGGAGCGTTCAAAAGTCAAAAGGTAGACAGTTTGAGACTTTACTCCCATGGAGAAAAGTCCGCACGGTGTCTGTTGTATTCAATCCCCATGCAATTTCTCTGTTTCATCAACACTCTGAAGGACCACAGATAACAGAACGCCTCCAGATGAGCTTCGGAAACTACTACTGCTCTTCCAGGAATCGATCAAAGCGTAGACAGTTTGAGACATTGCTCCCATGGAGAAAAGTCCGCATGGTGCCTGTTGTATTCAATTACGATGCAATTTATGTGTTTCATCAACACTCTGAAGGTCCACAGATTACAGAAAGCCTCCAGATGTGCTTCGGAAACTACTACTCGTCTTCCAGGGAACCATTAAAGCGTAGACAGTTTTAGACATTACTCCCATTTGAGGAAAGTCCGCATGGTGCCTATTGTATTCAATTCCAATGCAATTTCTGTATTTCATCAACACTCTGGATGTCAAGGGATTACAATATGCCTCCAGATGTGCTTCGGAAACTACTACTGGTCTTCCAGGGAGCGATCAAAAGTCAAAAGGTAGACAGTTTGAGACTTTACTCCCATGGAGAAAAGTCAGCATGGTGCCTGTTGTACTCAATCCCGATGCAATTTCTGTGTTTCACCAACTCACTGAGAGACCACAGTTGACAGAACGCCTCAAGATGTGCTTCGGAAACTACAACTGGTCTTCCAGGGAACGATCAAAGCGTAGACAGTTTGAGGCATTACTTCCATGTAGAAAAGTCCGCATGGTGAATGTTGTATTCAATCCCGATGCAATTTCTGTGTTTCATCAACACCCTGAAGGTCCACAGATTACAGAACGCCTCCAGATGTGCTTCGGGAACTACTACTAGTCTTCCAGGAATCGATCAAAGCTTAGCCAGATTAAAGCATTATTCTCAAGGAGAAAAGTCCGCACATAACCTGTTGTATTGAAACCCCATGCAATTACTATGTTTTATCAACACTCTGAAGTTCCACAGACTACAGAATGCCTCCAGATGTGCTTTGCAAACTACTACTGGTCTTCCATTGAACGATGAAAGCGTAGATAGTTTGAGACATTGCTCCAATGGAGAAAAGTCCGCAAGGTGCCTGTTGTATTCAATCCTGATGCACTTTTTGTGTTTCATCAACACTCTGGATGTCCAGAGATTACAGAATGCTTCCAGATGTGCTTCGGAAACTACTACTGGTCTTCCAGGGAGCGATCAAAAGTCAAAAGGTAGACAGTTTGAGACTTTACTCCCATGGAG
Organism: Schistocerca gregaria; assembly: GCF_023897955.1. Classification (NCBI taxonomy): domain Eukaryota; kingdom Metazoa; phylum Arthropoda; class Insecta; order Orthoptera; family Acrididae; genus Schistocerca; species Schistocerca gregaria. Next base: position 38,325,969 of record NC_064929.1, read on the forward strand.
AAAAGTCCACATGGTGTCTGTTGTATTCAATCCCCATGAAATTTCTCTGTTTCATCAACACTCAGAAGGACCACAGATTGCAGAACGCTTCCAGATGAGCTTCGGAAACTACTACTGGTCTTCCATGAATCGATCAAAGCGTAGTCAGTTTGAGACATTGCTCCCATGGAGAAAATTCCGCATGGTGACTGTTGAATTGAATCCCGATGCAAATTCTCTCATCAACACTATGAAAGTCCAGAGATTACAGAACGCCTCCAGATGTGCTTCGGAAACTACTACTGGTCTTCCAGGAATCGATCAAAGCGTAGACAGTTTGAGACATTACTCCCATGGAGAAAAGTCCGCATGGTGCCGGTTGTGTTGAATCCCGATGCAATTTCTGTGTTCCGTCAAACCCTCTGAAGGACCACAGATTAAAGAACGATTCAAGATGTGCCCCGGAAACTACTACTGGTCTTCCAGGAATCGGTCAAAGCGTAGACAGTTTGAGACATTACTCCCATGGAGAAAAGTCCGCATGGTGCCTGTTGTATTCAATCACGAAACTATTTCTGTGTTTCATCAACACTCTGTAGGTCGACAGATTACAGAATGCCTCCAGATGTACTTCGGGAACTACTACTGGTCGTCCAGGGAACGATCAAAGCGTAGTTTGTTTGAGACATTACTCCCATGGAGTAAAGACCGCATGGTGCCTGTTGCATTCAATCCCGATGTAGTTTCTGTGTTTCACCAACTAACTGAAGGTCCACAGATTAAAGATTGCCTCCAGATGTGCTCGGAAAATACTACTGGTCTTCCCGGAATCAATCAAAGCGTAGACAGTTTGAGACATTACTCCCATGGATAAATGTTCGCATGGTGCCTGTTGTATTCAAGCCGATGCAATTTCTGTGTTTCATCAACACTCTGAAAGCCCACAGAATACAGAACGCCTCCAGATGTGCTTCGGAAACGACTACTGGTCCTCCAGGAAACGATCAAAGCGTACGCAGTTTGAGACATAACTCCCTTGGAGAAAAGGCTGCATGGAGCCTGTTGTATTCAATCCCGTATCAATTTCTGTGCTCCATCAAAACTTCTGAAGGTCCACAGATTACAGAAAGCCTCCAGATGTGCTTCGGAAACTACTACTCGTCTTCCAGGGAACCATTAAAGCGTAGACAGTTTGAGACATTACTCCCATTTGAGGAAAGTCCGCATGGTGCCTATTGTATTCAATCCCAATGCAATTTCTGTATTTCATCAACACTCTGGATGTCAAGGGATTACAATATGCCTCCAGATGTGCTTCGGAAACTACTACTGGTCTTCCAGGGAGCGATCAAAAGTCAAAAGGTAGACAGTTTGAGACTTTACTCCCATGGAGAAAAGTCCGCACGGTGTCTGTTGTATTCAATCCCCATGCAATTTCTCTGTTTCATCAACACTCTGAAGGACCACAGATAACAGAACGCCTCCAGATGAGCTTCGGAAACTACTGCTGCTCTTCCAGGAATCGATCAAAGCATAGACAGTTTGAGACATTGCTCCCATGGAGAAAAGTCCGCATGGTGCCTGTTGTATTTAATTACGATGCAATTTATGTGTTTCATCAACACTCTGAAGGTCCACAGATTACAGAATGCCTCCAGATGTGCCCTGGAAACTACTACTGGTCTTCCAGGGAACGATCAAAGCATAGACAGTTTGAGACAATACTCCAATGGAGAAAAGTACGCATGGAGCCTGTTGTCATCAATTCCGATGAAATTTATACTTTTCATCAACATTCTGAAGGTAAACAGATTACAGAATGTCTCCAGATGTGTTCGGAAATTACTACTGGACATCCAGGGAACTATCAAAGCATAGAGATTTTGTGACAATACTCCAATGGGAAAAAGTCCGCATGGTGAATGTTGTATTCAATCCCGATGCAATTTCTGTGTTTCATCAACACTCTGAAGGTGCACATATTAAAGAATGCCTATAGATGTGCTTCGGGAACTACTACTGGTCTTCCAAGGAACGATCAAAGCGTAGACCCTTTGAGACAATACTAACATGAAGAAAATTCCGCATGGTGCCTGTTGTATACAATCCCGATGCAATTTCTGTGTTTCGTCAACACTCTGAAAGTCCACAGATAACAGATCGATTATAGATGTGCTTCGGAAACTACTACTGGTCTTCCAGGTAAGGATCAAAGCATAGACAGTTTGAGACATTACTCCCATGGAGAAAAAACCGCATTTTTCATGTTGTAATCAATCCCGATGCAATTCCTGTGTTTCATCAACACTCTGGAGGTCCACAGATTACAGAATGACTCCAGATATGCTCCGAAAATACTATAGCTCCTCCAGGGAACGATCAAAGCGTAGACAGTTTGAGAGATTACTCCCACTGAGAAAATTCCGCATGGTGCCTGTTGTATTCAATCCCGTTGCAATTTGCTGTTTCATCAACACCCTGAAGGACCACAGATTACAGAACGCCTCCAGATGTGTTTCGGAAACTACTACTGGTCTTCCAGTGAGCGATCAAATGTCAAAAGGTAGACAGTTTGAGACTTTACTCCCATGGAGAAAAGTTCGCACGAAGCCTGTTGTATTCAATCCGATGCAATTTCTGTATTTCATCAACACTCTGAAAGCCCACAGAATACAGAACGCCTCCAGATGTGCTTCGGAAACTACTACTGGTCTTCCAGGAAACGATCAAAGCGTACGCAGATTGAGACATAACTCCCATGGAGAAAAGGCCGCATGGAGCCTGTTGTATTCAATCCCGATGCAATTTCTGTGCTCCATCAAAACCTCTGAAGGTCCACAGATTACAGAATGCGTCCAGATGTGCTTCGGAAACTACTACTGGTCTTCCAGGGAGCGATCAAAAGTCAAAATGTAGACAGTATTATACTATACTCCCATTGAGAAAAGTCGCATGGTGTCTGTTGTATTCAATCCCCATGCAATTTCTCTGTTTCATCAACACTCTGAAAGACCACAGATTACAGAACGCCTCCAGATGAGCTTCGGAAACCACTCTGGTCTTCCAGGAATCGATCAAAGCGTAGACAGTTTGAGACATTACTCCCATGTACAAAAGTCCGCATGGTGCCTGTTGAAGTCAATCCCGATGCAAATTCTCTGTTTCATCAACCCTCTGAAGGTCCACAGATTAAAGAACGCCTACAGATGTGCTTCGGAAACTACTACTGGTCTTCCAGGTATCGATCAAAGCGTAGACTGTTTGAGACGTTACTCTCATGGAGAAAAGTCCGCATGGTGCCTGTTGTATTCAATCCCGATGCAATTTCTGTGTTCCATCAAACCCCGTGAAGGTCCACAGATTACAGAACGGCTCCAGATGTGCTTCGGAAACTACTACTGATCTTCCAGGAATCGATCAAAGCGTAGCCAGATTGAGGCATTATTCCCAAGGAAAAAAGTCCGAATGGTGCCTGTTGTATTGAATCCCCATGCAATTACTATGTTTTATCAAAACTCTGAAGGCCGCTTCCGCATGGTGCCTGTTGAATTGAATCCCGATGCAAATTCTCTCATCAACACTATGAAAGTCCAGAGATTACAGAACGCCTCCAGATGTGCTTCGGAAACTACTACTGGTCTTCCAGGAATCGATCAAAGCGTAGACAGTTTGAGACATTACTCCCATGGAGAAAAGTCCGCATGGTGCCGGTTGTATTCAATCCCGATGCAATTTCTGTGTTCCGTCAAACCCTCTGAAGGACCACAGATTAAAGAACGCCTCAAGATGTGCCCCGGAAACTACTACTGGTCTTCCAGGAATCGGTCAAAGCGTAGACAGATTGAGACATTACTCCCATGGAGCAAAGTCCGCATGGTGCCTGTTGTATTCAATCACGAAACTATTTCTGTGTTTCATCAGCACTCTGAAGGTCCAGAGATTACAGAACGCCAACAGATGTTCTTCAGAAACTACTACTGGTCTTCCAGGAATCGATCAAAGCGTAGACAGTTTGAGACATTACTCCCATTTGAGGAAAGTCCGCATGGTGCCTATTGTATTCAATCCCAATGCAATTTCTGTATTTCATCAACACTCTGGATGTCAAGGGATTACAATATGCCTCCAGATGTGCTTCGGAAACTACTACTGGTCTTCCAGGGAGCGATCAAAAGTCAAAAGGTAGACAGTTTGAGACTTTACTCCCATGGAGAAAAGTCCGCACGGTGTCTGTTGTATTCAATCCCCATGCAATTTCTCTGTTTCATCAACACTCTGAAGGACCACAGAAAACAGAACGCCTCCAGATGAGCTTCGGAAACTACTGCTGCTCTTCCAGGAATCGATCAAAGCATAGACAGTTTGAGACATTGCTCCCATGGAGAAAAGTCCGCATGGTGCCTGTTGTATTTAATTACGATGCAATTTATGTGTTTCATCAACACTCTGAAGGTCCACAGATTACAGAATGCCTCCAGATGTGCCCTGGAAACTACTACTGGTCTTCCAGGGAACGATCAAAGCATAGACAGTTTGAGACAATACTCCAATGGAGAAAAGTACGCATGGAGCCTGTTGTCATCAATTCCGATGAAATTTATACTTTTCATCAACATTCTGAAGGTAAACAGATTACAGAATGTCTCCAGATGTGTTCGGAAATTACTACTGGACATCCAGGGAACTATCAAAGCATAGAGATTTTGTGACAATACTCCAATGGGAAAAAGTCCGCATGGTGAATGTTGTATTCAATCCCGATGCAATTTCTGTGTTTCATCAACACTCTGAAGGTGCACATATTAAAGAATGCCTATAGATGTGCTTCGGGAACTACTACTGGTCTTCCAAGGAACGATCAAAGCGTAGACCCTTTGAGACAATACTAACATGAAGAAAATTCCGCATGGTGCCTGTTGTATACAATCCCGATGCAATTTCTGTGTTTCGTCAACACTCTGGAAGTCCACAGATAACAGATCGATTATAGATGTGCTTCGGAAACTACTACTGGTCTTCCAGGTAAGGATCAAAGCATAGACAGTTTGAGACATTACTCCCATGGAGAAAAAACCGCATTTTTCATGTTGTAATCAATCCCGATGCAATTCCTGTGTTTCATCAACACTCTGGAGGTCCACAGATTACAGAATGACTCCAGATGTGCTCCGAAAATACTATAGCTCCTCCAGGGAACGATCAAAGCGTAGACAGTTTGAGAGATTACTCCCACTGAGAAAATTCCGCATGGTGCCTGTTGTATTCAATCCCGTTGCAATTTGCTGTTTCATCAACACCCTGAAGGACCACACATTACAGAACGCCTCCAGATGTGTTTCGGAAACTACTACTGGTCTTCCAGTGAGCGATCAAATGTCAAAAGGTAGACAGTTTGAGACTTTACTCCCATGGAGAAAAGTTCGCACGAAGCCTGTTGTATTCAATCCGATGCAATTTCTGTATTTCATCAACACTCTGAAAGCCCACAGAATACAGAACGCCTCCAGATGTGCTTCGGAAACTACTACTGGTCTTCCAGGAAACGATCAAAGCGTACGCAGATTGAGACATAACTCCCATGGAGAAAAGGCCGCATGGAGCCTGTTGTATTCAATCCCGATGCAATTTCTGTGTTCCATCAAAACCTCTGAAGGTCCACAGATTACAGAATGCGTCCAGATTTGCTTCGGAAACTACTACTGGTCTTCCAGGGAGCGATCAAAAGTCAAAATGTAGACAGTATTATACTATACTCCCATTGAGAAAAGTCGCATGGTGTCTGTTGTATTCAATCCCCATGCAATTTCTCTGTTTCATCAACACTCTGAAGGACCACAGATTACAGAACGCCTCCAGATGAGCTTCGGAAACCACTCTGGTCTTCCAGGAATCGATCAAAGCGTAGACAGTTTGAGACATTACTCCCATGTACAAAAGTCCGCATGGTGCCTGTTGTAGTCAATCCCGATGCAAATTCTCTGTTTCATCAACCCTCTGAAGGTCCACAGATTAAAGAACGCCTACAGATGTGCTTCGGAAACTACTACTGATCTTCCAGGAATCGATCAAAGCGTAGCCAGATTGAGGCATTATTCCCAAGGAAAAAAGTCCGAATGGTGCCTGTTGTATTGAATCCCCATGCAATTACTATGTTTTATCAAAACTCAGAAGGCCGCTTCCGCATGGTGCCTGTTGAATTGAATCCCGATGAAAATTCTCTCATCAACACTATGAAAGTCCAGAGATTACAGAACGCCTCCAGATGTGCTTCGGAAACTACTACTGGTCTTCCAGGAATCGATCAAAGCGTAGACAGTTTGAGACATTACTCCCATGGAGAAAAGTCCGCATGGTGCCGGTTGTATTCAATCCCGATGCAATTTCTGTGTTCCGTCAAACCCTCTGAAGGACCACAGATTAAAGAACGCCTCAAGATGTGCCCCGGAAACTACTACTGGTCTTCCAGGAATCGGTCAAAGCGTAGACAGATTGAGACATTACTCCCATGGAGAAAAGTCCGCATGGTGCCTGTTGTATTCAATCACGAAACTATTTCTGTGTTTCATCAGCACTCTGAAGGTCCAGAGATTACAGAACGCCAACAGATGTTCTTCAGAAACTACTACTGGTCTTCCAGGAATCGATCAAAGCGTAGTCAGTTTGAGACATTGCTCCCATGGAGAAAAGTCCGCATGGTGCCTGTTGTATTCAATCCCGATGCAATTTCTGTGTTCCATCAAACCCTCTGAAGGACCACAGATTATAGAACGCCTCCAGATGTGTTCCGGAAACTACTACTGGTCTTCCAGGAATCAATCAAAGCGTAGACAGTTTGAGACATTACTCCCATGGATAAATGTACGCATGGTGCCTGTTGTATTCAAGCCGATGCAATTTCTGTGTTTCATCAACACTCTGAAAGCCCACAGAATACAGAACGCCTCCAGATGAGCTTCGGAAACTAATACTGGTCCTCCAGGAAACGATCAAAGCGTAGACAGTTTGAGACATTGCTCCCATGGAGAAAAGTCCGCATGGTGCCTGTTGTATTCAATTACGATGCAATTTATGTGTTTCATCAACACTCTGAAAGTCAACAGATTACAGAAAGCCTCCAGATGTGCTTCGGAAACTACTACTCGTCTTCCAGGGAACCATTAAAGAATAGACAGTTTGAGACATTACTCCCATTTGAGGAAAGTCCGCATGGTGCCTATTGTATTCAATCCCAATGCAATTTCTGTATTTCATCAACACTCTGGATGTCAAGGGATTACAATATGCCTCCAGATGTGCTTCGGAAACTACTACTGGTCTTCCAGGGAGCGATCAAAAGTCAAAAGGTAGACAGTTTGAGACTTTACTCCCATGGAGAGAAGTCAGCATGGTGCCTGTTGTACTCAATCCCGATGCAATTTCTGTGTTTCACCATCTCACTGAGAGACCACAGTTGACAGAACGCTTCAAGATGTGCTTCGGAAACTACAACTGGTCTTCCAGGGAACGATCAAAGCGTAGACAGTTTGAGGCATTACTTCCATGGAGAAAAGTCCGCATGGTGAATGTTGTATTCAATCCCGATGCAAATTCTCTGTTTCATCAACACCCTGAAGGTCCACAGATTACAGAACGCCTCCAGATGTGCTTCGGAAACTACTACTGGTCTTCCAGGAATCGATCAAAGCGTAGCCAGATTGAGGCATTATTCTCAAGGAGAAAAGTCCGCACATAACCTGTTGTATTGAAACCCCATGCAATTACTATGTTTTATCAACACTCTGAAGTTCCACAGACTACAGAATGCCTCCAGATGTGCTTCGCAAACTACTACTGGTCTTCCATTGAACGATGAAAGCGTAGATAGTTTGAGACATTGCTCCAATGGAGAAAAGTCCGCAAGGTGCCTGTTGTATTCAATCCTGATGCACTTTTTGTGTTTCATCAACACTCTGGATGTCCAGAGATTACAGAATGCTTCCAGATGTGCTTCGGAAACTACTACTGGTCTTCCAGGGAGCGATCAAAAGTCAAAAGGTAGACAGTTTGAGACTTTACTCCCATGGAGAAAAGTCCGCATGGTGTCTGTTGTATTCAATCCCCATGAAATTTCTCTGTTTCATCAACACTCTGAAGGACCACAGATTGCAGAACGCCTCCAGATGAGCTTCGGAAACTACTACTGGTCTTCCATGAATCGATCAAAGCGTAGTCAGTTTGAGACATTGCTCCCATGGAGAAAATTCCGCATGGTGACTGTTGAATTGAATCCCGATGCAAATTCTCTCATCAACACTATGAAAGTCCAGAGATTACAGAACGCCTCCAGATGTGCTTCGGAAACTACTACTGGTCTTCCAGGAATCGATCAAAGCGTAGACAGTTTGAGACATTACTCCCATGGAGAAAAGTCCGCATGGTGCCGGTTGTATTCAATCCCGATGCAATTTCTCTGTTCCGTCAAACCCTCTGAAGGACCACAGATTAAAGAACGATTCAAGATGTGCCCCGGAAACTACTACTGGTCTTCCAGGAATCGGTCAAAGCGTAGACAGTTTGAGACATTACTCCCATGGAGAAAAGTCCGCATGGTGCCTGTTGTATTCAATCACGAAACTATTTCTGTGTTTCATCAACACTCTGTAGGTCGACAGATTACAGAATGCCTCCAGATGTACTTCGGGAACTACTACTGGTCGTCCAGGGAACGATCAAAGCGTAGTTTGTTTGAGACATTACTCCCATGGAGTAAAGACCGCATGGTGCCTATTGCATTTCATCCCGATGTAGTTTCTGTGTTTCACCAACTAACTGAAGGTCCACAGATTAAAGATTGCCTCCAGATGAGCTCGGAAAATACTACTGGTCTTCCCGGAATCAATCAAAGCGTAGACAGTTTGAGACATTACTCCCATGGATAAATGTTCGCATGGTGCCTGTTGTATTCAAGCCGATGCAATTTCTGTGTTTCATCAACACTCTGAAAGCCCACAGAATACAGAACGCCTCCAGATGTGCTTCGGAAACGACCACTGGTCCTCCAGGAAACGATCAAAGCGTACGCAGTTTGAGACATAACTCCCATGGAGAAAAGGCTGCATGGAGCCTGTTGTATTCAATCCCGTATCAATTTCTGTGCTCCATCAAAACTTCTGAAGGTCCACAGATTACAGAAAGCCTCCAGACGTGCTTCGGAAACTACTACTCGTCTTCCAGGGAACCATTAAAGCGTAGACAGTTTGAGACATTACTCCCATTTGAGGAAAGTCCGCATGGTGCCTATTGTATTCAATCCCAATGCAATTTCTGTATTTCATCAACACTCTGGATGTCAAGGGATTACAATATGCCTCCAGATGTGCTTCGGAAACTACTACTGGTCTTCCAGGGAGCGATCAAAAGTCAAAAGGTAGACAGTTTGAGACTTTACGCCCATGGAGAAAAGTCCGCACGGTGTCTGTTGTATTCAATCCCCATGCAATTTCTCTGTTTCATCAACACTCTGAAGGACCACAGATAACAGAACGCCTCCAGATGAGCTTCGGAAACTACTACTGCTCTTCCAGGAATCGATCAAAGCGTAGACAGTTTGAGACATTGCTCCCATGGAGAAAAGTCCGCATGGTGCCTGTTGTATTCAATTACGATGCAATTTATGTGTTTCATCAACACTCTGAAGGTCCACAGATTACAGAATGCCTCCAGATGTGCCCTGGAAACTACTACTGGTCTTCCAGGGAACGATCAAAGCATAGACAGTTTGAGACAATACTCCAATGGAGAAAAGTACGCATGGAGCCTGTTGTCATCAATTCCGATGAAATTTCTACTTTTCATCAACATTCTGAAGGTAAACAGATTACAGAATGTCTCCAGATGTGTTCGGAAATTACTACTGGACATCCAGGGAACTATCAAAGCATAGAGATTTTGTGACAATACTGCAATGGGAAAAAGTCCGCATGGTGCCTGTAGTATTCAATCCCGATGCAATTTCTGTGTTTCATCAACACTCTGAAGGTGCACATATTAAAGAATGCCTATAGATGTGCTTCGGGAACTACTACTGGTCTTCCAAGGAACGATCAAAGCGTAGACCCTTTGAGACATTACTAACATGAAGAAAATTCCGCATGGTGCCTGTTGTATACAATCCCGATGCAATTTCTGTGTTTCGTCAACACTCTGAAAGTCCACAGATAACAGATCGATTATAGATGTGCTTCGGAAACTACTACTGGTCATCCAGGTAAGGATCAAAGCATAGACAGTATGAGACATTACTCCCATGGAGAAAAAACCGCATTTTTCATGTTGTAATCAATCCCGATGCAATTCCTGTGTTTCATCAACACTCTGGAGGTCCACAGATTACAGAATGAGTCCAGATGTGCTCCGAAAATACTATAGCTCCTCCAGGGATCGATCAAAGCGTAGACAGTTTGAGAGATTACTCCCACTGAGAAAATTCCGCATGGTGCCTGTTGTATTCAATCCCGTTGCAATTTGCTGTTTCAACAACACGCTGAAGGACCACAGATTACAGAACGCCTCCAGATGTGTTTCGGAAACTACTACTGGTCTTCCAGTGAGCGATCAAAAGTCAAAAGGTAGACAGTTTGAGACTTTACTCCCATGGAGAAAAGTTCGCATGAAGCCTGTTGTATTCAATCCGATGCAATTTCTGTATTTCATCAACACTCTGAAAGCCCACAGAATACAGAACGCCTCCAGATGTGCTTCGGAAACTACTACTGGTCTTCCGGGAAACGATCAAAGCGTACGCAGATTGAGACATAACTCCCATGGAGAAAAGGCCGCATGGAGCCTGTTGTATTCAATCCCGATGCAATTTCTGTGCTCCATCAAAACCTCTGAAGGTCCACAGATTACAGAATGCGTCAAGATGTGCTTCGGAAACTACTACTGGTCTTCCAGGGAGCGATCAAAAGTCAAAATGTAGACAGTATTATACTATACTCCCATTGAGAAAAGTCGCATGGTGTCTGTTGTATTCAATCCCCATGCAATTTCTCTGTTTCATCAACACTCTGAAGGGCCACAGATTATAGAACGCCTCCAGATGAGCTTCGGAAACTACTCTGGTCTTCCAGGAATCGATCAAAGCGTAGACAGTTTGAGACATTACTCCCATGTACAAAAGTCCGCATGGTGCCTGTTGTAGTCAATCTCGATGCAAATTCTCTGTTTCATCAACCCTCTGAAGGTCCACAGATTACAGAACGCCTACAGATGTGCTTCGGAAACTACTACTGGTCTTCCAGGAATCGATCAAAGCGTAGACTGTTTGAGACGTTACTCTCATGGAGAAAAGTCCGCATGGTGCCTGTTGTATTCAATCCCGATGCAATTTCTGTGTTCCATCAAACCCTCTGAAGGTCCACAGATTACAGAACGGCTCCAGATATGCTTCGGAAACTACTACTGGTCTTCCAGTAATCGATCAAAGCGTAGCCAGATTGAGGCATTATTCCCAAGGAAAAAAGTCCGAATGGTGCCTGTTGTATTGAATCCCCATGCAATTACTATGTTTTATCAAAACTCTGAAGGTCCACAGATTACAGAACGACGCCAGATGTGCTTCGGAAACTTCTACCGGTCTTCCAGGGAACGATCAAAGGGTAGTCATATTGAGGCATTATTCCCAAAAAGAAAAGTCCTAATGGTGTTGTTTTCAATCCCTATGCAATTATTATGTTTTAGCAACACTCTGAAGGTCCACAGAATACAGAACGCTTACACATGTGCTTCTGAAAGTACTACTGGTCTTCACGGGAACGATCAAGGCGAAGACAGTTTGAGACATTATTCCCAATGGAGAAAAGTCCGCATGGTGCCTATTGTAATCAATCCCGATGCACTTTCTGTGTTTCACCAACACTCTGAAGGTCCACAGATTACAGAATGCCTCCAGATGTGCTAGGAAAATACTACCGGTCTTACAGGAATCGATAAAAGCGTAGAGAGTTTCAGACATTACTCCCATGGAGAAAAGTCCGCATGGTGCCCATTGTATTCAATCCGGATGCAATATCTGTATTCACAAACACTCTCAATGTCCACAGATTACACTACGCCACCAGATGTGCTTCGGAAACTACAACTTTTCTTCCAGGAACGATCAAAGCTTTGGCAGATTGAGACATTACTCAAATGGGGAAAAGTACGCATGGAGCCTGTTGTATTCAATTCCGATGCAATTTCTGTGTTTCATCAACACTCTGAAAGTCAACAAATTACAGAACGCAACCAGATGTGCTTCGGAACTACTACAGGTCTTCCAGTGAACGATCAAAGCATAGACAGTTTGAGACATTACTCCCATGGAGAAAAGTCCGCATGGTGCCTATTGTATTCAATTTCCGATGCAATTTCAGTGTTTCATTAACACACTGAAGGACCACAAGTTACAGATCGCCTCCAAATGTGCTACTCAAACTACTACTGGTCTTCCAGGGAACGATCAAAGCGTAGACAGTTTCGGACATTAGATATATAAAGAAAAGTCCGCATGGTGCCTGTTGTAATCACTCCCGAAGCAATATAAGATATTCATCAACACTCTGATGGTCCACAGATTACAGAATGCCTCCAGATGTGCTTCGTAAACTACTACTGGTCTTCCAGGGAACGATCACAGCGTAGACATTTTGAGACATTACTCCCATGGAGAAAATTCCGCATGGTGCCTGTTGTATTCAATCTAGCTGCAATCTCTGTGTATCATCAACAATCTGTAGGTCCACAGATTACAGAGTGCCTTCAGATGTGCTTCGGAATCTACTACTGGTCTTCCAGGAATCGAACAAAGCGTAGACAGTTTGAGACATTACTCCCATGGAGAAAAGTCCGCATGCTGATTATTGTATTCAATTTCCGATTCAATTTCAGTGTTTCAGCAACACTCTGAAGCACCACAAATTACAGATGACCTCCAAATGTGCTTCGCAAGCTACTACTGGTTTTCCAGGGAACGATCAATGCGTAGACAGTTTCAGACATTACTCCTACGGAGAAATGTCCACATGGTGCCTGTTGTATTCAATCCAGATGCAATTTCTGTGTTTCATCCACACTCTGAAGGTCCCCAGATTACAGAATGCCCTTAAATGTGCTTCAGAAACTACTACTGGTCTTCCAGGGAACGATCAAAGGGTTGACTGTTTGAGATATTTATCCCATGGAGAAAAGTCCGCATGGTGCCAGTTTGAGATATTTCTCCCATGGAGAAAAGTCCGCATGGTGCCTGTGGTCATCCCTCCCGATGCAATTTGTGCGTTTCGTCACACTCTGCAAGTCCACAGATTACAGAATGCCTCCAGATGTTCTTCAGAATCTACTACTGGTCTTCCAGGAATCAATCAAAGCGTAGATAGTTTCAGACATTACTCCCCTGGAGAAAAGTCACATGTTGCCTGTTATAATAACTCCCGATGACATTTCAGTGTTTCATCAACACTCTGATGGTCGACAGATTACAGAATACCTCTAGATGAACTTCGGTAACTACTACTAGTCTTCCACTGAACAATCAAAGCGTAAACAGTTTGAGACATTACTCTTATGTAGAAAAGTCCGCATGGTGACTGTTGCATTTAATCCCGATGCATTTTCTGTGTTACATCAACACTCTGTAGGTCCACAGATTACAGATCGATACCTGATGAGCTTCGGAAACTACTACGGGTCTTCCAGGAAACGAGCACAACGTAGGCGGTTTGAGACATTACTCCCAAGGAGAAACGTCCGCATGGTGCCTGTTGTATTCAATACCGATGCAATTTCTGTGTTTCAACCACACTCTGAAGGTCCCCAACCTACAGAATGCCTCCAGATGTGCTTCGGAAACTACTACTGGTCTTCCAGGATTCGATCTAAGCATAGACAGTTCGAGACATTACTCCCATTTGGAAAACTCCGCATGGTGCCTGTTGCATTTAATCCCGATGCTTTTTCTGTGTTTCACCAACACTCTGAAGGTCTACAGACTACAGAATGTCTTTAAATGTGCTTCGGAACTACTACTGGTCTTCCAGGGAACGATGAAAGCGTTGACAGTTTCAGACATTACTCCCATGGAGAAATGTAAACATTGTGCCTGTTGTATACAATCCCGATGCAATTTCTCTGTTTCATCAACACTCCGAAGGTCCACAGATTGCAGAACGCCTCCAGATGTGCTTCGGGAAATACTACTGGTGTTCCAGGAATTTATCAATGCGTAGACAGTTTGAAAAATTACTTCCATGGAGAAAAGTCCGCATGGTGCCTGTTGTATTCAATCACAATGGAATTTCCGGCAGAACGCCACCAGATGTGCTTCGGAAGCTACAACTGGTCTTCCAGGGAACGATCAAAGCTTAGGCATATTGAGACAGTACTACCAATGGGGAAAAGTACGCATAGAACTTGTTGTATTCAAACCCGATGGAATTTCTGTGTTTCATAAACACTCTGAAGGTCCACAAATTACAGAACGCCTCCAGATGTGCTTCGGAAACTACTACTGGTCTTCCAGGGAACGATCAAAGCATAGACAATTTTAGACAATACTCCAATGGAGAAAAGTACTCATGGAGCCTGTTGTACTCAATTCCGATGCAATTTCTATGTTTCATCAACCCTCTGAATTTCCACAGATTACAAAATGCCTCTAGATGTGCATCGGGAACTAATGCTGATCTTCCAGGAATCGATTAAAGGGTGGACAGTTTGAGACATTACTCCCATGGAGAAAAGTTTGCATTGTGCCTGTAGTATTCAATCAAGATGAAATTTCTGTGTTTCTTCAACACTCTGAAGGTCCACAGATTAAAGAATGCCTTCAGATTTACTTCGGGAACTACTACTGGTCTTCCAGGGAACGATCAAAGCATAGACATTTTGAGACAATACTCCTTTGGAGAAAAGTCCGCATGCTGCTTGTTGTAATCAATCACGATGAGATTTCTGTGTTTCATCAACACTCTGAAGGTCCACAGATTAAAGAATGCCTCCAGATTTACTTCGGGAACTACTACTGGTCTTCCAGGGAACGATCAAAGCATAGACATTTTGAGACAATACTCCTTTGGAGAAAAGTCCGCATGGTGCTTGTTGTAATCAATCACGATGAAATTTCTGTGTTTCATCAACACTCTGAAGGTCCACAGATTACAGAATGCTTCCAGATGTGCTACGGCAACTACAACGAGTCTTCCAGGGAACGATCCTATCGTAGACATTTTGAGACAATACTCCCATATAGAACAGTCCGCATGGTGCCTGTTGCATTTAATCCCGATGCAATTTCTGTGTTTCATCAACACTCTGACGTTCCACAGATTATAGAATGCCTCTAGATATGCATCGGAAACTATGACTGGTCTTTCCGGAACCGTCAAAGCCTAGTCAGTTTGAGACATTAATCCTTTGGAGAAAAGTCCACATGGTGCCTGTTGTAATCAATCACGATGCAATTTCTGTGTTCCATCAACACTCTGAAGGTCCATAGATTACAGAACGAAACCAGATGTGCTTCGGAAACTACTACCGGTCTTCCAGGTAACGATCAAAGCCTAGCCAGATTGAGGCATTATTCCCAAGGAGAAGTGTACGCATGGTGCCTGTTGTATTGAATCCCCATGCAATTACTATGTTTTATCAACACTCTGAAGGTCCACATATTACAGAACGCTTACTCATGTTCTTCAGAAACTACTACTGGTCTTCCCGGTAACGATCAAAGTGAAGACAATTTGAGACAATACTCTCATGGAGAAAAGTCCGCATGGTACCTGTTGTATTCAATCTCGATGCAATTCCTGTGTATCATCAACTCACTGAAGGTCCACAGATAACAGATCGCTTCCAGATGTTCTTCGGAAACTACTACTGGGCTTCCAGGGAACGATCAAAACCTAGGCAGTTTGAGACATTACTCCCATTGGAGAAAAGTCAGTTTGGTGCCTATTGTATTCACTCCCGATGGAATTTCTGTGTTTCATCAACAGTATGACGGTCCACAGATTAGAGAATGCCTCCAGATTTGCTTCGGAATCTACTACTGGTCTTCCAGAAATCAATCAAAGCGTAGAAAGTTTGAGACATTACTCCCATGGAGAAAAGTCTGCATTGTGCTTGTTGTTTTCAATCCCGATGCAATTTGTCAGGTTCTTCAAAATTCTGAAGGTCTACAGATTACAGAACACCTCCAGATGTGCCTCGGAAACTACTACTGGTCTTCCAGGAATCGATCAAAGTGTACACAGCTTAAAACATTACTCCCATGGAGAAAAGTACGCATGGTGCCTGTTGTATACAATCCCGATGCATATTCTCTGTTTCATCAACACTCCGAAGGTCCACAGATTGCAGAACGCCTCCAGATGTGCTTCGGGAAATACTACTGGTCTCCCAGGAATTTATCAATGCGTAGACTGTTTGAGACATTACTTCCATGGAGAAAAGTCCGCATGGTGCCTGTTGTATTCAATCCCGATGGAATTTCCGGCAGAACGCCACCAGATGTGCTTAGAAAGCTACTACTGGTCATCCAGGAAACGATCAAATCGTAGGCAGATTGAGACATTACTCCCAATGGGGAAAAGTACGCATAGAACCTGTTGTATTCAATCCCGATGGAATTTCTGTGTTTCATAAACACTCTGAAGGTCCACAAATTACAGAACGCCTGCAGATGTGCTTCGGAAACTACTAATGGTCTTCCAGGGAACAATCAAAGCATAGACAATTTTAGACAATACTCCAATGGAGAAAAATACCCATGGAGATTGTTGTATTCAATTGCGATGAAATTTCTATGTTTCATCAACACTCTAAAGGTCCAAAGTTTACAGAATGCCTCCAGATGTGATCGGAAATTACTACTGGACTACCAGGGAACGATCAAAGCATAGACATTTTCAGACAATACTCCTTTGGAGAAAAGTCCGCATGGTGCTTGTTGTAATCAATCACGATGAAATTTCTGTGTATCATCAACACTCTGAAGGTCCACATATTACAGAACGGCTCGACATGTGCTACAGAAACTACAACGAGTCTTCCAGGGAACGATCATATCGTAGACAGTTTGAGACAATACTCCCATATAGAAAAGTCCGCATGGTGCCTGTTCTATTCAATCCCGATGCAATTTCTGTGTTTCATTACACTCTGAAGGTCCACAGACTACAGAATGCCTCCAGATGTGTTTCGGAATCTACTACAGGTCTTTCCGGAATCGTCAAAGCCTAGACAGTTTCAGACATTACTCCATTGGAAAGAAGTCCGCATGGTGCCTGTTGTAATCAATCACGATTCAATTTCTGTAATTCATCAACACTCTGAAGGTACACAGATTACGGATGCCTCCAGATTTGTTTCGGAAACTACTACTGGTCTTCCGGGAATCAATCAAAGCGTAGAAAGTTTGAGACATTACTCCCATGGAGAAAGGTCTGCATTGTGCTTGTTGTGTTCAATCCCGATGCAATTTCTGTGTTTCATCAACACTCTCAAGTTTCACAGATTACAGAATGCCTCCAGATGTGCTTCGGAAACTACTACTGGTCTTCTAGGGAACGATCAAAGCGTTGACAGTTTGAGACATTACTCCCATGGAGAAAAGTCCGCATGGTGCCTGTTGTATTCAATCCCGCTGCAATCTCTGTATTTCACAAAGAATCTGAAGGTCCACAGATTACAGAGTGCCTCCAGATGTGCTTCGGTATCTACTACTGGCCTTCCATTAATCGATTAAAGCGTAGACAGTTTGAGACATTATTCATATGGATAAAAGTCCGCATGGTGCGTGTTGTATTCAATCCCGACGCAATTTCTATGTTTCATCAACACTCTGAAGGTCCACAGATTACAGAACGGCTCGACATGTGCTACGGAAACTACAAAGGGTCTTCCAGGGAACGATCATATAGTAGACAATTTCAGACAATACTACCATATACAAAAGTCCGCATGGTGCCTCTTTTATTCAATCCCGATGCAATTTCTGTGTTTCATCAACACTCTGAAGGTCCACAGATTACAGAATGCATTCAGATGTGTTTCGCAATCTACTACTGGTCTTTCCGGAATCGTCAAAGCCTAGACAGTTTGAGACATTACTCCATTGGAGAGAAGTCCGCATGGTGCCTGTTGTAATGAAT
Organism: Schistocerca gregaria; assembly: GCF_023897955.1. Lineage (NCBI taxonomy): Eukaryota > Metazoa > Arthropoda > Insecta > Orthoptera > Acrididae > Schistocerca > Schistocerca gregaria. The sequence continues at coordinate 38,344,115 of NC_064929.1, forward strand.
CACGATTCAATTTCTGTAATTCATCAACACACTGTAGGTCCACAGATTACAGATCGATTCCTGATGAGCTTCGGAAACTGCTACTGGTCTTCCAGGAATCGATCAAACCGTAGACAGTTTGAGACATAACTCCCATGGAGAAAAGTCCGCATGCTGCCTATTGTATTCCATTTCCGATACATTGTCTGTGTTTCATCAACACTCTGAAGCTCCACAGATTACAGAATGCCTCCAGATATGCTTCGGAAACTACTACTGGTCTTTCCGGAATCGTGAAACCGTAGACAGTTTGAGACATTACTCCTTTGGAGAAAGGTCCGCTAGTTGCCTGTTGTAATCAATCTCGATGAAATTTCTGTGCTTCATCAACACTATGAAGGTAGACAGAATACAGAATGCTTCCAGATGTGCTTCGGAAACTGCTACTAGTCTTCCAAGGAACGATCAAAGCGTAAACAGATTGAGACATTACTTCCATGTAGAAAAGTCCGCATGGTGCCTGTCGTATTCAATGCCGATGCAATTTCTTTGTTTCATCAACCCTCTGAATTTCCACAGATTACAAAATGCCTCTAGATGTGCTTCGGAAACTAATGCTGGTCTTCCAGGAATCGATTAAAGATTGGAAAGTTTGAGACATTACTCCCATGGAGAAAATTCTGCATTGTGCCTGTCGTTTTCAATCCCGATCCAATTTCTGTGTTACATCAACACTCTGAAGGTGCACAGATTACAGAATGCCTCCAGATGTGCTTCGGAAACTACTACTGGTCTTCCAGGGAACGATCACAGCGTAGACTCTTTGAGACATTTCTCCAATGGAGAAAAGTACTCATGGTGCCTGTTGTATTCAATCCCGGTGGCAATTTTTGTGTTTCATCAACACTCTGTAGGTCCACAGATTACAGATCGATTCCTGATGAGCTTCGGAAACTACTACTGGTCTTCCAGGTAACGAGCACAGCGTTGGCGGTTTGAGACTTTACTCCCAAGGAGAAACGTCCGCATGGTGCTTGTTGTAATCAATCACGATGAAATTTCTGTGTATCATCAACACTCTGAAGGTCCACATATTACAGAACGGCTCGACATGTGCTACAGAAACTACAACGAGTCTTCCAGGGAACGATCATATCGTAGACAGTTTGAGACAATACTCCCATATAGAAAAGTCCGCATGGTGCCTGTTCTATTCAATCCCGATGCAATTTCTGTGTTTCATTACACTCTGAAGGTCCACAGACTACAGAATGCCTCCAGATGTGTTTCGGAATCTACTACAGGTCTTTCCGGAATCGTCAAAGCCTAGACAGTTTCAGACATTACTCCATTGGAAAGAAGTCCGCATGGTGCCTGTTGTAATCAATCACGATTCAATTTCTGTAATTCATCAACACTCTGAAGGTACACAGATTACGGATGCCTCCAGATTTGTTTCGGAAACTACTACTGGTCTTCCGGGAATCAATCAAAGCGTAGAAAGTTTGAGACATTACTCCCATGGAGAAAGGTCTGCATTGTGCTTGTTGTGTTCAATCCCGATGCAATTTCTGTGTTTCATCAACACTCTCAAGTTTCACAGATTACAGAATGCCTCCAGATGTGCTTCGGAAACTACTACTGGTCTTCTAGGGAACGATCAAAGCGTTGACAGTTTGAGACATTACTCCCATGGAGAAAAGTCCGCATGGTGCCTGTTGTATTCAATCCCGCTGCAATCTCTGTATTTCATAAAGAATCTGAAGGTCCACAGATTACAGAGTGCCTCCAGATGTGCTTCGGTATCTACTACTGGCCTTCCATTAATCGATTAAAGCGTAGACAGTTTGAGACATTATTCATATGGATAAAAGTCCGCATGGTGCGTGTTGTATTCAATCCCGACGCAATTTCTATGTTTCATCAACACTCTGAAGGTCCACAGATTACAGAACGGCTCGACATGTGCTACGGAAACTACAAAGGGTCTTCCAGGGAACGATCATATAGTAGACAATTTCAGACAATACTACCATATACAAAAGTCCGCATGGTGCCTCTTTTATTCAATCCCGATGCAATTTCTGTGTTTCATCAACACTCTGAAGGTCCACAGATTACAGAATGCATTCAGATGTGTTTCGCAATCTACTACTGGTCTTTCCGGAATCGTCAAAGCCTAGACAGTTTGAGACATTACTCCATTGGAGAGAAGTCCGCATGGTGCCTGTTGTAATGAATCACGATTCAATTTCTGTAATTCATCAACACACTGTAGGTCCACAGATTACAGATCGATTCCTGATGAGCTTCGGAAACTGCTACTGGTCTTCCAGGAATCGATCAAACCGTAGACAGTTTGAGACATAACTCCCATGGAGAAAAGTCCGCATGCTGCCTATTGTATTCCATTTCCGATACATTGTCTGTGTTTCATCAACACTCTGAAGCTCCACAGATTACAGAATGCCTCCAGATATGCTTCGGAAACTACTACTGGTCTTTCCGGAATCGTGAAACCGTAGACAGTTTGAGACATTACTCCTTTGGAGAAAGGTCCGCTAGTTGCCTGTTGTAATCAATCTCGATGAAATTTCTGTGCTTCATCAACACTATGAAGGTAGACAGAATACAGAATGCTTCCAGATGTGCTTCGGAAACTGCTACTAGTCTTCCAAGGAACGATCAAAGCGTAAACAGATTGAGACATTACTTCCATGTAGAAAAGTCCGCATGGTGCCTGTCGTATTCAATGCCGATGCAATTTCTTTGTTTCATCAACCCTCTGAATTTCCACAGATTACAAAATGCCTCTAGATGTGCTTCGGAAACTAATGCTGGTCTTCCAGGAATCGATTAAAGATTGGAAAGTTTGAGACATTACTCCCATGGAGAAAATTCTGCATTGTGCCTGTCGTTTTCAATCCCGATCCAATTTCTGTGTTACATCAACACTCTGAAGGTGCACAGATTACAGAATGCCTCCAGATGTGCTTCGGAAACTACTACTGGTCTTCCAGGGAACGATCACAGCGTAGACTCTTTGAGACATTTCTCCAATGGAGAAAAGTACTCATGGTGCCTGTTGTATTCAATCCCGGTGGCAATTTTTGTGTTTCATCAACACTCTGTAGGTCCACAGATTACAGATCGATTCCTGATGAGCTTCGGAAACTACTACTGGTCTTCCAGGTAACGAGCACAGCGTTGGCGGTTTGAGACTTTACTCCCAAGGAGAAACGTCCGCATGGTGCCTGTTGTATTCAATACCGATGCAATTTCTGTGTTTCAACCACACTCTGAAGGTCCCCAACCTACAGAATGCCTCCAGATGTGCTTCGGAAACTACTACTGGTCTTCCAGGATTCGATCTAAGCATAGACAGTTCGAGACATTACTCCCATTTGGAAAACTCCGCATGGTGCCTGTTGCATTTAATCCCGATGCTTTTTCTGTGTTTCACCAACACTCTGAAGGTCTACAGACTACAGAATGTCTTTAAATGTGCTTCGGAACTACTACTGGTCTTCCAGGGAACGATGAAAGCGTTGACAGTTTGAGATGTTACTCCCATGGAGAAAAGTCAGCATCGTGCCTGTTGTGTTCAATCCCTCTGCAATTTCTGTGTTTCATCAACAATCTGAAGCTCCACAGATTACAGAATGCCTCCAGATATGCTTCGGAAACTACTACTGGTCTTTCCGGAATCGTGAAACCGTAGACAGTTTGAGACATTACTCCTTTGGAGAAAGGTCCGCTAGTTGCCTGTTGTAATCAATCTCGATGAAATTTCTGTGCTTCATCAACACTATGAAGGTAGACAGAATACAGAATGCTTCCAGATGTGCTTCGGAAACTGCTACTAGTCTTCCAAGGAACGATCAAAGCGTAAACAGATTGAGACATTACTTCCATGTAGAAAAGTCCGCATGGTGCCTGTCGTATTCAATGCCGATGCAATTTCTTTGTTTCATCAACCCTCTGAATTTCCACAGATTACAAAATGCCTCTAGATGTGCTTCGGAAACTAATGCTGGTCTTCCAGGAATCGATTAAAGATTGGAAAGTTTGAGACATTACTCCCATGGAGAAAATTCTGCATTGTGCCTGTCGTTTTCAATCCCGATCCAATTTCTGTGTTACATCAACACTCTGAAGGTGCACAGATTACAGAATGCCTCCAGATGTGCTTCGGAAACTACTACTGGTCTTCCAGGGAACGATCACAGCGTAGACTCTTTGAGACATTTCTCCAATGGAGAAAAGTACTCATGGTGCCTGTTGTATTCAATCCCGGTGGCAATTTTTGTGTTTCATCAACACTCTGTAGGTCCACAGATTACAGATCGATTCCTGATGAGCTTCGGAAACTACTACTGGTCTTCCAGGTAACGAGCACAGCGTTGGCGGTTTGAGACTTTACTCCCAAGGAGAAACGTCCGCATGGTGCCCGTTGTATTCAATACCGATGCAATTTCTGTGATTCACCAACACGCTGAAGGTCCACAGATTACAGAATGCCTCCTGTTATGCTTCGGAAATTACTACTAGTCTTTCCGCAATCGTCCTTCTAGGGAACGATCAAAGCGTTGACAGTTTGAGACGATACTCCCACGGAGAAAAGTCAGCATGGTGCCTTTTGTAATCAATCCCGCTACTATTTCTGTGTTTCATCAACAATCTGAAGGTCCACAGATTACAGAGTGCCTCCAGATGTGCTTCGGAATCTACTACTGGTCTTCCAGGAATCGATCTAAGCATAGACAGTTTGCGACATTACTCCCATGTAGTAGACACCACATGGTGCCTGTCGTATTCAATGCCGATGCAATTTCTTTGTATCATGAAACCTCTGAATTTCATCAAATTACAAAATGCCTCTAGATGTGCTTCGGAAACTAATGCTGGTCGTCCAGGAATCGATTAAAGGGTGGACAGTTTGAGACATTACTCCCATGGAGAAAAGTCTGCATTGTGCCTGTTGTTTTCAATCCCGATGCAATTTCTGTGTTACATCAACACTCTGAAGGTCCACAGATTACAGAATGCCTCCAGGTGTGCTTCGGTATCTACTATTAGTCATCCAGGAATCGATCAAAGCGTAGACAGTTTGAGCCGTTACTAACATGGAGAAAGTCGGTATGGTGCCTATTGTATTCAATTTCCGATGCAATTTCAGTGTTTCATCAACACACTGAAGGACCACAAATTACAGATCGCCTCCAAATGTGCTTCGCAAACTTCTACTGGTCTTCCAGGGAACGATCAAAGCATAGACAGTTTGAGACATTATTCCCATGGAGAAAAGTCCGCATGCTGCCTATTGTATTCAATTTCCGATGCAATTTCTATGTTTCATGAACACTCCGAAGGTCCACAGATTACAGAGCGCCTACACATGTGCTTCGGATACAATTACTGGTCTCCCAGGGAACGATCAAAGCGAAGACAGTTCAAGACAATACTCCCAATAGGAAAAGTCCGCGTGGTGACAGTTGCATTTAATCCCGATGCAACTTCTGTGTTTCATCAACACTCTGAAGGTCCACAGATTACAGAATGCCACCTGATATGCTTCGGAAATTACTACTGGTCTTTCCGCAATCGTCAAAGCGTAGACAGTTTGAGACATTACTCCTTTCGAGAAAGTTCCGCAAGTTGCCTGTTGTAATCAATCTCGATGAAATTTCTGTGTTTCATCAACACTCTGAAGGTCCACAGATTACAGAATGCTTCCAGGTGTGCTTCGGAATCTGCTACTAGTCTTCCAGACAACGACCAAAGCGTAAACAGATTGAGACATTACTCCCATGTAGAAAACACCGCATGGTGCCTGTCGTATTCAATGCCGATGCAATTTCTTTGTTTCATCAACCCTCTGAATTTCCGCAGATTACAAAATCCCTCTAGATGAGCTTCGGAAACTAATGCTGGTCGTCCAGGAATCGATTAAAGGGTGGACAGTTTGAGACATTACTCCCATGGAGAAAAGTCTGCATTGTGCTTGTTGTATTCAATCCCGATGCAATTTCTGTGTTTCATCAACACTCTGAAGTTTCACAGATTACAGAATGCCTCCAGTTGTGCTTCGGAAACTACTACTGGTCTTCCACGGAACGATCAAAGCGTTGACAGTTTGAGACAATACTCCCACGGAGAAAAGTCAGCATGGTGCCTGTTGTATTCAATCCCGCAGCAATCTCTGTGTTTCATCAACAATCTGAAGGTCCACAGATTACAGAGTGCCTCCAGATATGCTTCGGAATCTACTACTGGTCTTCCAGGAATCGATCTAAGCATAGACAGTTCAAGACATTACTCCGATTTGGAAAACTCCGCATGGTGCCTGTTGCATTTAATCCGGATGGTTTTTCTGTGTTTCACCAACACTCTGAAGGACAACAGACTACAGAATGCCTTCAAATGTGCTTCGGAACTACTACTGGTCTTCCAGGGAACGATCAAAACGTTGACAGTTTGAGACATTTCTCCCATGGAGAAAAGTCCGCATGGTGCCTGTGGTAATCACTCCCGATGCAATTTCTGCGTTTCATCAACACTCTGCAAGTTTACAGAATACAGAATGCCTCCAGATGTGCTTCGGAATATACTACTGGTCTTCCAGGTATCAATCAAAGCTTAGGCAGTTTCAGTCATTACTCCCATGGAGAAAAGTCCGCATGCTGAATATTGTATTCAATCCAGATGCAATTTCTGTGTTTCATCCACACTCGGAAGTTCCCCAGATTACAGAGTGCCTTTAAATGAGCTTCAGAAACTACTACTGGTCTTCCAGGGAACAATCAAAGCGTTGACAGTTTGAGACATTTCTCCCATGGAGAAAATTCCGCATGGTGCCTGTGGTAATCACTCCCGATGCAATTTCTGCGTTTCATCAACACTCTGCAAGTTTACAGATACAGAATGCCTCCAGATGTACTTCGGAATGTACTACTGGTCTTCCAGGAATCAATCAAAGCGTAGGCAGTTTCAGACATTACTCCCATGGAGAAAAGTTCGCATGGTGCCTGTTGTAATCTCTCCCGATGCCATATCAGTGTTTCATCAACACTCTGATGGTCCACAGATTACAGAATACCTCCAGATGAGCTTCGGTAACTACTACTGGTCTTCCAGGAATCAATCAAAGCATAGAAAGTTTGAGACATTACTCCCATTGAGAAAGGTCTGCGTTGTGCCTGTTGTATTCAATCCGGATGCAATTTCTGTGTTTCATCAACACTCTCAAGTTTTACAGATTACAGAATGCCTCCAGATGTGCTTCGGAAACTACTACTGGTCTTCTAGGGAACGATCAAAGCGTTGACAATTTGAGACATTACTCCCATGGAGAAAAGTCCGCATGGTGCCTGTTGTATTCAATCCCGCTGCAATCTCTGTATTTCATCAACAATCTGAAGGTCCACAGAATACAGAGTGCCTCCAGATGTGCTTCGGTATCTACTACTGGTCTTCCATTAATCGATTAAAGCGTAGACAGTTTGAGACATTAATAACATGGAGAAAAGGCCGCATGGTGAGTGTTGTAATCATTCCCGATGCAATTTCAGTGTTTCATCAACACTCTGATGGTTCACAGATTACAGAATGCCTCCAGAAGAGCTTCGGTAACTACTACTGGTCTTCCAGGGAACGATCAAAGCGTAGACAGTTTCAGACATTACTCCCAAGGAAAAGTCCGCATGGTGCCTGTTGTATTCAATCCCGCTGCAGTCTCTGTGTTTCATCAACAGTCTGAACGTCCACATATTACAGAATGCCTCCAGATGTGCTTCGGAATCTTCTACTGGTCTTCCAGGGTCGATCAAAGCGTAGACAGTTTGAGACATTACTCCCATGGAGAAAAGTCCACAAGCTGCCTATTGTACTCAACTTCCGATGCAATTTCAGTGTTTCATCAACACTCTGAAGGACCACAAATTACAGTTCTCCGCCAAATGTGCTTCGCAAACTACTACAGGTCTTCCAGAGAACGATCAAAATGTAGTCAGTTTCAGACATTACTCCCATGGAGAAAAGTACGAATGGTGCCTTTGGTAATCACTACCCGACCCACTTTCTGTGTTTCATCAACACTCTGAAAGTCCACAGATTACAGAATGCCTCCAGATGTGCTTCGGAAACTACTACTGGTCTTCCAGGAATCGAACAAAGCGTAGACAGTTTGAGACATTACTCCCATGGAGAAAAGTCTGCATGCTGAATAATTTATTCAATCCAGATGCAATTTCTGTGTTTCATCCACACTGGGAAGGTCCCCAGATTACAGAGTGAATTTAAATGAGCTTCAGAAACTACTACTGGTCATCCTGGGAACGATCAAAGCGTTGACAGTTTGAGACATTTCTCCCATGGAGAAAAGTCCGCATGGTGCCTGAGGTAATAACTCCCGATGCAATTTCTGCGTTTCATCAACACTCTGCAAGTTTACAGATTTCAGAATGCCTCCAGATGTGCTTCGGAATATACTACTTGTCTTCCAGGAATCAATCAAAGCGTAGGCAGTTTCAGACATTACTCCCATGGAGAAAAGTTCGCATGGTGCCTGTTGTAATCTCTCCCGATGCTATATCAGTATTTCATCAACACTCTGATGGTCCACAGAATACAGAATACCTCCAGATGAGCTTCGGTAACTACTACTAGTCTTCCATTGAACAATCAAAGAGTAACCAGTTTGAGACATTACTCTCATGTAGAAAAGTTCGCATGGTGCCTGTCGTATTCAATGCCGATACAATTTCTTTGTTTCATGAAACCTCTGAATTTCCACAGATTACAAAATGCCTCTAAATGTGCTTCGGAAACTAATGCTGGTCGTCCAGGAATCGATTAAAGAGTGGACAGTTTGAGACATTACTCCCATGGAGTACAGTCTGCATTGTGCCTGTTGTTATCAATCCCGATGCAATTTCTGTGTTACATCAACACTCTGAAGGTCCACAGATTACAGATCGATTCCTGACGAACTTCGGAAACTACTACTGCTTTTCCAGGAAACGAGCACAGCGTAGGCTGTTTGAGACATTACTCCCAAGGAGAAACGTCCGCATGGTGCCTGTTGTATTCAATACCGATGCAATTTCTGTGTTTCAACCACACTCTGATGGTCCCCAACCTACAGAATGCCTCCAGATGAGCTTCGGATACTACTTCGGGTCTTCCAGGAATCGATCTAAGCATAGACAGTTCGAGACATTACTCCCATTTGGAAAACTCCGCATGGTGCCTGTTGCTTTTAATCCCGATGCTTTTTCTGTGTTTCACCAACACTCTGAAGGTCCACAGACTACAGAATGCCTTTAAATATCCTTCGGAACTACTACTGGTCTTCTAGGGAACGATCAAAGCGTTGACAGTTTAGACGTTACTCCCATGGAGAATAGTCAGCATGGTGCCTGTTGTATTTAATCCCGCTGCAATTTCTGTGTTTTATCAACAATCTGAAGGTACACAGATTACAGAGGGCCTCCAGGTGTGCTTCGGTATCTACTACTAGTCATCCAGGAATCGATCAAAGTGTAGACAGTTTGAGACATTACTAACATGGAGAAAAGTCCGCATGGTGCCTATTGTATTCAATTTCCGATGCAATTTCAGTGTTTCATCAACACACTGAAGGACCACAAATTACAGATCGCCTCCAAATGTGCTTCGCAAACTTCTACTGGTCTCCCAGGGAACGGTCAAAGCATAGACAGTTTCACACATTACTCCCATGGAGAAAAGTCCGCATGGTGCCTGTTGTCATCACTCCCGATGCAATTTCTGTGTTTCATCAACACTCTAAAAGTCCACAGATTACAGAATGCCTCCAGATGTGATTCGGAATCTTCTACTGGTCTTCCAGGAGCCGATCAAAGCGTAGACAGTTTGAGACATTACTCCCATGGAGAAAAGTCAACATGCTGCCTATTGTATTCAACTTCCGATGCAATTTCAGTGTTTCATCAACACACTGAACTACCACAAATTACAGTTCACCGCCAAATGTGCTTCGCAAACTACTACAGGTCTTCCAGAGAACGATCAAAATGTAGACAGTTTCATACATTACTCCCATGGAGAAAAGTACGCATGGTGCCTTTTGTAATCACTCCCGATGCACTTTCTGTGTTTCATCAACACTCTGAAAGTTCACAGATTACAGAATGCCTCCAGATGTGCTTCGGAAACTACTACTGGTCTTCCAGGGAACGATCACTGTGTAGATTGTTTGAGTCATTTCTCCCATGGAGAAAAGTACGCATGGTGCCTGTTGTATTCAATCCCGATGCAATTTCTGTGTTTCATCAACAATCTGAAGGTCCACAGATTACAGAGAGCCTCCAGGTGTGCTTCGGTATCTACTACTGGTCTTTCCGGAATCGTCAAAGCGTATACAGTTTGAGACATTACTCCATTGGTGAAAGGTCCTCAAGTAGCCTGTTGTAATCAATCTCGATGAAATATCTGTGTTTCATCAAGACTCTGAAGGTCCACACATTACAGAATTCTTCCTGATGTGCACCGGAAACTGCTACTAGTCTTCCAGGGAACGATCAAAGCGTAAACAGATTGAGACATTACTCCCATGTAGAAAAGTCAGCATGGTGCCTGTTATATTCAATACCGCTGCAATTTCTGTGTTTCATCAACAATCTGAAGGTCCACTGATTATAGAGAGCCTCCAGGTGTGCTTCGGTATCTACTACTGGTCATCCAGGAATCGATCAAAACGTAGACATTTTCAGACATTACTCCCATAGAGAAAAGTTCACATCGTGCCAGTTGTAATCACTCCCGATGCCATTTCAGTGTTTCATCAACACTCTGATGGTCCACAGATTACAGAATACCTCCAGATATGCTGCGAGAAACTACTACTGGCCTTTCCGGAATCGTCAAAGCGTAGACAGTTTGAAACACTACGCCTTTATAGAAATGTCCTCAAGTTGCCTGTTGTAATCAGACTCAATTAAATTTCTGTGTTTCATCAACACTCTGAAGGTCCACAGATTACAGAATGCTTCCAGATGTGCATCGGAAACTGCTACTAGTCTTCCAGGGAACGATCAAATCGTAGACAGTTTGAGACATTACTCCCATGGAGAAAGGTCCGCATGGTGCCTGTTGCATTCAATCCCGATGCAATATCTGTGTTTCATCAACATTCTGACATTCCACAGATTAGAGAATGCCTCCAGATGTGCTTCGGAAACTACTGCTGTTCTTCAATTGACCGATCAAATCGTAGACAGTTTGAGACATTACTCTAATGGAGAAAAGTCCGCATGGTGCCTATTGTATTCAATTTCCTATGAAATTTCAGTGTTTCATTAACACAATGAAGGACCACAAATTACAGGTCGCCTCCAAATGTGCTTCGCAAACTACTACTGGTCATCCAGCGAACGATCAAAACGTAGACAGTTTGAGACGTTACACCCATGGAGAAAAGTCAGCATGGTGCCTGTTGTATTCAATCCCGCTGCAATTTCTGTGTTTCATAAACAATCTGAAGGTCCACAGATAACAAAGAGCATCCAGGTGTGCTTCGGTATCTACTACTGGCCTTCCAGGGAACGATAAAAGCGTAGACAGTTTGAGACATTATTCCCATGCAGAAAAGTCCGCATGGTGCCTGTTGCCAACACTCCCAATGTAATTTCTGTGTTTCATCAACACTCTGAAGGTTCACAGATTACAGAATGCCTCGAGATGTGCTTCGGAAACTACTACTGATCTTCCACGGAACGATCAAAGCGTTGACAGTTTGAGACATTACTCCCATGGAGAAAAGTCCGCATGGTGCCTGTTGTATTCACTCCCGATGCTATTTCAGATTTTCATCAACACTCTGATGGTCCACAGATTACAAAATGCCTCCAGATGTGCTTCGGAATCTACTACTGGTCTTCCAGGAATCAATCAAAGCGTAGAAAGCTTGAGACATTACTGCCATGGAGAAAATTCTGCATTGTGCCTGTTGTATTGAATCCCGATGCAATTTCTGTGTTTCATCAACTCTCTGAAGGTTCACAGATTACAGAATGCCTCTAGATGTGCTTCGGAAACTACTACTGGTCTTCCACGGAACGATCAAAGCGTTGACAGTTTGAGACATTACTCCCATGGAGAAAAGTCCGCATGGTGCCTGTTGTATTCACTCCCGCTGCAATCTCTGCGTTTCATCAACAATCTGAAGGTCCACAGATTACAGAGTGCCTCCAGATGTGCTTCGGAATCTACTACTGGTCTTCCAGCAGTCGAACAAAGCGTAGACAGTTTGAGACATTACTCCCATGGAGAAAAGTCCGCATGCTGCCTATTGTATTCAATTTACGATGCAATTTCAGTGTTTCATCAACACACTGAAGGACCACAAATTACAGATCGCCTCCAAATGTGCTTCGCAAACTACTACTGGTTTTCCAGGGAACGATCAAAGCGTAGACAGTTTCAGACAATACTCCCATGGAGAAAAGTCCGCATTGTGCCTGTTGTATTCAATACCGACGCAATTTCTGTGTTTCATCAACACTCCGATGGTCCACAGATTACAGAATACCTCCAGATGATCTTCGGTAACTCCTACTAGTCTTCCATTGAACAATCAAAGCGTAAACAGTTTGAGACATTACTCCCATGTAGAAAAGTCCGCATGGTGCCTGTAGTATTCTATCCCGATGCAATTTCTATGTTTCATGAATACTCCGAAGGTCCACAGATTACATAACACCCCCACATGTGCTTCGGATACAATTACTGGTCTTCCAGGGAACGATCAAAGCGAAGAGAGTTCGAGACATTACTCCCAATAGGAAAAATCGGCGTGGTGCCAGTTGCATTTAATCCCGATGCAATTTCTGTGTTTCATCGACACTCTGAAGGTCCACAGAGTACCGAATACCTCCAGATATGTTTCGGAAACTACTACTGGTCTTTCCGGAATCGTCAAAGTGTTGACAGTTTGAGACATTACTCCTTTGGAGAAAGGTACTCAAGTTGCCTGTTGTAATCAATCTCGATGAAATTTCAGTGTTTCATCAACACTCTGATGGTCCACAGATTACAGAATGACTCCAGATGTGCTTCGGAAACTACTACTGGTCTTCCAGAGAACGATCAAAGCGTAGACAGTTTGAGACATTACTAACATGGAGAAAAGTCCGCATGGTGCCTGTTGTAATCACTCCCGATGCAATTTCAGTGTTTCATTAACACTCTGATTGTCCACAGATTACAGATTGCCTCCAGATGAGCTCCGGTAACAACTACTAGTCTTCCAGGGAACGATCAAAGCGTAAACAGTTTGAGACATTACTCCCATGTAGAAAAGTCCGCATGGTGCCTGTTGTAATCACTCCCGATGGAATTTGAGTGTTTCATCAGCACTCTGATGGTCCACAGGTTACAGATTGCTTCCAGATGAGCTTCAGTAACTACTACTGGTCTTCCAGGGAACGATCAAAGCGTAGACAGTTTGAGACATTATTCCCATGGTTAAAAGTCCGCATGGTGCCTGTTGCATTCAATCCCGATGCAATTTCTGTGTTTCATGAACACTCTGACGTTCCACAGATTAGAGAATGCCTCCAGATGTGCATCGGAAACTACTGCTGTTGTTCCATTGACCGATCAAATCGTAGACAGTTTAAGACATTACTCCCATGGAGAAAAGTCCGCATGGTGACAATTGTATTCAATTTCCGATGCAATTTCAGTGTTTCAGTAACACACTGGAAGACCACAAATTACAGATCGCCTCCAAATGTGCTTCGCAAACTACTACTGGTCTTCCAGGGAACGATCAAAGCGTAGACAGTTTGAGACATTATTCCCATGGATAAAAGTCCGCATGGTTCCTGTTGCATTCAATCCCGATGCAGTGTCTGTGTTTCATCAACAATCTGACGTTCCACAGAATAGAGAATGCCACCAGATGTGCATCGGAAGCTACAGCTGTTCTTCCATTGACCGATCAAATCGTAGACAGTTTTAGACATGAGTCCCATGGAGAAAAGTCCGCATGGTGCCTATTTTATTCAATTTCCGACGCAATTTCATTGTTTCATTTACACACTGAAGGTCCATAAATTACAGATCGCCACCAAATGTGCTTCGCAAACTACTACTGGTCTTCCAGGGAACGATCAAGACGTAGACAGTTTCAGACATTACTACCATGGAGAAAAGTCCGCATGGTGTCTGTTGTCATTACTCCCGATGCAATTTCTGTGTTTTATCAACACTTTGAAAGTCCACAGATTACAGAATGCCTCCAGATGTGCTTCGGAACCTACTACTGGTCTTCCAGGAATCAATCAAAGCGCAGACATTTTGAGACAGTACTCCCATGGAGAAATGTCCGATTGCTGCCTATTGTATTCAATTTCCGATGCAATTTCAGTGTTTCATCAACACACTGAAGGACCACAAATTACAGATCACCGCCAAATGTGCTTCGCAAATTACTACAGGTCTTCCAGGGAACGATCAAAGCGTAGACAGTTTCAGACATTACTCCCAACAGGAAAAGTCCGCGTGGTGCCTGTTGCATTTAATCGCGATGTAATTTCTGTGTTTCATCGACACTCTGAAGGTCCACAGAGTTGCGAATGCCTCCAGATATGCTTCGTAAACTACTACTGGTCTTTCCGGAATCGTCAAAGTGTAGACAGTTTGAGACATTACTCCCTTGGACAAAAGGTACTCAAGTTGCCAGTTGTAATCAATCTCGATGAAATTTCTGTGTTTCATCAACACTCTGAAGGTCCACAGATTACAGAATCCTTTCAGATGTGCTTCGGAAACGGCTACTAGTCTTCCAGGGAACGATCAAATCGTAAACAGACTGAGACATTACTCCCATGTAGAAAAGACCGCATGGTGCCTGTCGTATTCAATGCCGATGCAATTTCTATGTTTCATCAACCCTCTGAATCTCCACAGATTACTAAATGCCTCTAGATGTGCTTCGGAAACTAAAGTTGGTCTTCCAGGAATCGATTAAAGGGTGGATAGTTTGAGACATTACTCACATGGAGAAAAGTCTGCATTGTGCCTGTTGTTTTCAATCCCGATGCAATTCCTGTGTTACATCAACACTCTGAAGGTCCACAGATTACAGAATGACTCCAGATGTGCTTCGGAAACTACTACTGGTCTTACAGGGAACGATCAAGCGTTGACAGTTTCAGACATAACTCCCATGGAGAAAAGTCCGCATGGTGCCTGTTGTAATCACTCCCGATGCAATTTCAGTGTTTCATCAACACTCTGATTGTCCGCAGATTACAGATTGCCTCCAGATGAGCTATGGTAACAACTACTAGTCTTCCAGGGAACGATCAAAGCGTAAACAGTTTGAGACATTACTCCCATGTAGAAAAGTCCGCATGGTGCCTGTTGTAATCACTCCCGATGGAATTTCAGTGTTTCATCAAAAATCTGATGGTCAACTGATTGCAGATTGCCTCCAGATGAGCTTCGGTAACTACTACAGGTCTTCCAGGAACGATCAAAGCGTAGACTGTTTGAGACATTATTCCCATTGATAAAAGTCCGCATGCTGCCTATTGTATTCAATTTCCGATGCAATCTCAGTGTTTCATTAACTCACTGAAGGACCACAAATTACAGATCGCGTCCAAATGTGCTTCGCAAACTACTACTGGTCTTCCAGGGAACGATCAAAACGTAGATAGTTTCAGACATTACTCCCATGGAGAAAAGTCCGCATGGTGCCTGTTGTCATCACTCACGATGCAATTTCTGTGTTTCATCAACACTCTGAAAGTCCAGTGATAACAGAATGCCTAAAGATGTGCTTCGGAATCTATTACTGGTCTTCCGGAAATCGATCAAAGCGTAGACAGTTTGAGACATTACTCCCATGGAGGCAAGTCCGCATGCTGCCAATTGTATTCAATTTCCGATGCAATTTCAGTGTTTCATCAACACACTGAAGGACCACAAATTACAGATCACCGCCAAATGTGCTTCGCAAACTACTACAGGTCTCCCAGGGAACGATCAAAGCGTAGACAATTTCAGACATTACTCCCATGGAGTAAAGTCCGCATGGTGCCTGTTGCCTTCACTCCCGATGAAATTTCTGTGTTTCATCAAAACTCTGAAAGTCCACAGATTACAGAATGCCTCCAGATGTGCTTCGGAATCTACTACTGGTCTTCCAGGAATCGAGCAAAGCATAGACAGTTTCAGACATTACTCCCATGGAGAAAAGTCTGCGTTCTGCCTGTTGTATTCAATTCCGATGCAATTTCTGTGTTTCATCAACACTCTGAGGGTCCACAGATTACAGAATGCCTCCAGATGTGCTTCGGAAACTACTACTGGTCTTCCAGGTCACAATCACAGCGTAGACTGTTTGAGACATTACTCCCGTGGAGAAAAGTCCGCATGGTGCCTGCTGTATTCAATCCCACTGCAATATCTGTGTTTCATCAACAATCTGAAGGTCCACACATTAAAGAGTGCCACCAGATGTGCTTCGGAATCTACTACTGGTCTTCCTTGAATCGAACAAAGCGTAGACAGTATGAGACATTACTCCCATGGAGACAAGTCCGCATGCTGCCTATTGTATTCAATTTCCGAAGCAATTTCAGTGTTTCATCAACACACTGAAGGACCACAAATTACAGATCGCCTCCAAATGTGCTTCGCAAACTACTACTGGTTTTCCAGGGAACGATCAAAGCGTAGACAGTTTCAGACATTACTCCCATGGAGAAAAGTCCTCATGGTGCCTGTTGTATTCAATCCCGATGCAATATCCGTGTTTCATCAACACTCTGAAAATAGACAGATTACAGAATGTCTCCAGATTTGCTTCGGAATCTACTACTGGTCTTCCAGGAATCAATCAAAGCGTAGACAGTTTGAGACATTACTCCCATGGAGAAAAGTCTGCATTCTGCCTGTTGTATTCAATCTCGATACAATTTCTGTGTTTTATCAACACTCTCAAAGTTCACAGATTACAAAATGCCTCCTGATGTGCTTCGGAAACTACTACTGGTCTTCCAGGGAACGATCAAAGCGTTGACAGTTTGAGACATTACTCCCATGGAGAAAAGTCCGTATGGTTCCTGTTGTATTCAATCCCGCTGCAATCTCTGTGTTTCATCAACAATCTGTAGGTCCACAGACTACAGAGTGCCTCCAGATGTGCTTCGGTATCTACTACTGGTCTTCCAATAATCGATCAAAGCGTAGAGAGTTTGAAACAATACTAAGATGGGGAAAAGTCCGCATGGTGCCTGTTGTAGTCACTCCCGATACAATTTCAGTGTTTCATCAACACTCTGATTGTCCACAGATTACAGATTGCCTCCATATGAGCTCCGGTAACAACTACTAGTCTTCCATGGAACGATCAAAGCGTAAACAGTTTGAGACATTACTCCCATGTAGAAAAGTCCGCATGGTGCCTGTTGTAATCACTCCCGATGGAATTTCAGTGTTTCATCAACAATCTGATGGTCCACAGATTACAGATTGCCTCCAGATGAGCTTCGGTAACTACTACTGGTCTTCCAGGAACGATCAAAGCGTACACTGTTTGAGATATTATTCCCATGGATAAAAGTCCGCATGCTGCCTATTGTATTCAATTTCCGATGCAATATCAGTGTTTCATTAACACACTGAAGGACCACAAATTACAGATCGCCTCCAAATGTGCTTCGCAAACTACTACTGGTCTTCCAGGGAACGATCAAAACGTAGCTAGTTTCAGACATTACTCCCATGGAGAAAAGTCCGCATGGTGCCTGTTGTCAACACTCCCGATCAATTTCTGTGTTTCATCAACACTCTGAAAGTCCAGTGATAACAGAATGCCTAAAGATGTGCTTCGGAATCTACTACTGGTCCTCCGGAAATCGATCAAAGGGTAGACAGTTTGAGACATTACTCCCATGGAGGCAAGTCCGCATGCTGCCTATTGTATTCAATTTCCGATGCAATTTCAATGTTTCATCAACACACTGAAATACCACTAATTACAGATAGCCTCCAAATGTGCTTCGCAAACTACTACTGGTCTTCCAGGGAACGACCACAGCGTAGACAGTTTGAGACATTTCTCACATGGAGATAAGTATGCATGGAGCCTATTGTGTTCAATCTTGATGCCATATCTGTGTTTCAGCAAAACTCTGAAGGTCCACAAATTACAGATCGATTCCAGATGAGCTTCGGAAACTACTACTGGTCTTCCAGGAAACGAGCACAGGGTAGACAGTTTGAGACATTACTCCCAAGGAGAAATGTCCAAATGGTGCCTGTTGTTGTCAATCTCGATGCAATGTCTTTGTGTCATCAACCCTCTGAAGGTCCACAGATTACCGAATGCCTCTGGATGTGCTTCGGAAACTACTACTTGTTTTCCAGGGAACGATGAAAGCGTAGACAGATTGAGACATAACTCCCATGGAGAAAAGTCTGCATGGCGCCTGTTGTATTCAATCCCGCTGCAATCTCTGTGTTTCATCAACAATCTGAACGTCCACAGATTACAGAGTGCCTCCAGACGTGCTTCGGTATCTACTACTGGTCATCCAGGAATCGATCAAAACGTAGACAATTTGAGACATTACTAACATGGAGAAAAGGGCGCATGGTGAATGTTGTAATTATTCCCGATGCAATTTCAGTGTTTCATCAACACACTGATGGTCCACAGATTACAGAATGGCTCCAGATGTGCTTCGGAAACTACTACTGGTCTTCCAGGGAGCGATCAAAGCGTTGACAGTTTGAGACATTACTCCCATGGAGAAAAGTCCGCATGGTGCTTGTTGTAATCACTCCCGATGCAATTTCAGTGTTTCACCAGCACTCTGATGGTCCACAGATTACAGATTGCCTCCAGATGAGCTTCGGTAACTACTACTAGTCTTCCAGGGAACGATCAAAGCGTTAACTGTTTGAGATATTACTCCCATGTAGAAAAGTCCGCATGGTGCCTGTTGTATTCACTCCCGATGCAATTTCAGTGTTTCATCAACACTCTGCAAGTCCACCGATTACTGAATGGCTCCAGATGTGCTTCGGAAACTACTACTGGTTTTCCAGGGAACGATCAAAGCCTTGACAGTTTGAGACATATCTCCCATGGAGAAAAGTACGCATGGTGTCTGTTGTATGCAATCCCGATGCAATATCTGTGTTTCAGCAACACTCTGAAGGTCCACAGATTACAGATCGATTCCAGATGAGCTTCGGAAACTACTACTGGCCTTCCAGGAAACGAGCACAGCGTAGACAGTTTGAGACATTTCTCCCAAGGAGAAATATCCACATGGTGCCTGTTGTATTCAATCCAGATGCAATATCTGTGTTTCATCCACACTCGGAAAGTCCACAGATAACAGAATGCCTCCAGATGTGTTTCGGAATCTACTACTGGTCTTCCAGGGAACGATCAAAGCGTAGACAGTTTCAGACATTAGTCCCATGGAGAAAACTCCGCATGGAGCCTGTTGTAATCACTCCGGACGCAATTTCAGATTTTCATCAACACTCTGATGGTCCACAGATTACAGAGTTCTTCCAGATGTGCTCCGTAAACTACTACTGGTCTTCCAGGGAACGACCACAGCGTAGGCAGTTTGAGACATTTCTCCCATGGAGAAAAGTATGCATGGAGCCTATTGTATTCAATCTTGATGCCATTTCTGTGTTTCAGCAACACTCTGAAGGTTCACGGATTACAGAACGATTCCAGATGAGCTTCGGAAACTATTACTGGTCTTCCAGGAAACGAGCACAGCGTAGACAGTTTGACACATTACTCCCAAGGAGAAATGTCCAAATAGTGCCTGTTGCATTAAATCCCGATGCAGTGTTTGTGTTTCATCAACAATCTGACGTTCCACAGAATAGAGAATGCCACCAGATGTGCATCGGAAGCTGCTGCAGTTCTTCCATTGACGATCAAATCGTAGACAGTTTTAGACATTACTCCCATGGAGAAAAGTCCGCATGTTGCCTATTTTATTCAATTTCCGATGCAATTTCAGTGTTTCATCAACACACTGATGGACCACAAGTTACAGATAGCCTCCAAATGTGCTTCGCAAACTACTACTGCTCTTCCAGGGAACGATCAAAGCGTAGACAGTTTAGGACATTAGTCCTAATGAGAACAGTCCGCATGGTGCCTGTTGTAATCAGTCCCGATTCAACTTCAGATTTTCATCAACACTCTGATGATCCACAGATTACAGACTGCCTCCAGATGTGCTTCGTAAACTACTACTGGTCTCCCAGGAACAATCACAGCGTAGACAGTTTGAGACATTACTCCCATGGTGAAAAATCCTCATGGTGCCTGTTGTAATCACTCCCGATGCAATTTCAGTGTTTCATCAACACTCTGTTGGTCCACAGATTACAGATTGCCTTCAGATGAGCTACGGTAAATACTACGGGTCTTCCAGGGAACGACCAAAGTGTTGACAGATTGAGACATTACTCCCATGGAGAAAAGTCCCCATGGTGCCTATTGTATTCAATTTCCGATGCAATTTGAGTGTTTCATTAACACACTGAGCGACCACAAATTACAGATCGCCTACAAATGTGTTTCGCAAACTACTACTGGTCTTTAAGGGAACGAACAAAACGTAGACAGTTTCAGACATTACTCCCATGGAGAAAAGTCCGCACTGTGCCTGTTGTCATCACTCCCGATGCAATTTCTGTGTTTCATCAAAACTCTGAAAGTCCACAGATTACAGAATGCCTCCAGATGTTCTACGGAATCTACTACTGGTCATCCCGGAATCGATCAAATCGTAGACAGTTTGAGACATTACTCGTATGGAGAAAAGTCCGCATGCTGCCTATTGTATTAAATTTCCGATGCAATTTCAGTGTTTCCTCAACACACTGAAGGACCACAAATTACAGATCACCGCCAAATGTGCTTCGCAAACTACTACAGGTCTTCCAGGGAACTTTAAAGCGTAGACAGTTTCAGACATTACTCCCATGGAGAAAAGTCCGCATGGTGCCTGTTGTAATAACTCCCGATGCAATTTCTGTGTTTCATCGACACTCTGAAAGTCCACAGATTACAGAATGCCTCCAGATGTTCCTCGGAATCTACTACCGGTCTTCCGGGAATCGATCAAAGGATAGACAGTTTCAGACATAACTCCCATGGGGACACGTCCGCGAGCTGCCTATTGTATTCACTTTCAGATGCAATTTCAGTGTTTTATCAACACACTGAAGGACCACAAATTACAGGTAGCCTCCAAATGTGCTTCGCAAACTACTACTGGTCTTCCAGGGAACGATCAAAGCGAAGACAGTTTGAGACATTACCAACATGGAGAAAAGGCCGCATGGTGCCTGTTGTAATCACTCTCGATGCAATTTCAGTGTTTCATCAACACTCTTATGGTCAACCCATTACAGATTGCCTCCAGATGAACATCGGTAACTACTACTCGTCTTCCAGGGAACGATCAAAGCGTAGACAGTTTGAGACATTAGTCCCATGGATAAATGTCCGCATGGTGCCTGTTGTTTTCATTCACGATGCAATTTCTTTGTGTCATCAACTATCTGAAAGTCCACAGATTGCAGAATGCCTCTAGATGTGCTTCGGAAACTACTACTTGTTTTCCAGGGAACGATCAAAGCGTAGACTGATTGAGACATTACTCCCATGGAGAAAAGTCCGCATGGTGCCTATTGTATTCAATTTCCGACGCAATTTCAGTGTTTCATTAACACACTGAAGGACTACAAATTACAGATCGCCTCCAAATGTGCTTCGCAAACTACTACTGGTCTTCCAGGGAACGATCAAAGCGTAGACAGTTGCAGACATTAGTCCCATGGAGAAAAGTCCGCATGGTGTTTGTTGTAATCACTCCCGACGCAATTTCAGATTTTCATCAACACTCTGACGGTCCAGAGATTACAGAATGCCTCCAGATGTGCTTTACAAACTACTACAGGTCTTCCAGGGAACGATCAAAGCGTAGACAGTTTCAGACATTACTCCCATGAAGAAAAGTCCGCATGGTGCATGTTGTCATCACTCCCAATGCAATTTCTATGTTCATCAACACTCTGAAAGTCCACAGATTACAGAATACCTAAAGATGTGCTTCGGAATCTACTACTGGTCTTCCAGGAATCGATCAAAGCATAGACAGTTTGAGACATTACTCCCATGGAGGCAAGTCCGCATGCTGCCTATTGTATTCAATTTGCGATGCAATTTCAGTGTTTCATCACTCCCGACGCAATTTCAGGTTTTCATCAACACTCTGACGGTCCAGAGATTACAGAATGCCTCCAGATGTGCTTCACAAACTACTACAGGTCTTCTAGGGAACGATCAAAGCGTAGACAGTTTCAGACATTACTCCCATGGAGAAAAGTCGGCATAGTGCCTGTTGTAATCTCTCCCGATGCAATTACTGCATTTCATCAACACTCTGAAAGTCCACAGATTACAGAATGCCTCCAGATGTGCCTCGGAATCTACTACCTGTCTTCCGGAATTCGATCAAAGCATATACAGTTTAAGACATTACTTTCATGGAGACAAGTCCGCATGCTGCCTATTGTATTCAATTTCCGACGCAATTTCAGTGTTTCATCAACACACTGATGGACCACAAATTACAGATAGCCTCCAAATTTGCTTCGCAAACTACTACTGGTCTTCCAGGGAACGATCAAAGCGTAGACAGTTTAGGACATTAGTCCCAATGAGAACAGTCCGCATGGTGCCTGTTGTAATCAATCCCGATGCAACTTCAGATTTTCATCAACACTTTGATGGTCCACAGATTACAGACTGCCTCCAGATGTGCTTCGTAAACTACTACTGGTCTCCCAGGAACAATCACAGCGTAGACAGTTTGAGACATTACTCCCATGGAGAAAAGTCCTCATGGTGCCTGTTGTAATCACTCCCGATGCAATTTCAGTGTTTCATCAGCACTCTGTTGGACCACAGATTACAGATTGCCTTCAGATGAACTTCGGTAACTACTACTGGTCTTCCAGGGAACGACCAAAGTGTTGACAGATTGAGACATTACTCCCATGGAGAATAGACCCCATGGTGCCTATTGTATTCAATTTCCGATGCAATTTCAGTGTTTCATTAACACACTGAGGGACCACAAATTACAGATCGTCTACAAATGTGTTTCGCAAACTACTACTGGTCTTTAAGGGAACGAACAAAACGTAGACAGTTTCAGACATTACTCATATTGAGAAAAGTCCGCACAGTGCCTGTTGTCATCACTCCAGATGCAATTTCTGTGTTTCATCAACACTCTGAAAGTCCACAGATTACAGAATGCCTCCAGATGTTCTACGGAATCTACTACTGGTCTTCCAGGAATCGGTCAAAGCGCAGACAGTTTGAAACATTACTCCCATGGAGAAAAGTCTGCATGCTGCCTATTGTATTCAATTTCCGATGCTATTTCAGTGTTTCATCAACACACTGAAGTACCACAAATTACAGATCACTGCCAAATGTGCTTCGCAAACTACTACAGGTCTTCCAGGGAAATTTAAAGCGTAGACAGTTTCAGACATTACTCCCATGGAGAAAAGTCCGCATGGTGCCTGTTGTAAACACTCCCGATGCAATTTCTGTGTTTCATCAACACTCTGAAAGTCCACAGATTACAGAATGCCTCCAGATGTGCCTCGGAATCTACTACTGGTCTTCCGGAAATCGATCAAAGAATAGACAGTTTCAGACATGACTCCCATGGAGACACGTCCGCATGCTGCCTATTGTATTCACTTTCCGATGCAATTTCAGTGTTTCATCAACACACTAAAGGACCACAAATTACAGATAGCCTCCAAATGTGCTTCGCAAACTACTACTGGTCTTCCAGGGAACGATCAAAGCGTAGACAGATTCAGACTTTACTCCCATGGAGAAAAGTCCGCATGGTGCCTGTTGTCATCACTCCAGATGCAATTTCAGTGTGCCTCAACACACTGAAGGACCACAAATTACAGATCGCCACCAGATGTGCTTCGCAAACTACTACTGGTCTTCCCGGGAACAATCAAACCGTAGACAGTTTCAGACATTACTACCATGGATTAAAGTCCGCATGGTGCCAGTTCTCATCACTCCTGATGCAATTTCTGTGTTTCATCAACACTCTGAAAGTCTACAGATTACAGAATGCCTCCAGATGTTTTTCGGAATCTACTACTGGTCTTCCAGGAATCGATCAAAGCGTAGACAGTTTGAGACATTACTCCCAAGGAGAAAAGTCCGCATGCTGTCTATTGTATTCAATTTCCGATGCAATTTTAGTGTTTCCTCAAGACACTGAAGGACCACAAATTACAGATCACCGCCAAATGTGCTTCGCAAACTACTACAGGTCTTCCAGGGAACGATCAAAGCGTAGACAGTTTCAGACATTACTCCCATGGAGAAAAGCCCGCATAATGCCTGTCGTAATCTCTCCCGTTGCAATTTCTGCGTTTCATCAACACTCTGAAAGTCCACAGATTACAGAATGCCTCCAGATGTGCCTCGGAATCTACTACCGGTCTTCCGGAAATCGATCAAAGCATAGACAGTTTGAGACATTACTCATATGGAGAAAAGACCTCATGGTGCCTGTTGTAATCACTCCCGATGCAGTTTCAGTGTTTCATCAACACTCTGTTGGTCCACAGATTACAGATTGCCTTCAAAAGAGCTTCGGTAACTACTACTGGTCTTCCAGGGAACGATCAAAACGTAGACAGTTTCAGACATTACTCCCATGGAGAAAAGTCCGCATGGTGCCTGTTGTCATCACTCCCGATGCAATTTCTGTGTTTCATCAACACTCTGAAAGTCCACAGATTACAGAATTACTCCAGATGTGCTTCGGAATCTACTACTGGTCATCCAGGAATCGATCAAAGCGTAGACAGTTTGAGACATTACTCCAATGGAGAAAAGTCCGCATGCTGATTGTTGTATTCAATTTCCGATGCAATTTCTGTGGTTTATCGACACTCTGAAAGTCCACAGATTACAGAATGCCTCCAGATGTGCCTCATAATCTACTACTGGTCTTCCGGAAATCGATCAAAGCGTAGACAGTTTGAGACATTACTCCCATGGAGACAAGTCCGCATGGTGCCTATTGTATTCAATTTCCGATGCAATTTCAGTGTTTCATCAACACACTGAAGGACTAAAAATTACAGATCGCCTAAAAATGTGCTTCACAAGCTACCACTGGTCTTCCGGGGAACGATCAAAGCGTAGACAGTTTCAGACATTAGTCCCAATGAGATCAGTCCGCATGGTTCCTATTGTAATCAATCCCGATGCAATTTCAGAATTTCATCAACACTCTGATGGTCCACAGATTACAGAATGCCTATGGATGTGCTTCGTAATCTACTACTGGTCTTCCAGGGAACGATCACAGCGTAGACAGTTTGAGACATTACTCCCATGGAGGAAAGTAAGCATGGTGCCTGTTGTAATCACTCACGATGCAATTTCAGTGTTTCATCATCAATCGGATGGTCCACAGATTACAAATTGCCTTCAGATGAGCTTCGGTAACGACAACTGGTCTTCCAGGCAACGATCAAAGCGTTGACAGTTTGAGACATTACTTCCATGGAGAAAAGTCCGCATGGTGCCTATTGTATTCAATTTCCGATGCAATTTCAGTGTTTCATCAACACACTGAAGGACTAAAAATTACAGATAGCCTCCAAATGTGCTTCGCAAACTACTACTGGTCTTCCAGGGAACGATCAAACCGTAGACAGTTTAGGACATTAGTCCCAATGAGAACAGTCCGCATGGTGCCTATTGTAATCAATCCCGATGCAATTACAGTGTTTCATCAACACTCTGAAAGTCCACAGATTACAGAATGCCTCTAGATGTTCTACGGAATCTACTACTGGTCTTCCAGGAATCGGTCAAAGCGTAGACAGTTTGAAACTTTACTCCCATGGAGAAAAGTCTGCATGCTGCCTATTGTATTCAATTTCCGATGCTATTTCAGTGTTTCATCAACACACTGAAGGACCACAAATTACAGATCACCGCCAAATGTGCTTCGCAAACTACTACAGGTCTTCCAGGGAACTTTAAAGCGTAGACAGTTTCAGACATTACTCCTATGGCGAAAAGTCCGCATGGTGCCTGTTGTAAACACTCCCGATGCAATTTCTGTGTTTCATCAACACTCTGAAAGTCCACAGATTACAGAATGCCTCCAGATGTGCCTCGGAATCTACTACTGGTCTTCCGGAAATCGATCAAAGAATAGACAGTTTCAGACATGACTCCCATGGAGACACGTCCGCATGCTGCCTATTGTATTCACTTTCCGATGCAATTTCAGTGTTTCATCAACACACTAAAGGACCACAAATTACAGATAGCCTCCAAATGTGCTTCGCAAACTACTACTGGTCTTCCAGGGAACGATCAAAGCGTAGACAGATTCAGACTTTACTCCCATGGAGAAAAGTCCGCATGGTGCATGTTGTAATCACTCCCGATGCAATTTCAGTGTTTCCTCAACACACTAAAGGACCACAAATTACAGAATGCCTCCAGATGTGCTTCGGAATCTACTACTGGTCTTCCAGGAATCGATCAAAGCGTAGACAGTTTCAGACATTACTCCCATGGAGAAAAGCCCGCATAATGAGTGTCGTAATCTCTCCCGTTGCAATTTCTGCGTTTCATCAACACTCTGAAAGTCCACAGATTACAGAATGCCTCCAGATGTGCCTTGGAATCTACTACCGGTCTTCCGGAAATCGATCAAAGCATAGACAGTTTGAGACATTACTCATATGGAGAAAAGTCCTCATGGTGCCTGTTGTAATCACTCCCTTTGCAGTTTCAGTGTTTCATCAACACTCTGTTGGTCCACAGATTACAGATTGCCTTCAGAAGAGCTTCGGTAACTACTACTGGTCTTCCAGGGAACGATCAAAACGTAGACAGTTTCAGACATTACTCCCATGGAGAAAAGTCCGCATGGTGCCTGTTGTCATCACTCCCGATGCAATTTCTGTGTTTCATCAACACTCTGAAAGTCCACAGATTGCAGAATTACTCCAGATGTGCCTCGGAATCTACTACTGGTCATCCAGGAATCGATCAAAGCGTAGACAGTTTGAGACATTACTCCAATGGAGAAAAGTCCGCATGCTGATTGTTGTATTCAATTTCCGATGCAATTTCTGTGTTTCATCAACACTCTGAAAGTCCACAGATTACAGAATGCCTCCAGATGTGCCTCATAATCTACCACCGGTCTTCCGGAAATCGATCAAAGCGTAGACAGTTTGAGACATTACTCCCATGGAGAAAAGTCCTCATGGTGATTGTTGTAATCACTCCCGATGCAATTTCAGTGTTTCATCAACACTCTGTTGGTCCACAGATTACAGATTGCCTTCAGATGAGCTTCGGTAACTACTACTGGTCTTCCAGGGAACGATCAAAACGTAGACAGTTTCAGACATTACTCCCATGGAGAAAAGTCCGCATGGTGCCTGTTGTCATCACTCCCGATGCAATTTCTGTGTTTCATCGACACTCTGAAAGTCCACAGATTACAGAATTACTCCAGATGTGCTTTGGAACCTACTACTGGTCATCCAGGAATCGATCAAAGCGTAGACAGTTTGAGACATTACTCCAATGGAGAAAAGTCCGCATGCTGATTGTTGTATTCAATTTCCGATGCAATTTCTGTGATTCATCAACACTCTGAAAGTCCACAGATTACAAAATGAATCCAGATGTGCCTCATAATCTACTACTGGTCTTCCGGAAATCGATCAAAGCGTAGACAGTTTGAGACATTACTCCTATGGAGTCAAGTCCGCATGCTGCCTATTGTATTCAATTTCCGATGCAATTTCAGTGTTTCATCAACACACTGAAGGACTAAAAATTACAGATCGCCTCCAAATGTGCTTCGCAAACTACTACTGGTCTTCCAGGGAACGATCAAATCGTAGACAGTTTAGGACATAAGTCCCAATGAGAAGAGTCCGCATAGTGCCTGTTGTAATCAATCCCGATGCAACTTCAGATTTTCATCAACACTCTGATGGTCCACAGATTACAGACTGCCTCCAGATGTTCTTCGGAAACTACTACTGGTCTCCCAGGAACAATCACAGCGTAGACAGTTTGAGACATTACTCCCATGGAGAAAAGTCCTCATGGTGCCTGTTGTAATCACTCCCGATGCAATTTCAGTGTTTCATCAACACTCTGTTGGTCCACAGATTACAGATTGATTTCAGATGAGCTTCGGTAACTACTACTGGTCTTCCAGGGAACGACCAAAGTGTTGACAGATTGAGACATTACTCCCATGGAGAAAAGTCCTCATGGTGCCTATTGTAATCAATTTCCGATGCAATTTCAGTGTTTCATTAACACACTGAGGGACCACAAATTACAGATCGCCTACAAATGTGCTTCGCAAACTACTACAGGTCTTCCAGGGAACTTTAAAGCGTAGACAGTTTCAGACATTACTCCCATGGAGAAAAGTCCGCATGGTGTCTGTTGTAATCACTCCCGATGCAATTTCTGTGTTTCATCAACACTCTGAAAGTCTACAGATTACAGAATGCCTCCAGATTTGCTTCGGAATCTACTACTGGTCTTACAATAATTAATCAAAGCGTAGCCAGTTTGAGACGTTACTCCCATGGAGAAAAGTCTGCATTGTGCCTGTTGTATTCAATCTCGATCCAATTTCTGTGTTTCATCAACACTCTGATGGTCCACAGATTACAGAATGCCTCCAGATGTGCCTCATAATCTACTACTGGTCTTCCGGAAATCGATCAAAGCGTAGACAGTTTCAGACATTACTCCCATGGAGAAAAGTCCGCATGGTGCCTGTTGTAATCACTCCCGATGCAATTTCTGTGTTTCATCAACACTCTGAAAGTTCACAGGTTACAGAATGCCTCCAGATTTGCTTCGGAATCTACTACTGGTCTTACAGGAATTAATCAAAGCGTAGACAGTTTGAGACGTTACTCCCATGGAGAAAAGTCCGCATGCTGCATATTGTATTCAATTTCCGATGCAATTTCAGTGTTTCATCAACAAACTGAAGGACTAAAAATTACAGACCGCCTCCAAATGTGCTTCACAAACTACAACTGGTCTTCCAGGGAACTATCAAAGCGTAGACAGTTTGAGACATTACTCCCATGGAGAAAAGTCCGCAAGATGATTATTGTATTCAATTTCCGATGCAATTTCAGTGTTTCATCAGCACACTGAAAGACTAAAAATTACAGATCGCCTCCAAATGTGCTTCACAAACTACTACTGGTCTTCCAGGGAACGATCAAAGCGTAGACAGTTTCATACATTACTCCCATGGAGAAAAGTGCGCATGGTGCCTGTTGCATTCAATCCCGATGCAATTACTGTGTTTCATCAACACTCTGACGTTCCACAGTTTAGAGAATGGTTCCAGATGTGCTTCGCAAACTACTGCTGTTCTTCCATTGATCGATCAAATCGTAGACAGTTTGAGACACTACTCCCGAGGAGAAAAGTTCGCATGGTCTCTGTTGTCATCACTCCCGATGCAATTTCTGTGTTTCATCAACACTCTGAAAGTCCACAGATTACAGAATGCCTCCAGATGTGCTTCGGAAACTACTACTGGTCTTCCAGGGAACGATCACAGCGTAGACAGTTTGAGACGTTTCTCCCATGGAGAAAAGTACTCATGGTGCCTGTTGTATTCAATCCCGATGCAATTTCTGTGTTTCAGCAACACTCTGAAGGTCCACAGATTAAAGATCGATTCCAGATCAGCTTCTGAAACTACTACTGGTCTTCCAGGAAAAGAACACAGCGTAGACAGTTTGAGACATTACTCCGAAGGAGAAATGTCCAAATGGTGAGCGTTGTATTCAATCCAGATGCAATTTCTGTGTTTCATCCACACTGTGAAGGTCCCCAGATTACAGAATGCCTTGAAATGTGCTTCAGAAACTACTACTGGTCTTCCAGGGAACGATCAAAGCGTAGACAGTGTCAGACATTACTCCCATGGGGAAAAGTCCGCATGGTGCCTGTTGCATTCAATCCCGATGCAATTTCTGTGTTTCATCAACACTCTGACCTTCCACAGATTACAGAATGCCTGAAGATGTGCTTCCGAATCTACTACTGGTCTTCCAGGAATCAATCAAAACGTAGACAGTTTCAGACATTACTCCCATGGAGAAAAGTTCACATGGTGCCTGTTGTAATCACTCATGATGCAATTTCAGATTTTCATCAACACTCTGATGGTCCACAGATTACAGAATGCCTCCAGATGTGCTTCGTAATCTACTAAATGTCTTCCAGGAAACGATCACAGCGTAGACAGAATGAGACATTTCTCCCATGGAGAAAAGTACGCATGGTGCCTGTTTTATTCAATCCCGATGCAATTTCTGTGTTTGAGCAACACTCTAAAGGTCCACAGATTACAGATCGATTCCAGATGAGCTTCGGAAACTACTACTGGTCTTCCAGGAAACGAGCAAAGCGTAGACAGTTTGAGCCATTGCTCCCAAGGAGAAATATCCACATGGTGCCTGTTGTATTCAATCGAGATGCAATTTCTGTATTTCAGCAACACTCTGAAGGTCCACAGATTACAGGATGCGTCCAGATGTGCTTCGGAAACTGCTACTAGTCTTCCAGGGACGATCAAGGCGTAAACTGATTGAGACATGACTCCCATGTAGACAAGACCGCATGGTGCCTGTCATATTCAATGCCGATGCAATTTCTATGTTTCATCAAACCTCTGAATTTCCACAGATTACAAAATGCCTCTATATGTGCTTCGGAAACTAATGCTGGTCTTCCAGGAAGCGATTAAAGGGTGGACAGCTGAGACATTACTCCCATGGAGAAACGTTCGCATGGTGCCTGTTGTATTCAATGCCGATGCAATTTCTGTGTTTCAACCACACTCTGAATGTCCCCAACCTACAGAATGCCTCCAGATGTGCTTCGGAAACTACTACTGGTCTTCCAGAAATCGATCTCAGCGTAGACAGTTCGAGACATTACACCCATTTGGAAATTTCCGCAAGGTGCCTGTTGCATTTAATTCCGATGCTTTTTCTGTGTTTCACCAACACTCTGAATGTCCACAGACTACAGAATGCTTTCAAATGTGCTTCGGAACTACTACCTGTCTTCCAGGGAACGATCAAAGCGTTGACAGTTTGAAACGTTACTCCCAAGGAGAAAAGTCAGCATGATGCATGCTGTATTCAATCCCGCTGCCATTTCTGTGTTTCATCAACAATCCGAAGGTCCACAGATTACAGAGTGCCTCCAAATGTGCTTCGGTATCTACTACTACTCTTCCAGGAATCGATCAAAGCGTAGACAGTTTGAGACATTACTCCCATGGAGAAAAATTCGCATGCTGCCTATTGTATTCAATTCCCGATGCAATTTCAGTGTGTCATCTACACACTGAAGGACCACAAATTACAGATCGCCTCCAAATGTGCTTCGCAAACTACTACTGGTCTTCCAGGGAACGATCAGAGCGTAGACAGTTTGAGACATTTCTCCCATGGAGAAAAGTCCGCATGGTGCCTCTTGTATTCAATCCCGATGCAATTTCTTTGTGTCATCAACCCTCTGAAGGTCCACAGATTACAGAATGCCACTAGATGTGCTTCGGAAACTACTACTAGTTTTCCAGGGAACGATCAAAGCGTAGACAGATTGAGACATTACTCCCATGGAGAAAAGTCCGCATGGTGCCTATTGTATTCAGTTTCCGATGCACTTTCTGTGTTTCATCAACACACTGAAGGACTGAAAATTACAGATCGCCTCCAAATGTGCTTCGCAAACTACTACTGGTCTTGCAGGGAACCATCAAAGCGTAGACAGTTTCAGACATTACTCCCATGGAGAAAAGTCCGCATGGTGCCTGTTGCGTTCAATCCCGATGCAATATCTGTGTTTCTTCAACACTCTGACGTTAAACAGATTAGAGAATGCCTGCAGATGTGCTACGGAAACTACTACTTGTTTTCCAGGGAACGACCAAAGCGTAGACGGATTGAGACATTACTCCCATGGAGAAATGTCCGCATGGTGCCTTTTGTAATTACTCCCGATAAAATATCTGTGTTTCATCAACACTCTGAAAGTCCACAGATTACAGAATTACTCCAGATGTGCTTTGGAACCTACTACTGGTCATCCAGGAATCGATCAAAGCGTAGACAGTTTGAGACATTACTCCAATGGAGAAAAGTCCGCATGCTGATTGTTGTATTCAATTTCCGATGCAATTTCTGTGATTCATCAAAACTCTGAAAGTCCACAGATTACAAAATGAATCCAGATGTGCCTCATAATCTACTACTGGTCTTCCGGAAATCGATCAAAGCGTAGACAGTTTGAGACATTACTCCTATGGAGTCAAGTCCGCATGCTGCCTATTGTATTCAATTTCCGATGCAATTTCAGTGTTTCATCAACACACTGAAGGACTAAAAATTACAGATCGCCTCCAAATGTGCTTCGCAAACTACTACTGGTCTTCCAGGGAACGATCAAATCGTAGACAGTTTAGGACATAAGTCCCAATGAGAAGAGTCCGCATAGTGCCTGTTGTAATCAATCCCGATGCAACTTCAGATTTTCATCAACACTCTGATGGTCCACAGATTACAGACTGCCTCCAGATGTTCTTCGGAAACTACTACTGGTCTCCCAGGAACAATCACAGCGTAGACAGTTTGAGACATTACTCCCATGGAGAAAAGTCCTCATGGTGCCTGTTGTAATCACTCCCGATGCAATTTCAGTGTTTCATCAATACTCTGTTGGTCCACAGATTACAGATTGATTTCAGATGAGCTTCGGTAACTACTACTGGTCTTCCAGGGAACGACCAAAGTGTTGACAGATTGAGACATTACTCCCATGGAGAAAAGTCCTCATGGTGCCTATTGTAATCAATTTCCGATGCAATTTCAGTGTTTCATTAACACACTGAGGGACCACAAATTACAGATCGCCTACAAATGTGCTTCGCAAACTACTACAGGTCTTCCAGGGAACTTTAAAGCGTAGACAGTTTCAGACATTACTCCCATGGAGAAAAGTCCGCATGGTGTCTGTTGTAATCACTCCCGATGCAATTTCTGTGTTTCATCAACACTCTGAAAGTCTACAGATTACAGAATGCCTCCAGATTTGCTTCGGAATCTACTACTGGTCTTACAATAATTAATCAAAGCGTAGCCAGTTTGAGACGTTACTCCCATGGAGAAAAGTCTGCATTGTGCCAGTTGTATTCAATCTCGATCCAATTTCTGTGTTTCATCAACACTCTGATGATCCACAGATTACAGAATGCCTCCAGATGTGCCTCATAATCTACTACTGGTCTTCCGGAAATCGATCAAAGCGTAGACAGTTTCAGACATTACTCCCATGGAGAAAAGTCCGCATGGTGCCTGTTGTAATCACTCCCGATGCAATTTCTGTGTTTCATCAACACTCTGAAAGTTCACAGGTTACAGAATGCCTCCAGATTTGCTTCGGAATCTACTACTGGTCTTACAGGAATTAATCAAAGCGTAGACAGTTTGAGACGTTACTCCCATGGAGAAAAGTCCGCATGCTGCATATTGTATTCAATTTCCGATGCAATTTCAGTGTTTCATCAACAAACTGAAGGACTAAAAATTACAGACCGCCTCCAAATGTGCTTCACAAACTACAACTGGTCTTCCAGGGAACTATCAAAGCGTAGACAGTTTGAGACATTACTCCCATGGAGAAAAGTCCGCAAGATGATTATTGTATTCAATTTCCGATGCAATTTCAGTGTTTCATCAGCACACTGAAAGACTAAAAATTACAGATCGCCTCCAAATGTGCTTCACAAACTACTACTGGTCTTCCAGGGAACGATCAAAGCGTAGACAGTTTCATACATTACTCCCATGGAGAAAAGTGAGCATGGTGCCTGTTGCATTCAATCCCGATGCAATTACTGTGTTTCATCAACACTCTGACGTTCCACAGTTTAGAGAATGGTTCCAGATGTGCTTCGCAAACTACTGCTGTTCTTCCATTGATCGATCAAATCGTAGACAGTTTGAGACACTACTCCCGAGGAGAAAAGTTCGCATGGTCTCTGTTGTCATCACTCCCGATGCAATTTCTGTGTTTCATCAACACTCTGAAAGTCCACAGATTACAGAATGCCTCCAGATGTGCTTCGGAAACTACTACTGGTCTTCCAGGGAACGATCACAGCGTAGACAGTTTGAGACGTTTCTCCCATGGAGAAAAGTACTCATGGTGCCTGTTGTATTCAATCCCGATGCAATTTCTTTGTTTCAGCAACACTCTGAAGGTCCACAGATTAAAGATCGATTCCAGATCAGCTTCTGAAACTACTACTGGTCTTCCAGGAAAAGAACACAGCGTAGACAGTTTGAGACATTACTCCGAAGGAGAAATGTCCAAATGGTGAGCGTTGTATTCAATCCAGATGCAATTTCTGTGTTTCATCCACACTGTGAAGGTCCCCAGATTACAGAATGCCTTGAAATGTGCTTCAGAAACTACTACTGGTCTTCCAGGGAACGATCAAAGCGTAGACAGTGTCAGACATTACTCCCATGGGGAAAAGTCCGCATGGTGCCTGTTGCATTCAATCCCGATGCAATTTCTGTGTTTCATCAACACTCTGACCTTCCACAGATTACAGAATGCCTGAAGATGTGCTTCCGAATCTACTACTGGTCTTCCAGGAATCAATCAAAACGTAGACAGTTTCAGACATTACTCCCATGGAGAAAAGTTCACATGGTGCCTGTTGTAATCACTCATGATGCAATTTCAGATTTTCATCAACACTCTGATGGTCCACAGATTACAGAATGCCTCCAGATGTGCTTCGTAATCTACTAAATGTCTTCCAGGAAACGATCACAGCGTAGACAGAATGAGACATTTCTCCCATGGAGAAAAGTACGCATGGTGCCTGTTTTATTCAATCCCGATGCAATTTCTGTGTTTGAGCAACACTCTAAAGGTCCACAGATTACAGATCGATTCCAGATGAGCTTCGGAAACTACTACTGGTCTTCCAGGAAACGATCACATCGTAGACAGTTTGAGACATTTCTCCCATGTGGAAAAGTACGCATGGTGCCTGTTGTATTCAATCCCGATGCAATTTCTGTGTTTCAGCAACACTCTGAAGGTCCCCAGATTACAGAATGCCTTTCAATGTGCTTCAGAAACTACTACTCGTCTTCCACGGAACGATCAAAGCGTAGACAGTTTCAGACATTACTCCCATGGAGAAAAGTCCGCATGGTGCCTGTTGCGTTCAATCCCGATGCAATATCTGTGTTTCTTCAACACTCTGACGTTAAACAGATTAGAGAATGCCTGCAGATGTGCTACGGAAACTACTACTTGTTTTCCAGGTAACGATCAAAGCGTAGACGGAATGAGACATTACTCCCATGGAGAAATGTTTGCATGGTGCCTGTTGTACTTACTCCCGATAAAATTTCTGTGTTTCATCAACACTCTGCAAGTCCAAAGATTACAGAATGCCTACAGATGTGCTTCGGAATCTTCTACTGGTCTTCCAGGAATCAATCAAAGCGTAGATAGTTTCAGACATTACTCCCATGGAGAAAAGTTCACATGGTGCCTGTTGTATTCACTCCCGATGCTATTTCAGATTTTCATCAACACTCTGATGGTCCACAGATTACTGAATGCCTCCAGATGTGCTTCGTAAACTACTACTAGTCTTCCAGGGAACGATCACAGCGTAAACTGTTTGAGACATTTTTCCCATGGAGAAAAGTTCGCATGGTGCCTGTTGTATTCAATCCCGATGCAATTTCTGTGTTTCAGCAACACTCTAAAGGTCCACAGATTACAGATCTATTCCAGATGTGATTCGGGAACTTCTAATGGTCTTCCAGGAAACGAGCACAGCGTAGACAGTTTGAGACATTACTCCCAAAGAGAAAATTCCGCATGGTGCCATTTGTATTCTTTCCCGTTGTAATTTCTATGTTTCATCAACACTCTGAAGGTCCACAGATTGGAAAATGAGTCCAGATGTGATTCGGAAACTACTACTGTTCCTCCATTGAACGATTAAAGCGTAGACAGTTTGAGACATTATTCCCATATAGAAAAGTCTGCATTGTCCCTGTTGTATTCAATCCCGATGGAATTTCTGCGTTTCACTAACACTCAGAAGGACCACAGATTACACAACGCCTCCAGATCTGCTTCGGAAACTACTACTGGACTTCCAGGAAACGATCACAACGTAGACAGTTTTTTAGACGTTGCTCTTATGGACAGAATTCCGTATGGTGCCTGTTGTATTCCTTCCCGATGTAATTTCTATGTTTCATCAACACTCTGAAGGTCCACAGATTACAGAACGAGTCCATATCTGCTTCGGAAACAACTAATGGTCTTCCAGGAAAAGATCAAAGCGAAGACAGTTTGAGACATTACTCCCATGGAGAAAGGTCCGCATGGTGCCAGTTGTATTTAATCCCGATTCAATTTCTGTGTTTTATCAACACTCTGAAGGACCACAGAATACTGAATGCCTCCAGATGTGCTTCGGAAACTACTACAGGTCTTCCAGGGAACAATCAAAGCGTAATCAATTTGAGACCTTACTCCCTTATAGAAAGGTCAACATGGTGCCTGTTGTATTCAATCCCGATGCAATTTCTGTGTTTCATCGACACTCTGAGAGTCAACAAATTACAGAATGCCTCCAGATGTGCTCGAAGAATACTACTGGTCCTCAAGGGAACGATTAAATCGTAGACAGTTTGAGACGTTACTCCCATTGAGAAAAGTCCGCATGGTGCCTATTGTATTCAATTTCCCATGCAATATCAGTGTTTCATCAACAGGGCCACAATTTACAGAATGCCTCAAGATGAGCTCCGGAATCAATTGCTGGTCTTCCAGGAGTCGATTAAAGCGTACACAGTTTGAGACAATACTCGCATGGAGAAAAGTCCGCATGGTGCCGGTTGCATTTAATCCCGATGCTATTTCTGTGTTTCATCAACACTTTGAAGCTCCTCAGATTGCAGAATGCCTTCAAATGTGCTTCGGAAACTACTACTGGTCTTCCAGGGAACGTTCAAAGCGTTGACAGTTTGAGACATTACTCCCATGGGGAAAAGTCTGCATGGTACCTGTTGTATTCTATCCCGATGCAATTTCTGTGTTTCATCAACACTCTGAAATTCCACAGATTCCAGAATGCCTTCAGATGAGCTTCGGTAACTACTACTAGCCTTCCAGGGAACGATCGAAACGTAAACAATTTGAGAAATTACTCCCATGTAGAAAGGTCCGCATTGTGCCTGTCGTATTCAATCCCGATGCAATTGCTATGTTTCATAAACACTCTGAAGTTCCACAGATTACAGAACTCCTCCACATGTGCTTCGGAAACAATTACTGGTCTTTCCGGAATCGTCAAAGCGTAGACAGATTGAAACATTACTCCTTTGGAGAAAAGTCCTTATGGTGCATGTAGTATTCAATCCCGATGCAATTTCTGGGTTTCATCAACATTCTGACGGTCCACAGATTAGAGAATGCTTCCAGATGTGCTTCCGAAACTACTAGTGGGCTTCCACGGAACGATCAAAGCGAAGACAGTTTGAGAAAATACTCCCTAGGAGAAAAGTTCGCATGGTGCCTGTTGTATTCAATCCTGATGCAATACCTGCGTTTCATCAACACTCTGAAAGTCCACAGATTACAGAATGCCTCCAGATGTGCTTCGGAAACTACTACTGTTCTTCCATTGAACGATAAAATCGTAGACAGCTTGACACATTACCCCCATGGACATATGTCCGCATGGTGCCTATTGTATTCAATTTCCGATGCAATTTCAGTGTTTCATCAACACACTGAAGGACCACAAATTACAGATCGCCTCCAAATGTGCTTCGCAAACTACTACTGGTCTTCCAGGGAACGATCACAGCGTTGACAGTTTCAGATATTACTCCCATGGAGAAAAGTCCGCATGGTGCCTGTTTAATCACTCCCGATGCAATTTCAGTGTATCATCAACACTCTGATGGTCCACAGATTCCAGAATGCCTCTAGATGAGCTTCGGTAACTACTACTAGTCTTCCAGGGAACAAACAAAGCGTAAACAGTATGAGACATAACTCCCATGTAGAAAAGTCCGCATGGTGCCTGTCGTATTCAATCCCGATGCAATTTCTATGTTTCATGAACACTCTGTAGGGCCACAGATTACAGAACGCCTCCACATGTGCTTCGGAAACAATTACTGGTCTTCCAGGGAACGATCAAAGCGAAGATAGTTTGAGACATCACTGCCATGGAGAAGAGTCCTTATGATGTCCCTTGCATTTAATCCCGATGCAATATCTGTGTTTCATTAACACACTGAAGGTCCACAGATTACAGAATCCTTCCAGATGTGCTTCGGAGACTACTACTTATCTTCCAGGGAACGATCAAAGCGTTGACAGTTTGAGACATTACTCCCATGGGGAAAAGTCGGCATGGTACCTGATGTATTCAATCCCGAT
Organism: Schistocerca gregaria; assembly: GCF_023897955.1. NCBI lineage: Eukaryota > Metazoa > Arthropoda > Insecta > Orthoptera > Acrididae > Schistocerca > Schistocerca gregaria. Next base: position 38,382,816 of record NC_064929.1, read on the forward strand.
GCAATTTCTGTGTTTCATCAACACTCTGAAAGTCCACAGATTCCAGAATGCCTCCCTATGAGCTTCGGTAACTACTTCTAGCCTTCCAGGGAACGATCAAGGCTTAAACAGTTTGAGACATTACTCCCATTTAGAAAAGTCCGCATGGTGCCTGTGATATTCAATCCCGATGCTATTTCTATGTTTCATGAACACTCAGGAGGTCCACAGATTACAGAACACCTCCACATGTGCTTCGCAAACAATTTCTGGTCTTCCCGGGAACGATCAAAGCGAAGATATTTTGAGACATCACTCCCATGGAGAAGAGTCTTTATCATGTCTCTTGCATTTAATCCCGATGCAATATCTGTGTTTCATTAACACACTGACGGTCCACAGATTACAGAATCCTTCCAGATGAGCTTCGGAAACTACTACTTATCTTCCAGGGAACGATCAAAGAGTAGACAGTTTGAGACATTAATCCCATGCATTAAAGTCCGCATGGTGCCTGTTGTATTCAATCCAAATGCAATTTCTTTGTTTCATCAACCCTCTGAAGGTCCAAAGATTACACGACGCCTCCACATGTGTTTCGGAAACAATAACTGGTCTTTCCGGAATCGTCAAAGCTTAGACAGATTGAAATATTATTCCTTTGGAGAAAAGTCCTTATGGTGCATGTAGTATTCAATCCCGATGCAATTTCTGTGTTTCATCAACACTCTGAAGGTCCACAGATTAAAGAATGTTTCCAGATGTGCTTCGGAAACTACTACTAGGCTTCCAGGGAACGATCAAAGCGAAGGCAGTTTGAGAAAATACTCCCATGGAGAATAGTCCGCATGGTGAATGTTGTATTCAGTCCTGATGCAATACCTGCGTTTCATCAACACTCTGAAGGTCTACAGATTACAGAATGCCTCCAGATGTGGTTCGGAAACTACTACTGGTCTTCCAGGAATCAATCAAAGCGTAGACATTTTGAGATATCACTCCCATGGAGAAAAGTCTGCATTGTGCCTGTTGTATTCGATCCCGATGCAATTTCTGTGTTTCATCAACAATCTGAGGGTTCACAGATTACAGAATGCCTCCAGATGTGCTTCGGAAATTACTACTGGTCTTCCTGGGGACGATCAAAGCGTTGACAGTTTGAGACAGTACTCCCATGGATAAATGTCCGCATGGTGCCTGTTGTATTCAATACCGCTGCAATCTCTATGTTTCATCAACAATCTGAAGGTCCACAGATTACAGAGTGCCTCCAGATGTGCTTCCTTATCAACTACTGGTCTTCCAGGTGTCCATCACAGCGTAGACAGTTTGAGACATAACTAACATTGAGAAAAGTCCTCATGGTGCCTGTTGTAATCACTCCCGAGGCAATTTCAGTGTTTCATCAACACTCTGATGGTCCACAAATTACAGAATGCCTCTAGATGTGCTTCGGAAACTAATGCTGGTCTTCCAGGAGTCGATTAAAGCGTAGACAGTTTGAGACATTACTCCCATGGAGAAAAGTCTTCATGGTGCCTGTTGTAATCAATCCCGATGCAATTTCTGTAATTCATCAACACTCTGAAGGACCACAGATTACAGAACGCCTCCATATCTGCTTCGGAAACTACTACTGGTCTTCCAGGAAAAGATCAAAGCGAAGACAGTTTCAGACATTACTCCCATGGAGAAAGGTCCGCATGGTGCCACTTGTATTTAATCCCGATTCAATTTCTGGGTTTTATCAACACTCTGAAGGTCCACAGAATACTTAATGCCTCCAGATGTGCTTCGGAAACTATTACTGGTCTTCCAGGAATGGATCAAAGCATAGACAGTTGGAGACAATACTCGCATGGAGAAAAGTCCGCATGGTGCCTGTTGTATTCAATCCCGATGTAATTTCTATGTTTCATCAACATTATGAATTTCCACAGATAAAAGAACGAATTAACATCTGCTTCGGAAACTACTAGTGGTCTTCCAGGAAAAGATCCAAGCGAAGACATTATAAGACATTACTCCTATGGAGAAAGGGCCTCTTGGAGACTGTTGCATTCAATCCCGATTCTGTGTTTCATCAACACTCTGAAGGTCCACAGATTACTGAATGCCTCCAGAGGTGTTTCGGAAACTACTACTGGTCTTCCAGGAATCGATCAAAGCGTAGACAGTTGGAGACATTACTCCCAAGGAGAGAAGTCCGCGTGGTGCCTGTTGTATTCAATCCCAATGCATTTTCTGTCTTTCATAAACACTCTGAATGTCCACAGATTACAGAATGCAACCAGCTGTGCTTCGGAAACTGCTACTGGTCTTCCAGGAAACGATCACAATTTAGACAGTTTGGGACGTTACCCACATGGAGAAAAGTCCGCATGGGGCCTGTTGTGTTCAATCCCGATGCAATATCTATGTTTAATCAACACCCTGAATGTCCACAGATGTCAGAACGCCTCGACATGTGCTTCGGAAACTACTACAGTTCTTCCAGGGAACGATCAAAGTGAAGACAGTTTGAGACTTTACTCCCATGGAGAAAAGACCCCATGCGCCTGTTGAATTCAATCCCGATGCATGTTTTGTCTTTCATCAACACTCTGAAGGTCCACAGATTACAGAAAGAATCCAGATGTGCTTCGGAAGCAACTAATGGTCTTCCAGGGAACGGTCAATGCATAGACAGTTTGAGACATTACTCTCTTGGCGATAAGTCCGCATGGTGCTTGTTGTATTCAATCCTGATGGAACTTCTGTGCTTCATCAACACTCGGAAGGTCCTCAGATTACAGAATGCCTCCAATTGTGCTTCGAAAACTACTACTGATCTTCCAAGGAACGATCAAACTGTAGAAATTTTGAGACTGTACTCCCATGGAGAAAAGTCCGCATGGGGGACTGTTGTATTCAGTTCCGATGCAATTTCTATGTTTCATCAACACTCTGAAGGTCCACAGATAACAGAACGCCACCACATGTGCTTCGGAAACCACTGCCATCTTCTAGGGAATAATCAAAGCGAAGACAGTTTGAGACATTTCTCCCATGGAGAAAAGTCCCCAGGGTGCATGTTGTAATCAATCCCGATACAATTTCTATGTTTCATCAACACTCTGAAAGTCCAGAGATTACAGAATGCCTCCAGAAGTGTTTTGGAAACTACTACTGGTCTTCCATTGAACGATCAAAGCGTAGACATTTTGAGACATTACTCCCATGTCGAAAAGTCCACATGGTTTCTGTTGTATTCAATCCCGATGCAATGTCCCTGTTTCATCAACACTCTGAAGGTCCACAGATTAAAGAATGCCTCCAGATGTGCTTCGGAAATTACTACTGGTCTTCCATGGAACGATCAAAGCGTAGACAATTTTAAACCTTACTCCCTTATAGAGAAGTCCGCCTGGTGCCTGTTGTATTCAGTCCCGAAGCAATTTATGTGTTTCATCTACAATCTGAGGGTCTACAGATTACAGAATGGCTCCAGATGTGCTTCGGAAACTACTACTGGTCTTCGAGCGAACGATCAAAGAGTAGACAGTTTGAGACATTACTCCAATGGAGAAAAGTCCGCATGCTGATTGTTGTATTCAATTCCGATGCTATTTCTATGTTTCATCAACACTCTGAAGGGCCACAGATTACAGAATGCCTCCAGATGAGCGTCGTGTAAAGTCGGAAAACTCGGCTGCATGGTTGAGTGCCATGTTTGGGGAGGGTTTCGTAGTATGCGCAGTGCAATGGAGACGCGGAAACTTGTTGTGGCCCAGTGTTTTGCAGTTGGACGACAAGAGTGGTACACACTAGCAAAAAGCGAGGCACTGAGTTGGCATGATCAATGGAGTGCACAATGGGGCTCGAGATGTGCTTGTTACCTCAGGTGCTGTGTGATTGTCGACAAGGAGTGAAATGGACCAATTTGTGACAGCCCTTTCAATTTAAGACGTTAAAAACAGACAGAATTTGCATTCGTAATACCAGAGCATCGAAACTACTTGGAACTCTTGTGTATATGAACGTGTCCGCACCTTTGTACTCTGGTACCTTCGCCGCTACAAACCAACCAACCATCGTGTCCGTGCACATCAGAGTCGCAAAGAATGGAGAATAGCCAGGCTTGGTCGTGTGTGCAACCGTAGCTCAGTTGGCATATCGTTCGCTTAGGGTGTGAAAGCTCCCGGGATCAAGCCCTGGCGCCTCCATGTTTTGTGGTCAGTGCATGGTAAATGTTGGTCGCGGCGAACCTAAAGGCACGCAAGATGTTGCAAAACCAGCGTCACAGACTGATGTATACTGTCATAAGGAGAGCAAGACGTAAGTGTGGGGACCGGCTGTTATCGAGATGTCATCGAGTGCAGATCTGTCTTAGGTATCACGGCTTAACGTCATTGAAGTCTAGAGAGTGGACAACACGTTCGTCTTACTTAGAGCGGTGTCCGAACTCTATTTTCGACGTTATACGTGCCACTTTCATTGTGGCCAACTACGATTCGATACAGAATGCACGAAACCTGAAAGACACCCTCACTGATACATAGAGAGTAGTGTTTGTCTGTGGAATAATGGGAGTGCAGGGGTCTGTGACGTTGATATGGCTGTATGTAGCAGTTTTAGTCAACAGGGTTTGTGGGCGTAGCTCAGATGGTAGAGCGCTCGCTTAGTATGCGAGAGGTACTGGGATCGATACCCAGCACCTCCAGAATATTTAACACACCTACATGCGCTCCTTGCCATGCAAGTGGAATAATTCACAAACAGCAGATTTGTCTAGGCGGATACAAGCGAACGATCAGCATCCACAATTGGCAAGCGTGCTTTTATTCGTGCCCAGGAAGCACCCTCCTCCCACACCTACACTTGCTTTAGAAACAGTACAAGTGTTCCCATAAGATTTTGAAGCCTACGTCGGAAAGATCTGCCTTGCGACGAGTTCACGTAAATCCCACTGCATGTTCCCATTCTTTGCGTCCAGTCGGCTGCTACTGGTGTTGCTGGTTGTGACTGCTGATAACAGATGCCGTAGCAATCAATTCATGGAGTGAGTTGTATGTTTTGCGATAGTCTGTCTCTAACAAGCAAGCACAGGTGACACAGGTGCGAACACAGGAAGCTTGCAGCCCCTCGCTGCCTGCAGACACAGAGCAGCCACACTAGGACAGCGGCCTAAGCCGTAGGCGAAATGTGCTCATTCGCTTTGGCGCGACGTCGAACTATAAATAAGGCTGTCACTAGCGTTAGCGTCGTGTATAGTCGGAAAAGTCGGCTGCATGGGTGATTGCCAATGTTGGGGAGCGTTTCGTTGTATCATCAGTGCAATAGAGACTCGGAAACATGTTGAGGCCCAGTGTTGTGCAGTTGGACGACAAGAGTGGTACAGAGTAGCAAAGAGCGAGGCACTGAGTTGGCATGAACAATGGAGTGCACAATGGGGCTCGAGATGTGCCTGTTACCTCAGGTGCTGTGTGATTGTCGACAAGGAGTGAAATGGAGCAGTTTGAGACCGCCCTTTCAATTTAAGACGTTAAAAACAGTCGGAATTTGCATTCGTAATACCAGAGCATCGAAACTACTTGGAACTCTTGTGTATATGAACGTGTCCGCGCCTTTGTACTCTGGTACCTCCGCCGCTACAAACCAACCAACAATCGTGTCCGTGCACATCAGAGTCGCAAAGAATGGAGAATAGTCAGGCTTGGTCGTGTGTGCAGCCGTAGCTTAGTTGGCAGTTCCCCTTGAGACGCGACAGCGTTCGGACGTGCATTCACTTCCGTGCCGTCGTAGCGCCGCAAGCCGTGTTTACATCGTTTCTTGTGACTGTGATTGTGTTTTTTTTCTCGTGTTATTTTGCGTTTTTGTGTACTCTTATTGTTTTTTTTCTCTTACTAGCGGTTTCGGCCGCTTATCGTTACAGTTATGGCTAAATCCGTTCCCCGTAAGAATACATTATGTTTTGAGTTTGACAAGGCATCGCGTCGTGTGCAACCAAGCTCTCTGGAAATTCATGATTGGATTGTAGATGTAATTGGTATAACTTCTGACCAGGTTCACACAGCGTACTATGATATAGGGGATTACTGTATCTTTGTCAAGTTTCTCACTCCGTTACAACTGGAGAAGATATTGCAGAGAACTGGAGGAAAGGCGGAATTCCATCATCGCGACCAATCGGTGAGTATCGTGTTAATCACCAATGCCGATGTAGAATATAAACAGATTCGAGTATTCAATTTGCCACCAGAAGTTGAGCATTACCTATTGAAAGATGTTCTTGCTAAATACGGTGATATTCGGCAAATCAGAATGGAAAAATTGACTAGCCAACACAAATTGCAATGCTACAGTGGGGTTCGTTCTGTTGATATGAGCATTAAAGTTAATATTCCCTCGAATATCGTGGTCTGTGGCTATAAAGCACATGTCGTTTATAGCGGGCAAGTAGAAATTTGTTATATTTGTAACGAGAGCGGGCATGTACGCAGTGATTGTCCTCGGCGTATTTTCGTCCTTAAAAACACCTTACAAAAACGCCAGAGGTTGACACTAGCTGATATTATGACCCAACATCAGAATTTGGAGGAGGCATCTTTGCTACCCGGTACATCAGAGGCCGTTGAACCTGATCTTAGCAACGAGTCCTTCCCGCCATTAGCGCAGAAGAGCGAGAAGCTTCCACTTGCTGTCAGCACAACGTTATCAGTCGGTAACAAACGACGCCGTACCTGTGACGATAGTGGAACTGATGAAGAGTTGTCGGTCAACGACCCGACCTCGGTCACGGACGCAAACCCTCCCTCGCAGGAAAACGTTGCCGTGGACAGCATAGATGAGGGCTCCGACCCCGCTGCTTCCACGGCGGCGTCGGTAAACGACAGTGCCGGCCAGTGTTTACAGCTGACTGTTGTGACGCCGCCGGCCGGCCCGCCACAACACGACTTGGACCCACAACAAGAGGACGACCGTCCGATGTCGGCTCTACAGACACACGATGAAGAGGTTGGTCTGGAGCCCGTTGTCAACACCGACCTGCCCCTTCATGAACTCAACCAACCTGGGAAGCCGGACGGCTGTTTACCAACAGACCGTGTGGATACAAACAAACACACCTTGCCTTCCGCCGCCGCGTCTTCGCACGAGTTAGCTCCAGTGGAGGAAGCCGGCACTCCGGCTACCGATTTCAGTCATGATCCGCCCACCCCGCCTTCTGCCATGGAAATCCCGGCTAGTGGACGACGGAAAACTAAACCCAAACCAAATGTCTCCGCGGCCCGAAGGAAGACTCCGATTAGAGGTGCCGCGGAATCAGGACGCGAACCTGGCACTGTCACTTCGCAGTCTGACAGTGCGATGGACTGGGCCGCTAATGCAATGCAGCTTTCTCCCTCCTCCGATGGGCACGACCCAGGCATATAAATTTCTGTCTCTTAATATAAACAAGTTTACGACACCTTTGAAGACAGGGTTGTTGCGACAGTTTATCTACGGGTCTGCAGCCGATGTTGTACTTCTACAGGAAGTGTCTATATTAAGTCTCACCGTCCCTGCTTTTCTTGCGATAGCAAATGTAACGAAAGACACGGGCACAGGTGCAGCCATTTAGTGAAAAAGCGGCGTACTTCAGGCTGACTTTTCTTCCCCTCAAATACATTGTGCACATTGGGCGAAGTGTACATCTAGAATTTTGTGTACTCCCTCAACTTTCACACCCCTACATGAAAATTAACCTTCTCTGATGATTCAAGCTTATAAAATATTAACTATTAACGTTAACAGGGTGACGTCAGGTTTGAAAAAGTAGTGTTAAAAAAATTTATCTATGAAACAGAGGCCGATGTTGTGTTGTTGCGAGACGTGTTATTCACTGATTTCACCGTACCCGGTTTTCAAATATTTCATAATGTCCTCCCGGACGCTAATACAGGAACCGCAATTTTAACTCGTGAAGGTTTACCGGTAATGTTGTTGGATAAACTGGTTACAGGAAGAGGCCTTAGTTGTAAAATATTTGATGTCACCGTTGTAAATGTTTATGCACCGTCCGGTAACACCAACAAAGCGGCGAGAGCTAATTTTTTCAAGGATGACTTTATCTACTTGCTGAGGAAAAATCCTGCGTCTGTAATAATTGGTGGCGCCTTCAATTGTGTAGTTAACAGGAAAGATCAGGTGCCGCATTTTAATTACAGCAAGGAGTTGCATGACTTAATTAAAAACATGAAGGACAAAGATGCATGGGAAGTCAAATTCCCTACGCTAGTCAAGTTCACGCATTTCACTTCTACATCATGCAGTCGGATCGATAGGCAGTATGTGTCGGAGAATCTAATTCATAACGTGTTGGATGTGGAAGTAATCCCGACATACTGCTCGGATCACTGTGGGTTTTCTATGACTATCAATTTAGCAAGACAACCTACTAAATTTTACCGCAGTTAGTGGATGCTCAACATTGCCCATCTCAAAGATGACGAACTGGAAGACTGGATCAAAGCCACATGGACGGCATGTTTGAAATCAGTGCATAAATACGGATCTAAAATCGAATGGTGGGTCAAGTTTGCCAAACCCAAACTTCGGCAATCCTTAAAACCATACAGTTTTCAAAAAACTAGAGATGGCAAAAAGACAATCGAATTTTATTATACGGTATTGCGGGAACTACATGACAAACATAATGTAGCTGCTACTCACCTAGAGCGAATTCGAAAAATTAAAGCGAAGCTTCTAAGCATCTCACGCCGGCAGTTGGAGGGATTAAAACTTAAATCAAAGGCGAAGTCTCTACTACAAGAAGAAACTACTTCCATGTTTCACCTGATCAAACACCAACTTCATAGCCGACGCAGTTTTATTGAACACCTCAAACTCGAAGACGGGACTGTAATTACCGACCATAATGACATGGTGCTCGCCATACATCATCATTTCGCTCACCTCTACGCTAAAGACCAGACTGCCGAGACTGCACGTCCTGAAACTTTACACTTATTAACGGAACGGATCACTACTGATGAAAATAACTGTCTGCTTGCTGCCTTTGCAGAGGACGAATTATTACATCTCGTAAAGGCGTCACCTTCCAACAAATCGACGGGTTCTGATGGATTACCAAAAGAATTTTATCACAAGTTTTGGCATATTATTGGGTCAACATTCACGGATATAATAAACGAAACCATACAAGGAGGAGAATTACCAACTGAACTTAAGGAAGGAAAACTAGTCTAGATTCCGAAAAGTAAAGGACAAAAGAACATCAATCAGTTTCGCCCCTTAATGTTGATGAACTATGATTACAAGACCATTGCACGAGCACTTAAGGAGAGACTCACACCACTTCTCAGAATAGTAATAAAAGGCCATCAAGCCTGCTTCCCGGGCCGCACGATCATGTCAGTCATCTCCGAATACAGAGACCTCATTTCTATCGTGGCAGTCACTGACATCATGGGTGCAATATACTTCGTCGATTTCTGCAAGGCATTTGACCATGTCAGCCACCGATACGTGGACCTCATATTTAAACATCTGGCTTTTGACGATCGAGCAGTTAGAGTAATCCATCAGATGATGACCGGAATAACTGCCAAGGCTTACGTCAACGGACAGCCGACGAAAACTATTCATATAGAGAGGGAAGTTCCACAAGGAAGCCCGTTATCAATGCTTTTGTATGTTCCTGCACTTGAACCTTTGCTACGGCAACACAGCGACAAATTAAGTGGTGTCACAATCTCCGGAGTCACGTTTACTGCAAAAGCATATGTCGATGACGTGGGCGTCGTCCTTAGAAACGGAGGAGAACTTACAATTCTGGAAGAGACGATACGTCAATATAGTCACGCCTCTGGTGCAAAAGTGAACATCCATAAGAGTAAAATCTTAAACCTAAGAGGGTTTGACAGGGTACGCAGCCAACGGGCGTCACTAGTTGATTCCCACAAAACACTAGGCATTACTATGAACAGTTGTCCAATGAAGATGGCTGCAGTAAATTGGCGGGGCACGGCGACCATAATAAAGGGTGCGTTAAGAGAACTTCGTTGGCGATCCACGAATTTATTGCAAAATGTTCAATTAATTAACACCTACGTGTTTTCTAAAGCCTGTTTTGTAGCACAAATATTCCCAGCACCGACGTTACAGGTGAAAAAGGCAATGCGTCTTGCAAATAGCTACTTGTGGAAAGGCAACATATTTAAAGTTAGACTGGACAGTGTGACCAAAGCAAGACTGATGGGCGGGTTAGGGCTAACTAATTTGGTTACAAAGGCAACTGCACTTTACATCAAAAGAACCCTGTTTATGATTAATAAGGACAGAAATAACATCAACTCACGACTATTCACAATTGTCCAGCCAGGTTCCCTGGAACCCCCGGTGAATATGGGCAAACTAAACAACACACTAACGCATATCAAGAAATTTTATATTGAGGTCGGCTACTTAGAGGCACGCACAATGTACAAGTCAAATATAACTACAAAGGAGATTCTAAACACATGGCACAAATCGGATACACAAAATACCATAGAAATCAAATATCCGAACGTCATATGGCGTACTGTATGGAAAAACCTTAGCCTCAAAATCCATTCAACAAACGTGGCTTCCACTTGGTACAAGGTAGTCAGCGACACTGTACCAACCAATGCAAAACTTTATCAGATAGGACTGTGTGCTATAAATCACTGCACTAAGTATGGATTGGTGGACACACTTCAACACAGATTCACGTGCAGAGGACAATTTCACAATTGGACATGGATCAGACGGAAGATTGCACTCCTCACCAGAAGTGATGGCCGCAATTATACACCACAAATGCTGTTACAGCCTGAAGTGACATTCTTTCCAGAAAGCAAAAATAACGCTGTCATGTGGCTCATGGGTAACTACACACATAACGTAATTGGAAGAAATGGATCTGACAATTCAATTGATTTCATCGTCTATATGGAATCCGCTTATTGTGAATCAAAAAAATACAGTGACCATAAAATACACTACGGCAACATGTTGAATATAGTCTTCGAGAGGACAGGCATAGGATATAAACGAACAACACGGTAGAAACTATAAGGAAGTAACAAGCAAACAGTGGACTGAGTGACCTATTTAATTAATCTCTGAGAAGTGACTACGGCTTCTACACGGTATTATGTAGGAAAAAAAACCAGAACAGAAAAAGGTAAAAACAAATTACAACATTCAAGAACCAAACCGGGCAAATAAAAAAAAAACAAATAAAACAAACATAAAATAAAATAAGGGAAAAATCACAACGTCCAAAGTAAAAACTTTGTTCCATGATATAAATAATCTCAGAGGAGTCAGACAAAAAGTATGTGTCCTCCAATATCATGATGGGGAAGGGGTTCTGTGTCGTGAAGCACTTGCAGTGCCGCGGAGAGGCCCCACTGTTGTTGCTGCGCGTCCGGGATCCTGCCTTCATTGCGATCTACTTAAGGGGTTAAGGAAAAAAAAAATTGGCAGATCGTTCGCTTAGCGTGTGAAAGGTCGAGGGATCAACCCCGGTGCCTCCATGTTTTGTGGTCAGTGCATGGTAAGTGTGTAAGTGTGTATATGAACGTGTCCGCGCCTTTGTACTCCGGTACCTTCGCCGCTATAAACCAACCAACCATCGTGTCCGTGCACATCAGAGTCGCAAAGAATGGACAATAGCCAGGCTTGGTCGTCTGTTCAGCCTTAGCTCAGTTGGCAGATCGTTCGCTTACCGTGTGAAAGGTCCCGGGTTCAAGCCCCGGCGCCTCCATGTTTTGTGGTCAGTGCATGGTAAGTGTTGGTCGCGGCGAACCTAAAGGCACGCAAGATGTTGCAAAACCAGCGTCACAGACTGAAATGATGTATACTGACGTCATGAGAGCAAGATGTAAGTGTGGGGACCGGCTGTTATCGAGGTGTCATCGAGTGCAGATCTGTCTTAGGTATCACGGCTTAACGTCATTGAAGTCTAGAGAGTGGACAACACGTTCGTCTTACTCAGAGCGGTATTCGAACTCTATTTTTGACGTCATGCGTGCCACTATCATTGTGGCCAACTACGATCCGATAAAGAATGCACGAAACCTGAAAGACACCCTCACTGATACATAGAGAGTAGTGTTTGTCTGCGGAATAGTGGGAGTGCAAGGGTCTGTGACGTTGATATGGCTGTATGTAGCATTAGAAGTCAACAGGGGGGTGGGCGTAGCTGAGATGGTAGAGATCTCGCTTAGCGTTCTAGAGGTACTGGGATCGATACCCAGCGCCCCCAGAATTTTTAACACACCTACATGCGCAACTTGCCATGCAAGTGGAATAATTCACAAAAAGCAGAGATGTCTAGGCAGATACAAGCGAACGATTAGCATCCACAATTGGCAAGCGTGCTTTTATTCGTGCGCAGGAAGCACCCTCCTCCCACACCTACACTTACTTTAGAAACATTACAAGTGTTCCCATAAGATTCTGAAGCCTACGTCGGAAAGATCTGCCTTGCGCAGAGTTCGCGTAAATCCCACTGCACGGTCCCATTCTTTGCGTGCAGTCGGCTGCTACTGGTGTTGCTGGTTGTGACTGCTGATAACAGATGCCGTAGCAATCAATTCATGGAGTGAGTTGTATGTTTTGCGATAGTCTGTCTCTGACAAGCAAGCACAGGTGATATAGGTGCGAACACAGGAAGCTTGCAGCCCCTCGCTGCCTGCAGACACAGAGCAGCCACACTAGGAGAACGGCCTAAGCCGCAGGCGAAATGTGCTCATTCGCTTTGGCGCGACGTCGAACTATAAATAAGGCTGTCACTAGCGTGAGCGTCGTGTAAAGTCGGAAAACTCGGCTGCATAGGTGATTGCCAAGTTTGGTGAGCGTTTCGTGGTATGATCAGTGCAATGGAGACGCGGAAACTTGTTGTGGCCCAGTGTTTTGCAGATGGACGACAAGAGTGGTACACAGTAGCAAAAAGCGAGGCACTGCGTTGGCATGATCAATGGAGTGCACAATGGGGCTCGAGATGTGCTTGTTACCTGAGGTGCTGTGTGATTGTCGACAAGGAGTGAAATGGACCAACTTGTGACAGCCCTTTCAATTTAAGACGTTAAAAACAGACAGAATTTGCATTCGTAATACCAGAGCATCGAAACTACTTGGAACTCTTGTGTATATGAACGTGTCCGCGCCTTTGTACTCTGGTACCTTCGCCGCTACAAACCAACCAACCATCGTGTCCGTGCACATCAGAGTCGCAAAGAATGGAGAATAGCCAGGCCTGGTCGTGTGAGCAGCCGTAGCTTAGTTGGCAGATCGTTCGCTTAGTCTGTGAAAGGTCTCGGGTTCAAGCCCCGGCGCCTCCATGTTTTGTGGTCAGTGCATGGTAAGTGTTGGTCGCGGCGAACCTAAAGGCACGCAAGAAGTTGCAAGACAAGCGTCACAGACTGATATGATGTATACTGACATAAGGAGAGCAAGATGTATGTGTGGGGACCGGCTGTTATCGAGGTGTCATCGAGTGCAGATCTGTCTTAGGTATCACGGCTGAACGTCATTGAAGTCTAGAGAGTGGACAACACGTTCGTCTTACTCAGAGCGGTATTCGAACTCTATTTTTGACGTCATGCGTGCCACTATCATTGTGGCCAACTACGATCCGATAAAGAATGCACGAAACCTGAAAGACACCCTCACTGATACATAGAGAGTAGTGTTTGTCTGCGGAATAGTGGGAGTGCAAGGGTCTGTGACGTTGATATGGCTGTATGTAGCATTAGAAGTCAACAGGGGGGTGGGCGTAGCTGAGATGGTAGAGATCTCGCTTAGCGTTCTAGAGGTACTGGGATCGATACCCAGCGCCCCCAGAATTTTTAACACACCTACATGCGCAACTTGCCATGCAAGTGGAATAATTCACAAAAAGCAGAGATGTCTAGGCAGATACAAGCGAACGATTAGCATCCACAATTGGCAAGCGTGCTTTTATTCGTGCGCAGGAAGCACCCTCCTCCCACACCTACACTTACTTTAGAAACATTACAAGTGTTCCCATAAGATTCTGAAGCCTACGTCGGAAAGATCTGCCTTGCGCAGAGTTCGCGTAAATCCCACTGCACGGTCCCATTCTTTGCGTGCAGTCGGCTGCTACTGGTGTTGCTGGTTGTGACTGCTGATAACAGATGCCGTAGCAATCAATTCATGGAGTGAGTTGTATGTTTTGCGATAGTCTGTCTCTGACAAGCAAGCACAGGTGATATAGGTGCGAACACAGGAAGCTTGCAGCCCCTCGCTGCCTGCAGACACAGAGCAGCCACACTAGGAGAACGGCCTAAGCCGCAGGCGAAATGTGCTCATTCGCTTTGGCGCTACGTCGAACTATAAATAAGGCTGTCACTAGCGTGAGCGTCGTGTAAAGTCGGAAAACTCGGCTGCATAGGTGATTGCCAAGTTTGGTGAGCGTTTCGTAGTACGATCAGTGCAATGGAGACGCGGAAACTTGTTGTGGCCCAGTGTTTTGCAGATGGACGACAAGAGTGGTACACAGTAGCAAAAAGCGAGGCACTGAGTTGGCATGAACAATGGAGTGCACAATGGGGCTCGAGATGTGCTTGTTACCTGAGGTGCTGTGTGATTGTCGACAAGGAGTGAAATGGACCAACTTGTGACAGCCCTTTCAATTTAAGACGTTAAAAACAGACGGAATTTGCATTCGTAATACCAGAGCATCGAAACTAGTTGGAACTCTTTTGTATATGAACGTGTGCGCGCCTTTGTACTCTGGTACCTTCGCCGCTACAAACCTACCAACCATCGTGTCCGTGCACATCAGAGTCGCAAAGAATGGAGAATAGCCAGGCTTGGTCGTGTGTGCAGCCGTATCTCAGTTGGCAGATCGTTCGCTTAGTGTGTGAAAGGTCTCGGGTTCAAGCCCCGGCGCCTCCATGTTAGACGTCTGCGCGGAAAGCACCAGGCAGGAGGTCGCGCGGAGCTCCGCAGGCGTCGTCGGTTTGTTTACTTCGCCGGATTAGGCGCTTCGTTCTTCGTGATTTCATCTTTCACGGTTTGTAAGTAACATCATGTCGACATTTTCGAGAGCTAACACCGCTCAGTGTGTATTTGATAGAAGTGCTGTCCGCCCTACCGCGTTTGAAATACACGAATGGTTATTCGAAGACTTAAAAATACCGGAAGAAATTGTAGACACCTTTCAATTGGACTTTGTACAATATTGCTTGTTCTTAAAATTTACCTCTGGGGACATGTGTGAAAAATTTGTTGCTAAATTTGGTGGCACTCGTCGTTTTAAGCATTCCGACGGCAGTATTAGTAATGTGCAAATTGTGGCGTCAGGGTTTGGAATTCGATCTGTCCGTGTTTTTAGTGTACTGCCGGAATGCCCTGATCAAATTTTGTCTCGTGCCTTGTCGCGATTTGGTGACGTTTTGAACATTACCGTGGAGAAATTGTCCAGTGCCTATCGTTACAAAGTTGCTAGTAGTGTCCGTAGTGTACGGATGGACCTGAAACATCACATTCCTTCGTACTTTGTAATCGGTGGGGTTCGTGCACAGGTCTCGTATATCGGGCAACCGCCGACATGTGCCGTCTGTCATTCTACGGAACATTTGAGGAGTGACTGCCCTCGACGACGGCCTGTTCAGTTACCGCGCGAAGATGTTGTGGGTGGAGGCGTAACATTGGTGCCCTTCTGAGCGAGGTTGTAGCCGGAAGACCCTTTCCCGGGCCGACCGACCGACCGGCCGAGCGACCGACGGCCGTTGCTTCCGTCGAAGACACGTCTGTCGCGGGACATCGTAACACGACTGTCGGGCAGGAGGAAATGGAGGTTGTCCAGGACCCGCCTCCCCCGACCGACCGTGATGATGCCGTTCACTCGGCACCGGTGGAGGTAACAGACGCTTCTTTACCCCCGCCGCCCCTTCCGGTGCCTACTTCTGCCGATAGTGTCACGGCTTCAGCGGAAAGTAAGAAGCCACGTCGCCCGCGGGGTAAGGGTAAACAGGTCAAGGATCCGAACCCGGCCGCCCTCGCGCATCCGCCCGCCACGGAGAGTGGCAGTGAAAGTGAGGCAATGTCACAGGGTTCCTCGCGTAGTAGCAGCCCCGCCAGGACAGAGAAAATTCGCGCACACACTGAATGGTTGAAACAATTTCTCAGTGCCGGGAAGGAACAGGACTTTGCCGCTGCGAAACGTAAATTAGAACAGGGCAGCGAGCAATTACCACAGCGTCCGCGCAAACATTCTGTGCCGTCACAGCCGGCCGTGGCATCGCGCGGCGGCCAGGCAGCGGCCACCCAGACGTCTGGCGACGCACGACCACCCCCGCCACCTGACAGTCGCAGCCCGTGGTGGCAGCAGCAGGTGGACGAGGGGGGACAGTAGGAATGGCCGCAGACCCACACCGTTGTCATGAGATCACCTACATGCAATTGACCTAGAAACGGATGTGTCTTGAACTGTGTCCAGTGTATTGTTGTGCCATATCTTTGTAGATTTGCTACCAACCACTACAGTGTTTTAAGAATATTGAGATTTCCATTTAATGCCAACTGCCATTCATTTAAGTATAAGTCCGGCGTTTTATCACTTCGTTGGTGCTTTTTATATTGTTTTGTCTTGTCCATCTGTTTAAAATGTCAACGCATTCACTCCCACCGAGTGTGTTTTCCGTTTTGACTTCAAACGTTGCCGGAATCTCAGCGGTGCACAAGGTAGCTGCCTTTAAAGATGTTTTATATCATGGAAACTTTAGTATTGCTCTTCTTCAAGAAGTGTCTAGTGATGTTTTTAGCAATATTCCAGGTTACGATGTTATTTACAACCTTAATAGTGACAATAACTGTGGCACAGCAATTTTATATAAGTCGTTTTTCGAACCTACGGACATCAGACTTCTCCAAGATGGTCGCGTACTGGCGTGTGTTATTGAGGGTGTCCAATTTGTCAACGTCTATGTGCCCTCGGGGACTGATCAAAAACGCACAAGAGCTCGTTTCTTTACCACGGACGTCTGTCCCTTTTTAGCTACGGCTCGTTCTCTTATATTCGGCGGTGATTTTAATTGTGTTGTTGCTAATGCGGACCAGTATCCCACCCCCACTAAATGTGCAGAACTGAACACCCTTTTAACTGCAGTGGACTTGCGTGATACGTGGCGTCACTACCACCCAACCCTGACGCAGTATACGCACTTTTCTACTGGCGGGGCCAGTAGAATAGATAGGATCTATGTTTCACGGGAGCTAACAGATGCTTTATGTGCCGTCGAAGTTCTGCCTGTCGCCATGAGTGATCATTGTGGCTACGTGTGTGCTTTGCGGTTGCAGTGCTGTCGCGCGAAATCACTCGCAGGGTACTGGAAATTAAATACCGGGTATCTGGGTGCCGAAGGGCTCCGTGCAGAGCTGTGTGTCGCATGGCAGCGGTGTTTAGCAAAGGTCCCTCATTACGGGTCCTGCATCGAGTGGTGGGTGGCGCATGCCAACCGCTTCTGCGGAAGGCGGCGCAATTATATAGTAGAGAAGCGAGTTACTGGCACAGGCGTATGTTGGCATTCTATCAGCAGTGCCTCCAGGATGCTATTAATTCACCTGTTGCCCCCGACGCGAACATTAGTCTCCGTCTGGGCAAAATTAAAGCTAGGATTCTGCGGCTGCACCGGGAAAGGTCGAAGGGTTTAACGATCCGGAGCCGTCCCTTGTGCCACGTTGATGACGAGGAGCCGTCGCTCTATCACCTTGCCCGGGAGAAGAAACAGGCTCGCAAAAAGTATATTGATGCGTTGGATACTGATGCGGGGATTGTCTTATCGCAGCGGCACGAAATTGTACGCCATATCGCCGACTATTATACTTCGCTTTTTCACGATACTGCCGCGGACGGCGAGGCCATGCGAATTTTATTAGAAGACTTAGCCGACTGCATGTCCGACCCTGACCGTGAAGAGCTGGTTGCAGAGATGTCGAACCAGGAAGTCTTACAGATCTTGAAAGCCAGTACAACGGGCAAGTCGCCTGGCCCCGACGGTCTTCCTACAGAGTTTTATGTTACTTTCTGGGACATTGTAGGGGACAAGTTTACGGTAGTGGTGAACGAATTGCTTCGCGGCGTTGTCATCCCGAGTCAGTTTCTCGAAGGGCACATTGTTCTGATCCCCAAAAAACGGGGTACGTGCCGGGTCACCGATCTGCGGCCGATTACGCTGTTGAATGCTGATTACAAGTTGGCCGCCAGGTGTGTTGCAGCGAAGTAACAGGCAGTAATGGACAAAGTCATCTGTCCCTTTCAATCACGCGGCGTTAAGAGGCGTACCATTTTCAATGCGGCATCTACCTATCGTGACGTCATCGCATACTCCGCCGTCCACCGACTTTCAGCAGCAGTCCTTTCTGTGGACTTTGCCAATGCGTTTGACAGGATGAGCCACGATTATTTGATGCACGTTATGGAAAGGATGGGCTTTGGCTTCCGCTTCATTCGCGTGATACGCCATTTCCTGACAGGGGCCAGTTCGGTGGTGACAATCAATGGATGGAGAACGCCACCTATAGTTCTTAGTAGATCGGTGCGACAGGGCTGTCCCTTATCTATGTACCTTTTTGTAATTGCTTTGGACCCACTGCTGCGTGCGCTGGACCGCACGATAGGCGGCGTGGGCATTCATCGTGCCTCAGTGACGTGTCTCGCTTATGCTGATGACGTAGGTGTTTTTATCGGCGACGACAATGATTTTCATGAAATACGGCCCTTACTGCGGTGGTATGAATGTGCGTCGGGTGCCCTGATTAATCCAAGGAAGACTGGGCTGATTCCTTTAGGAAATTGCAAAGTGGATCCCGATCAGACATGGTTTCGAGTAGCCCGTACTCATACGATCTTGGGACTTGATGTAACCGCTAATCCTCAGCAGATGCGGGCGCGCACCTGGCGCCGGCTGCTGAATCATGTCAAAGGCCTATGTAAGACTTACACCAGCCGACATCTCACACTCCTCCAGAAAGTCGACCTCATTAACAGCGCCGTGTATTCTAAGGCCTGGTACGTGGCACAGCTCCTGGACGTTCCGCGACCCCTCGCCCGATCGTTTTCGCAGGCCGCGTACTGGCTCCTGTGGCGCCACGAAATTTTCAAGGTTCGGGCGGCAACGTGTGTCCTCGACACCACCTTCGGGGAACTCGGCCTCGTAGATTTTTCCCGGAAGTGTTCGGCGCTGCTGGTGCACCGCACGGCCGCCCTGCAGGTTGACAGCCCGGATGGAACGGCGGCGGCCATGCTCGTCGCTTACCGGCCGCCCTCCGAGAGCGCACCGGTGTCCGTTGTGGGCATCCCGTATCAACTCGGCTACGTCCGAGCTTACTACCTGCAGCGGAGCTATGTCCTGGAAGCGGCGCTGGACAGGAACCGGAATGTTCGCCGACTGTATGCGGCAATGGTGGGGAGGCCACCCCCTCACAAGCTCGCTCTTCGCTTCCCCGCGACCAACTGGCGGCAGGTCTGGCTTAATGTTCATCATCCTGTGTTGCCCTCCGGCGTTCGGTCCCAGTGGTATAAACTGGTCAACAATACGGTGGCCACAAACTAACGTCTTTCGGAAATCCGTCTGCTGCCATCTGCCAACTGTGGTGCTTGTGGCGTTCCGGACACAAGGGAGCATCGCTTTCAGTGTCGTTTTGTGGCACCAGTCTGGGCCCTGTGTAGGGTCATGGTGGCTCTGATCAACCGGACGACACCCTCACACGTGACTGTCAGTGATGTTCTTGCACCAGGGTTCCAACCCTTCCCTCGCACCAAGCACAATGCAACGGTGTGGCTCCTAGGCCACACGGTCTACGCAATTCTGGAGTGCCACGTTCAGGATGCGTCTACGTATTTAGCGTACTTGTGGGATGCACATTCCCATGTACAGCGGCTGAAGCATTACAACGAACTTTTTGCTAATTTTCTGCGTGCTGCGTTACAACATGGTTACGCAAAAACGTTCAATCATTGATATATGGAAAACAGTGTTGAAGACTGAAGAGGCTATCTATTCTTGTTCATTTTTCAATCATTTTTGTTTGCCTTTGACCCGATGGTTCTGATGCGTGTGTGAGGCTATTATGCGTTACAGAAGAAAAATGCTTTTTATACTACTTTCATTTGGATCACAGCAGTGGTGCGTTTCGTTTCTCATATGGAAGTGGCAATATTATTTTACTTTTATTTTATTACATACATCTTATGGACTTCGTAGTGAGTTTTTAGTTTGTCCTCTCCACGCGCATCTTGTTCACCAAGAATGGTCATTGAATTTCTTGTGTATCTTTTAACGAAGAACTCTATTCAGACATATTGCTCGTAGTCGCCCGTGGCTTCTTGTAGGATGGATATTTTATTTTGACATTTTCATCGTCTGCAGGGGTGCAGTGTCTTTCATTGTGCATTTCAAGGATAACAGATAATTTGATTTTGTGGAAGACTTTTCATTTCTTATTAGATTTTCACGACATGATCCACGAGAGAAGCCGTATACCACCACGACAGATATGATAGCGTTGAAGCTCGCCGATGAAGGCATATTTTGGTGAGGGCAAGGAGGGCCATAAGGGGAGATGGGAGGCCCTTAAAAAAAAAAATCCTGTTACGGTCGTGTTTCTCCAGTTCTGAAAAAGAAACATACCGTTTTAATGTAGCAATTCTGCATTACGAAATCATCTGAATGTTGCTGTTGACCATTTTGTGCTTGGAGATGGTCTTGAGCTTGAAACACACACAACAAGACCGGTGTTAACTAGCGAAATGGTCTTCAGAGTGCCCTTACCGCGAGATTTGACTGGCACTTGGACATCTAAAGCAACGTCGGCAAGTAACTCGTTCGGCTTTTTAGTCACATCAAGTATGTGTGTTAATTTTGACGCCGGTAGCTCTGCAGATTGTCATGCAATTCCTTTACCTCTCAGAAATGATTATGAAATAAAAGTGAAGTACGTGACGAGTGTGACGTTAGGAAAACATTAGGCAGCATGGAGAGATTCTGTATTTGACCAACCAACCCAAACGAGTACTGTGTGATCTGCTACCCAGCAGGTATCCAACGAGGCAGCACGGCTAGCTCAGTCAGTAGAGCACGAGACTTAATCACAGGGTCGAGGGTTCCAGCCCTACGCTTGTCGGATCGGAATTTTTTTCCGCTGCAGATGTAAATTACCGATTTTCTGATTAACGTGATGTAATGGAAATAGCAACTTCAAAATTTGCCTACGTCTCCATCAGTCGCAAGAAAATGTATTTAAAGGTGAAGGTGATTTTGTAGACATATTAAAGTCATGTTCTGAAGTGCAGGTGGTTTTGTTTGGAGAGGACATCGGCTATGTGTCAGATGTGTAGCCAAGCAGTATTGGGTCGCCATAGCTGCAAATATTAGTTTAAAATATGAAGTGTTGTCAGCTGAAGTCTGATGATTCAGACGACCGTACGGACGAAGTACGCAAAAGTTCCGCTCGGCCGCGCCTCTTTAGCTCAGTGGTAGAGCACTGGTCTAGTAAACCAGGGGTCGTGAGTTCCATCCTCACAGGAGGAAGACGAATTCTGGAAATCAGTTGCGCGTCATGGCCGTATAGCAAACAGTATCTGTGATGACGAACAATTAGCGACAGGCGTTTTATTAAGAATTACTCTCAGATGTGATTAAGGCGAATGGCGCAGATAAAGCATTTGCCAAAGCGTTACGGCATAAGGTGGGACGAGGCTGTCTGAATTACATTTTATAGATGTATTTCTCACAAATCTCTGAGCCTCTCGTCGTCGTCGTCGCTTCTGCAGAAGTAGCAAATGGCCATCGTAGCAAATGCGGCGAGGGACACCCTGCCATCGATTCCGAATGCGCAAAGTGTGTGGTCTTGTTTTCCTATCTATGTTTGGTCGGTCTCGTAAGAGGTTGAATGTAACGAATGGGTGGGAAAGAGTAAGGGGCAGCTGCTGCGTGGAACGAAAACACAATTACTCAGGCCATTCTGGCTCTAGCTGCCGACGCGTACGGACGTGCCTCCTTTTGCTGCGTGTTGTCAGTGTTTCGCCAGTGTATACTTTTGCGTTTCGGTGTTTCTGAGTTTTGTGATTTTCTTCGTGTGTAACTTGTGATTCTTCTGCCTGCTGTGTTCTGTTTTTGTGTTTTCTATCGACGATTATTTGTCGTTTGTGGAGATTACCGGAATCTCCCCTTGATTACTGCATACCATGGCTACAACTGTGAGGAAGAATACGCTGGTTTTTGCCTTCGCTAAGGAAACCCGACGTGTTCAGCCGACTGCTCTGGAAATTCATGATTGGCTTGATCAGGTACTTGGCATAAATTCTGATCAGGTGCATACCACTCAGTTAGATACTGACAACTACTGTGTTTTCGTAAAGTTTTTGGATCCCGTTTCGGTCGATAAAATTATTGGAAAATTCGGGTATCATGTCGAATTTTTGCCTAGAGACTGCACTACAAGTAAAGTGGCTATCAGGAGAGCTGATGCTCTTTATAGATCTGTGCGGGTGTTAAATTTACCTATCGAGATAGATAATGAGAAAATCAAGGATGCCCTGTCTCAATATGTTGAGGTAAAGGATATAGTTAACGAACGTTGGTCGAAGCAATTTAAAATTCAGAGCTTCAATGGTATTCGTTCGGTAGAGATGGAAGTAAAGACGAATATCCCATCTCATATAACTGTTGACGGGCATAAAGCACACGTGATTTATACTGGTCAAACCCCTACGTGCCATATATGCAATGAATCGGGTCATTTAAGGCAGGACTGTCCCCGTCGTGTCTTTGTACTAAAAACAAATTTAGTCCAACGCCGCAAGATGACCTTGAGCGAAGTTTTGGCAACCGATAACACGGCCAAACAGGGTGAGGGTTCGGATCCTGTACCTAGTTCTGGAACTATTGCAGTTGACGGCAGTGATTTTCCACCCCTGGTAACACGCTTCAATTGTGATTCCTCTGCCCGTGAGTTAGACGTACTAACCAAGAAACGACCACTTGAACATACAGATGATCATTCTGATGATGACACCTCCCGACAATCTCCTGCTGTACGTAAACAGAAAGCTGGCGATGAAAATCTGCATGTGCCCCAAGACGGAATGCAAGTGGATTTAATTGCAGTTTCTGATACATCTCGCTCACTGCCAGAAAATGCAACGGCAGCTGCCGACAGCGAGAAAGTAGAAGTCCCCCAAGCAGTGACAACTTTCCCAGCTGTAAACAGTTACCGACGGGAACTTCGCTGAAGCGGTAGAACAACAACACCGCGACACCGCAACAGCACAGCAACCGGCACCAGAGTGTAAACAAGAGAAAGTGTTTACTCCTGAACCGGAAAATAAGCAAACACCGTCGCAAGCATCACAACAAACGAAGGTAGCATGTAAACAGCAGGCAGTGTTTACAAACCAGGTCTCTCTAGACACTGCTGCTGAAGCGGCCGCGTCGAGTGTTGCCACAACAAAATCAGGTCAGGGTTTTCAGGGCGTCCACCGCCGTACGCTAAAACCACAACCGAATCTTACTGTTTCTCGCACCCAAGCCAAACAAAAAGCGGACAAGTCAGCCGTAAAATCACAGAAAAATATACGATATGAAATTGTCAGAGAAGGTGCTCCAGATGAGCCTCCTGACACACTCAATGTCGAACAGCCCCTCAGTACTAAGGTGCAGGATGACAATGGCAGACAAACTAACGTTTAGCGACCGTGTTACTAGGACTGCTACCAAGTTCTGAATGACTGTAGTTCTAAACCGGATTTCAGCACTCCAAAAGTACAACAGTTTTTTTTTGACCAACTTTGTCGGTAGCCAATAGCAAGTTAGAGATGCAAGCATACTCTATCGCAACGATCAATATAAATAAAATTCGAACCTCATTAAAGCTAGCTGCTCTCGAGGAATTTTTGTATGACTCTGGAACCGATATCGCTTTGCTACAGGGGGTTGTAACGACGGAATTTGTAATACCAGGATACACCGCAATTGTTAACGTATCTTGTGAAACACATACAGGAACAGCGGTTCTGCTCAGGGAAGGGATTCCCGTATGTCAAGTGGAGCGGTTGGAATCTGGAAGGGCAATTAGTATTAACGTTTTAGGTAACACATTGATTAACTTATACGCGCCCTCAGGAAATAGTAGTAGACAGGACAGGGCAGCATTTTATAAAGAGGAACTTATATATTTATTACGTCGACACCCAAACAGTTTTATAATGGGCGGTGATTTTAACTGTGTGTTAAATCGTAAAGATCAACAACCACATTTTAACGGTTCTTTGGAACTTAAACGCCTAGTAACCGACCTAAAACTTAATGACGCATGGGAATTAAAATATCCATCGAAGGTTGAATATACGTATATAACACAGACTTCGCGCAGTAGAATAGACAGAATTTATGTTTCCCAAAACTTGGAAAGATGTCTAGTAAATTCAGAAATCGTACCTGTATATTTTAGTGACCACTGCAGTATGAAGGAGTGCATTAATTTAGCTCCACAGCCGATTCAGATTTTTAGGAACCAGTGGCATCTAAATGTCTCTCTCTTAAAAGAGCAAGGTTTGGCAGACGCGGTATCGGATGCGTGGACCTTATGTCTGCGGTCGATCGAGAGGTACCCCACAGTATTAGACTGGTGGATTAAGGTTGCAAAGCCGAGACTGAGAAAATTGTGTACCAGATACAGCAGAGAAAGAGCGTAGGAGTTAAAAAACTGGAATTTTATTACAGTTTGTTGCGGGACCTCTATGACCAGGCAAACGTGTCAACCATTAGATTACAAGACATCAGACACACCAAAGCGAAATTACTCGCCATTAAAAGACAACAGATGGGAGGTTTAAAACTGAAGTCCAAGGCGAAGTCGGTGGTAGATGATGAAACAACATCCTTATATCATCTGCTTCGGCATGCAAAGAATAGGCGACGCACTGTTATTAGTTAACTTAAAACCCCCAATGGGACAACACTGACGTCTCAGAAGGAGATTCTAAATGCAGTATACCAGTACTACTATGCATTATAGTCCTCCAGCCCACCTCACGAGGGGTCTCTGCAAGAGTTTCTCAGTGTTTTATCACCACAATTGACAAGTTCTGAAAACGACGATATCCTTTCTGAAGTCAGTAACGAAGAGGTTCGTGAGACAATAACCAAGTCCCCGGTGAATAAATCTGCTGGACCCGACGGACTCCCTGTAGAATTTTACAGAAAGTTCTGGTTCTTAATTGGTGACATGTTTACATGCATTGTCAATGAGATTTTTAACGAGCAGACGATACCTGCAGATTTTAAAGACAGCAAAATTGTACTTTTACCGAAAAACAAAGGGACGAAAAGTTTAAACAACTACCGCCCTATTTCCCTTTTAAACACTGACTACAAAATAGTATGCAGGATTTTAAAAAAAAAGAGACTCTCCCCTCTGACCGACAAATTAATTAGTCAACATCAGTCATGTGCAGCAAATAGAAGTATTTTTAATACGATTTCTGAATATAGAGACATCATCGCCTTAGCATCGGTTTCCAATATCAAATGTGCTTTACTTTTTATAGATTTTAATAAGGCTTTCGACTCGGTGAATCACCGCTTCCTATTTGAGGTACTGACAAAAATGGGACTCGTCCATAAAACAGTTAATGTTATAAAAAACTTTGCTACTGGTCTGAACGCTAAATTAGCTGTCAACGGTCAGCTGACGCGGCAAATTCAAATAAACCGCGGCATCCCACAGGGAAGTCCCTTATCTATGTTTTTGTTTGTTGTGTCGTTAGAGCACTTTTTAAGAAGTGTTCATGAAAGGTTAAAGGGCATAACTATAACTGGCAGGAAAACTGTAGTGAGAGCCTATGCTGACGATGTTGGTGTCGTCATAAGAGGGCAAGATGATGCAATACGACTAGGGGCCATTCTTCAAAACTACTGCCGCGCATCGGGTGCGACAGCAAACTAAAATAAAAGTACAATCCTGGGAATGCGGGGTCTTGAACGGATACACAGCGATTGGGCGAAGTCAGGTACCACCCATAAAACCCTGGGGACAATCCTGACGGCATGTCCAATGAGGATGACAGCCCTCAATTGGAAAGAGGTATTAACAAAGATTCAAGGGGGACTTATTGAGAACTCACAACGACTTATGAACCAGGTTCAGAGGGTCAGGTTCATTAACTTATGCATTCTCTCAAAGGCATTTTATATGGCATAAGTTTTTCCCTTGCCGAAGTTGATAGCTCAGAAAATAATGTCGAGGGTTACAAATTTCTTATGGAAGGGGGAAATCTTCAGGGTTAACCTAAGAACTGCGACTCTACATCCTAGAAATGGAGGCCTCGGACTGGTGGACATACGCAATAAAGCATCTGCGCTTTTCATAAAAAGGTCTTTAAACATATTTCACGCCAACCCCGGCAGTATTACTACACAATTGTTTAAATGTGTCCAACCAGAAAGCCTTAAACCACCGGCAGACGTACAAAAAATTTACCCCCGCCTGCGATACGTTAGGATCTTGTACACAGAATTGAGCTATGTTAACGAGAAACTCAAAACTTCACTGCACATTACAGCCAGAGATATCATGAGACAAAGACAACAATATGAAGGACAAAGTAAAATTGCCACGAAATATATGAGTCACAACTAGGATGCAATTTGGGAGAGTATTAGTTTTAACGGGCTCAATTCACATGTGGTAACGGCATGGTACAAAGCCGTCAATAATATTGTCAGCACCAACGAGCGGCTTTATAAAATTGGGAAAGCTGAAACCCCCTTATGTCAGAAATGTAAACTAGTTGACACTGTGATTCATAGATTTACGTGTGCTGGAAATCTCAACAATTGGCATTGGCTCAGGAAAAGTCTTGCACTACTGCAACGAACGTCACCCAATTCCATTACTCCTATGGTGCTTTTCAGACCTGAAACTAAATATTACCCGAAAACCAAAAATAATGCAATACACTGGTTTATGGGACAGTTTGTCCATTACATTATCAATAAAATAGGAGGTGACGACGAAACGGAATTCAAGCTTTTTATGCAAATGGAGTACAGCAACATTAAACAATATTCAGACCACAGGAAAATGTATGGAAACATGCTGATCATTTTATTCGAACGAATAGGTGTTGGTTAAAGCGCACAGTCTAACACTAAATCTACTATTTTAGGAGTACTGCAGAAGTGAAGTATGAATCTACGTTCAAGATGACGGAAATGCCTCTTCTTTTATCCATTTATGTTACGTCTGCAACCCAATAAGTGTCTCATAAATGCTTGATGTATATTGCAATATAATCACATGTTTAGTACTCGAATGTCTGTTGACTGAAAACTCGAATGACGGCTTTGCAATGAGATCTCCCCCCAGACGTCGTACAATCAGTGCTCCTTACCACAATAAAGAGAGCAGGCGAAAAATATACACGACTATACCCGCTTTTCTATAACAATTAAAATGCACAGAAGGAGCCATTCGGTGGGAGTGATGGTGGGGGCATCGTGGCCAGGCCTCGAGTTCTTTGACCCCTGCCCTCGTTGTCCCCGCCATGCGCCTCCTGATATGCATCCTTATAAAAAACAATAAAAAGCGGTCCAAGGCGCCAGACTAAAAAATAAATAAATAAATAAATAAATAAATAAATAAAACAAAAAAAAATGGATAAGGCAATTAAAAAAATGGATAAATCGTCGGACTTCGGATCTGAAGATTACAGGTTCGAATGCTGTCACGCTCGTGATTTTCCAGTACTAAAAAAGAAACATACCGTTTTAATGTAGCAATTGAGCAGTAAAAAAAAAAGAGTCGTAGAGCAAAAAAAAAAAAAAAGAATGGATAAGGCGTCGGACTTCGGATCCGAAGATTGCAGGTTCGAATCCTGTCACGGTCGTGTTTCTCCAGTTCTGAAAAAGAAACATACCGTTTTATTGTAGCAATTGTGCAGTACGAAACCGTCTGAATGTTGCTGTTGACCATTTTGTGCTTTGAGATGGTCTTGAGCTTGAAACACACACAACTAGACCGGTGTTAACTAGCAAAATGGTCGGCAGAGTGCCCTCACCGCGAGGTTTGACTGGCACTTGCACATCTAAAACAACGTCGGAAAGTAACTCGTTCGGCTTTTGAGTCACATCAAGTATGTGTGTTAATTTTGACGCCGCTAGATCTGCAGACTTTCATGCAATTCCTTTACCTCTCAGAAATGATTATGAAATAAAAGTGAAGTACGTGACGAGTGTGACGTTAGGAAAACATTAGGAAGCATGGAGAGATTCTGTATGGTACCAACCAACCTAAACGAGTACTGTGTGATCTGCTACCCAGCAGGTATCCAACGAGGCAGCACGTCTAGCTCAGTCGGAAGAGAATGAGCACAGTGTCGTGGGTTCAAGCCCTACGCTTGGCGGAACAGAATTTTTTTCCGCTGCAGATGTAAATTACCGATTTTCTTATTAACGTGATGCAATGGAAATAGCAACTTTAAAATTGGCCTACGTCTCCATCAGTCGCAAGAAAACTGTATTTGAAGGTGAAGGTGATTTTGTAGACATTTGTGAAAGTCATGTTCTGAAGTGCAAGTGGTTTTGTTTGGAGAGAACATCGGCTACGTGTCAGATGTGTAGCCAAGCAGTAATGGGTCGCCATAGCTGCAAATATTAGTCGAAAATATGAAGTGTTGTCAGCTGAAGTCTGATGATTCAGACGACCGTACGGACGAAGTACGCAAAAGTGCCGCTAGGCGGCGCATGTTTAGCTCAGTGGTAGAGCATTGGTCTAGTAAACCAGGGGTCGTGAGTTCCATCCTCAGAGGAGGAAGACGAATCTTGGAAATCAGTTGCGCGTCATGGCCGTATAGCAAACAGTATCTGTGATGAGGAACAATTAGCGACAGGCGTATTATTAAGAATTACTCTCAGATGTGATTAAGGCGAATGGCGCAGATAAAGCATTTGCGAAAGCAGTACGGCATAAGGTGGGACGAGGCAGTCTGAATTACATTTTATAGATGTATTTCTCACAAATCTCAGAGCCTCTCGCGGTCGTCGTCGTCGTCGCCGTCGCCGCCGCTTCTGCAGAAGTAGCAAATGGCCATCGTAGCAAATGCGGCGAAGGACACCCTGCCATCGATTCAGAATGCTCAAAGTGTGTGGTCCTGTTTTCCTGTCTATGTTTGGTCGGTCTTGTAAGAGGTTGAATGTAACGAGTGGGTGGGAAAGAGTAAGGGGCAGCGTCTGTGTGGAACGAAATCACAATTCCTCAGGGGGTGTGAGCGTTTTGAGATGAGTCGTATATAAGTTATAATTTGTCGTCAGTGACCGTTTGGCCTAATCGATAAGGCGTCGGTCTTCGGATCCGAAGATTGCAGGTTCGAATCCTGTCACGGTTGCGTTTTTCCAGTTCTGAAAATGAAACATACCGTTTTAATGTAGCAATTGAGCAGTACGAAACCGTCTGAATGTTGCTGTTGACCATTCTGTGCTTGGAGATCGTCTTGAGCTTGAAACACACACAACAAGACCAGTCTTAACTAGCGAAATGGTCGGCAGAGTGCCCTCACCGCGAGTGTTGACTGGCACTTGCACATCTAAAACAACGTCGGAAAGTAACTCGTTCGGCTTTTGAGTCACTTCATGTATGTGTGTTAATTTTGACGAAACTAGCTCTGCAGATTGTCATGCAATTCCTTTACCTCTCAGAAATATTATGAAATAAAAGTGAAGTACGTGACGAGTGTGACGTTAGGAAAACATTAGGAAGCATGGAGAGATTCTGTATGGGACCACCCAACCCAAACGAGTACTGTGTGATCTGCTAACCAGCAGGTATCCATCGAGGCAGCACGGCTATCTCAGTCGGTAGAGCATGAGACTCTTATTCACAGGGTCGTGGCTTCGAGTCCTACTCTGGGCGGAACAGAATTTTTTTCTGCTGCAGATGTAAATTACCGATTTTCTGACTAACATGATGTAATGGAAATAGCAACTTTAAAATTTGCCTACGTCTCCATCAGTCGCAAGAAAACTGTATTTGAAGGTGAAGGTGATTTTGTAGACATGTGTGAAAGTCATGTTCTGAAGTACAGGTGGTTTTGTTTGGAGAGAACATCGGCTACATGTCAGATGTGTAGCCAAGCAGTAATGGGTCACTATAGCGGCAAATATTAGTCGAAAATATTAAGTGTTGTCAGCTGAAGTCTGATGATTCAGACGACCGTACGGACGAAGTACGCAAAAGTTCCGCTAGGCCGCGCCTCTTTAGCTCAGTGGTAGAGCACTGGTCTAGTAAACCAGGGGTCGTGAGTTCCATCCTCACAGGAGGAAGACGAATTTTGGAAATCAGTTGCGCGTCATGGCCGTATAGCAAACAGTATCTGTGATGACGAAAAATTAGCGACAGGCGTTTTATTAAGAATTACTCTCAGATGTGATTAAGGCGAATGGCGTTTCGAGATGAGTCGTATATAAATTATACTTGGTCGTCAGTGACCGTGTGGCCTAATGGATAAGGCGTCGGACTTCGGATCCGAAGATTGCAGGTTCGAATCCTGTCACCGTCGTGTTTCTCCAGTTCTGAAAAAGATACATACGGTTTTAATGTAGGAATTGTCATGGCCGTATAGCAAACAGTATCTGTGATGGCGAATGGCGCAGATAAAGCATTCGCCAAAGTGGTACGGCTTCCGTCTTTGGCGGAACTCGAGAGAGTTGCGCCCTTCGAGGATTGATTTCCGCAATCGTCGAAGCGATAGGTTTAGCAGCAGCAGCAGTTCCAGTAGCGTTTCCCGTCGCAGTTCCAGCGGTTCCAGCATTTCCAAAAGTTCTGGCAGCGCAGGCACCAGTGTCAGCAGCAGCTGCAGCAGCCTCCGCCCCCGCAGCACGACTCCTGTCGCCGGTGCAGCCCTTCCTGCTCGCCGTTCTCGTCGCCGGCTGACGCAGTCTGCCCCGTTCGTCGTCATCGCCGCCGCCTCCGCCAGCCCGCCGCCGAGCCCGTCCTCCTCCGCCACCGCAGCAGCAGGGCGGGGACCCGGACCCCGCTCCCCGCCGTCGCAGCAGCAGCCGCCGCCGCCGTCATCGCCTTCCTGGACTTGTGCAGTGTAGTGTAGTGTTTGTCTTCGTTGTCTGTCATCCTTAGTGTTTCTTTTTCCCTCATCCCGTTCAGTTATTGCATTTCACCATTACCATCCCTACCACCACCGCCTCTATCACAGCCATCACTTACACCTCCCCCTCAGCAGCTGCCACCACCATTGCTTGGTGTGCTCAAACACCCCCCGCCTCCTACATCCCACCCCTCCTCACCCTTCCCTCCCCAGCTCCCTTTGTCGCTCCTTCTCCCCCAACCACCTCACCTGACCCCTTCCCTCCACTCCCCCACGCCACTTCATCCGCTCGTGCAGCCCCCGCCCGGGTTGTGGCTCGGAGAGCCACCACCCGTGCCGCACCTTCACCAGCACCAGCACCAGCACCTGCACCTGCGCCCACACCTGCATCATCTGCAGCGCCGGCCCCAGCACCACTGCCGGGACCTGCCTCCCCCCAACATCTCCAGGTTGCTCCTGTACCCCGCCCCTCTTCCCATCCTGTAAAACGACCAAGTGGCACCCCTGCCTACTCCACTCCCAAGAAATAACAGCCCCTTCCCCCTCCTCCCACCAAAGATGCCATGGATGTCTCCCCACCCGCCCTTTCTACCGCTTCCTCTACCACCCCCTCCTACAGATACCTCCTTTCCCGGCCAGATCCCCCTCTCCTGGAGGCCCGCAACCTCACCTTGCTCCTCCGCCAACACTTTCCTGGCGCCCCTATCTCCCTTCTCACCCCCCGTAGGGACTCCGTCCTTATCACCTCCTATAGCCCTACCCTCCACACCGACATCCTATCCCGCATCCCCATTACCCGATTCGGCCCCAATGCCTCTCTCGCCCCTGCTCCTTCCCCTTCCTCATCCCGTCAACACCAACCCCCGCGTCGCCCGCCAACCCTCACCACCGTGATCACTCGGCTTAGTCCGACGATCACGGAGGAGGAGATGTTGGCAGAGCTTAAGGCGCATCCCTACCTCGATGTTCGTGCCGTTCGCCAGATCCACAACCCTGCCGGCCCCACCCGCCTTATGTGGGATTTTTCTGAGCACGCTCCTTCGATCGACCTTCTCCTCAAGGAGGGTGCCCTCCTCTTCAACCGCCGCTACAAGGTCGACCCTTCCCTCTCCCCTCCCCAGTCCATCCGATGCCAGAGGCGCCTGCGCTATAATGCACACCAAACATCTGAGTTCCGCGAGGCCCCTGTCTGCCCGCACTGCAAGCAAGCGCACTTCCTCCAGCAGTGCCCCAACCTTCAGTCCCCTCCATCCTGCAACACCTGTAACCTCCCTCACCCCACATACTCCCAGAAATGCAAGGCTCCACCAGCCCCTTCCACTCCTGAATTCACCGTCCCTGTCCGCCCTCTGGATGACACTACCCTCCTGGTAACTCCCTTCTCCCCCCCCCCCAACTGCCGAGGGCATCATCCGCTTTGTCACCATTGTCCTCCGAAACGTCCATCCTTTTCAGCGCCCCCACACCCTCCAGCAGATATCTCTCGCTGCACGCTCCGTGTTCCATCTCAATACCTATGCCACCTACTCCCATAACCAGGCCCACTTCACCTTCTCCCATCTTGACACCCTCGTCTAAATTCCCATCATGGCGCGACAGCACCGTTTCTTGTTCAATAACATCCGCTCCCTTCCTGTCAACAAGAACCTACTTGTGCATACACTCACGACCCACTGCGTTGCTGCCTTCCTCCTGAACGAAACATTTCTCCAGCCCCACATCACCGTCCACACCTCCCCCTACCTCCTTCATCGCTCCGACAATCCCCTCCCAATAGCGCGTGGTGGAGTCGCCATTGGCCACCACCGCCAGACCCCTGTTCGGCTCCAACCCCTGCCTCCTGACCCCACAGAACATCTGATCCTCATCCTCTTCTTCCCCGGCCTCACCTTTACCTGTGCCACCATTTATGTCCGCTCCACTGCCCCTATTCCTTTCGACTTCCTTTCCCACATCGACCGTACCTTCTCCTCCTACGTGATTGCCGCCGACCTTAACATCCATAGTCGCTCCGCTGCCCAGCTACGGCGGTGGCATCGGTTCCTCGCCACCCTGCAAGGAGATGTCCTTCCTCTTCCCCAACACACCCGCCCTGAATCCAATACCACTCCCGATGTTGTCCTGGCCTCCCCCAACCTCCTTGGCCGCATAGCGGTGGACGTCCTTGATCCTATTGGCAGTGACCATCTCCCTGTCCTCCTTACCATATCTGACGGTCGTCGCCCCCGTCCCGACCATCGCCTTGACCCACCACCCAAGTATGTCCATGATTACTCCCGTGCAGACTGGAATGCCTACCGGAATACCCTTACTGCCCGAGTCGATAGCCACGCCCTCACCTACCACCAACCTGATGACATCACCCATGCCGCGTCCTTTCTCCAGCAGACCTTGTCTGAGGACGTGGAGGCCCACATCCCTACCGTCACTGTCCACCCACACCGTCCCACTTTACCCCCACAGGCCGTTCTCCTCCTTCGAGAATCCCGTCATCTTTACTGTGCCTTCCTTCACACGTGTGACCGGGACACACTACGACGCCACCGGCAACTCCAGAGACACATCCGGAACTTGCTCACGGCTAAGAAACGCCGGGACTAGCGACAGACATGCACCCGTCTTAATGCTACCCTACCTCTTAACTCCATAATGACCGTCCCTTTCCTGACAACCTTAGTAAGGCCAACCATTTTGCCTCCTACCTCACGGATATCTTTACCATCCCTGACGATCCCCAGTTCCATTATTCCCTCTTCCCCGATGTCCGTGATCGAACTGACACCTCTGTCCCTCCACTCGCTCCTGGCTTCCAATACTTGGACAACATTACACACACCGAACTCAATACCCCTATCACTACTCAAGACATCCTAGCTATACTCCGCACCAAACCCAACACCGCTCCTGGTCACGACCGTGTTACTTACCATCACCTCTGTGAAGCTCCCGCCTCCTTCCTCTCCACCCTGGCCAGACTGTACACTGTGGTCTTGTCCACCGGCTTCTACCCCGACCTGTGGAAAACCTCCCAGATCCTAATGTTCCTCAAACCTGATAAACCACCTTCTGCTGTCTCCTCCTACCGTCCTATAAGCCTTACCTCGGTCTTCAGCAAGGTCCTGGAATCCATTCTTACCCGCCGCATCCACCAGCACCTCCACCAGCACCGCTTCCTTCCCTCCACCCAATGTGGCTTTCGGCCATCCTTCTCTGCCGATGACCTTCTCCTTCACCTCACTCACCTCCTCTCAGGACAACTCAACTCCCGTCGCTCTGCCATCTTTCTCTCCCTAGACCTTAAACGCGCATATGACCGTGTATGGCATTCTGGTCTCCTCTTCAAGCTCCAAACCTTTGCCCTTCCCATAAACTACGTCCGTCTGGTCGCCTCCTTCATTTCCCACCGTCCTTCCTATGTCACCATGCACAACACGGATTCCTACCCCTCCGCCGGTGTGCCCCAAGGCTCCGTCCTTTCCCCTCTTCTTTACCTTCTTTATACGGCGGACATGCCTCCGCCTGCACCCCCCCCCCCACCAACACCTTCTCCAATACGCCGATGACACCGCCTTCTTAGCCCTCGCCCCCACTTTGCAACGCTCCCAGCACCTTCTCCAATCCCATCTTGACCAGTTCACCTCTTGGTGTAACCAGTGGTTGCTCAAGGTCAATCCTTCCAAGACCCAGGCAATCATCATAGGCAAAACCACCCCTTCCTTCCGTCTCCTTGATTTCTATCTTACCATTTATGACCGTCCTATTAACCTCACCCCCACCCTCAAGTACCTTGGCGTCACTCTTGGTCGTCGCCTCTCCTGGACATCTCCGGACAATCCAAGCCAAGGCACGCTCCCGACTCCGCCTCCTCAGGTTCCTCTCTGGCCGCACATGGGGTCTGGACCCGTCCACCGTCCTCCACACCTATAAATCCCTCATCCGTCCTATCCTTTGTTATGCCCATCCCGCCTGGATCTCCGTCCCTCCTACCTTTTACCAATCCCTTCAAATCCTTGAACGCCATGCACTCCGCCTCACCTATCGCATCAGCCTCCCTTCCCCCACGCGGATCCTCTATGACCTCATCCCCTTCCCACACCTCCTCCTTTTCCTCGAATGGATACGGATCCTCTACACCTCCCACAAGCTTGATCCTCCCCACCCGCTTGTCTCTCCCATCCTCTCCCACCCCAACCCACTGCCGCGCCTGTACTCCTGTATCCCACCTGCTCTCCATCTTCACACTCTCCACACCCTCTCCCAAGGTGGCTTCCGCCAACTCCCCCTCCCAGATAAAGCCCTCCTCCCCTCCATTTACCCCTCCTACCAACTTTGAGCCTTGCCTTCCCTCTCCTCTCCTTATCCTGTGGGCACCCTCTCTCCCTTCTCTCCTTCCCTCCTTCCCTCCCCTCCCCCTCTCCCTGGGCTTCTGCACACCACCCCTCCCTCACCCTTCCTCTCCCCATTGGCATCAACCCCTCCCCCATTCCCTCCTACCCTTGCCCCTTCTCTCTGGCAGGTCCCCGGCCTTACTCGTGTGACAAGTACATCACCAACCACCAGAGATTGTCACCGCAGTGCTTATGAGTTCTGTCGTCCCCCTAGTGATCCGTGTCTCTTGTTCCGTGCTCCATCGTTCATGTGTGCTACTTTGTATCTCTCCGTTATGTGCTGTGTGAATCACTTTTAACTTGACTGCTCCACAGTGAACGGCTTCTGTTATTTCACTCTGTTTTGTCTACTGTTTTTTAACCTCAATGTCTCTGTGTGTCAATTACTGCTTGTACTATGTTCATGTCTGTGGCCGAAGAGCGGCTGAGTTACGCCGCTGCTGGCCTACCTATGTATAGGTATAAAATAACAATAAGGAAAAAAAAGTACGGCATAAGGTGGGAAGAGGCAGCCTGAATTACATTTTATAGATGTATTTCTCACAAATGTCTGAGCCTCTCGCGGTCGTCGTCGTCGTCGTCGTCGTCGTCGCCGCCGCCGCCGCTTCTGCAGATGTAGCAAATGGCCATCGTAGCAAATGCGGCGAGGGACACCCTGCCATCGATTCTGAATGCGCAAAGTGTGTGGTCTTGTTTTCCTGTCTATGTTTGGTCGGTCTCGTAAGAGGTTGAATGTAACGAATGGGTGGGAAAGAGTAAGGGGCAGCTTCTGTGTGGAACGAAAACACAATTCCTCAGGGGGTCTGAGCGTTTCGAGATGAGTCGTATATAAGTTATAATTTGTCGTCAGTGACCGTTTGGCCTAATCGATAAGGCGTCGGTCTTCGGATCCGAAGATTGCAGGTTCGAATCCTGTCACGGTTGCGTTTTTCCAGTTCTGAAAATGAAACATACCGTTTTAATGTAGCAATTGAGCAGTACGAAACCGTCTGAATGTTGCTGTTGACCATTCTGTGCTTGGAGATCGTCTTGAGCTTGAAACACACACAACAAGACCAGTGTTAACTAGCGAAATGGTCGGCAGAGTGCCCTCACCGCGAGTGTTGACTGGCACTTGCACATCTAAAACAACGTCGGAAAGTAACTCGTTCGGCTTTTGAGTCACTTCATGTATGTGTGTTAATTTTGACGAAACTAGCTCTGCAGATTGTCATGCAATTCCTTTACCTCTCAGAAATATTATGAAATAAAAGTGAAGTACGTGACGAGTGTGACGTTAGGAAAACATTAGGAAGCATGGAGAGATTCTGTATGGGACCACCCAACCCAAACGAGTACTGTGTGATCTGCTAACCAGCAGGTATCCATCGAGGCAGCACGGCTATCTCAGTCGGTAGAGCATGAGACTCTTATTCACAGGGTCGTGGCTTCGAGCCCTACTCTGGGCGGAACAGAATTTTTTTCTGCTGCAGATGTAAATTACCGATTTTCTGACTAACATGATGTAATGGAAATAGCAACTTTAAAATTTGCCTACGTCTCCATCAGTCGTAAGAAAACTGTATTTGAAGGTGAAGGTGATTTTGTAGACATGTGTGAAAGTCATGTTCTGAAGTACAGGTGGTTTTGTTTGGAGAGAACATCGGCTACGTGTCAGATGTGTAGCCAAGCAGTAATGGGTCACTATAGCGGCAAATATTAGTCGAAAATATTAAGTGTTGTCAGCTGAAGTCTTATGATTCAGACGACCGTACGGACGAAGTACTCAGAAGTTCCGCTACGCCGCGCCTCTTTAGCTCAGTGGGCGCAGTCAGCCGGCAGCGGCCTTGGCGGGCGGACGAGGGTTGTTCTCGCTCTCGCCTGTGGCGGTCGCGTGCTGTTTGGTGAGTGTGCGCATTGCTACGTAGTTTTATTGTGGCGTGATGAATTGCATTCGACTATAATGGATCAACTTATACGGAAAGACACGTTGAAATTGAGTTTTGACCCTCATTATGCACGACCCAAATCCTTTGAGGTTGAGTTATTTATTAGAGACGTCATGAAAATAACTATTGATGATATGATTGGCATTCACCTGTCTATCGTCAGCAGTACGGTGTACCTCAAATTGTTGAATCTTGAGAAATGCGAGCAGGTCGTTCAATCTTGTGGAGGAGTGTTGAAGTTCAACCATTCTGACGGCAATGTTGGTGATGTCAGAATTTCGCTTGCTGGTCTCGGAGTGAAAACTGTTCGCATATTTGAATTACCCTTTGAAATTTCCGCTGACCAGATTAATGCCAAATTGAGGGAATATGGAACAGTCATCAGCAATACGGCAGAAAAGTGGTAGACCATGCATATTTTCCCAGTGCTAAACGGTGTCCATCAGGTGAAGATAGATATGTTAAAGCACATTCCGTCCTACATCACTGTGTGTGGCTACAGGGCCATAGTGATTTATGACGGGCAGCCTAGAACTTGTGCGGGATGTGGGACCACAGAACTTATCCGTGCTTAGTGTGTCCAATGACGCGTGGCGCAAATACCGGCCGGAGAGCGTGAGTTGCGCGGCCCGACGTCTACGTTGCCATTATCATACGTCGCCGCCGCTCGGGCTAATGTCACCTCGGAACCTAGTTTATATGTTTCGCTAGAGGGTTTGCACGCAGTGCACGAAGGCGCTACACCAATGGAAGCGAACGATGTACCGAATGTTCCTTCTTCACACACCCAGAAGGAGGGCAATACTCACTCTCAGATGGGTTACCCACCGGACACCGAAAGTATTGCGGCGGGCGTACCGGTTCGAGACGACAAGTCCGACGTGGACCGGATGGAGTCGATCGAGATGGCTGGCCACCAGCCCCCGCGGTCTCCCAAATCTCAGAAGAAACGCCGGCTAGCACATCAAGGGGCAGAAGCAAAGGCGCCAATATTGGGTGAAAAGGCGAACCACGCCAGACAGAAACTGACTGAAGTAACTGACCCATCGTCGTCGGCAACCAGCAAAACGGCAAAAAAATCTTGCACAGACGAATTGGACACTGATCACGGACGATCGCCCTCAGGGGACCCTGCGGTGGCCGATTCATTGGATCCGAACCCTATGCCTGAATGTTCCAAGCTCTCGGATTGCGATATGAACGCAGACAAGTTCGTGTGCGATTGGTCAGATGACGTTGAAGAGGGTGGTCGGGAAGAAGATTTAGTACGGGATCGGCGCGGTATAGAGAATCCGTCATCAGAAGCTCAAGCAGGTGTGTCCCACCAGCAACACACGGCTACCGCCGGCGTCGGTGCAGTGGCTGATGACGCGGACATCTTTTAGATGATGTTCGCCACATCAATAGTAGGCATATTGTCACGTACACCTCTGTTCTCATGACGTCCTTGCAAGCTTACCCCATTGCGACATTGAACATCAATAAGATCAGTAGCCCACTCAACTTAAAAAACCTTCAAGATTTTCTCTATGCCGCTGATATTGATCTCATTACGGTGCAGGAAGTGACCAATATTAACCTTGACCGTATCACAAGTTACAATGCCGTCGTTAATCCTGGAAATGGTACTGAACTAGGGACCGCGATCATGGCTAAGGAAGGGATAGTGATGTCACATATCGAACGCCTGGCGAATAGCAGAGGTATAGCGACTACTATCGATACTACCAGATTTATTAATCTCTACGCCCCTTCCGGTTCTGGGAGACGACGACAGAGAGCAGAGTTTTTTAAAGATGGCATTGTGCCACTTTTCACACCACCTTCAGACCAACTTATATTCGCTGGTGATTTTATCTGTGTACTCAGTCCCATAGACCAGACACTAAATTTCAATCCGTCCGCCGAGCTTCGCGCCATCATTGAAGAGTTAAATTTAATTGACACATGGGAGCATAGACACGGTGACAGGCCCGGATTCACATTCGTTGCTGGTCACTCAGCTAGCCGCGTCGATAGAATCTACGCATCAGCAAATATGAGTGAACATGTTTTGCAGCCAGAGCTATGGCCGACTGTCTTTACAGATCATGTGGCATATTTATGTACCGTCACTTTAGCCAAACAAGAGACGTACAGGGCAAGGGGACCTGGAAACTAAATGTAGCGCATTTAACAGAACCCGAGTGTCACACAGTCTTCCGCAACACGTGGGCAGAATGCGAACGAAAGTTTCCCGCATACGACTCTGCCATTACGTGGTGGGTAAAATGTGCAAAACCCGCCTTAACAAAAGCGATGAAGAATTATTCCAGAGATCGATGTGCCTGGCAGAAGCAAACCCTGGAATTCTACTTTCAGTGTTTAAGGGATTTATATCGAGAAGATGCAACGGTAATAGCAAATCATATGCATAGTAAACGAATACAGGCTACGATTTTAACCCTCAAACGGAAGCAATTGGAAGGCTGTAAAGTCAGGACACGTCTGCAAAACGCCGTACAGGACGAAACGACATCAATGTATCATGTTATTCGCGAACAGAAAAGAGGGCACAGAAAGATATTGACAGAACTGCACACTGCAGATGGTCGACACTTACACCACCAGCGCAACATACGAGACGAGATTTATAAACATTTCACAGCACAGTTAACGGAACACCCGGTGGATATAGCGGCGCAGCAAGCCCTCATGGCACGCCGTTTTGCGACATTGAGCACGGAAGAAGCAGACGGCCTCGCTGCAGTAATAACTGACGATGAAGTAGCGGACGCCATTCGAGGGAGCCCACAGAATAAATCGCCTGGCCCCGACGGATTACCGGCCGAGTTTTATAGAACTTTTCGACACAATTTAGTTCCAAGGATGACCATGGTCTGTAATGATATCCTAAACGCTGGAGATGATATCCTAAGGGAATACTGTGAGGGCATAGTGGTATTGGTCCCCAAAACCCCAGCGGGCAAGACAGTCGACAATCTCCGACCGATTACATTACTTAATATGGATTATAAGATATTCGCGCGGGTCATGATGCAGCGATTCAGTACGGTACTCAGTACTGTCACGGGGGCCTATCAAACGAGCGTTGGGAAACTAGAAACATCCAGCAGACGTTAAGCGAATATAGAGATATCATAGCTACAGCCGCCGCTTGTGACATCCGATGCGCTCTAGTCTCGCTAGATTTTGAAAAAGCATTCGATAAAGTCAGTCACTCATATCTTCTGTGCGCGATGGCAGCAATGAATTTTCCACGGAAAGTTATTGACACTGTTACACTCGTGCTGAGAAACGGAACATCTAAGATCCTGTCTCAACGGACAACTAAGTAAACCTATTTCCATCACTAGGTCGGTCCGACAAGGTTGCCCGATGTCAATGGCTTTGTTTGCAGTTGCTCTTGAACCCTTGCTGTTCTCCCTGACGCAAGACCTTCCGAGATTACGTATATATGGCCAGAAGATTGTCTTCCAGGCATTTACGGATGACGTCAGTTTCGTGGTGACGAAAGTTGAAGACTTAGAACGCGCGTTTCAGCTGATAAACACTTATGAAGCAACCTCAGGAGCGAAAGTCAACTGTAAAACGTATGGCGTTATGGCACTTGGAAGGGGACTAGAACTTGTCAATAGCCGTTCACTAAAAAGGATGGCAACTTTTAAATGTCTCGGCATTGAATACACGCGCAGCATCCGCTGCACGGCTGCTCTTAACTATAGGAGATTGTTGGCACAAATTCGGGCCGGCATACGGCAACATCATTTGCGAAATCTCAACGCCATACAAAGAGTGCTTTTAGTCAATACTTACATCGTTTCAAAAGTCAATTATGTCGCGCAAATCCTCCCAATACCAAAGGTCATAGCACAACGCATGCTTGCGGCGCTCGGCCACTTTGTCAGTAGGGAACAAATTTTCAAAGTCGCATTTGAAACCTTGACGCTCCCCATGGGAAAGGGCGGCCTCAACCTGACTGATGTTTACCACAAAGCGAAAGCATTATATATCAGCAACGTGTATAAACAATGGCAACGAACAACACATTCCTTAACGGCCCTTCTTCTCCATGAAATCGCACCAGCCAGCATGACGCCTCCTGTCAACGTAAGTCACATCCCGACTGCATTATGCCACTTTAGTAATTTTTTCCTAGATTACAGCTATGTTCAATGCACCATACCTGAGAATGATCTTTACAGGGTCAGAGCTCTTTACAGCTGCCTGACGGACAGTAAATCGCGGAACAGAATAGAAGTAAAGTATAAAGACTGCAATTGGGCAAAGATCTGGGAAAACATTCACGACGCACACTTACCATCGCAGGTGCGGTCTACGTGGTACATGGCGGTCAATAGGATCATACCGACAAATTCAAAGCTACACATGATTCACTTGTCCGACACTCCGAATTGCGTTCACTGTACTTTACTAGATACCATTGAACATCGCTTTCTATGCGACGATGTGAAGGACATCTGGATTCTCTTTGCGCGGAAGCTCTCAAGTATGCTGCGTACTCCACCTAGGATGATTACTCCAGCTGGACTCCTCACTCCCGATGCCGTTCCATACCCCCCCCCCCCCCCTCAAAACGACGAGCAGTCAATTGGCTTCAAGGTCAGGCGGTGTATTATATATTATCGGCGCCAGAAAAAAATAAAGAAGACTGTTGGTTATTATACCTACTAACTCAACACCAGAAACTTCAACGAATAGACAAATATAGAGAAAAGTATGCGTCTTTCCTACTCCGAACATTAACGTAGAGAGATATTCA
This sequence comes from Schistocerca gregaria, assembly GCF_023897955.1. Classification (NCBI taxonomy): domain Eukaryota; kingdom Metazoa; phylum Arthropoda; class Insecta; order Orthoptera; family Acrididae; genus Schistocerca; species Schistocerca gregaria. The sequence continues at coordinate 38,425,035 of NC_064929.1, forward strand.
TCCAGGGCGACGTCTGCAGTACGAAACTACTGCTGGATGGCCCCTTCAGAATTATAATGGCCGCAATTAGGATCCGGATTGCGGGAATCGAACGGTCACGAATATGCGACGGACCGCCCCGACAGTGGTGACACTTTGGGGGGCGATGCCTCTCCTGTCGACAGCAATACGAGACTGCTCTACAGGAACCCCGTGGAATTTCGGAGATCTAATACTCACATTACAATTATTCTTTTCTTACTTATTTAGGAAGATTCGTTTATATGCACGGAAGACGTGTTTCTTTTATGTTTGAATCTCCCACAAAAGAGGAGGAGAAGATTTGTTCCTTCATGCTGCGGAAGACTCCAGCACCCTCCAGTTTATTTTCACATATGCAGTCTTCCTTGGACGTTGTGATGAGTTACTCACATTCTCGCAGAAGAGTTAATTTGTTTAATCCCCACTTGCAATATAGTGTTTTAACCAACTATCCAAATGCATACTGAAGAGCATTAAACTGTCTCACGAATATTATTTAATATAAACGGTGACTTTTTTTATGGCGGAGAAGCCGAGCCGATAAGGCAATTTTGGCGAGCGTGAGGACGGGCTAGAAGGGGTGGATGGAGGCCCGAAAAAAAAAAGGGTATGATTCCTGCTTTGGGTGCAGGAGGTCCCGGGTTCAAATCCCGGACAGGCCCTACTTTTCACTAAAAAAAAAAAAGTGGTAGTGCACTGCCTAAGCAAACCAGGGGTCGTGAGTTCCATCCTCACAGGAGGAAGACGAATTTTGGAAATCAGTTGCGCGTCATGGCCGTATAGCAAACAGTATCTGTGATGACGAACAATTAGCGACAGGCGTTTTATTAAGAATTACTCTCAGATGTGATTAAGGCGAATGGCGCAGATAAAGCATTTGCCAAAGCGGTACGGCATAAGGTGGGACGAGGCAGTCTGAATTACATTTTATAAATGTATTTCTCACAAATCTCAGAGCCTCTCGCGGTCGTCCTCGTCGTCGTCGTCGTCATCGTCGTCGCGGCCGCCGCTTCTGCAGTAGTAGCAAATTGCCATCGTAGCAAATGCGGCGAGGGACACCCTGCCATCGATTCCGAATGCTCAAAGTGTGTGGTCTTGTTTTCCTGTCTATGTTTGGTCGGTCTCGTAAGATGTTGAATGTAACGAATGGGTGGGAAAGAGTAAGGGGCAACGGCTGTGTGGAACGAAAACACAATTCCTCAGGGGGTGTGAGCGTTTCGAGATGAGTCGTATATAAGTTATAGTTGGTCGTCAGTGACCGTGTGGCCTAATGGATAAGGTGTCGGACTTCGGATCCGAAGATTGCAGGTTCGAATCCTGTCACGGTCGTGTTTTTCCAGTTCTGAAAAAGAAACATACCGTTTTAATGTAGCAATTGAGCAGTACGAAACCGTCTGAATGTTGCTGTTGACCATTTTGTGCTTGCAGATGGTGTTGAGCTTGAAACACACACAACAAGACCGGCGTTAACTAGCGAAATGGTCGGCAGAGTGCCCTCACCGCGAGTTTTGACTGGCACTGGCACATCTAAAACAACGTCGGAAAGTAACTCGTTCGGCTTTTGAGTCACATCAAGTATGTGTGTTAATTTTGACGCCGCTAGCTCTGCAGATTGTCATGCAATTCCTTTACCTCTCAGAAATGATTATGAAATAAAAGTGAAGTACGTGACGAGTGTGACGTTAGGAAAACATTAGGCAGCATGGAGAGATTCTGTATGGGACCAACCAACTGTGTGATCTGCTACCCAGCAGGTATCCAACGAGGCAGCACGGCTTGCTCAGTCGGTAGAGCATGAAACTCTTGATCACAGGGTCGTGGGTTCGAGCCCTACGCTGGGTGGAACGGAATTTTTTTCCGCTGCAGATTTAAATTACCGATTTTCTGATTAACGTGATGTAATGGAAATAGCAACTTTAAAATTTGCCTACGTCTCCATCAGTCGCAAGAAAACTGTATTTGAAGGTGAAGGTGATTTTGTAGACATGTGTGAAAGTCATGTTCTGAAGTGCAGGTGGTTTTGTTTGTAGAGAACATCGGCTACGTGTCAGATGTGTAGCCAAGCAGTAATGGGTCGCCATAGCTGCAAGTATTAGTCGAAAATATGAAGTGTTGTCAGCTGAAGTCTGATGATTCAGACGACCGTACGGACGAATTACGCAAAAGTTCCGCTAGGCCGCGCCTCTTTAGCTCAGTGGCACAGTTCCGCTTCCGACGCCGTGCCGTGTGGATGTGCCTAGTCTTCCGCTCCGCCGTGGCGTTACGTTTAGTGGGATATCGTTTGTTTACGTGTAGTGTTGTACCTTTAGTGAGTTTTTCTCCGTCGTTGTTTCGTTCCTTGTGTTACTTTCTGTGTGTATTTCAGTGTTTTTTGTGTAGCGGTTTAGACCGCGTTGTTTTTGAAAATGTAGTCTCAGGTTATTCCTCGTCAGGCTACAGTTAGTTTTGCTTTTGACAAGTCCTCCCGCCATGTGCAACCTAGTTCCCTTGAGATTCATGTTTGGTTAGTAGATATCTTTGGCATTCATTCCGATCAGGTGCACACTGCTTATTTTGATACTGAACTCTATGTTTTCTTTGTTAAATTTATGGACCCCCTTCAGGTTGATAAAATTATTTCCAAATTTGGTCATCAGGTTCTCTTTCGGCATCGGGATGATTCTGTCAGTACCGTACTGCTTTCAAATGCTTCCATTACGTACACCAGTGTTCGTGTTTACAACCTTCCGCCGGAGGTGGATAATGTGTATCTTAAGGAGGGTTTACTCAAGTATGGTGATGTTAAGAGTATTCGCCTTGAACGCTGGTCCAGCCAACATCGCCTGCAGTGTTACAGTGGTATTCATTCCATCGAAATGCACGTGGAGCAGAATATTCCCTCGCACCTGCAGATCGGTGGATTTCGTGTCCATGTAACATATAGTGGTCATGTTGGCACCTGTTTTTTGTGCAATGAGAGCGGCCACGTGCGTACCAACTGTCCGCGGAGGGTTTTTGTGTTAAAAATTTCTCTCGAACAGCGTCGCAAGTTAACGGTCGCTGACCTCGTTGCCGGTGGTTCTGCTCTTGGTGTCGAACAGTCCAGTGGTAGTAGCGCCCCGCCGCAGGTTTTGCACGCCCCTGACACAGAATTTCCTCCTTTGCGTGCCAATTCTGATGTTGTTCCGTCTGTTCCTCAGGTGGGTGTGCCGCTTTTGAATAATAAACGGCGTTGCGCACAAGATGGAAATAGTACGGATGAGGATCTCCCCGAGATGCCCCAATCCGAGAGACCGACATCCTCCGAGCCACAGACTAGTGTAGATGCTCTCTGTTCCCCTGAAGTAGCTGTTCCGGTAGCGGCTGCTGACGCCCCTCCGGCTTCCGACGCGGCTTCTCTCGAGTCGGCTCGTTGGTCGGGCCTGTTGGCGCCGCCTTCCGAACCGACTTCGTTGTCACAACAAGTTGAGTCGCAACAACTTCCTGCTTCGCTGTCCCACACCTCTGCCAGCGGAGCTGCTCCGCTTCCATCCAACTTTGCAGCTTCAGACCTTCCTGCTCACGTTTCGCCTCCGTGTAGTCCATGTTTGCCGGAAGCTAGTATTGGTGTAGACCAGTCCGTTTCGTCGGATGTTTCCCCCGCGACCCGGGACCCTGACTGTGGACCGGCGCGGGTGGTGTCGGATACAGAACTTGACCCTCCTACGTCACCGGCGGCTGCCGCTTCCTTGCCCGTCAGCCGACGCAAGTTGCGCGTTCAGCCGAACGTCAATGCTGTTCGTAAAAAACCGAAACGTAAGGGATCCGCGGAAGGGGGTAGCAGTCCTCTTCCCTCGGATGCCTCCGTCTCCCCTGCTATGGACTGTGATGTTGATGCGTCGGTGTAGGTGATTTCTTCTCTCGCTTTTCTCTCCATGGTTCAAGCATACACCTTTCTTACCTTAAATATTGACCGTATTGAGTCCGACGTTTGCATTGCCTCTTTGCGGCAGTTTCTCTACGACTCCTGTGCGGACGTAGTATTTTTGCAGGAAGTATTGTTTTCTGATCTCTCTCTCCCTGGATTTCAAACTGTTTTTAATGTCGCACCGGAAAATTCGACAGGAACTGCTCTTTTCTTTCGAGAAGGTATTCCTGTTACTGACATTGAATTCCTTGACTCTGGCCGTGGGATTGGTTGTCGTCTTTTTGATCTCTGCCTAGTTGTTTTGTATGCCCCCTCTGGTTCGGGTCGCACTGTAGCTCGATCGCGCTTTTATAGGGAAGAGCTTATTTATCTTTTGCGCAGGAGCCCTCGGAGTCTCCTGCTCGGAGGCGATTTTAATTGTGTTTTACGCCCCGAAGACCAATCCCCCAATTTTAATTATTGCCGAGATTTGCATGACTTGGTTCGTACGATGCACCTGCGTGATGTTTGGGAACACAAATATCCCACCCTGGTGAAATTTACGTTTTTTACCGCATCCTCATGCAGTAGACTCGACAGATTCTACTTCTCTGATTTTTTATGTGATAACATTCCTTCTGTCGATGTTATTCCTACTAGTTTTTCTGACCATTGTGCTTTTACTGCAACTGTAAATCTTAGTCACCAACCTGCAAAACTTTATCGTTCCCAGTGGATGTTAAATGTTTCCCACCTTGCCGACAGTGCCATTGATGAAGTTGTAAGTGCCGTGTGGGAGCGATGTCTTCGCTCTATCCCGCGTTACCCCTCCTTGCTCGTTTGGTGGACTGCGTTTGCCAAGCCCAAGATTCGTCAGACTTAGATTTTTTACTGTGCCGCAAGGGCGCGTGATTTTAAGAAGACGTATGAATTTTACTACTCTGTCCTGCGTGAACTGTATGACGCGGCGGGTCCTTCTCCTCTGCGGATCCATGATGTTCGTCGTATTAAAGCAAAGCTCTTGACCCTCAAACGACGACAGTTGGATGGTCTGCGAGTAAAGTCGAAACCTCACTCTCTTGTTGAAGGTGAACTGACTTCTTTGTACCACCTGCTGCGGCATCAGACTCGACGTCGTCGCACCTTCATCTCTTCTCTTATGGTGGATGATGGACGACAGCTTATTGCACAGGAGGATATGACTCGTGCTCTTCATCAGTATTACGCTAGTCTCTATTCTGCCGATGATTCTGGTGCGTCACTTTCTGATGATGTCCTTGAGGATCTTCCTGCGACGATCACGCCTGACGCGAACGGCGACTTTCTCCGGGAGTTCCAGGTAGATGATGTTTTCGGTTTTATTGCTCGCTCTCCGTCCGGTAAATCGCCGGGTCCAGACGGCCTGCCTAAAGAATTTTATCTCCGTTTTTGGCCTCTTTTGGGTGGCACTTTTACGCAGATTTGAAATGAGATTGTCAGGGGGATGGATGTGCCAGCCGATTTTAAAGTAGGGAAAATTGTTTTAATAACGAAGTCCACTGGTCGTTTATCTGCTGCCAATCTTCGTCCGCTCACATTGCTGAACTTTGATTACAAGACAGCTGCTAGAGCGTTCAATAGTCGATTGTCTTCTCTGCTTCGGTCTGTGATTGGGGCACATCAATGTTGTTTTCCTGGTAGATCTATTCTGACCCCTGTAGCCGAATATCAGGATGTTGTCTCGGTTGCGGCGGTTACAAACGTTCATTGTGCCTTTGCTTTCCTCGATTTTTACAAGGCTTTTGATCACGTCAGTCATGTGTTTTTAAATCGTGTTTTAGATACAATAGGTTTTAACGCTTCATCACGTGGTGTTCTTGGTAATTTGTATAGGGGAATAACTGCTCGGGTGTCAGTCAATGGGCAGCTGACGCCGCCCATTGCTATCCGCCGAGGGGTACCTCAGGGTAGTCCGCTCTCTATGTCTCTATTCATATTGTCCCTGGAACCGCTGCTTCGGACTCTTGCTTTCAAGCTTCAGGGTATGACCCTCTCTGGTGGGAAGCTCACGGTTAAGGCGTACGCGGACGATGTCGTTGTTCTCCTCCGTCAACGTGATGATATCACATTGTTGAAAGGGGCAGTTGATGCATACTGTTGTGTCTCTGGAGCGCGTCTCAATCAGGGTAAATGTATGTTCCTTGATATTCGAGGTTTAGCGATGCTGGTGTCCCTTAGGCCACTTTTGTCGATCGCCATACGTCATTGGGGATTAGCATTGTTCGGTGTCCTATAAAAATGGCGGCTCTTAATTGGAAATATGTCACCGAGAAGATACAGGGGGCTCTGATGGTCCATGAGCAGCGCTCTGCTACCATTTAGCAAAAAGTCAGAATTTTAGACACGTACGTGTTATGTAAAGCCTATTATGTAGGTCAGCTGTTCCCACTTCCCATTATGGTGGCGAAAAGGTTGCGCCAATTGTGTAGCAGGTTTATATGGAAGGGTCATCTATTCAAGTTGCGTTACGAGATTATGACGAAACTGCGTATCTCCGGAGGCTTGGGCCTCACTGACATTACTCGCAAGGCATCTGCCTTGTACGTCCGCCGTACGAGTCTCATTGTTACGCAAGAAGTGACTTCAATTACATCCAGACTTTTTACTGTTCTGCGTCCGAAGAGCCTTGCTCCACCTGTCGACGTTGGTCGCCTCAATTTTAAGTTGAAACACGTCCGGGAATTTTATATTGCGGTTTGTTACCTCGGTGACGTCTTCTTGTGACGACCGGTGCCAACGACCAAGAGCTTGATTGCCCGTTGTGAGGGGCTGGCTGGTCCCAATCCAATCGAACTGGCGTCTCCATCAGTGTCCTAGAGGAACGTCTGGAAGAATGTTAGTCTGCCGATCCACTCAATGGCTGTGGCGTCCACATGGTGTAGGGTAGTTAATGGTTTGGTCCCCACCAACGTACGACTGCACCGTATTGGTCTTTCTGACACGGACAACTGCACTCGGTGTGGTCTCCTGGACACACTTGAGCATCGATTCACCTGCAGTGGGCACCTTGCTAATTGGCTTTGGCTCAGGACACAACTGGCTTTTGTCACTAGGACTGCCGAAACCGCTTATAACATTGAAATCATCGTACGGCCCGATTCTTCCTTTTATCCGTGAACGAAGCTCAATACCGTTATGTGGTTGCTTGGACAATTCGTACATTTTGTCAATAGTTGTCATGAAGAGGATGAACACCTAACGTTTCGGCAGTACATCCTTACTGCTTACTGGAACCGATTGCGCTTGCCAAGAGTCCGTAAAGATTTTACAAATATGCTTAGCCTGACATTTGAAAGGGAGGGTGTTGGCTAAGGTCGCCTGTGTGAGCCGATTTCTTTTATACTGTAGCTGGTTTTGCCGCCTTTATGTAAAATTATTCTCTACACCTGGACTGAAGTTTACGTGGACCTTTAGGGCGAACAAGAAAAACAAAAGTAAGACCAAGAACCGAGACAGTAGGAGAAAGTACGACGCCGTTGTACAGGTGCCATTCGGAAACAGGACGGTGGAATCATCGTGGCCAGGCCTTGGGATTCGACCCCTGCCCGCTTTGTTTCCGCAGGCCTGAATCTGATTGCCACCACCAACTTTTAACAATGGCACACGAAAACGAAACAAAAAAATGGTAAAAAAAGAAACAAAAGGGGCAGAGCATTTGTCTTGTACACCACGGGTCTAAAAAAAATATAAAGAATAAGAAATAAATCAACAAACAAACAAAAAAGACAAGAGAAAAAAAGGGAAAAAGAAGTGGTAGAGCACTGGTCTAATAAACCAGGGGTCGTGAGAAAAAAAAAAGGATAAGGCATCGGTCTCCTAAACCGGGGATTGTGGGTTCGAGTCCCATAATAATAAAAAAAAGTGGTAGAGCACTGGTGTAGTAAACCAGGGGTCGTAAGTTCCATCCTCAGGGAAATAAGACGAATTTTGGAAATCAGTTTCGCGTCGTGGGTTCGAGCCCTACGCTGGGCGGAACGGAATTTTTGTACGCTGCAGATGTAAATTACCGATTTTCTGATTAACGTGATGTAATGGAAATAGCAACTTTAAAATTTGCCTACGTCTCCATCAGTCGCAAGATAACTGTATTTGAAGGTGAAGGTGATTTTGTAGACATGTGTGAAAGTCATCTTCTGAAGTGCAGGTGGTTTTGTTTGGAGAGAACATCGGCTACGTGTCAGATGTGTAGCCAGGCAGTAATGGGTCGCCATAGCTGCAAATATTAGTCGAAAATATGAAGTGTTGTCAGCTGAAGTCTGATGATTCAGACGACCGTACGGACGAAGTACGCAAAAGTTCCGCTAGGCGGCGCCTGTTTAGCTCAGTGGTAGAGCACTGGTCTAGTAAACCAGGGGTCGTGAGTTCCATCCTCACAGGATGAAGACGAATTTTGGAAATCAGTTGTGCGTCATGGCCGTATAGCAAACAGTATCTGTGATGACGAACAATTAGCGACAGGCGTTTTATTAAGAATTACTCTCAGATGTGATTAAGGCGAATGGCGCAGATAAAGCATTTGCCAAAGCGGTACGGCATAAGGTGGGACGAGGCTGTCTGAATTACATTTTATAGATGTATTTCTCACAAATCTCAGAGACTCTCGCTGTCGTCGTCGTCGTCGTCGTCGCCGCCGCCGCTTCTGCAGATGTAGCAAATGGCCATCGTAGCAAATGCGGCGAGGGTCACCCTGCCATCGATTCTGAATGCGCAAAGTGTGTGGTCTAGTTTTCCTGTCTATGTTGGGTCGGTCTCGTAAGAGGTTGGATGTAACGAATGGGTGGGAAAGAATAAGGGGCAGCGGCTGTGTGGAACGAAAACACAATTCCTCAGGGGGTGTGAGCGTTTCGAGATGAGTCGTATATAAGTTATAATTTGTCGTCAGTGACCGTTTGGCCTAATGGATAAGGCGTTGGACTTCGGATCCTAAGATTGCAGGTTCGAATCCTGTCACGGTTGTGTTTTTCCAGTTCAGAAAATGAAACATACCGTTTTAATGTAGCAATTGAGCAGTACGAAACCGTCTGAATGTTGCTGTTGACCATTCTGTGCTTGGAGATCGTCTTGAGCTTGAAACACACACAACAAGACCGGTGTTAACTAGCGAAATGGTCGGCAGAGTGCCCTCACCGCGAGTGTTGACTGGCACTTGCACGTCTAAAACAACGTCGGAAAGTAACTCGTTCGGCTTTTGAGTCACTTCATGTATGTGTGTTAATTTTGACGAAACTTGCTCTGCAGATTGTCATGCAATTCCTTTACCTCTCAGAAATATTATGAAATAAAAGTGAAGTACGTGACGAGTGTGACGTTAGGAAAACATTAGGAAGCATGGAGAGATTCTGTATGGGACCACCCAACCCAAACGAGTACTGTGTGATCTGCTAACCAGCAGGTATCCATCGAGGCAGCACGGCTATCTCAGTCGGTAGAGCATGAGACTCTTATTCACAGGGTCGTGGGTTCGAGCCCTACTCTGGGCGGAACAGAATTTTTTTCTGCTGCAGATGTAAATTACCGATTTTCTGACTAACGTGATGTAATGGAAATAGCAACTTTAAAATTTGCCTACGTCTCCATCAGTCGCAAGAAAACTGTATTTGAAGGTGAAGGTGATTTTGTAGACATGTGTGAAAGTCATGTTCTGAAGTACAGGTGGTTTTGTTTGGAGAGAACATCGGCTACGTGTCAGATGTGTAGCCAAGCAGTAATGGGTCACTATAGCGGCAAATATTAGTCGAAAATATTAAGTGTTGTCAGCTGAAGTCTGATGATTCAGACGACCGTACGGACGAAGTACTCAGAAGTTCCGCTACGCCGCGCCTCTTTAGCTCAGTGGGCGCAGTCAGCCGGCAGCGGCCTTGGTGGGCGGACGAGGATTGTTTTCGCTCTCGCCTGTGGCGGTCGCGTGCTGTTTGGTGAGTGTGCGCATTGCTACGTAGTTTTATTGTGGCGTGATGAATTGCATTCGACTATAATGGATCAACTTATACGGAAAGACACGTTGAAATTGAGTTTTGACCCTCATTATGCACGACCCAAATCCTTTGAGGTTGAGTTATTTATTAGAGACGTCATGAAAATAACTATTGATGATATGATTGGCATTCACCTGTCTATCGTCAGCAGTACGGTGTACCTCAAATTGTTGAATCCCGAGAAATGCGAGCAGGTCGTTCAATCTTGTGGAGGAGTGTTGAAGTTCAACCATTCTGACGGCAATGTTGGTGATGTCAGAATTTCGCTTGCTGGTCTCGGAGTGAAAACTGTTCGCATATTTGAATTACCCTTTGAAATTTCCGCTGACCAGATTAATGCCAAATTGAGGGAATATGGAACAGTCATCAGCAATACGGCAGAAAAGTGGTAGACCATGCATATTTTCCCAGTGCTAACCGGTGTCCATCAGGTGAAGATAGATATGTTAAAGCACATTCCGTCCTACATCACTGTGTGTGGCTACAGGGCCATAGTGATTTATGATGGGCAGCCTAGAACTTGTGCGGGATGTGGGACCACAGAACTTATCCGTGCTTAGTGTGTCCAATGACGCGTGGCGCAAATACCGGCCGGAGAGCGTGAGTTGCGCGGCCCGACGTCTACGTTGCCATTATCATACGTCGCCGCCGCTCGGGCTAATGTCACCTCGGAACCTAGTTTATATGTTTCGCTAGAGGGTTTGCACGCAGTGCACGAAGGCGCTACACCAATGGAAGCGAACGATGTACCGAATGTTCCTTCTTCACACACCCAGAAGGAGGGCAATACTCACTCTCAGATGGGTTACCCACAGGACACCGAAAGTATTGCGGCGGGCGTACCGGTTCGAGACGACAAGTCCGACGTGGACCGGATGGAGTCGATCGAGATGGCTGGCCACCAGCCCCCGCGGTCTCCCAAATCTCAGAAGAAACGCCGGCTAGCACATCAAGGGGCAGAAGCAAAGGCGCCAATATTGGGTGAAAAGGCGAACCACGCCAGACAGAAACTGACTGAAGTAACTGACCCATCGTCGTCGGCAACCAGCAAAACGGCAAAAAAATCTTGGACAGACGAATTGGACACTGATCACGGACGATCGCCCTCAGGGGACCCTGCGGTGGCCGATTCATTGGATCCGAACCCTATGCCTGAATGTTCCAAGCTCTCGGATTGCGATATGAACGCAGACAAGTTCGTGTGCGATTGGTCAGATGACGTTGAAGAGGGTGGTCGGGAAGAAGATTTAGTACGGGATCGGCGCGGTATAGAGAATCCGTCATCAGAAGCTCAAGCAGGTGTGTCCCACCAGCAACACACGGCTACCGCCGGCGTCGGTGCAGTGGCTGATGACGCGGACATCTTTTAGATGATGTTCGCCACATCAATAGTAGGCATATTGTCACGTACACCTCTGTTCTCATGACGTCCTTGCAAGCTTACCCCATTGCGACATTGAACATCAATAAGATCAGTAGCCCACTCAACTTAAAAAACCTTCAAGATTTTCTCTATGCCGCTGATATTGATCTCATTACGGTGCAGGAAGTGACCAATATTAACCTTGACCGTATCACAAGTTACAATGCCGTCGTTAATCCTGGAAATGGTACTGAACTAGGGACCGCGATCATGGCTAAGGAAGGGATAGTGATGTCACATATCGAACGCCTGGCGAATAGCAGAGGTATAGCGACTACTATCGATACTACCAGATTTATTAATCTCTACGCCCCTTCCGGTTCTGGGAGACGACGACAGAGAGCAGAGTTTTTTAAAGATGGCATTGTGCCACTTTTCACACCACCTTCAGACCAACTTATATTCGCTGGTGATTTTATCTGTGTACTCAGTCCCATAGACCAGACACTAAATTTCAATCCGTCCGCCGAGCTTCGCGCCATCATTGAAGAGTTAAATTTAATTGACACATGGGAGCATAGACACGGTGACAGGCCCGGATTCACATTCGTTGCTGGTCACTCAGCTAGCCGCGTCGATAGAATCTACGCATCAGCAAATATGAGTGAACATGTTTTGCAGCCAGAGCTATGGCCGACTGTCTTTACAGATCATGTGGCATATTTATGTACCGTCACTTTAGCCAAACAAGAGACGTACAGGGCAAGGGGACCTGGAAACTAAATGTAGCGCATTTAACAGAACCCGAGTGTCACACAGTCTTCCGCAACACGTGGGCAGAATGCGAACGAAAGTTTCCCGCATACGACTCTGCCATTACGTGGTGGGTAAAATGTGCAAAACCCGCCTTAACAAAAGCGATGAAGAATTATTCCAGAGATCGATGTGCCTGGCAGAAGCAAACCCTGGAATTCTACTTTCAGTGTTTAAGGGATTTATATCGAGAAGATGCAACGGTAATAGCAAATCATATGCATAGTAAACGAATACAGGCTACGATTTTAACCCTCAAACGGAAGCAATTGGAAGGCTGTAAAGTCAGGACACGTCTGCAAAACGCCGTACAGGACGAAACGACATCAATGTATCATGTTATTCGCGAACAGAAAAGAGGGCACAGAAAGATATTGACAGAACTGCACACTGCAGATGGTCGACACTTACACCACCAGCGCAACATACGAGACGAGATTTATAAACATTTCACAGCACAGTTAACGGAACACCCGGTGGATATAGCGGCGCAGCAAGCCCTCATGGCACGCCGTTTTGCGACATTGAGCACGGAAGAAGCAGACGGCCTCGCTGCAGTAATAACTGACGATGAAGTAGCGGACGCCATTCGAGGGAGCCCACAGAATAAATCGCCTGGCCCCGACGGATTACCGGCCGAGTTTTATAGAACTTTTCGACACAATTTAGTTCCAAGGATGACCATGGTCTGTAATGATATCCTAAACGCTGGAGATGATATCCTAAGGGAATACTGTGAGGGCATAGTGGTATTGGTCCCCAAAACCCCAGCGGGCAAGACAGTCGACAATCTCCGACCGATTACATTACTTAATATGGATTATAAGATATTCGCGCGGGTCATGATGCAGCGATTCAGTACGGTACTCAGTACTGTCACGGGGGCCTATCAAACGAGCGTTGGGAAAACTAGAAACATCCAGCAGACGTTAAGCGAATATAGAGATATCATAGCTACAGCCGCCGCTTGTGACATCCGATGCACTCTAGTCTCGCTAGATTTTGAAAAAGCATTCGATAAAGTCAGTCACTCATATCTTCTGTGCGCGATGGCAGCAATGAATTTTCCACGGAAAGTTATTGACACTGTTACACTCGTGCTGAGAAACGGAACATCTAAGATCCTGTCTCAACGGACAACTAAGTAAACCTATTTCCATCACTAGGTCGGTCCGACAAGGTTGCCCGATGTCAATGGCTTTGTTTGCAGTTGCTCTTGAACCCTTGCTGTTCTCCCTGACGCAAGACCTTCCGAGATTACGTATATATGGCCAGAAGATTGTCTTCCAGGCATTTACGGATGACGTCAGTTTCGTGGTGACGAAAGTTGAAGACTTAGAACGCGCGTTTCAGCTGATAAACACTTATGAAGCAACCTCAGGAGCGAAAGTCAACTGTAAAACGTCTGGCGTTATGGCACTTGGAAGGGGACTAGAACTTGTCAATAGCCGTTCACTAAAAAGGATGGCAACTTTTAAATGTCTCGGCATTGAATACACGCGCAGCATCCGCTGCACGGCTGCTCTTAACTATAGGAGATTGTTGGCACAAATTCGGGCCGGCATACGGCAACATCATTTGCGAAATCTCAACGCCATACAAAGAGTGCTTTTAGTCAATACTTACATCGTTTCAAAAGTCAATTATGTCGCGCAAATCCTCCCAATACCAAAGGTCATAGCACAAGGCATGCTTGCGGCGCTCGGCCACTTTGTCAGTAGGGAACAAATTTTCAAAGTCGCATTTGAAACCTTGACGCTCCCCATGGGAAAGGGCGGCCTCAATCTGACTGATGTTTACCACAAAGCGAAAGCATTATCTATCAGCAACGTGTATAAACAATGGCAACGAACAACACATTCCTTAACGGCCCTTCTTCTCCATGAAATCGCACCAGCCAGCATGACGCCTCCTGTCAACGTAAGTCACATCCCGACTGCATTATGCCACTTTAGTAATTTTTTCCTAGATTACAGCTATGTTCAATGCACCATACCTGAGAATGATCTTTACAGGGTCAGAGCTCTTTACAGCTGCCTGACGGACAGTAAATCGCGGAACAGAATAGAAGTAAAGTATAAAGACTGCAATTGGGCAAAGATCTGGGAAAACATTCACGACGCACACTTACCATCGCAGGTGCGGTCTACGTGGTACATGGCGGTCAATAGGATCATACCGACAAATTCAAAGCTACACATGATTCACTTGTCCGACACTCCGAATTGCGTTCACTGTACATTACTAGATACCATTGAACATCGCTTTCTATGCGACGATGTGAAGGACATGTGGATTCTCTTTGCACGGAAGCTCTCAAGTATGCTGCGTACTCCACATAGGATGATTACTCCAGCTGGACTCCTCACTCCCGATGCCGTTCATACCCCCCCCCCCCCCTCAAAACGACGAGCAGTCAATTGGCTTCAAGGTCAGGCGGTGTATTATATATTATCGGCGCCAGAAAAAAATAAAGAAGACTGTTGGTTATTATACCTACTAACTCAACACCAGAAACTTCAACGAATAGACAAATATAGAGAAAAGTATGCGTCTTTCCTACTCCGAACATTAACGTAGAGAGATATTCATCCAGGGCGACGTCTGCAGTACGAAACTACTGCTGGATGGCCCCTTCAGAATTATAATGGCCGCAATTAGGATCCGGATTGCGGGAATCGAACGGTCACGAATATGCGACGGACCGCCCCGACAGTGGTGACACTTTGGGGGGCGATGCCTCTCCTGTCGACAGCAATACGAGACTGCTCTACAGGAACCCCGTGGAATTTCGGAGATCTAATACTCACATTACAATTATTCTTTTCTTACTTATTTAGGAAGATTCGTTTATATGCACGGAAGACGTGTTTCTTTTATGTTTGAATCTCCCACAAAAGAGGAGGAGAAGATTTGTTCCTTCATGCTGCGGAAGACTCCAGCACCCTCCAGTTTATTTTCACATATGCAGTCTTCCCTGGACGTTGTGATGAGTTACTCACATTCTCGCAGAAGAGTTAATTTGTTTAATCCCCACTTGCAATATAGTGTTTTAACCAACTATCCAAATGCATACTGAAGAGCATTAAACTGTCTCACGAATATTATTTAATATAAACGGTGACTATTTTTATGGCGGAGAAGCCGAGCCGATGAAGGCAATTTTGGCGAGCGTGAGGACGGGCTAGAAGGGGTGGATGGAGGCCCGAAAAAAAAAAGGGTATGATTCCTGCTTTGGGTGCAGGAGGTCCCGGGTTCAAATCCCGGACAGGCCCTACTTTTCACTAAAAAAAAAAAAGTGGTAGTGCACTGCCTAAGCAAACCAGGGGTCGTGAGTTCCATCCTCACAGGAGGAAGACGAATTTTGGAAATCAGTTGCGCGTCATGGCCATATAGCAAACAGTATCTGTGATGACGAACAATTAGCGACAGGCGTTTTATTAAGAATTACTCTCAGATGTGATTAAGGCGAATGGCGCAGATAAAGCATTTGCCAAAGCGGTACGGCATAAGGTGGGACGAGGTAGTCTGAATTACATTTTATAAATGTATTTCTCACAAATCTCAGAGCCTCTCGCGGTCGTCCTCGTCATCGTCGTCGTCATCGTCGTCGCGGCCGCCGCTTCTGCAGTAGTAGCAAATTGCCATCGTAGCAAATGCGGCGAGGGACACCCTGCCATCGATTCCGAATGCTCAAAGTGTGTGGTCTTGTTTTCCTGTCTATGTTTGGTCGGTCTCGTAAGATGTTGAATGTAACGAATGGGTGGGAAAGAGTAAGGGGCAACGGCTGTGTGGAACGAAAACACAATTCCTCAGGGGGTGTGAGCGTTTCGAGATGAGTCGTATATAAGTTATAGTTGGTCGTCAGTGACCGTGTGACCTAATGGATAAGGTGTCGGACTTCGGATCCGAAGATTGCAGGTTCGAATCCTGTCACGGTCGTGTTTTTCCAGTTCTGAAAAAGAAACATACCGTTTTAATGTAGCAATTGAGCAGTACGAAACCGTCTGAATGTTGCTGTTGACCATTTTGTGCTTGCAGATGGTGTTGAGCTTGAAACACACACAACAAGACCGGCGTTAACTAGCGAAATGGTCGGCAGAGTGCCCTCACCGCGAGTTTTGACTGGCACTTTCACATCTAAAACAACGTCGGAAAGTAACTCGTTCGGCTTTTGAGTCACATCAAGTATGTGTGTTAATTTTGACGCCGCTAGCTCTGCAGATTGTCATGCAATTCCTTTACCTCTCAGAAATGATTATGAAATAAAAGTGAAGTACGTGACGAGTGTGACGTTAGGAAAACATTAGGCAGCATGGAGAGATTCTGTATGGGACCAACCAACTGTGTGATCTGCTACCCAGCAGGTATCCAACGAGGCAGCACGGCTTGCTCAGTCGGTAGAGCATGAAACTCTTGATCACAGGGTCGTGGGTTCGAGCCCTACGCTGGGTGGAACGGAATTTTTTTCCGCTGCAGATTTAAATTACCGATTTTCTGATTAACGTGATGTAATGGAAATAGCAACTTTAAAATTTGCCTACGTCTCCATCAGTCGCAAGAAAACTGTATTTGAAGGTGAAGGTGATTTTGTAGACATGTGTGAAAGTCATGTTCTGAAGTGCAGGTGGTTTTGTTTGTAGAGAACATCGGCTACGTGTCAGATGTGTAGCCAAGCAGTAATGGGTCGCCATAGCTGCAAATATTAGTCGAAAATATTAAGTGTTGTCAGCTGAAGTCTGATGATTCAGACGACCGTACGGACGAATTACGCAAAAGTTCCGCTAGGCCGCGCCTCTTTAGCTCAGTGGCACAGTTCCGCTTCCGACGCCGTGCCGTGTGGATGTGCCTAGTCTTCCACTCCGCCGTGGCGTTTCGTTTAGTGGGATATCGTTTGTTTACGTGTAGTGTTGTACCTTTAGTGAGTTTTTCTCCGTCGTTGTTTCGTTCCTTGTGTTACTTTCTGTGTGTATTTCAGTGTTTTTTGTGTAGCGGTTTAGACCGCGTTGTTTTTGAAAATGTAGTCTCAGGTTATTCCTCGTCAGGCTACAGTTAGTTTTGCTTTTGACAAGTCCTCCCGCCATGTGCAACCTAGTTCCCTTGAGATTCATGTTTGGTTAGTAGATATCTTTGGCATTCATTCCGATCAGGTGCACACTGCTTATATTGATACTGAACTCTATGTTTTCTTTGTTAAATTTATGGACCCCCTTCAGGTTGATAAAATTATTTCCAAATTTGGTCATCAGGTTCTCTTTCGGCATCGGGATGATTCTGTCAGTACCGTACTGCTTTCAAATGCTTCCATTACGTACACCAGTGTTCGTGTTTACAACCTTCCGCCGGAGGTGGATAATGTGTATCTTAAGGAGGGTTTACTCAAGTATGGTGATGTTAAGAGTATTCGCCTTGAACGCTGGTCCAGCCAACATCGCCTGCAGTGTTACAGTGGTATTCATTCCATCGAAATGCACGTGGAGCAGAATATTCCCTCGCACCTGCAGATCGGTGGATTTCGTGTCCATGTAACATATAGTGGTCATGTTGGCACCTGTTTTTTGTGCAATGAGAGCGGCCACGTGCGTACCAACTGTCCGCGGAGGGTTTTTGTGTTAAAAATTTCTCTCGAACAGCGTCGCAAGTTAACGGTCGCTGACCTCGTTGCTGGTGGTTCTGCTCTTGGTGTCGAACAGTCCAGTGGTAGTAGCGCCCCGCCGCAGGTTTTGCACGCCCCTGACACAGAATTTCCTCCTTTGCGTGCCAATTCTGATGTTGTTCCGTCTGTTCCTCAGGTGGGTGTGCCGCTTTTGAATAATAAACGGCGTCGCGCACAAGATGGAAATAGTACGGATGAGGATCTCCCCGAGATGCCCCAATCCGAGAGACCGACATCCTCCGAGCCACAGACTAGTGTAGGTGCTCCCTGTTCCCCTGAAGTAGCTGTTCCGGTAGCGGCTGTTGACGCCCCTCCGGCTTCCGACGCGGCTTCACTCGAGTCGGCTCGTTGGTCGGGCCTGTTGGCGCCGCCTTCCGAACCGACTTCGTTGTCACAACAAGTTGAGTCGCAACAACTTCCTGCTTCGCTGTCCCACACCTCTGCCAGCGGAGCTGCTCCGCTTCCATCCAACTTTGCAGCTTCAGACTTTCCTGCTCACGTTTCGCCTCCGTGTAGTCCATGTTTGCCGGAAGCTAGTATTGGTGTAGACCAGTCCGTTTCGTCGGATGTTTCCCCCGCGACCCGGGACCCTGACTGTGGACCGGCGCGGGTGGTGTCGGATACAGAACTTGACCCTCCTACGTCACCGGCGGCTGCCGCTTCCTTGCCCGTCAGCCGACGCAAGTTGCGCGTTCAGCCGAACGTCAATGCTGTTCGTAAAAAACCGAAACGTAAGGGATCCGCGGAAGGGGGTAGCAGTCCTCTTCCCTCGGATGCCTCCGTCTCCCCTGCTATGGACTGTGATGTTGATGCGTCGGTGTAGGTGATTTCTTCTCTCGCTTTTCTCTCCATGGTTCAAGCATACACCTTTCTTACCTTAAATATTGACCGTATTGAGTCCGACGTTTGCATTGCCTCTTTGCGGCAGTTTCTCTACGACTCCTGTGCGGACGTAGTATTTTTGCAGGAAGTATTGTTTTCTGATCTCTCTCTCCCTGGATTTCAAACTGTTTTTAATGTCGCACCGGAAAATTCGACAGGAACTGCTCTTTTCTTTCGAGAAGGTATTCCTGTTACTGACATTGAATTCCTTGACTCTGGCCGTGGGATTGGTTGTCGTCTTTTTGATCTCTGCCTAGTTGTTTTGTATGCCCCCTCTGGTTCGGGTCGCACTGTGGCTCGATCGCGCTTTTATAGGGAAGAGCTTATTTATCTTTTGCGCAGGAGCCCTCGGAGTCTCCTGCTCGGAGGCGATTTTAATTGTGTTTTACGCCCCGAAGACCAATCCCCCAATTTTAATTATTGCCGAGATTTACATGACTTGGCTCGTACGATGCACCTGCGTGATGTTTGGGAACACAAATATCCCACCCTGGTGAAATTTACGTTTTTTACCGCATCCTCATGCAGTAGACTCGACAGATTCTACTTCTCTGATTTTTTATGTGATAACATTCCTTCTGTCGATGTTATTCCTACTAGTTTTTCTGACCATTGTGCTTTTACTGCAACTGTAAATCTTAGTCACCAACCTGCAAAACTTTATCGTTCCCAGTGGATGTTAAATGTTTCCCACCTTGCCGACAGTGCCATTGATGAAGTTGTAAGTGCCGTGTGGGAGCGATGTCTTCGCTCTATCCCGCGTTACCCCTCCTTGCTCGTTTGGTGGACTGCGTTTGCCAAGCCCAAGATTCGTCAGACTTAGATTTTTTACTGTGCCGCAAGGGCGCGTGATTTTAAGAAGACGTATGAATTTTACTACTCTGTCCTGCGCGAACTGTATGACGCGGCGGGTCCTTCTCCTCTGCGGATCCATGATGTTCGTCGTATTAAAGCAAAGCTCTTGACCCTCAAACGACGACAGTTGGATGGTCTGCGAGTAAAGTCGAAACCTCACTCTCTTGTTGAAGGTGAACTGACTTCTTTGTACCACCTGCTGCGGCATCAGACTCGACGTCGTCGCACCTTCATCTCTTCTCTTATGGTGGATGATGGACGACAGCTTATTGCACAGGAGGATATGACTCGTGCTCTTCATCAGTATTACGCTAGTCTCTATTCTGCCGATGATTCTGGTGCGTCACTTTCTGATGATGTCCTTGAGGATCTTCCTGCGACGATCACGCCTGACGCGAACGGCGACTTTCTCCGGGAGTTCCAGGTAGATGATGTTTTCGGTTTTATTGCTCGCTCTCCGTCCGGTAAATCGCCGGGTCCAGACGGCCTGCCTAAAGAATTTTATCTCCGTTTTTGGCCTCTTTTGGGTGGCACTTTTACGCAGATTTGAAATGAGATTGTCAGGGGGATGGATGTGCCAGCCGATTTTAAAGTAGGGAAAATTGTTTTAATAACGAAGTCCACTGGTCGTTTATCTGCTGCCAATCTTCGTCCGCTCACATTGCTGAACTTTGATTACAAGACAGCTGCTAGAGCGTTCAATAGTCGATTGTCTTCTCTGCTTCGGTCTGTGATTGGGGCACATCAATGTTGTTTTCCTGGTAGATCTATTCTGACCCCTGTAGCCGAATATCAGGATGTTGTCTCGGTTGCGGCGGTTACAAACGTTCATTGTGCCTTTGCTTTCCTCGATTTTTACAAGGCTTTTGATCACGTCAGTCATGTGTTTTTAAATCGTGTTTTAGATACAATAGGTTTTAACGCTTCATCACGTGGTGTTCTTGGTAATTTGTATAGGGGAATAACTGCTCGGGTGTCAGTCAATGGGCAGCTGACGCCGCCCATTGCTATCCGCCGAGGGGTACCTCAGGGTAGTCCGCTCTCTATGTCTCTATTCATATTGTCCCTGGAACCGCTGCTTCGGACTCTTGCTTTCAAGCTTCAGGGTATGACCCTCTCTGGTGGGAAGCTCACGGTTAAGGCGTACGTGGACGATGTCGTTGTTCTCCTCCGTCAACGTGATGATATCACATTGTTGAAAGGGGCAGTTGATGCATACTGTTGTGTCTCTGGAGCGCGTCTCAATCAGGGTAAATGTATGTTCCTTGATATTCGAGGTTTAGCGATGCTGGTGTCCCTTAGGCCACTTTTGTCGATCGCCATACGTCATTGGGGATTAGCATTGTTCGGTGTCCTATAAAAATGGCGGCTCTTAATTGGAAATATGTCACCGAGAAGATACAGGGGGCTCTGATGGTCCATGAGCAGCGCTCTGCTACCATTTAGCAAAAAGTCAGAATTTTAGACACGTACGTGTTATGTAAAGCCTATTATGTAGGTCAGCTGTTCCCACTTCCCATTATGGTGGCGAAAAGGTTGCGCCAATTGTGTAGCAGGTTTATATGGAAGGGTCATCTATTCAAGTTGCGTTACGAGATTATGACGAAACTGCGTATCTCCGGAGGCTTGGGCCTCACTGACATTACTCGCAAGGCATCTGCCTTGTACGTCCGCCGTACGAGTCTCATTGTTACGCAAGAAGTGACTTCAATTACATCCAGACTTTTTACTGTTCTGCGTCCGAAGAGCCTTGCTCCACCTGTCGACGTTGGTCGCCTCAATTTTAAGTTGAAACACGTCCGGGAATTTTATATTGCGGTTTGTTACCTCGGTGACGTCTTCTTGTGACGACCGGTGCCAACGACCAAGAGCTTGATTGCCCGTTGTGAGGGGCTGGCTGGTCCCAATCCAATCGAACTGGCGTCTCCATCAGTGTCCTAGAGGAACGTCTGGAAGAATGTTAGTCTGCCGATCCACTCAATGGCTGTGGCGTCCACATGGTGTAGGGTAGTTAATGGTTTGGTCCCCACCAACGTACGACTGCACCGTATTGGTCTTTCTGACACGGACAACTGCACTCGGTGTGGTCTCCTGGACACACTTGAGCATCGATTCACCTGCAGTGGGCACCTTGCTAATTGGCTTTGGCTCAGGAAACAACTGGCTTTTGTCACTAGGACTGCCGAAACCGCTTATAACATTGAAATCATCGTACGGCCCGATTCTTCCTTTTATCCGTGAACGAAGCTCAATACCGTTATGTGGTTGCTTGGACACTTCGTACATTTTGTCAATAGTTGTCATGAAGAGGATGAACACCTAACGTTTCGGCAGTACATCCTTACTGCTTACTGGAACCGATTGCGCTTGCCAAGAGTCCGTAAAGATTTTACAAATATGCTTAGCCTGACATTTGAAAGGGAGGGTGTTGGCTAAGGTCGCCTGTGTGAGCCGATTTCTTTTATACTGTAGCTGGTTTTGCCGCCTTTATGTAAAATTATTCTCTACACCTGGACTGAAGTTTACGTGGACCTTTAGGGCGAACAAGAAAAACAAAAGTAAGACCAAGAACCGAGACAGTAGGGGAAAGTACGACGCCGTTGTACAGGTGCCATTCGGAAACAGGACGGTGGAATCATCGTGGCCAGGCCTTGGGATTCGACCCCTGCCCGCTTTGTTTCCGCAGGCCTGAATCTGATTGCCACCACCAACTTTTAACAATGGCACACGAAAACGAAGCAAAAAAATGGTAAAAAATGAAACAAAAGGGGCAGAGCATTTGTCTTGTACACCACGGGTCTAAAAAAAATATAAAGAATAAGAAATAAATCAACAAACAAACAAAAAAGACAAGAGAAAAAAAAGGGAAAAAGAAGTGGTAGAGCACTGGTCTAATAAACCAGGGGTCGTGAGAAAAAAAAAAGGATAAGGCATCGGTCTCCTAAACTGGGGATTGTGGGTTCGAGTCCCATAATAATAAAAAAAAGTGGTAGAGCACTGGTGTAGTAAACCAGGGGTCGTAAGTTCCATCCTCAGGGAAACAAGACGAATTTTGGAAATCACTTTCGCGTCGTGGGTTCGAGCCCTACGCTGGGCGGAACGGAATTTTTGTACGCTGCAGATGTAAATTACCGATTTTCTGATTAACGTGATGTAATGGAAATAGCAACTTTAAAATTTGCCTACGTCTCCATCAGTCGCAAGGTAACTGTATTTGAAGGTGAAGGTGATTTTGTAGACATGTGTGAAAGTCATCTTCTGAAGTGCAGGTGGTTTTGTTTGGAGAGAACATCGGCTACGTGTCAGATGTGTAGCCAGGCAGTAATGGGTCGCCATAGCTGCAAATATTAGTCGAAAATATGAAGTGTTGTCAGCTAAAGTCTGATGATTCAGACGACCGTACGAACGAAGTACGCAAAAGTTCCGCTAGGCGGCGCCTGTTAAGTTGAGTGGTAGAGCACTGGTCTAGTAAACCAGGGGTCGTGAGTTCCATCCTCACAGGATGAAGACGAATTTTGGAAATCAGTTGTGCGTCATGGCCGTATAGCAAACAGTATTTGTGATGACGAACAATTAGCGACAGGCGTTTTATTAAGAATTACTCTCAGATGTGATTAAGGCGAATGGCGCAGATAAAGCATTTGCCAAAGCGGTACGGCATAAGGTGGGACGAGGCTGTCTGAATTACATTTTATAGATGTATTTCTCACAAATCTCAGAGCCTCTCGCTGTCGTCGTCGTCGTCGTCGTCGTCGTCGCCGCCGCCGCTTCTGCAGATGTAGCAAATGGCCATCGTAGCAAATGCGGCGAGGGACACCCTGCCATCGATTCTGAATGCGCAAAGTGTGTGGTCTAGTTTTCCTGTCTATGTTGGGTCGGTCTCGTAAGAGGTTGGATGTAACGAATGGGTGGGAAAGAATAAGGGGCAGCGGCTGTGTGGAACGAAAACACAATTCTCCAGGGGGTGTGAGCGTTTCGAGATGAATCGTATATAAGTTATAATTTGTCGTCAGTGACCGTTTGGCCTAATGGATAAGGCGTTGGACTTCGGATCCTAAGATTGCAGGTTCGAATCCTGTCACGGTTGTGTTTTTCCAGTTCAGAAAAATGAAACATACCGTTTTAATGTAGCAATTCTGCATTACGAAATCATCTGAATGTCGCTGTTGACCATTTTGTGCTTGGAGATGGTCTTGAGCTTGAAACACACACAACAAGACCGGTGTTAACTAGCGAAATGGTCGGCAGAGTGCCCTCAACGCGAGTTTTGACTGGCACTTGCACATCTAAAAGAACGTCGGAAAGTAACTCATTCGGCTTTTGAGTCACATCATGTATGTGTGTTAATTTTGACGAAACTAGCTCTGTAGATTGTCATGCAATTCCTTTACCTCTCAGAAATGATTATGAAATAAAAGTGAAGTACGTGACGAGTGCGACGTTAGAAAAACATTAAGAAGCATGGAGAGATTCTGTATGGGACCACCCAACCCAAACGAGTACTGTGTGATCTGCTAACCAGCAGATATCCATCGAGGCAGCACAGCTATCTCAGTCGGTAGAGCATGAGACTCTTATTCACAGGGTCGTGGGTTCGAGCCCTACGCTGGGCGGAACAGATTTTTTTTCTGCTGCAGATGTAAATTACCGATTTTCTGACTAACGTGATGTAATGGAAATAGCAACTTTAAAATTTGCCTACGTCTCCATCAGTCGCAAGAAAACTGTATTTGAAGGTGAAGGTGATTTTGTAGACATGTGTGAAAGTCATGTTCTGAAGTGCAGGTGGTTTTGTTTGGAGAGAACATCGGCTACGTGTCAGATGTGTAGCCAAGCGGTAATGGGTCGCTATAGCGGCTAATATTAGTCGAAAATATTAAGTGTTGTCAGCTGAAGTCTGATGATTCAGACGACCGTACTGACGAAGTACTCAGAAGTTCCGCTACGCCGCGCCTCTTTAGCTCAGTGGGCGCAGTCAGCCGGCAGCGGCCTTGGCGGGCGGACGAGGGTTGTTTTCGCTCTCGCCTGTGGCGGTCGCGTGTTGTTTGGTGAGTGTGCGCATTGCTACGTAGTTTTATTGTGGCGTGATGAATTGCATTCGACTATAATGGATCAACTTATACGGAAAGACACGTTGAAATTGAGTTTTGACCCTCATTATGCACGACCCAAATCCTTTGAGGTTGAGTTATTTATTAGAGACGTCATGAAAATAACTATTGATGATATGATTGGCATTCACCTGTCTATCGTCAGCAGTACGGTGTACCTCAAATTGTTGAATCCCGAGAAATGCGAGCAGGTCGTTCAATCTTGTGGAGGAGTGTTGAAGTTCAACCATTCTGACGGCAATGTTGGTGATGTCAGAATTTCGCTTGCTGGTCTCGGAGTGAAAACTGTTCGCATATTTGAATTACCCTTTGAAATTTCCGCTGACCAGATTAATGCCAAATTGAGGGAATATGGAACAGTCATCAGCAATACGGCAGAAAAGTGGTAGACCATGCATATTTTCCCAGTGCTAAACGGTGTCCGTCAGGTGAAGATAGATATGTTAAAGCACATTCCGTCCTACATCACTGTGTGTGGCTACAGGGCCATAGTGATTTATGACGGGCAGCCTAGAACTTGTGCGGGATGTGGGTCCACAGAACTTATCCGTGCTCAGTGTGTCCAATGACGCGTGGCGCAAATACCGGCCGGTGAGCGTGAGTTGCGCGGCCCGACGTCTACGTTGCCATTATCATACGTCGCCGCCGCTCGGGCTAATGTCACCTCGGAACCTAGTTTATATGTTTCGCTAGAGGGTTTGCACGCAGTGCACGAAGGCGCTACACCAATGGAAGCGAACGATGTACCGAATGTTCCTTTTTCACACACCCAGAAGGAGGGCAATACTCACTCTCAGATGGGGCACCCACCGGACACCGAAAGTATTCCGGCGGGCGTACCGGTTCGAGACGACAAGTCCGACGTGGACCGGATGGAGTCGATCGAGATGGCTGGCCACCAGCCCCCGCGGTCTCCCAAATCTCAGAAGAAACGCCGGCTAGCACATCAAGGGGCAGAAGCAAAGGCGCCAATATTGGGTGAAAAGGCGAACCACGCCAGACAGAAACTGACTGAAGTAACTGACCCATCGTCGTCGGCAACCAGCAAAACGGCAAAAAAATCTCGGACAGACGAATCGGACACTGGTCACGGACGATCGCCCTCAGGGGACCCTGCGGTGGCCGATTCCTTGGATCCGAACCCTATGCCTGAAAGTTCCAAGCTCTCGGATTGCGATATGAACGCAGACAAGTTCGTGTGCGATTGGTCAGATGACGTTGAAGAGGGTGGTCAGGAAGAAGATTTAGTACGGGATCGGCGCGGTATAGAGAATCCGTCATCAGAAGCTCAAGCAGGTGTGTCCCACCAGCAACACACGGCTACCGCCGGCGTCGGTGCAGTGGCTGATGACGCGGACATCTTTTAGATGATGTTCGCCACATCAATAGTAGGCATATTGTCACGTACACCTCTGTTCTCATGACGTCCTTGCAAGCTTACCGCATTGCGACATTGAACATCAATAAGATCAGTAGCCCTCTCAACTTAAAAAACCTTCAAGATTTTCTCTATGCCGCTGATATTGATCTCATTATGCTGCAGGAAGTGACCAATATTAACCTTGACCGTATCACAGGTTACAATGCCGTCGTTAATCCTGGAAATGGTACTGAACTAGGGACCGCGATCATGGCTAAGGAAGGGATAGTGATGTCACATATCGAACGCCTGGCGAATAGCAGAGGTATAGCGACTACTATCGATACTACCAGATTTATTAATCTCTACGCCCCTTCCGGTTCTGGGAGACGACGACAGAGAGCAGAGTTTTTTAAAGATGGCATTGTGCCACTTTTCACACCACCTTCAGACCAACTTATATTCGCTGGTGATTTTTATCTGTGTACTCAGTCCCAAAGACCAGACACTAAATTTCAATCCGTCCGGCGAGCTTCGCGCCATCATTGAAGAGTTAAATTTAATAGACACATGGGAGCATAGACACGGTGACAGGCCCGGATTCACATTCGTTGCTGGTCACTCAGCTAGCCGCGTCGATAGAATCTACGCATCAGCAAATATGAGTGAACATGTTTTGCAGGCAGAGCTATGGCCGACTGTCTTTACAGATCATGTGGCATATTTATGTACCGTCAATTTAGCCAAACAAGGGACGTACAGGGCAAGGGGACATGGAAAGTAAATGTAGTGCGTTTAACAGAACCCGAGTGTCACACAGTCTTCCGCAACACGTGGGCAGAATGCGAACGAAAGTTTCCCGCATACGACTCTGCCATTACGTGGTGGGTAAAATGTGCAAAACCCGCCTTAACAAAAGCGATGAAGAATTATTCCAGAGATCGATGTGCCTGGCAGAAGCAAACCCTGGAATTCTACTTTCAGTGTTTAATGGATTTATATCGAGAAGATGCAACGGTAATAGCAAATCGTATGCATATTAAACGAATACAGGCTACGATTTTAACCCTCAAACGGAAGCAATTGGAAGGCTGTAAAGTCAGGACACGTCTGCAAAACACCGTACAGGACGAAACGACATCAATGTATCATGTTATTCGCGAACAGAAAAGGGGGCACAGAAAGATATTGACAGAACTGCACACTACAGATGGTCGACACTTACACCACCAGCGCAACATACGAGACGAGATTTATAAACATTTCACAGCACAGTTAACGGAACACCCGGTGGATATAGCGGCGCAGCAAGCCCTCATGGCACGCCGTTTCGCGACATTGAGCACGGAAGAAGCAGACGGCCTCGCTGCAGTAATAACTGACGATGAAGTAGCGGACGCCATTCGAGGGAGCCCACAGAATAAATCGCCTGGCCCCGACGGATTACCGGCCGAGTTTTATAGAACTTTTCGACACAATTTAGTTCCAAAGATGACCATGGTCTGTAATGATATCCTAAACGCTGGAGATGATATCCTAAGGGAATACTGTGAGGGCATAGTGGTATTGGTCCCCAAAACCCCAGCGGGCAAGACAGTCGACAATCTCCGACCGATTACATTACTTAATATGGATTATAAGATATTCGCGCGGGTCATGATGCAGCGATTCAGTACGGTACTCAGTACTGTCACGGGGGCCTATCAAACGAGCGTTGGGAAAACTAGAAACATCCAGCAGACGTTAAGCGAATATAGAGATATCATAGCTACAGCCGCCGCTTGTGACATCCGATGCGCTCTAGTCTCGCTAGATTTTGAAAAAGCATTCGATAAAGTCAGTCACTCATATCTTCTGTGCGTGATGGCAGCAATGAATTTTCCACGGAAAGTTATTGACACTGTTACACTCCTGCTGAGAAACGGAACATCCAAGATCTGTCTCAAAGGACAACTAAGTAAACCTATATCCATCACTAGGTCGGTCCGACAAGGTTGCCCGATGTCAATGGCTTTGTTTGCAGTTGCTCTTGAACCCTTGCTGTTCTCCCTGACGCAAGACCTTCCGAGATTACGTATACATGGCCAGAAGATTGTCTTCCAGGCATTTGCGGATGACGTCAGTTTCGTGGTGACGAAAGTTGAAGACTTAGAACGCGCGTTTCAGCTGATAAACACTTATGAAGCCGCCTCAGGAGCGAAAGTCAACTGTAAAAAGTCTGTCGTTATGGCACTTGGTAGGGGACTAGAACTTGTCAATAGCCGTTCACTAAAAAGGATGGCAACTTTTAAATGTCTCGGCATTGAATACACGCGCAGCATCCGCTGCACGGCTGCTCTTAACTATAGGAGATTGTTGGCACAAATTCGGGCCGGCATACGGCAACATCATTTGCGAAATCTCAACGCCATACAAAGAGTGCTTTTAGTCAATACTTACATCGTTTCAAAAGTCAATTATGTCGCGCAAATCCTCCCAATACCAAAGGTCATAGCACAACGCATGCTTGCGGCGCTTGGCCACTTTGTCAGTAGGGGACAAATTTTCAAAGTCGCATTTGAAACCTTGACGCTCCCCATGGGAAAGGGCGGCCTCAATCTGACTGATGTTTACCACAAAGCGAAAGCATTATATATCAGCAACGTGTATAAACAATGGCAACGAACAACACATTCCTTAACGGCCCTTCTTCTCCATGAAATCGCACCAGCCAGCATGACGCCTCCTGTCAACGTAAGTCACATCCCGACTGCATTATGCCACTTTAGTAATTTTTTCCTAGATTACAGCTATGTTCAATGCACCATACCTGAGAATGATCTTTACAGGGTCAGAGCTCTTTACAGCTGCCTGACGGACAGTAAATCGCGGAACAGAATAGAAGTAAAGTATAAAGACTGCAATTGGGCAAAGATCTGGGAAAACATTCACGACGCACACTTACCATCGCAGGTGCGGTCTACGTGGTACATGGCGGTCAATAGGATCATACCGACAAATTCAAAGCTACACATGATTCACTTGTCCGACACTCCGAATTGCGTTCACTGTACTTTACTAGATACCATTGAACATCGCTTTCTATGCGACGATGTGAAGGACATCTGGATTCTCTTTGCGCGGAAGCTCTCAAGTATGCTGCGTACTCCACCTAGGATGATTACTCCAGCTGGACTCCTCACTCCCGATGCCGTTCCATACCCCCCACCCCCCTCAAAACGACGAGCAGTCAATTGGCTTCAAGGTCAGACGGTGTATTATATATTATCGGCGCCAGAAAAAAATAAAGAAGACTGTTGGTTATACCTACTAACTCAACACCAGAAACTTCAACGAATAGACAAATATAGAGAAAAGTATGCGTCTTTCCTACTCCGAACATTAACGTAGAGAGATATTCATCCAGGGCGACGTCTGCAGTACGAAACTACTGCCGGATGGCCCCTTCAGAATTATAATGGCCGCAATTAGGATCCGGATTGCGGGAATCGAACGGTCACGAATATGCGACGGACCGCCCCGACAGTGGTGACACTTTGGGGGGCGATGCCTCTCCTGTCGACAGCAATACGAGACTGCTCTACAGGAACCACGTGGAATTTCGGAGATCTAATACTCACATTACAATTATTCTTTTCTTACTTATTTAGGAAGATTCGTTTATATGCACGGAAGACGTGATTCTTTTATGTTTCAATCTCCCATAAAAGAGGAGGAGAAGATTTGTTCCTTCATGCTGCGGAAGACTCCAGCACCCTCCAGTTTATTTTCACATATGCAGTCTTCCCTGGACGTTGTGATGAGTTACTCACATTCTCGCAGAAGAGTTAATTTGTTTAATCCCCACATGCAATATAGTGTTTTAACCAACTATCCAAATGCATACAGAAGAGCATTAAACTGTCACACGAATATTATTTAATATAAACGGTGACTTTTTTTATGGCGGAGAAGCCGAGCCGATGAAGGCAATTTTGGCGAGCGTGAGGACGGGCTAGAAGGGGTGGATGGAGGCCCGAAAAAAAAAAGAGTATGATTAATGCTTTGGTTGCAGGAGGTCCCGGGTTCAAATCCCGGACAGCCCCTACTTTTCACTAAAAAAAAAAAAAGTGTTAGTGCACTGCCTAAGCAAACCAGGGGTCGTGAGTTCCATCCTCACAGGAGGAAGACGAATTTTGGAAATCAGTTGCGCGTCATTTGCTATAGCAAACAGTATCTGTGATGACGAACAATTAGCGACAGGCGTTTTATTAAGAATTACTCTCAGATGTGATTAAGGCGTATGGCGCAGATAAAGCATTTGCCAAAGCGGTACGGCATAAGGTGGGACGAGGCAGTCAGAATTACATTTTATAGATTTTTTCTCACAAATCTCTGAGCCTCTCGCGGTCGTCGTCGTCGTCGTCGTCGTCATCGTCGTCGCGGCCGCCGCTTCTGCAGTAGTAGCAAATTGCCATCGTAGCAAATGCGGCGAGGGACACCCTGCCATCGATTCCGAATGCTCAAAGTGTGTGGTCTTGTTTTCCTGTCTATGTTTGGTCGGTCTCGTAAGAGGTTGAATGTAACGAATGGGTGGGAAAGAGTAAGGGGCAGCGGCTGTGTGGAACGAAAACACAATTCCTCAGGGGGTGTGAGCGTTTCGAGATTAGTCGTATATAAGTTACACTTTGTTGTCAGTGACAGTATGGCCTAATGGATAAGGCGTCGGACTTCGGATTCGAAGATTTCAGGTTCGAGTCCTGTCACGGTCGTGTTTTTCCAGTTCTGAAAAAGAAACATACCGTTTTAATGTAGCAATTGAACAGTACGAAACCGTCTGAATGTTGCTGTTGACCATTTTGTGCTTGGAGATGGTCTTGAGCTTGAAACACACACAACAAGACCGGTGTTAACTAGCGAAATGGTCGGCAGAGTGCCCTCACCGCGAGGATTGAGTGGCACTTGCACATCTAAAACAACGTCGGAAAGTAACTCGTTCGGCTTATGAGTCACGTCAGGTATGTGTGTTAATTTTGACGAAACTAGCTCTGCAAATTGTCATGCAATTCCATTACCTCTCAGAAATGATTATGAAATAAAAGTGAAGTACGTGACGAGTGTGAAGTTAGGAAAACATTAGGCAGCATGGCGGGATTCTGTATGGGACCAACCAACCCAAACGAGTACTGTGTGATCTGCTACCCAGCAGGTATCCAACGAGGCAACACTGCTAGCTCAGTCGGTAGAGCATGAGACTCTTAATCACAGGGTCGTGGGTTCGAGCCCTAAGCTGGGCGGAACCGAATTTTTTTCCGATGCAGATGTAAATTACCGATTTTCTGATTAACGTGATGTAATGGAAATAGCAACTTTAAAATTTGCCTACGTCTCCATCACTAGCAAGAAAACTGTATTTGAAGGTGAAGGTGATTTTGTAGACATGTGTGAAAGTCATGTTCTGAAGTGCAGGTGGTTTTGTTTGGAGAGAACATCGGCTACGTGTCAGATGTGTAGCCAAGGAGTAATGGGTCGCCATAGCTGCAAATATTACTCGAAAATATGAAGTGTTGTCAGCTGAAGTCTGATGATTCAGACGACCGTACGGACGAAGTACGCAAAAGTGCCGCTAGGCGGTGCCTGTTTAGCTCAGTGGTAGAGCATTGGTCTAGTAAACCAGGGGTCGTGAGTTCAATCCTCACAGGAGGAAGACGAATCTTGGAAATCAGTTGCGCGTGTTGGCCATATATCAAACAGTATCTGTGATGAGGAACAATTAGCGACAGACGTTTTATTAAGAATTACTCTCAGATGTGATTAAGGCGAATGGCGCAGATAAAGAATTTGCCAAAGCGGTACGGCATAAGGTGGGACGAGTCAGTCTGAATTACATTTTATAGATGTATTTCTGACAAATCTCAGAGCCTCTCGTCGTCGTCGTCGTCGTCGTCGTCGTCGTCGTCGTCGTCGTCGTCGTCGTCGTCGCCGCCGCTTCTGCAGAAGTAGCAAATGGCCATCGTAGCAAATGCGGCGAGGGACACCCTGCCATCGATTCAGAATGCGCAAAGTGTGTGGTCTTGTTTTCCTGTCTCTGTCTGGTCGGTCTCGTAAGAGGTTGGATGTAACGAATGGGTGGGAAAGAATAAGGGGCAGCGGCTGTGTGGAACGAAAACACAATTCCTCAGGGGGTGTGAGCGTTTCGAGAAGAGTCGTATATAAGTTATACTCGGTCGTCAGTGACCGTGTGGCCTAATGGATATGGCGTCGGACTTCGTATCCGAAGATTGCAGGTTCGAATCTTGTCACGGTCGTGTTTTTCCAGTTCTGAATAAGAAACATGCCGTTTTAATGTAGCAATTGAGCAGTACGAAACCGTCTGAATGTTGCTGTTGACCATTCTGTGCTTGGAGATGGTCTTGAGCCTGAAACACACACAACAAGACCGGTGTTAACTAGCGAAATGGTCGGCAGAGTGCCCTCACCGCGAGTTTTGACTGGCACTTGCACATCTAAAACAACGTCGGAAAGTTACTCGTTCGGCTTTTGAGTCACATCAGGTATTTGTGTTAATTTTGACGCCGCTACCTCTGCATATTGTCATGCAATTCCTTTACCTCTCAGAAATGATTATGAAATAAAAGTGAAGTACGTGACGAGTGTGACGTGAGGAAAACATTATGCAGCATGGAGAGATTCTTATGGGACCTCCCAACCCAAACGAGTACAGTGTGATCTGCTACCCAGCAGGTATCCAACGAGGCAGCACGGCTAGCTCAGTCCGTAGAGCATGAGACTCTTATTCACAGGGTCGTGGGTTCGAGACCTACTCTGGGCGGAACGGAATTTTTTTCCGCTGCAGATGTAAATTACCGATTTTCTGTTTAACGTGATGTAATGGAAATAGCAACTTTAAAATTTGCCTACGTCTCCATCAGTCGCAAGAAAACTGTATTTGAAGGTGAAGGTGATTTTGTAGACATGTGTGAAAGTCATATTCTGAAGTGCAGGTGGTTTTGTTTGGAGAGAAATCCGCTACGTGTCAGATGTGTAGCCAAGCAGTAATGGGTCGCCATACCTGCAAATATTAGTCGAAAATATGAAGTGTTGTCAGCTGAAGTCTGATGATTCAGACGACCGTACGGACGAAGTACGCAAAAGTGCCGCTAGGCGGCGCCTGTTTAGCTCAGTGGTAGAGCATTGGTCTAGTAAACCAGGGGTCGTGAGTTCCATCCTCACAGGAGGAAGACGAATCTTGGAAATCAGTTGCGCGTCGTGGCCGTATAGCAAACAGTATCTGTGATGAGGAACAATTAGCGACAAGCGTATTATTAAGAAATACTCTCAGATGTGATTAAGGCGAATGGCGCAGATAAAGCATTTGCCAAAGCGGTACGGCATAAGGTGGGACGAGGCAGTCTGAATTACATTTTATAGATGAATTTCTGACAAATCTCAGAGCCTCTCGTCGTCGTCGTCGTCGTAGCCGCCGCCGCTTCTGCAGAAGTAGCAAATGGCCATCGTAGCAAATGCGGCAAGGGACACCCTGCCATCGATTCCGAATGCGCAAAGTGTGTGGTCTTGTTTTCCTGTCTATGTTTGGTCGGTCTCGTAAGAGGTTGATGTAACGAATGGGTGGGAAAGAGTAAGGTGCAGCGGCTGTGTGGAACGAAAACACAATTCCTCAGGGGCGTGAGCGTTTCGAGATGAGTCGTATATAAGTTGTACTTTGTCGTCAATGACCGTGAGGCCAAATGGATAAGGCGTCGGACTTCGGATCCGAAGATTGCAGGTTCGAATCCTGTCACGATCGTGTTTTTCCAGTTCTGAAAAAGAAACATACCGTTTTAATGTAGCAATTGAGCAGTACGAAACCGTCTGAATGTTGCTGTTGACCATTCTGTGCTTGGAGATGGTCTTTAGCCTGAAACACACACAACAAGACCGGTGTTACCTAGCGAAATGGTCGGCAGAGTGCCCTCACCGCGAGTTTTGACTGGCACTTGCACATCTAAAACAACGTCGGAAAGTAACTCGTTCGGCTTTTGAGTCACATCAAGTATGTGTGTCAATTTTGGCGCCGCTAGCTCTGCAGATTGTCATGCAATTCCTTTAACTCTCAGTAATAAATATGAAATAAAAGTGAAGTACGTGACGAGTGTGACGTTAGGAAAACATTAGGAAGCATGGAGAGAATCTGTATGGGACCACCCAACCCAAACGAGTACTGTGTGATCTGCTACGCAGCCGGTTTTCAACGAGGCAGCATGACTAGCTCAGTCGGTAGTGCATAAGACTCTTATTCACAGGGTCGTGGGTTCGAGCCCTACGCTGGGCGGAACGGAATTTTTTTCCGCTGCAGATTTAAATTACCGATTTTCTGATTAACGTGATGTAATGGAAATAGCAACTTTAAAATTTGCCTACGTCTCCATCAGTCGCAAGAAAACTGTATTTGAAGGTGAAGGTGATTTTGTAGACATGTGTGAAAGTCATGTTCTGAAGTGCAGGTGGTTTTGTTTGGAGAGAACATCGGCTACGTGTCAGATGTGTAGCCAAGCAGTAATGGGTCGCCATAGCTGCAAATATTAGTCGAAAATATGAAGTGTTGTCAGCTGAAGTCTGATGATTCAGACGACCGTACGGACGAAGTTCGCAAAAGTGCCGCTAGGCGGCGCCTGTTTAGCTCAGTGGTAGAGCATTGGTCTAGTAAACCAGGGTTCGTGAGTTCCAGCCTCACAGGAGGAAGACGAATCTTGGAAATCAGTTGCGAATCGTGGCCGTATGGCAAACAGTATCTATGATGAGGAACAATTAGCGACAGGCGTATTATTAAGAATTACTCTCAGATGTGATTAAGGCAAATGGCGCGGATAAAGCATTTGCCAAAGCAGTACGGCATACCGGCTACTACCCCGACCTGTGGAAAACCTCCCGGATCCTGATGTTCCTCAAGCCCGACAAACCGCCTTCCGCTGTCTCCTCCTACCGTCCCATCAGCCTTACCTCGGTCTTCAGCAAGGTCCTGGAATCCATTCTTACCCGCCGCCTACACAAGCACCTTCACCAACACCGCCTCCTCCCCCCTACCCAATGTGGCTTTCGGCCGTCCTTCTCAGCCGATGACCTCCTCCTTCACCTCACTCACCTCCTCTCCGAACAACTCAATTCCCGTCGTTCCGCCATCTTCCTTTCCCTCGACCTCGAACGCGCATATGACCGTGTGTGGCATTCCGGTCTCCTTTTCAAGCTCCAAACCTTTGCTCTTCCTCTCAACTATGTCCGTCTGGTCGCTTCCTTCCTTTCCCACCGTCCTTCCTATGTCACCATCCACAACACTGATTCCTACACCTTCTACCCCTCCGCCGGTGTGCCCCAAGGTTCCGTCCTTTCCCCTCTTCTCTACCTCCTTTACACGGCAGACATGCCTCCACCTGCACCTCCCCTACACCTTCTCCAGTACGCCGATGACACTGCCTTCCTTGCCCTCGCTCCCACCCTGCAACGCTCCCAGCACCTTCTCCAATCCTATCTTGACCGGTTCACCACTTGGTGTAACCAGTGGTTGCTCAAGGTCAATCCTTCCAAGACCCAGGCGATCATTGTAGGCAAAACCACTCGTTCCTTCCGTCTCCTTGATTTCTATCTTACTATTTATGGCCGTCCCATCACCCTCACACCTACTCTCAAGTACCTTGGTGTCACCCTCGACCGTCGCCTCTCCTGGAACCCACATCTCCGGACGATCCAAGCCAAGGCACGCTCCCGCCTCCGCCTCCTTAAGCTCCTTTCTGGCCGTACATGGGGTCTGGACCCTTCCACCATCCTCTACACCTACAAGTCCCTCATCCGTCCTATCCTTTGCTATGCTCATCCCGCCTGGATCTCTGCCCCTCCTACCTTCTACAAGTCCATTCAGATCCTAGAACGCCATGCGCTCCGCCTCGCCTATCGCATCCGTCTCCCTTCCCCCACGCGGATCCTCTATGACCTGATTCCCTTCCCGCACCTCCTCCTTTTCCTCGAACGGTTACGGATCCTCTACACCTCCCGCAAGCTTGATCCTCCACACCCTCTTGTCTCTCCCATCCTCTCCCACCCCAACCCGCTGCCGCGCCTGCATTCCTATATCCCACCTGCTCTCCATCTTTACACCCTCCACACCCTCTCCCTCGGTGGCTTCCGTCAACTCCCCCTCCCTGATGATGCCCTCCTCCCCTCCATCTACCCCTCCTACCAACTTTGAGCCTTACCTTCCCTCTCCTCTCCTTTTCCTGTGGGCACCCTCTCTCCCTTCTCTCCCTCCCTCCCCTCCCCTTTCTCCTTGGGCTTCCACTCCCCCTACCCTCCCCCTTCTCCTCCATCCCTCTCCTCCACTGGCATCTTCCCCTCCCCCTCTCTCTCCTCTTCCCCACACCTTTTCCCCTTGGCAGGCCACGACTCTGCTGTCTTCCATCAGTTACTTTCATCGTCCTACGCCGAAGACCATCGCATGTGTTTGTGCCTCGACTCTCCTGCAGTGTGTTTGTGTTTCGTCGTTTGTGCTCCGCTGGTTCACGTGTGGCCATCTGCCATCTGCGTTTGTGCACCGTGTTTCTCCGCTTTTATCCATTGTGCTGCGCACGTGACCGACTCCGTTTTAACTCTGTTTTGTCTACTGTTTGTACCCCGCCGTCTTGATTGTTTTTATATCTCACTCATCTCTGTTCTGTGTATACTCTGAGGCCGAAGAGCGGCATACTTGGTCCGCTGCCGGCCTACCTGTTTGTCACAGGTATTAAAATCACAATAAAGGAAAAAAAAAAAAAAAAAAAAAAACAGTACTGCCACCTTCTTCGGCGTAACTCGAGAGGGTTGCGCCCTTCGATATTATTGTCGTTAATATCGAAGTGCTAGGAGTTTCAGTGATCGCTGCAGCTGCCGCCGCCGCCGCCGCCGCCGCCGCCGCCGCCGCCGCCGCCGCCGGTCTCCCGCCGACGCCGGTTGAAGCCATCGTATCCGGTTCCTGCCGCTGCTGCTGTTGCCGACCGCCGCCGCCGCCGCCGCCGCCGCCGCCGTCGGCGCCGCATCTGGTTCCTGCCGCCGCTGCCGCTGCTCGCCGCCGACGCCGCCGCCGCTCCCTGCCCGTCTTTCGTTCTGTCGTCTCTGCTTACGTCTTACCCTTCCTCTTCGTCAGTCTCTTGTCCTTGTCCTTTGACTGTCCCCTGTTATTTTCCCTCTTTTCCCCTCTCCCACTTATCCTCTCACCATGACAACCCCCACAACTACCGCCACTACTACTGCAATCGTGTACACGTCCCCCTCACTTGCTGCCACCACCATCACGTGGTGTGCTCAATCACCGCCTCCCCCATATATTCGCCCCCTTCTCACTCTTCCCACCCCCGCTCATTTTGTTGCTCCCTCCCCTGTTCCTACCCCCCATGCCTTACGTGACCCATTCCCTCCCCTCCCACATGTAACTCATGCCACCCCCGCCAGGGTTGTTGCCCGTCAGGCCACCACCCACGCTACACCATCATCATCGTCATCACCATCACCATCACCATCGCCCTCTCCATCGCCAGTGCCAACCACTGCCACTGCATCTTCTGTGGCGCCAGCTCCAGCTCCAGCGCCAGCACCAGCACCACCACCAGTGCCTGCACCGCCGGTGGGACCTGCATCTCCCGCCATCTCCCGGTCGTCCCCATCCCTCACACCTCTTCCCATCCCTCTCCTGCTGTGAAACGTCCC
Source organism: Schistocerca gregaria (assembly GCF_023897955.1). Classification (NCBI taxonomy): domain Eukaryota; kingdom Metazoa; phylum Arthropoda; class Insecta; order Orthoptera; family Acrididae; genus Schistocerca; species Schistocerca gregaria. The sequence continues at coordinate 38,462,684 of NC_064929.1, forward strand.
AGCGGCACCCCAGCCTCTTCTGCTCCCAAGAAGTCGCCGACTGTCCCCCCTCCAATCCCCCAGGATGCCATGGATACCACCCCACCTGCCCTATCTACTCCCTCCTCTACCTCCCCCTCCTACAGGTACCTCCTTTCTCACCCTGATCCCTCTCTCCTGGAGGCCCGCAATCTTACCCTTCTCCTCCGCCAGCACTTCCCCGGAGCCCCGATCTCCCTTCTCACCCCCCGTCGGGACTCCGTCCTGATCACATCCCCCAGCCCCACCCTCCACTCCGACATCCTCTCCCGCATTCCCCTCACCTCGTTTGGTCCCCATGCCTCCCTTGCCCCTGCTCCCTCCCCCTCCTCATCCCGACAACCCCAGCCGCCCCGTCGCCCACCGACCCTCACTGCCGTGATCACTCGGCTTAGCCCGATGATCACGGAGGAGGAGGTGTTGGCGGAGCTGAAGGCCCATTACTATCTAGAGGTTCGAGCTGTCCGCCGGATTCACAATCCAGCCGGCCCCACCCGCCTCATGCGGGTGTTCTTCGAGCATGCTCCCTCCATAGACCTCCTCCTCAAGGAGGGTGCCCTCCTTTTCAACCGCCGTTATAATGTCGACCAATCCCACTCCCTTCCACAGTCCATCCGCTGCCAGAGGTGCTTGCGCTATAATGCACATCCTACATCTGAGTGCCGCGAGGCCCCCGTCTGTCCGCACTGCAAAGAAGCACACTTCCTCCGGCAGTGCCCCAACCTTCAGTCCCCCCCCTCCTGTAACACCTGTAACCTCCAACACCCAACCTACTCCCAAAAGTGCAAGGCCCGACCCCCTCCCTCCGCTCCTGAACTCACTGTCCCTGTCCGCCCCTTGGATGCCCCACCCCTCCCGGCAATTCCCTCCGTCCCCCCCCACAGCTGAGGACATCATCCGCTTTGTAACCGTTGTCCTTCAGAACATCCACCCCTTTCAGCGCCCCCACACCCTCCAGCAGATATCCCTTGCCGCCCGTTCCGTCTTCCAGCTCAACACTTACGCCACCTACTCCCATAACCAGGCCCATTTTACCTTCTCCCGTCTCGACACCCTCGTCTAAATTCCCACTATGGCGCGACAGCAACGTATCCTGTTTAACAACATCCGTTCCCTTCCTGTCAACAAGAATCTCCTTATGCATACCCTCACCACCCACTGAGTGGATGCCTTCCTCCTAAACGAAACATTTCTCCAGCCCCACCATACTGTCCATACCTCGCCCTACCTCCTTCACCGCTCTGACAACCCCCTCGCGATAGCGCGTGGCGGAGTTGCCATTGGCCACCATCGCCAGATCCCTGTTCGGCTCCAACCCCTCCTTCCCAACCCCACGGAACACCTGATCCTTAGTCTATTCTTCCCCGGCCTCACCGTTACCTGCGCCACCATCTATGTCCGCCCCTCTGCCCCTATTCCTTTTGACTTCCTTTCCCACATCGACCGTACCTTCTCCTCCTACGTGATTGCCGCAGATCTCAATATCCATAGTCGCTCCGCCACCCAGTTACGGCGGTGGCATCGGTTCCTCGCCACCATCCAAGGAGATGTCCTTCCTCTTCCCCAACACACCCGCCCTGAATCCAATACCACACCCGATGTCGTCCTAGCCTCCCCCAACCTCCTTGGCCGCATAGCGGTGGACGTCCTCGACCCTATTGGCAGTGACCATCTCCCTGTCCTTCTTACAATATCAGACGGTCGTCGCCCCCGTCCCGATCCTCGTCTTGACCCTTCCCCCAAGTATGTCCATGATTACTCCCGTGCCGACTGGAAAGCATACCGGGATACCCTTACTACCCGAGTCGATAGCCACCCCCTCACCTACCACCGCCCACATGACATAACCCATGCCGCATCCTTTCTCCAGCAGACCTTGTCTGAGGCCGTGGAGGCCCACATCCCTACCGTCGCCATCCACCCGCACCGTCCCACTTTACCCCCACAGGCCGTCCTTCGAGAATCCCGTCGTCTCTACCGTGCCTTCCTCCACACGCGTGACCGGGACACACTACAACGCCACCGGCAACTCCAGAGACACATCCGGAACTTGCTCGCGGCTAAGAAACGCCGGGACTGGCGACAGACATGCACCCGTCTTAATGCTACCCTACGTATTAACTCGTCCAAATACTGGTCAGCCTTCCGCCGCCTTACTGGATCAAACCCCCCCCCCCCCTTACTATCCTCTCCTTCATAATGACAATCCCTTTCCTGACAACCTTAGTAAGGCCAACCATTTTGCCTCCTACCTCACCGATGTCTTTACCATCCCTGACGATCCCCAGTTCGATTATTCCCTCTTCCCCGATGTCCGCGATCGAACTGACACCTCTATCCCTCCACTAGCTCCTGGCTTCCAGTACTTGGACAACATTACACACACTGAACTCAATAACCCTATAACTACTCAAGACATCATCGATATACTCCGCACCAAACGCAACACTGCTCCTGGTCACGACCGTGTTACTTACCGTCACGTCCGTGAAGCTCCCGCCCCCTTCCTCTCCACCCTGGCCAGGCTGTACAATGTGGTCTTGTCCACCGGCTTCTACCCCGACCTGTGGAAAACCTCCCGGATCCTGATGTTCCTCAAACTCGATAAACCACCTTCCGCTGTCTCCTCCTACCGTCCTATAAGCCTTACCTCGGTCTTCAGCAAGGTCCTGGAATCCATTCTAACCCGCCGCATCCACCAGCATCTCCACCGGCACCGCTTCCTTCCCTCCACCCAATGTGGCTTTCGACCATCCTTCTCTGCCGATGACATTCTCCTTCACCTCACTCACCTCCTCTCCGAACAACTCAACTCCCGTCGCTCCGCCATATTCCTCTCCCTTGACCTTGAACGCGCCTATGACCGTGTGTGGCATTCTGGTCTCCTCTTCAAGCTCCAAACCTTTGCTCTTCCTATTAACTACGTCCGTCTGATCGCCTCCTTCATTTCCCACCGCCCTTCCTATGTAACTATCCACAACACTGATTCCTACACCTTCTACCCCTCTGCCGGTGTGCCCCAAGGTTCCGTCCTTTCCCCTCTTCTTTACCTTCTTTATACGGCGGACATGCCTCCGCCTGCACCCCCCCTTCATCTTCTCCAGTACGCCGATGACACCGCCTTCCTTGCCCTTGCACCCACCCTGCAACGCTCCCAGCACCTTCTCCAATCCCATCTGGACCGGTTCACCTCTTGGTGCAACCAGTAGTTGCTCAAGGTCAATCCTTCCAAGACCCAGGCAATCATCGTAGGCAAAACCACCCCTTCCTTCCGTCTCCTTGATTTCTATCTTACCATTTATGGCCGTCCTATTAACCTCACACCCACCCTCAAGTACCTTGGCGTCACCCTTGACCGTCGCCTCTCCTGGACCCCTCATCTCCGGACAATCCAAGCCAAGGCACGCTCCCGACTCCACCTCCTGAAGCTCCTTTCTGGCCGCATATGGGGTCTGGACCCCTCCACCGTCCTCCACACCTATAAATCTCTCATCCGCCCTATCCTCTGTTATGCCCATCAAGCCTGGATCTCTGCCCCGCCTACCTTTTACAAATCCCTTCAAATCCATGAACGGCATGCACTCCGCCTCGCCTATCGCATCCGCCACCCTTCCCCCACGCGGCTCCTCTATGACCTCATGCCCTTCCCACACCTCCTCCTCTTCCTCCAACGGATACGGATCCTCTACACCTCCCGCAAGCTTGATCCTCCCCACCCGCTTGTCTCTTCCATCCTCTCCCACCCCAACCCACTGCCGCGCCTGTACTCCTGTATCCCACCTGCTCTCCATCTTCACACTCTCCACACCCTCTCCCAAGGTGGCTTCCGCCGACTCCCCCTCCCGGATGATGCCCTCCTCCCCTCCGTCTACCCCTCCTACCAACTTTGAGCCTTGCCTTCCCCTCTCCTCTCATTTTCCTGTGGGCACCCTCTCTCCCTTCTCTCCCTCCCTCTCTCCCTCCTTCCATCCTTACCTCCCCTCCCCCTCTCCCTCGGCTTCCACCCCCCTCTTTTCGTTTTCTCCCCTCCTCCTCCCTGGCATCCTATCTCCCCCTCCCTCCTTCCCTCCCCCTGTTTTTTCCCTTGGCAGGCCCCCAGCTTTTCGCTGTGGACAGTGCCCCTGCAGCGCCGAAGCCCATCTCCGCAGTGTCCGTGTCTTTCGTCCCGTCTGTACCTCGAGTGTTTCTTCGTTTTCTGCTCCACCGTTCACCTGTGCTAGTGTTCTCTGTTCCGTGCTGTGCTGCCCGTTTTTTTTTTTTTTTTTTTTTTTTAAACTGAAACAGTGCTGCGTCGGTGAACAACTTCAATTCTTTTTATTCTCTGTTGTCTTCTGACTTTTGTCCTCCATGTCTGTGTTTTGAGATTATGTCTTCCTGTTTTTATCTCTTGTATGTTTCTTGTGGCCGAAGAGCGGCATATTAGGCCGCTGCCGGCCTACCTTTGTAGGTATAAAATGACAATAAAGGAAAAAAAAAAAGTACGGCATAAGGTGGGACGAGACAGTCTGGATTACATTTTATAGAAGTATTTCTGACAAATCCCAGAGCCTCTCGTCGTCGTCGTCGTCGCCTCCGCTTCTGCAGAGGTAGCAAATGGCCATCGCAGCAAATGCGGCGAGGGAAACCCTGCCATCGATTCAGAATGCGCAATGTGTGTGGTCTTGTTTTCCTGTCTATGTCTGGTCGGTCTCGTAAGAGGTTGAATGTAACGAATGGGTGGGAAAGAGTAAGGGGCACGGCTGTGTGGATCGAAAACACAATTCCTCAGGGGCGTGAGCGTTTCGAGATGAGTCGTATATAAGTTGTACTTGGTCGTCAATGACCGTGTGGCCTAATGGATAAGGCTACGTGTCAGATGTGTAGCCAAGCAGTAATGGGTCGCCATAGCTGCAAATATTACTCGAAAATATGAAGTGTTGTCAGCTGAAGTCTGATGATTCAGACGACCGTACGGACGAAGTACGCAAAAGTGCCGCTAGGCGGCGCCTGTTTAGCTCAATGGTAGAGCATTGGTCTAGTAAACCAGGGTTCGTGAGTTCCGTCCTCACAGGAGGAAGACGAATCTTAGAAATCAGTTGCGCATCGTGGACGTATAGCAAACAGTATCTGTGATGAGGAACAATTAGCGACAGACGTATTATTAAGAATTACTCTCAGATGTGATTAAGGCGAATGGCGCAGATAAAGCATTTGCCAAAGTAGTACGGCATAAGGTGGGACGAGGCAGTCTGAATTACATTTTATAGATGTATTTCTCACAAATCTCAGAGCCTGTCGTCGTCGTCGTCGCCGCTTCTGCAGAAGTAGCAAATGGCCATCGTAGCAAATGCGGCGAGGGACACCCTGCCATCGATTCAGAATGCGCAAAGTGTGTGGTCTTGTTTTCCTGTCTATGTCTGGTCGGTCTCGTAAGAGGTTGAATGTAACGAATGGGTGGGAAAGAGTAAGGGGCAGCGGCTGTGTGGAACGAAAACACAATTCCTCAGGGGCGTGAGCGTTTCGAGATGAGTCGTATATAAGTTGTACTTAGACGTCAGTGACCGTGTAGCCTAATGGATAAGGCGTCGGACTTCGGATCCGAAGATTGCAGGTTCGAATCCTGTTACGATCGTGTTTTTCCAATTCTGAAAAAGAAACATATCGTTTTAATGTAGCAATTGATCAGTACGAAACCGTCTGAATGTTGCTGTTGACCATTCTGTGCTTGGAGATGGTCTTGAGCCTGAAACACACACAACAAGACCGGTGTTAACTAGCGAACTGGTCGGCAGAGTGCCCTCACCGAGAGTTTTGACTGGCACTTGCACATCTAAAACAACGTCGGAAAGTAACTCGTTCGGCTTTTGAGTCACATCAAGTATGTGTGTTAATTTTGACGCCGCTAACTCTGCAGATTGTCATGCAATTCCTTTACCTCTCAGAAATGATTATGAAATAAAAGTGAAGTACGTGACGAGTGTGACGTTAGGAAAACATTAGGCAGCATGGAGATATACTGTATGGGACCACCCAACCCTAACGAGTACAGTGTGATCTGCTACCCAGCAGGTATCCAACGAGGCTGCACGGCTAGCTCAGTCGGTAGAGCATGAGACTCTTATTCACAGGGTCGTGGGTTCGAGCCCTACGCTGGGCGGAATGGAATTTGTTTCCGCTGCAGATGTAAATCACCGATTTTCTGATTAACGTGATGTAATGGAAATAGCAACTTTAAAAATTGCCTACGTCTCCATCAGTCACAAGAAAACTGTATTTGTAGGTGAAGGTGATTTTGTAGACATGTGTGAAAGTCATGTTCTGAAGTGCAGGTTGTTTTGTTTGCAGAGAACATCGGCTACGTGTCAGATGTGTAGCCAAGCAGTAATGGGTCGCCATAGCTGCAAATATTAGTCGAAAATATGAAGTGTTGTCAGCTGAAGTCTGATGATTCAGACGACCGTACGGACGAAGTACGCAAAAGTGCCGCTAGGCGGCGCCTGTTTAGCTCAATGGTAGAGCATTGGTCTAGTAAACCAGGGTTCGTGAGTTCCATCCTCACAGGAGGAAGACGAATCTTGGAAATCACTTGCGCATCATGGACGTATAGCAAACAATATCTGTGATGAGGAACAATTAGCGACAGGCGTATTATTAAGAATTACTCTCAGATGTGATTAAGGCGAATGGCGCAGATAAAGCATTTGCCAAAGTAGTACGGCATAAGGTGGGCCGAGCAGTCTGAATTACATTTTATAGATGTATTTCTCACAAATCTCAGAGCCTGTCGTCGTCCCCGCCGCCGCTTGTGCAGAAGTAGCAAATGGCCATCGTAGCAAATGCGGCGAGGGACACCCTGCCATCGATTCCGAATGCGCAAAGTGTGTGGTCTTGTTTTCCTGTCTATGTTTGGTCGGTCTCGTAAGAGGTTGAATGTAACGAATGGGTGGGAAAGATTAAGGGACACGGCTGTGTGGAACGAAAACACAATTCCTCAGGGGCGTGAGCGTTTCGAGGTGAGTCGTATATAAGTTGTACTTGGTCGTCAGTGACCGTGTGGCCTAATGGATAAGGCGTCGGACTTCGGATCCGAAGATTGCAGGTTCGAATCCTGTCACGGTCGTGTTTTTCCAGTTCTGAAAAAGAAACATACCGTTTTAATGTAGCAATTGAGCAGTACGAAACCGTCTGAATGTTGCTGTTGACCATTCTGTGCTTGGAGATGGTCCTGAGAATGAAACCCACACAACAAGACCGGTGTTAACTAGCGAAATGGTCGGCAGAGTGCAATCACCGCGAGTTTTGACTGGCACTTGCACATCTAAAACAACGTCGGAAAGTAACTCGTTCGGCTTTTGAGTCACATCAAGTATGTGTGTTAATTTTGACGCCGCTAACTCTGCAGATTGTCATGCAATTCCTTTACCTCTCAGAAATGATTATGAAATAAAAGTGAAGTACGTGACAAGTGTGACGTTAGGAAAACATTAGGATGCATGGAGAGATTCTGTATGGGACCACCCAACCCAAACGAGTACTGTGTGATCTGCTACCCAGCAGGTATGCAACGAGGCAGCACGGCTAGCGCAGTCGGTAGAGCATGAGACTCTTATTCACAGGGACGTGGGTTCGAGCCCTACGCTGGGCGGAACGGAATTTTTTTCCACTGCAGATGTAAATTCCCGAATTTCTGATTAACGTGATGTAATGGATATAGCAACTTTAAAATTTGCCTACGTCTCCATCAGTCGCAAGAAAACTGTGATTGAAGGTGAAGGTGATTTTGTAGACATGTGTGAAAGTCATGTTCTGAAGTGCAGGTGGTTTTGTTTGGAGAGAACATCGGCTAAGTGTCAGATGTGTAGCCAAGAAGGAATGGGTCGCCATAGCTGCAAATATTAGTCGAAAATATGAAGTGTTGTCAGCTGAAGTCTGATGATTCAGACGACCGTACGGACGAAGTACGCAAAAGTGCCGCTAGGCGGCGCATGTTTAGCTCAGTGGTAGAGCATTGGTCTAGTAAACCAGGGGTCGTGAGTTCCATCCTCACAGGAGGAAGACGAATCTGGGAAATCAGTTGCACATCGTGGCCGTATAGCAAACAGTATCTCTGATGAGGAACAATTAGCGACAGGCGTATTATTAAGAATTACTCTCAGATGTGATTAAGGCGAATGGCGCAGATAAAGCATTTGCGAAAGCAGTACGGCATAAGGTGGGACGAAGCAGTCTGAATTACATTTTATAGATGTATTTCTCACAAATCTCAGAGCCTGTCGTCGTCGCCGCCGCTTCTGCAGAAGTAGCAAATGGCCATCGTAGCAAATGCGGCGAGGGACACCCTGCCATCGATTCCGAATGCGCAAAGTGTGTGGTCTTGTTTTCCTGTCTATGTTTGGTCGGTCTCGTAAGAGGTTGAATGTAACGAATGGGTGGGAAAGATTAAGGGACACGGCTGTGTGGAACGAAAACACAATTCCTCAGGGGCGTGAGCGTTTCGAGATGAGTCGTATATAAGTTGTACTTGGTCGTCAGTGACCGTGTGGCCTAATGGATAAGGCGTCGGACTTCGGATCCGAAGATTGCAGGTTCGAATCCTGTCACGGTCGTGTTTTTCCAGTTCTGAAAAAGAAACATACCGTTTTAATGTAGCAATTGAGCAGTACGAAACCGTCTGAATGTTGCTGTTGACCATTCTGTGCTTGGAGATGGTCCTGAGAATGAAACCCACACAACAAGACCGGTGTTAACTAGCGAAATGGTCGGCAGAGTGCAATCACCGCGAGTTTTGACTGGCACTTGCACATCTAAAACAACGTCGGAAAGTAACTCGTTCGGCTTTTGAGTCACATCAAGTATGTGTGTTAATTTTGACGCCGCTAACTCTGCAGATTGTCTTGCAATTCCTTTACCTCTCAGAAATGATTATGAAATAAAAGTGAAGTACGTGACAAGTGTGACGTTAGGAAAACATTAGGATGCATGGAGAGATTCTGTATGGGACCACCCAACCCAAACGAGTACTGTGTGATCTGCTACCCAGCAGGTATCCAACGAGGCAGCACGGCTAGCGCAGTCGGTAGAGCATGAGACTCTTATTCATAGGGACGTCTGTTCGAGCCCTACGCTGGGCGGAACGGAATTTTTTTCACTGCAAATGTAAAATCCCGAATTTCTGATTAACGTGATGTAATGGAAATAGCAACTTTAAAATTTTCCTACGTCTCCATCAGTCGCAAGAAAACTGTATTTGAAGGGGAAGGTGATTTTGTAGACATGTGTGAAAGTCATGTTCTGAAGTGCAGGTGGTTTTGTTTGGAGAGAACATCGGCTAAGTGTCAGATGTGTAGCCAAGCAGGAATGGGTCGCCATAGCTGCAAATATTAGTCCAAAATATGAAGTGTTGTCAGCTGAAGTCTGATGATTCAGACGACCGTACGGACGAAGTACGCAAAAGTGCCGCTAGGTGGCGCATGTTTAGCTCAGTGGTAGAGCATTGGTCTAGTAAACCAGGGGTCGTGAGTTCCATCCTCAGAGGAGAAGACGAATCTTGCAAATCAATTGCGCGTCATGGCCGTATAGCAAACAGTATCTGTGATGAGGAACAATTAGCGACAGGCGTATTATTAAGAATTACTCTCAGATGTGATTAAGGCGAATGGCGCAGATAAAGCATTTGCGAAAGCAGTACGGCATAAGGTGGGACGAAGCAGTCTGAATTACATTTTATAGATGTATTTCTCACAAATCTCAGAGCCTGTCGTCGTCGTCGTCGTCGTCGTCGTCGTCGTCGTCGCCGCCGCCGCTTCTGCAGATGTAGCAAATGGCCATTGTAGCAAATGCGGCGAGGGGCACCCTGCCATCGATTCCGAATGCGCAAAGTGTGTGGTCTTGTTTTCCTGTCTATGTTTGGTCGGTCTTGTAAGAGGTTGAATGTAACGAATGGGTGGGAAAGATTAAGGGACACGGCTGTGTGGAACGAAAACACAATTCCTCAGGGGCGTGCGCGTTTAGAGATGAGTCGTATATAAGTTGTACTTGGTCGTCAGTGACCGTGTGGCCTAATGGATAAGGCGTCGGACTTCGGATCCGAAGATTGCAGGTTCGAATCCTGTCACGGCCGTGTTTTTTTAGTTCTGATAAAGGAACATACCGTTTTAATGTAGCAATTGAGCAGTACGAAACCGTCTGTATGTTGCTGTTGACCATTCTGTGCTTGGAGATGGTCTTTAGCCTGAAACACACACAACAAGACCGGTGTTAACTAGCGAACTGGTCGGCAGAGTGCAATCACCGCGAGTTTTGACTGGCACTTGCACATCTAAAACAACGTCGGAAAGTAGCTCGTTCGGCTTTTGAGTCACATCAAGTATGTGTGTTAATTTTGACGCCGCTAACTCTGCAGATTGTCATGCAATTCCTTTACCTCTCAGAAATGATTATGAAATAAAAGTGAAGTAAGTGACGAGTGTGACGTTAGGAAAACATTAGGCAGCATGGAGAGATACTGTATGGGACCACCCAACCCAAACGAGTACAGTGTGATCTGCTACCCAGCAGGTATCCAACGAGGCAGCACGTCCAGCTCAGTCGGTAGAGCATGAGGCTCTTATTCACAGGGTCGTGGGTTCTAGACCTACGCTGGGCGGAACGGATTTTTTTTCCGCTGCAGATGTAAATTACCGATTTTCTGATTAACATGATGTAATGGAAATAGCAACTTTAAAATTTGCCTACGTCTCCATCAGTCGCAAGAAAACTGTATTTGAAGGTGAAGGTGATTTTGTAGACATGTGTGAAAGTCATGTTCTGAAGTGCAGGTGGTTTTGTTTGGAGAGAACATCGGCTACGTGTCAGATGTGTAGCCAGGCAGTAATGGGTCGCCATAGCTGCAAATATTAGTCGAAAATATGAAGTGTTGTCAGCTGAAGTCTGATGATTCAGACGACCGTGCGGACAAAGTACGCAAAAGTGCCGCTGGGCGGCGCATGTTTAGCTCAGTGGTAGAGCATTGGTCTAGTAAACCAGGGTTTGTGAGTTCCATCCTCACAGGGGGAAGACGAATTTTGGAAATCAGTTGCGCAACGTGGCCGTATAGCAAACAGTATCTCTGATGAGGAACAATTAGCGACAGACGTATTATTAAGAATTACTCTCAGATGTGATTAAGGCGAATGGCGCAGATAAGCATTTGCCAAAGCAGTACGTCATAATGTGGGACGAGGCAGTCTGAATTACATTTTATAGATGTATTTCTCACAAATCTCATAGCCTGTCGTCCTCGTCGCCGCCGCTTCTGCAGAAGTAGCAAATGGCTATCGTAGCAAATGCGGCGAGGGACACCCTGCCATCGATTCCGAATGCGCAAAGTGTGTGGTCTTGTTTTCCTGTCTATGTTTGGTCGGTCTCGTAAGAGGTTGAATGTGACGAATGGGTGGGAAAGAGTAAGGGGCACGGCTGTGTGGAACGAAAACACAATTCCTCAGGGGCGTGAGCGTTTCGAGATGAGTCGTATTAAGTTGCACTTGGTCGTCAGTGACCGTGTGGCCTAATGGATAAGGTATCGGACTTCGGATCCAAAGATTGCTGGTTCGAATCCTGTCACGGTCGTGTTTTTCCAGTTCTGAAAAAGAAACATACCGTTTTAATGTAGCAATTGAGCAGTACGAAACCGTCTGAATTTTGCTGTTGACCATTCTGTGCTTGGAGATGGTCTTGAGCCTGAAACACACACAACAAGACCGGTGTTAACTAGCGAAATGGTCGGCAGAGTGCCCTCACCGCGAGTTTTGACTGGCACTTGCACATCTAAAACAACGTCGGAAAGTAACTCGTTCGGCTTTTGAGTCACATCAAGTATGTGTGTTAATTTTGACGCCGCTAACTCTGCAGATTGTCATGCAATTCCTTTACCTCTCAGAAATGATTATGAAATAAAAGTGAAGTACGTGACAAGTGTGACGTTAGAAAAACATTAGGCAGCATGGAGAGATTCTGTATGGGACCACCCAACCCAAAAGAGTACAGTGTGATCTGCTACCCAGCAGGTATCCAACGAGGCAGCACGGCTAGCTCAGTCGGTAGAGCATGAGACTCTTATTCACAGGGTCGTGGGTTCGAGCCCTACGCTGGGCGGAACAGAATTTTTTTCCGCTGCAGATGTAAATTACCGATTTTCTGATTAACGTGATGTAATGGAAATAGCAACTTTAAAATTTGCCTACGTCTCCATCAGTCGCAAGAAAACTGTATTTGAAGCTGAAGGTGATTTTGTAGACATGTGTGAAAGTCATGTTCTGAAGTACGCAAAAGTGCCGCTAGGCTGGGGCCTGTTAAGCTCAGTGGTAGAGCATTGCTCTAGTAAACCAGGGTTCGTGAGTTCCATCCTCACAGGAGGAAGACGAATCTTGGAAATCAGTTGCGTATCGTGGCTGTATAGCAAACAGTACTGTGATGAGTAACAATTAGCGACAGGCGCAGTATTACGAATTACTCTCAGATGTGACTAAGGCGAATGGCGCAGATAAAGCATTTGCCAAAGCAGTACGGCATAAGGTGGGACGAGGCAGTCTGAATTACATTTTATAGATGTATTTCTCACAAATCTCAGAGTCTCTCGCGGTCGTGGTCGTCGTCGTCATCGTCGTCGCTTCTGCAGAGGTAGCAAATGGCCATCGTAGCAAATGCGGCGAGGGATACCCTGCCATCGATTCCGAATGCGCAAAGTGTGTGGTCTTGTTTTCCTGTCTATGTTTGGTTGGTCTCGTAAGAGGTTGAATGTAACGAATGGGTGGGAAAGAGTAAGGGGCAGCGGCTGTGTGGAACGAAAACACAATTCCTCAGGGGCGTCGCCGTTTCGAGATGAGTCGTATATAAGTTGTACTTAGTCGTCAGTGATCGTGTGGCCTAATGGATAAGGCGTCGGACTTCGGATCCGAAGATTGCAGGTTCGAATCCTGTCACGATCGTGTTTTTCCAGTTCTGAAAAAGAAACATACCGTTTTAATGTAGCAATTGAGCAGTACGAAACCGTCTGAATGTTGCTGTTGACCATTCTGTGCTTGGAGATGGTCTTGAGCCTGAAACACACACAACAAGACCGGTGTTAACTAGCGAAATGGTCGGCAGAGTGCCCTCACCGCGAGTTTTGACTGGCACTTGCACATCTAAAACAACGTCGGAAAGTAACTCGTTCGGCTTTTGAGTCACATCAAGTATTTGTGTTAATTTTGACGCCGCTAGCTCTGCAGATTGTCATGCAATTCCTTTACCTCTCAGAAATGATTATGAAATAAAAGTGAAGTACGTGATGAGTGTGACGTTAGGAAAACATTAGGCAGCATGGAGAGATTCTGTATGGGACCACCCAACCCAAATGAGTACAGTGTGATCTGCTACCCAGCAGGTATCCAGCGAGGCAGCACGGGTAGCTCAGTCGGTAGAGCATGAGACTCTTATTCACAGGGTCGTGGGTTCGAGCCCTACGCTGGGCGGAACGGAATTTTTTTGCGCTGCAGATGTAAATTACCGATTTTCTGATTAACGTGATGTAATGGAAATAGCAACTTTAAAATTTGCCTACGTCTCCATCAGTCGCAAGAAAACTGTATTTGAAAGTGAAGGTGATTTTGTAGACTTGTGTGAAACTCATGTTCTGAAGCGCAGGTGGTTTTGTTTGGAGAGAACATCGGCTACGTGTCAGATGTGTAGCCAAGCAGTAATGGGTCGCCATAGCTACAAATATTAGTCGAAAATATGAAGTGCTGTCAGGTCAAGTCTGATGATTCAGACGACCGTACGGACGAAGTACGCAAAAGTGCCGCTAGGCGGTGCCTGTCTAGCTCAGTGGTAGAGCATTGGTCTAGTAAACCAGGGTTCGTGAGTTCCATCCTCACAGGAGGAAGACGAATCTTGGAAATCAGTTGCGCATCGTGGCCGTATAGCAAACAGTATCTGTGATGAGGAACAATTAGCGACAGGCGTATTATTAAGAATTACTCTCAGATGGGATTAAGGCGAATGGCGCAGATAAAGCATTTGCCAAAGCAGTACGGCATAAGGTGGGACGAGGCAGTCTGAATTACATTTTATAGATGTATTTCTCACAAATCTCAGAGTCTCTCGTGGTCGTCGTCGTCGTCGTCGTCGCTTCTGCAGAAGTAGCGAATGGCCATCGTAGCAAATGCGGCGAGGGATACCCTGCCATCGATTCCGAATGCGCAAAGTGTGTGGTCTTGTTTTCCTGTCTATGTTTGGTTGGTCTCGTAAGAGGTTGAATGTAACGAATGGGTGGGAAAGAGTAAGGGGCAGCGGCTGTGTGGAACGAAAACACAATTCCTCAGGGGCGTGGTCGTTTCGAGATGAGTCGTATATAAGTTGTACTTGGTCGTCAGTGACCGTGTGGCCTAATGGATAATGCGTCGCACTTCGGATCCGAAGATTGCAGGTTCGATTCCTGTCACGGTCGTCTTTTTCCTGTTCTGAAAAAGAAACATACCGTTTTAATGTAGCAATTGAGCAGTACGAAACCGTCTGAATGTTGCTGTTGACCATTCTGTGCTTGGAGATGGTCTTGAGCCTGAAACACACACAACAAGACCGGTGTTAACTAGCGAAATGGTCGGCAGAGTGCCCGCACCGCGAGTTTTGACTGGCACTTGCACATCTAAAACAACGTCGGAAAGTAACTCGTTCGTCTTTTGAGTCACATCAAGTATGTGTGTTAATTTTGACGCCGCTAGCTCTGCAGATTATCATGCAATTCCTTTACCTCTCAGAAATGATTATGAAATAAAAGTGAAGTACGTGACGAGTGTGACGTTAGGAAAACATTAGGCAGCATGGAGAGATTCTGTATGGGACCACCCAACCCAAACGAGTACAGTGTGATCTGCTACCTAGCAGGTATCCAAGGAGGCAGCACGGCTAGCTCAGTCGGTAGAGCATAAGACTCTTATTCACAGGTCGTGGGTTCTGGCCCTACGCTGGGCGGAACGGAATTTTTTTGCGCTGCAGATGTAAATTACCGATTTTCTGATTAACGTGATGTAATGGAAATAGCAACTTTAAAATTTGCTTACGTCTCCATCAGTCGCAAGAAAACTGTATTTGAAGGTGAAGGTGATTTTGTAGACATGTGTGAAACTCATGTTCTGAAGTGCAGGTGGTTTTGTTTAGAGAGAACATCGGCTACGTGTCAGATGTGTAGCCAAGCAGTAATGGGTCGCCATAGCTGCAAATATTAGTCGAAAATGTGAAGTGTTGTCAGCTGAAGTCTGATGATTCAGACAACTGTATGGACGAAGTACGCAAAAGTGCCGCTAGGCGGCGCCTGTCTAGCTCAGTGGTAGAGCATTGGTCTAGTAAACCAGGTTTCGTGAGTTCCATCCTCACAGGAGGAAGACGAATCTTGGAAATCAGTTGCGCATCGTGGCCGTATAGCAAACAGTATCTGTGATGAGGAACAATTAGCGACAGGGGTATTATTAAGAATTACTCTCAGATGGGATTAAGGCGAATGGCGCAGATAAAGCATTTGCCAAAGCAGTACGGCATAAGGTGGGACGAGGCAGTCTGAATTACATTTTATAGATGTATTTCTCACAAATCTCAGAGTCTCTCGCGGTCGTCGCCGCCGCCGCTTCTGCAGAAGTAGCAAATGGCCATCGTAGCAAATGCGGCGAGGGACACCCTGCCATCGATTCCGAATGCGCAAAGTGTGTGGTCGGTCTCGTGAGAGGTTGAATGTAACGAATGGGTGGGAGAGAGTAAGGGGCAGCGGCTGTGTGGAACGAAAACACAATTCCTCAGGGGCGTCGCCGTTTCGAGATGAGTCGTATATAAGTTGTACTTGGTCGTCAGTGATCGTGTGGCCTAATGGATAAGGCGTCGGACTTCGGATCCGAAGATTGCAGGTTCGAATCCTGTCACGATCGTGTTTTTCCAGTTCTGAAAAAGAAACATACCGTTTTAATGTAGCAATTGAGCAGTACGAAACCGTCTGAATGTTGCTGTTGACCATTCTATGCTTGGAGATGGTCTTGAGCCTGAAACACACACAAGACCGGTGTTAACTAGCGAAATGGTCGGCAGAGTGCCCTCACCGCGAGTTTTGACTGGCACTTGCACATCTAAATCAACGTCGGAAAGTAGCTCGTTCGGCTTTTGAGTCACATCAAGTATGTGTGTTAATTTTGACGCCGCTAACTCTGCAGATTGTCATGCAATTCCTTTACCTCTCAGAAATGATTATGAAATAAAAGTGAAGTACGTGACGAGTGTGACGTTAGGAAAACATTAGGCAGCATGGAGAGATACTGTATGGGACCACCCAAACCAAACGAGTACAGTGTGATCTGCTACCCAGCAGGTATCCAACGAGGCAGCACGTCCAGCTCAGTCGGTAGAGCATGAGGCTCTTATTCACAGGGTCGTGGGTTCTAGCCCTACGCTGGGCGGACCGGAATTTTTTTCCTCTGCAGATGTAAATTACCGATTTTCTGATTAACATGATGTAATGGAAATAGCAACTTTAAAATTTGCCTACGTCTCCATCAGTCGCAAGAAAACTGTATTTGAAGGTGAAGGTGATTTTGTAGACATGTGTGAAAGTCATGTTCTGAAGTGCAGGTGGTTTTGTTTGGAGAGAACATCGGCTACGTGTCAGATGTGTAGCCAAGCAGTAATGGGTCGCCATAGCTGCAAATATTAGTCGAAAATATGAAGTGTTGTCAGCAGAAGTCTGATGATTCAGACGACCGTGCGGACAAAGTACGCAAAAGTGCCGCTAGGCGGCGCCTGTTTAGCTCAGTGGTAGAGCATTGGTCTAGTAAACCAGGGTTTGTGAGTTCCATCCTCACAGGAGGAAGACGAATCTTGGAAATCAGTTGCGCATCGTGGCCGTATAGCAAACAGTATCTCTGATGAGGAACAATTAGCGACAGACGTATTATTAAGAATTACTCTCAGATGTGATTAAGGCGAATGGCGCAGATAAGCATTAGCCAAAACAGTACGGCATAAGGTGGTACGAGACAGTCTGAATTACATTTTATAGATGTATTTCTGACGAATCTCAGGGCCTCTCGTCGTCGTCATTGTCGCCGCCGCTTCTGCAGAAGTAGTAAATGGCCATCGCAGCAAATGCGGCGAGGGAAACCCTGCCATCGATTCAGAATGCGCAAAGTGTGTGGTCTTGTTTTCCTGTCTATGTCTGGTCGGTCTCGTAAGAGGTTGAATGTAACGAATGGGTGGGAAAGAGTAAGGGGCACGGCTGTGTGGAACGAAATCACAATTCCTCAGGGGCGTGAGCGTTTCGAGATGAATCGGATATAAGTTGTACTTGGTCGTCAATGACCGTGTGCCCTAATGGATAAGGCGTCGCACTTCCGATCCGAATTCTGTCACAGTCGTGTTTTTCCAGTTCTGAAAAAGAAACATAGCGTTTTAATGTAGCAATTGAGCAGTACGAAACCGTCTGAATGTTGCTGTTGACCATTCTGTGCTTGGAGATGGTCTTGAGCCTGAAACACACACAACAAGACCGGTGTTAACTAGCGAAATGGTCGGCAGAGTTCCCTCACCGCGAGTTTTGACTGGCACTTGCACATCTAAAACAACGTCGGAAAGTAGCTCGTTCGGCTTTTGAGTCACATCAAGTATGTGTGTTAATTTTGACGCCGCTAACTCTGCAGATTGTCATGCAATTCCTTTACCTCTCAGAAATGATTATGAAATAAAAGTGAAGTACGTGACGAGTGTGACGTTAGGAAAACATTAGGCAGCATGGAGAGATACTGTATGGGACCACCCAAACCAAACGAGTAGAGTGTGATCTGCTACCCAACAGGTATCCAACGAGGCAGCACGTCCAGCTCAGTCGGTAGAGCATGAGGCTCTTATTCACAGGGTCGTGGGTTCTAGCCCTACGCTGGGCGGAACGGTATTTTTTTCCGCTGCAGATGTAAATTACCGATTTTCTGATTAACATGATGTAATGGAAATAGCAACTTTAAAATTTGCCTACGTCTCCATCAGTCGCAAGAAAACTGTATTTGAAGGTGAAGGTGATTTTGTAGACATGTGTGAAAGTCATGTTCTGAAGTACGCAAAAATGCCGCTAGGCGGCGCCTGTTTAGCTCAGTGGTAGAGCATTGCTCTAGTAAACCAGGGTTCGTGAGTTCCATCCTCACAGGAGGAAGACGAATCTTGGAAGTCAGTTGCGTATCGTGGCCGTATAGCAAACAGTATCTGTGATGAGGAACAATTAGCGACAGGTGCGTTATTAAGAATTACTCTCAGATGTGACTAAGGCGAATGGCGCAGATAAAGCATTTGCCAAAGCAGTACGGCATAAGGTGGGACCAGGCAGTCTGAATTACATTTTATAGATGTATTTCTCAAAAATCTAAGAGCCTCTTGCGGTCGTCGTCGTCGTCGTCGTCGTCGTCGTCGCCGTCGCCGCCGCTTCTGCACAAGTAGCAAATTGCCATTGTGGCAAATGCGGCGAGGGACACCCTGCCATCGATTCCGAATGCTAAAAGTGTGTGGTCTTGTTTTCCTGTCTATGTTTGGTCGGTCTCGTAAGAGGTTGAATGTAACGAATGGGTGGGAAAGAGTAAGGGGCACAGCTGTGTGGAACGAAAACACAATTCCTCAGGTGCGTGAGCGTTTCGAGATGATTCGTATATAAGTTGTATTAGGTCGTCAGTGACCGTGTGGCCTAATGGATAAGGCGTCGGACTTCGGATCCGAAGATTGCAAGTTCGAATCCTGTCACGGTCGTGTTTTTCCAGTTCTGAAAAAGAAACATACCGTTTTAATTTAGCAATTGAGCAGTACGGAACCGTCTGAATGTTGCTGTTGACCATTCTGTGCTTGGAGATGGTCTTGAGACTGAAACACACAACAAGACCGGTATTAACTAGCGAAATGGTCGGCAGAGTGCCCTCACCGCGAGTTTTGACTGGCACTTGCACATCTAAAACAACGTCGGAAAGTAACTCGTTCGGCTTTTGAGTCACATCAAGTATGTGTGTTAATTTTAACGCCGCTAACTCTGCAGATTGTCCTGCAATTCCTTTACCTCTCAGAAATGATTATGAAATAAAAGTGAAGTACGTGACGAGTGTGACGTTAGAAAAACATTAGGCAGAATGGAGAGATACTGTATGGGACCACCCAACCCAAACGAGTACAGTGTGATCTGCTACCCAGCAGGTATCCAACGAGGCAGCACGGCTAGCTCAGTCGGTAGAGCATGAGACTCATATTCACAGGTTCGTGGGTTCGAGCCCTACGCTGGGCGGAACGGAATTTTTTTCCGCTGCAGATGTAAATTACCGATTTTCTGATTAACGTGATGTAATGGAAACATCAACTTTAAAAATCGCCTACGTGTCGATCAGTCACAAGAAAACTGTATTTGAAGGTGAAGGTGATTTTGTAGACATGTGTGAAAGTCATGTTCTGAAGTGCAGGTTGTTTCGTTTGCAGAGAACATCGGCTACGTGTCAGATGTGTAGCCAAGCAGTAATGGGTCGCCATAGCTGCAAATATTAGTCGAAAATATGAAGTGTTGTCAGCTGAAGTCTTATGATTCGGACGATTGTACGGACGAAGTACACAAAAGTGCCGCTAGGCGGCGCCTGTTTAGCTCAGTGGTAGAGCATTGGTCTAGTAAACCAGGGTTCGTGAGTTCCATCCTCACAGGAGGAAGACGAATCTTGGAAGTCAGTTGCGCATCGTGGCCGTATAGCAAACAGTATCTGTGATGAGGAACAATTAGCGACAGGCGTATTATTAAGAATTACTCTCAGATGTGATTAAGGCGAATGGCGCAGATAAAGCATTTGCCAAAGCAGTACGGCATAAGGTGGGCCGAGGCTGTCTGAATTACATTTTATAGATGTATTTCTCACAAATCTCAGAGCCTGTCGTCGTCGTCGTCGTCGCCACTTCTGCAGAAGTAGCAAATGGCTATCGTAGCAAATGCTGCGAGGGACACCCTGCCATCGATTCCGAATGCGCAAAGTGTGTGGTCTTGTTTTCCTGTCTATGTTTGGTCGGTCTCGTAAGAGGTTGAATGTAACGAATGGGTGGGAAAGAGTATGGGGCAGCGGCTGTGTGGAACGAAAACACAATTCCTCAGGGTCGTGGTCGTTTCGAGATGAGTCGTATATAAGTTGTACTTGTTTGTCAGTGAACGTGTTTCCTAATGGATAAGGCGTCGGACTTCGGATCCGAAGATTGCAGGTTCGAATCCTGTCACGATCGTGTTTTTCCAGTTCTGAAAAAGAAACATACCGTTTTAATGTAGCAATTGAGCAGTACGAAACCGTCTGAATGTTGCTGTTGACCATTCTGTGCTTGGAGATGGTCTTGAGCCTGAAACACACACACAACAAGACCGGTGTTAACTAGCGAACTGGTCGGCAGAGTGCCCTCACCGCGAGTTTTGACTGGCACTTGCACACCTAAAACAACGTCGGAAAGTAACTCGTTCGGCTTTTGAGTCACATCAAGTATGTGTGTTAATTTTGACGCCGCTAGCTCTGCAGATTGTCATGCAATTCCTTTACCTCTCAGAAATGATTATGAAATAAAAGTGAAGTACGTGACGAGTGTGACGTTAGGAAAACATTAGGCAGCATGGAGAGATTCTGTATGGGACCACCCAACCCAAACGAGTACAGTGTGATCTGCTACCCAGCAGGTGTCCAACGAGGCAGCACGCCTAGCTCAGTCGGTAGAGCATGAGGCTCTTATTCACAGGGTCGTGGGTTCGAGCCCTACGCTGGGCGAACGGAATTTTTTTCCGCTGCAGATTTATATTACCGATTTTCTGATTAACGTGATGTAATGGAAATAGCAACTTTAAAATTTGCCTACGTCTCCATCAGTCGCAAGAAAACTGTATTTGAAGGTGAAGGTGATTTTGTAGACATGTGTGAAAGTCATGTTCTGAAGTGCAGGTGGTTTTGTTTGGAGAGAACATCGGCTACGTGTCAGATGTGTAGCCAAGCAGTAATGGGTCGCCATAGCTGCAAATATTAGTCGAAAATATGAAGTGTTGTCAGCTGAAGTCTGATGATTCAGACGACCGTACGGACGAAGTACGCAAAAGTGCCACTAGGCGGCGCCTGTTTAGCTCAGTGGTGGAGCATTGGTCTAGTAAACCAGGGTTCGTGAGTTCCATCCTCACAGGAGGAAGACGAATCTGGGAAATCAGTTGCGCATCGTGGCCGTATAGCAAACAGTATCTGTGGTGAGGAACAATTAGCGACAGGCGTATTATTAAGAATTACTCTCAGATGTGATTAAGGCGAAAGCCGCAGATAAAGCATTTTTTTTTTAAAAAAAAAAAAAAAAAAAAAAAAAAAAAAAAAAAAAACCTTTATTCATCATTAATAATAATAATTATACAATATTAACCCACTTCCTTAATAGCATTAGTGGGTCGTAATATTAATACATTTATTATTGTTTCATGCAGCATGCTACAAAATATGATGTGCTACAGGTTACTACAACAATGGGCATTATACTAACTATCCCTACTACTTAAGAAACTATTACTATCACTAATTGCTAATTTCTACACCTGCAGCGTCACATATGTGCCAGTAGAATATATAAACCTACTTTGCAAGCCTTGCTCTTCGGGCTAACCCCAAAGAGCTTGCCCCCGGCACTGGGCTGGCCAAGATGTTAACTCGCTGCAGTTCCATAACCTAACATAATATCCTATTCTAAGTCCTACGGAGCTAACTTATCCTAAGTCAAATCCGGTGCATCTCTAAGTCGGTGAGATTAACCCCTCCTCCCCCTAATCCTGCGCGCGGCGGATCCCAACTGTGATGTAAGTCGGCCAGTCCGCGCGCTGGCGGTATGGGAAAAGGGATCTAGACAATATCGGTGTTCATTTCACATTCTTAGTTAATCTCCCTCAGATATTCATTTAACACTTTCCGTGATACCTCGTTGGCCAGAGTATTAATCATCTGAAAAGTGTCTTCACGTCTGAGGAGTTGATACGTGTCATGGTTCGGTAGTCCGTCTCGAAGTGTAGTCGCTACATCATTGAAGAGAGGGCACTCGTAAATCACATGATCCGGAGTGCCTTCCGGCGCGCCACAGTCACACGCTGGCGTAGCCCTCTTCCCAAACCGACATAAGTATGTCGGGTAGGGTCCATGACCAGTGAGAAAATGGATCAGTCCCCGTGTTGGCTGAAAGTACTTCATTTCTAAGCGCTCCCTCACGTTCGGCAAGAACTGAAAGGTTCTGCGACCGGTTTCTTCTGTCTCCCAGGACCCCTGCCAAAGTTCTTCCCCCCTTCTTCTAATCCCCCTTTTGTCCTCTACCCTCACACCCATGATTTCTTCTATTTTCCCCTGGTTCCCTTTTTTTGCCCAATACCAGGCTGCTTGCTCCCTAATCTTGATGTCAAGTGGGCAGAGCCCCATTATGACTAATAGGGCCCCTCCTGGAGATGTTCTATAAGCGCCCACAGATCTTAGAACCATGCTTCTCTGAACCCTTCTCACTGCCATGGCGGGCACAACCCTCGTGAGTCTGTGTGCCCAGACCCCGGAGCCGTAACCCACTACTGAAGTTAGGATACTATTGTGATAAAGTTTAATGAGATGTGGAGGTAGGTGAAATCTTTTGTGTCCTATGGAAATGAGGTTGTTTAATATTTGCAGAGCTTTTTGGGTTACAGTTTCAATGTGTTTTCCGAAGTTCCATTTCTCATCAATGATGACTCCTAGGTAACGTGTGTCTCGTCTTCGCAATACCGGTGTGCCGTCAATTCTGACCGTAGGGTTCCTGATTAGTTGTCCTTTAAGTTGTAAGTATGTCGATTTGCTTGGTGATATGGTCATTTTCGTGGTGTGGGACCACTGTAGGAGTCTGTCTAACGCTCTCTCTATTTTAGGTTCTATGTCCTCTCGGCTACGGCCACCGACAATCAGGAGGAGGTTATCAGCGTAGGCTATCACCTCTAGCACATCCTCACTTCGTTGCAGGCTGTCTAGTAATGGCTCCATGTGGATGTCCCAAAAGAGCGGCCCTAGGACCGATCCTTGGGGACATCCTTTCGTGACAGCTTTCCCTACCCTTTCGCTAGGGGATGATAGCCAGACGTCCCGATCCTCACAGTAGCTCCTCAGGCAGCCATATAGCGGCCCTGGACACTCCTTCTCCCGCAAGCAGGAGAAGAGCGAGGGCCACCACAGGTTGTCGAAGGCGCCACTGATGTCCACCATGATGCCCACCACGTATTTGTGCAGGGTTGAGCCACAGACCTCGGCCGCCAGGGCGACTGCATCAGATGCCGACCGCCCCGGCCTGAAACCGAATTGCCTACTGCTCATCCCGCACAATACTCTATGTGCTGCCAGTCTGTCAGCCAGCAGTTTTTCCAAGATTTTTCCAAACAAATCTAACAGGCAGATCGGCCTGTACGACTTTACTTCTGCAGGATCCTTGTCCGGTCCCTTCTTAATGATGACGACGTTCCCAGTTTTCCACCTTCTTGGGAACTGTTGTTGCCTCAGGCACTCATTATAGAGGTGGGTAAGCGGGGCAACCAGCTGGGGTGTCAGGAATTGCACCACCTCCGCCACAATGCCGTCTGGCCCAGGAGCTTTGCCTCTTTTAAGTTGCTTTATGTGGGTCGCCACCTCCTCTTCTGAGAAGGGGTAGACCGCCGTGTCATTATTATATATTTCACGGTCTTGTTCTCGCAATTGCCGTTGTCCCTCTGTCTCCCCATCCGCATTGTCATCAGGCAGCAGGGACCGGAGGAGGACCCCAGCAGTCTCCTGCCAGGACTCCGTCATCCTGTCCCCGTGCCTGACTGTAGATAGCTCCATAGGAGAGCGGATTTTCTCCCTGACTAATTTATAGGGGAGTCCCCATGGATCCAGAGCTAGCTGGCTGAGCACATAGTGTTCCCAGCTTCGCCTTCTGACTTCACGTAGTTCACTCTGGAACCTCTGTTTTGCCTCCCTGTACGGCAATTGCCACCTTTGTCTCTCCTGCCAGACGACACTGCGCTGGTAGTGCCTCCTTAGCCTCCTGACAGATTGGCGTAGATCTTCCAGTTCAGGCGACCACGGTGACGGAGAAGCCGCCATGGCCTTCCTCCTGATCGGTACAGCAGCCCTCACCGCCCTGGTTACTGCAGTTACTAGTTCATCTGCTCTGTTGTCTACGTTTATGTCTTGTTGTATGTCATCTTCCGGTAATGGAGGAATGTCGCACTCCCTCGCCAGGCGTTCCCAGTCAGCTTTCCTGTAGTTAAATTGTATTTCCCATCCCATGGCCCAGCGGCACTCTCTCTCCCCTACTGTGAAAGTTATTAAGTTATGGTCGCTAGTGGTGGCGTTTCCTACTACTTTCCAATTTTGAATGATGTTTGTTACATTTGGTGTCACGAGAGTGACATCAATATTTGTACCCTGCCCTCCTCCTGCCGTGTAGGTAGGAGGATTACCAGGCCTGTTGGCCACCACGAGTTGCGACGCCATAATGTATTCTTCCACCTTTTCTCCATTTGCGTCTCTTGTGCCACTGAACCATAGGGGGGACTTGGCATTAATATCAGCTGTTATTACAATTTTCCTTCCCCGCAACGCCGTGGTCACCCTCATCAGGTGGTCTAGGTGTATTTCAATGTCATCTCCATACAGGAAATACATATTAATGATGGTGATGATTCCTGCTGGAGATTGGAGCTCCACGACGTTGCAATGGGGAGTTGTAAACTGAGAGAGTGTGATTACTCTCACGAGTTTGTTTGTAATTATGATTGCCGCCCTTGGGTCTTCTCCTCTGCTTATTACTTGCCATGTGGCGGCAGCAAATGCGACTTTCCCAGCTTGGGAGTACGGCTCCTGCAGACAGAGCACATCCAATCTCCTCTCCTCCACCTCCCTTCGGAGTTCCTGCATCACAAGTCGACTATTATGAGTGTTTAGTTGTCCTATGTTTATTTTGGTCATTATGGAAAGCATTTGCCAAACCAGTACGGCATAAGGTGGGACGAGGCAGTCTGAATTACATTTTTAGATGTACTTCTCACAAAACTCAGAGCCTCTCGCGGTCGTCGTCGTCGTTGTCGTCGTCGCCGCCGCCGCTTCTGCAGAAGTAGCAAATGGCCATCGTAGCAAATGCGGCGAGGGATACCCTGCCATCGATTCCGAATGCGCAAAGTGTGTGGTCTTGTTTTCCTGTCTATGTTTGGTCGGTCTCGTAAGAGGTTGAATGTAACGAATGGGTGGGAAAGAGTAAGGGGCAGCGTCTGTGTGGAACGTAAACACAACTCCTCAGGGGCGTGGTCGTTTCGAGATGAGTCGTATATAAGTGGTACTTGGTCGTCAGTGACCGTGTGGCCTAATGGATAAGGCGTCGCACTTCGGATCCGAAGATTGCAGATTCGAATAATGTCACGGTCGTGTTTTTCCAGTTCTGAAAAAGAAACATACCGCTTTAATGTAGCAATTGAGCAGTACAAAACCGTCTGAATGTTGCTGTTGACCATTCTGTGCTTGGAGATGGTCTTGAGCCTGGAACACACACAACAAGACCGGTGTTAACTAGTGAAATGGTCGGCAGAGTGCCCTTACCGCGAGTTTTGACTGGCACTTGCACATTTAAAACAACGTCGGAAAGTAACTCGTTCGGCTTTTGAGTCACATCAAGTATGTGTGTTAATTTTGACGCCGCTAGCTCTGCAGATTGTCACGAAATTCCTTTACCTCTCAGAAAGGATTATGAAATAAAAGTGAAGTACGTGACGAGTGTGACGTTAGGAAAACATTAGGCAGCATGGAGAGATACTGTATGGGACCACCCAACCCAAATGAGTACAGTGTGATCTGCTACCCAGCAGGTATCCAACGAGGCAGCACGGCTAGCTCAGTCGGTAGAGCATGAGACTCTTATTCACAGAGTCGTGGGTTCGAGCCCTACGCTGGGCGGAACGGAATCTTTTTCCGCTGCAGATGTAAATTACCGATTTTCTGATTAACGTGATGTAATGGAAATAGCAACTTTAAAATTTGCCTACGTCTCCATCAGTCGTAAGAAAACTGTATTTGAAGGTGAAGGTGATTTTGTAGACATGTGTGAAACTCATGTTCTGAAGTGCAGGTGGTTTTGTTTGGAGAGAACATCGGCTACGTGTCAGATGTGTAGCCAAGCAGTAATGGGTCGCCATAGCTGCAAATATTAGTCGAAAATATTAAGTGTTGTCAGCTGAAGTCTGATGATTCAGACGACCGTACGGACGAAGTACGCAAGAGTGCCGCTAGGCGGCGCCTGTTTAGCTCAGTGGTAGAGCATTGGTCTAGTAAACCAGGGTTCGTGAGTTCCATCCTCACAGGAGGAAGACGAATCTTGGAAATCAGTTGCGCATCGTGGCCGTATAGCAAACACTATCTGTGATGAGGAACAATTAGCGACAGGCGTATTATTAAGAATTACTCTCAGATGTGATTAAGTCGAATGGCGCAGATAAAGCATTTGCCAAAGCAGTTCGGCATAAGGTGGGACGAGGCAGTCTGAATTACATTTTATAGATGTATTTCTCACAAATCTCAGAGTCTCTCGCGGTCGTCGTGGTCGTCGTCGCTTCTGCAGAAGTAGCAAATGGCCATCGTAGCAAATGCGGCAAGGGACACCCTGCCATCGATTCCGAATGCGCAAAGTGTGTGGTCTTGTTTTCCTGTCTATGTTCGGTCGGTCTCGTAAGAGGTTGAATGTAACGAATGGGTGGGAAAGAGAACGAAAACACAATTCCTCAGGGGCGTGGTCGTTTCGAGATGAGTCGTATATAAGTTGTACTCGGTCGTCAGTGACCGTGTGGCCTAATGGATAAGGCGTCGGACTTCGGATCCGAAGATTGCAGGTTCGAATCCTGTCACGATCGTGTTTTTCCAGTTCTGAAAAAGAAACGTACCGTTTTAATGTAGCAATTGAGCAGTACGAAACCGTCTGAATGTTGCTGTTGACCATTCTGTGCTTGGAGATGGTCTTGAGTCTGAAACACACAACAAGACCGGTGTTAACTAGCGAAATGGTCGGCTGAGTGCCCTCACCGCGAGTTTTGACTGGCACTTGCACATCTAAAACAACGTCGGAAAGTAACTCGTTCGGCTTTTGAGTCACATCAAGTATGTGTGTTAATTTTGACGCCGCTAGCTCTGCAGATTGTCATGCAATTCCTTTACCTCTCAGAAATGATTATGAAATAAAAGTGAAGTACGTGACGAGTGTGACGTTAGGAAAACATTAGGCAGCATGGAGAGATTCTGTATGGGACCACCCAACCCAAACGAGTACAGTGTGATCTGCTACCCAGCAGGTATCCAACGAGGCAGCACGGCTAGCTCAGTAGGTAGAGCATGAGACTCTTATTCACAGGGTCGTGGGTTCGAGCCCTACGCTGGGCGGAATGGACATTTTTTCCGCTGCAGATGTATATTACCGATTTTCTGATTAATGTGATGTAATGGAAAATGGCAACTTTAAAATTTGCCTACGTCTCCATCAGTCGCAAGCAAACTGTATTTAAAGGTGAAGGTGATTTTGTAGACATGTGTGAAACTCATGTTCTGAAGTGCAGGTGGTTTTGTTTGGAGAGAACATCGGCTACGAGTCAGATGTGTAGCCAAGCAGTAATGGTTCGCCATAGCTGCAAATGTTAGTCGAAAATATGAAGTGTTGTCAGCTGAAGTCTGATGATTCAGACGACCGTACGGACGAAATACGCAAAAGTGCCGCTAGGCGGCGCCTGTTTAGCTCAGTGGTAGAGCATTGGTCTAGTAAACCAGGGTTCGTGAGTTCCATCCGCACAGGAGGAAGACGTATCTAGAAATCAGTTGCGTATCGTGGCCGTATAGCAAATAGTATCTGTGATGAGGAACAAATAGCGACAGGCGCATTATTAAGAATTACTCTCAGATGTGACTAAGGCGAATGGCGCAGATAAAGCATTTGCCAAAGCAGTACGGCATACCTTACCTCGGTCTTCAGCAAGGTCCTGGACCTTCTCCTTCACCGCACTCACCTCCTCTCCGAACAACTCAACTCCCGTCGCTCCGCCATATTCCTCTCCCGTGACCTTGAACGCGCCTATGACCGTGTGTGGCATTCTGGTCTCCTCTTCAAGCTCCAAACCTTTGCTCTTCCTATTAACTACGTCCGTCTGATCGCCTCCTTCATTTCCACCGCCCTTCCTATGTCACTATCCACAACACTGATTCCTACACCTTCTACCCCTCTGCCGGTGTGCCCCAAGGTTCCGTCCTTTCCCCTCTTCTTTACCTTCTTTATACGGCGGACATGCCTCCACCTGCACCCCCCATTCACTTTCTCCAGTACGCCGATGACACCGCCTTCCTTGCCCTTGCCCCCACCCTGCAACGCTCCCAACACCTTCTCCAATCCCATCTTGACCGGTTCACCTCTTGGTGTAACCAGTGGTTGCTCAAGGTCAATCCTTCCAAGACCCAGGCAATCATCGTAGGCAAAACCACCCCTTCCTTCCGTCTCCTTGATTTCTATCTTACCATTTATGGCCGTCCTATTAACCTCACACCCACCCTCAAGTACCTTGGCGTCACCCTTGACCGTCGCCTCTCCTGCACCCCTCATCTCTGGACAATCCAAGCCAAGGCACGCTCCCGACTCCACCTCCTGAAGCTCCTTTCTGGCCGCACATGGGGTCTGGACCCCTCCACCGTCCTCCACACCTATAAATCTCTCATCCGCCCTATCCTCTGTTATGCCCATCCCGCCTGGATCTCTGCCCCGCCTACCTTTTACAAATCCCTTCAAATCCTTGAACGGCATGCACTCCGCCTCGCCTATCGCATCCGCCTCCCTTCCCCCACGCGGCTCCTCTATGACCTCATCCCCTTCCCACACCTCCTCCTCTTCCTCCAACGGATACGGATCCTCTACACCTCCCGCAAGCTTGATCCTCCCCACCCGCTTGTCTCTTCCATCCTCTCCCACCCCAACCCACTGCCGCGCCTGTACTCCTGTATCCCACCTGCTCTCCATCTTCACCCTCTCCACACCCTCTCCCAAGGTGGCTTCCGCCGACTCCCCCTCCCGGATGATGCCCTCCTCCCCTCCATCTACCCCTCCTACCAACTTTGAGCCTTGCCTTCCCCTCTCCTCTCTTTTTCCTGTGGGCACCCTCTCTCCCGTCTCTCCCTCCCTCTCTCCCTCCTTCCATCCTTACGTCCCCTCCCCCTCCCCCTGGGCTTCCACCCCCCTCTTTTCGTTTTCTCCCCTCCTCCTCCCTGGCATCCTATCTCCCCCTCCCTCCTTTCCTCCCCCTGTTTTTCAATTGGCAGGCCCCCAGCTTTTCGGTGTGGACAGTGACCCTGCAAGCGCCGAAGCCCATCTCCGCAGTGTCCGTGTCTTTCGTCCCGTCTGTGCCTCGAGTGTTTCTTCGTTTTCTGCTCCACCGTTCACCTGTGCTAGTGTTCTCTGTTCCGTGCTGTGCTGAACGTTTTTTTTTTTAAACTGAAACAGTGCTGCGTCGGTGAACGACTTCAATTCTTTTTATTCTCTGTTGTCTTCTGATTTTTGTCCTCCATGTCTGTGTTTTGAGATTATGTCTTCCTGTTTTTATCTCTTGTATGTTTCTTGTGGCCGAAGAGCGGCATATTAGGCCGCTGCCGGCCTACCTTTGTAGGTATAAAATGACAATAAAGGAAAAAAAAAGTACGGCATAAGGTGGGACGAGGCAGTCTGAATTACATTTTATATATGTATTTCTCACAAATCTCAGAGCCTCTCGCGGTCGTCATCGTCGTCGTCGTCGTCGTCGCCGCCGCCGCATCTGCAGAAGTAGCAAATGGCCAATGTAGCAAATGCGGCGAGGGACACCCTGCCATCGATTCCGAATGCTCAAAGTGTGTGGTCTTGTTTTCCTGTCTATGTTTGGTCGGTCTCGTAAGAGGTTGAATGTAACGAATGGGTGGGAAAGAGTAAGGGGCAGCGGCTGTGTGGAACGATAACACAATTCCTCAGGGGCGTGGTCGTTTCGTGATGAGTCGTATATAAGTTGTACTTTTTCGTCAGTGACCGTGTGGCCTAATGGATAAGGCGTCGGACTTCGGATCCGAAGATTGCAGGTTCGAATCCTGTCACGATCGTGTTTTTCCAGTTCTGAAAAAGAAACATACCGTTTTAATGTAGCAATTGAGCAGTACGAAACCGTCTGAATGTTGCTGTTGACCATTCTGTGCTTGGAGATGGTCTTGAGCCTGAAACACACTACATGACCGGTGTTAACTAGCGAAATGGTCGGCAGAGTGCCCTCACCGCGAGTTTTGACTGGCACTTGCACATCTAAAAGAACGTCGGAAAGTAACTCGTTCGGCTTTTGAGTCACATCAAGTATGTGTGTTAATTTTGTCGCCGCTAGCTCTGCAGATTGTCATGCAATTCCTTTACCTCTCAGAAATGATTATGAAATAAAAGTGAAGTACGTGACGAGTGTGACGTTAGGAAAACATTAGGCAGCATGGAGCGATTCTGTATGGGACCACCCAACCCAAACGAGTACAGTGTGATCTGCTACCCAGCAGGTATCCAACGAGGCAGCACGGCTAGCTCAGTCGGTAGAGCATGAGACTCTTATTCACAGGGTCGTGGGTTCGAGCCCTACGCTGGGCGGAATGGACATTTCTTCCGCTGCAGATGTAAATTACCGATTTTCTGATTAATGTGATGTAATGGAAAATGGCAACTTTAAAATTTGCCTACGTCTCCATCAGTCGCAAGATAACTGTATTTGAAGGTGAAGGTGATTTTGTAGACATGTGTGAAACTCATGTTCTGAAGTGCAGGTGGTTTTGTTTGGAGAGAACATCGGCTACGTGTCAGATGTGTAGCCAAGCAGTAATGGTTCGCCATAGCTGCAAATATTAGTCGAAAATATGAGGTGTTGTCAGCTGAAGTCTGAAGCTTCAGACGACCATACGGACGAAGTACGCAAAAGTGCCGCTAGGCGGCGCCTGTTTAGCTCAGTGGTAGAGCATTGGTCTAGTAAACCAGGGTTCGTGAGTTCCATCCTCACAGGAGGAAGACGAATCTGGGAAATCAGTTGCACATCGTGGCCGTATAGCAAACAGTATCTGTGATGAGGAACAATTAGCGACAGGCGTATTATTAAGAACTACTCTCAGATGTGATCAAGGCGAATGGCGCAGATAAAGCATTTGCCAAAGCAGTACGGCATAAGGTGGGACGAGGCAGTCTGAACTACATTCTATAGATGTACTTCTCACAAATCTCAGAGCCTGTCGTCGTCGTCGTCGTCGTCGTCGTCGTCGTCGTCGTCGTCGTCGTCGTCGTCGCCGCCGCCGCCGCTTCTGCAGATGTAGCAAATGGCCATTGTAGCAAATGCGGCGAGGGGCACCCTGCCATCGATTCCGAATGCGCTAAGTGTGTGGTCTTGTTTTCCTGTCTATGTTTGGTCGGTCTCGTAAGAGTTTGAATGTAACGAATGGGTGGGAAAGAGTAAGGGGCAGCGGCTGTGTGGAACGAAAACACAATTCCTCAGGGGCGTGGTCGTTTCGAGATGAGTCGTATATAAGTTGTACCTTTTCGTCTGTGACCGTGTGGCCTAATGGATAAGGCGTCGGACTTCGGATCCGAAGATTGCAGGTTCGAATCCTGTCACGATCGTGTTTTTCCAGTTGTGAAAAAGAAACATACCGTTTTAATGTAGCAATTGAGCAGTACAAAACCGTCTGAATGTTGCTGTTGACCATTCTGTGCTTGGAGATGGTCTTGAGCCTGAAACACACAACAAGACCGGTGTTAACTAGCGAAATGGTCGGCAGAGTGCCCTCACCGCGAGTTTTGACTGGCACTTGCACATCTAAAACAACGTCGGAAAGTAACTCGTACGGCTTTTGAGTCACATCAAGTATGTGTGTTAATTTTGACGCCGCTAGCTCTGCAGATTGTCATGCAATTCCTTTACCGCTCAGAAATGATTATGAAATAAAAGTGAAGTACGTGACGAGTGTGACGTTAGGAAAACATAAGGCAGCATGGAGAGATTCTGTATGGGACCACCCAACCCAAACGAGTACAGTGTGATCTGCTACCCAGCAGGTATCCAACGTGGCAGCACGGCTAGCTCAGTCGGTAGGGCATGAGACTCTTATTCACAGGGTCGTGGGTTCGAGCCCTACGCTGGGCGGAATGGACATTTTTTCCGCTGCAGATGTAAATTACCGATTTTCTGATTAATGTGATGTAATGGAAAATGGCGACTTTAAAATTTGCCTACGTCTCCATCAGTCGCAAGAAAACTGTATTTGAAGGTGAAGGTGATTTTGTAGACATGTGTGAAAGTCATGTTCTGAAGTGCAGGTGGTTTTGTTTGGAGAGAACATCGGCTACGTGTCAGATGTGTAGCCAAGCAGTAATGGGTCGCCATAGCTGCAAATGTTAGTCGAAAATATGAAGTGTTGTCAGCTGAAGTCTGATGATTCAGACGACCGTACGGACGATGTACGCAATAGTGCCGCTAGGCGGCGCCTGTTTAGATCAGTGGTAGGGCATTGGTCTAGTAAACCAGGGTTCGAGAGTTCCATCATCACAGGAGGAAGACGTATCTAGAAATCAGTTGCGTATCGTGGCCGTATAGCAAATAGTATCTGTGATGAGGAACAAATAGCGACAGGCGCATTATTAAGAATTACTCTCAGATGTGACTAAGGCGAATGGCGCAGATAAAGCATTTGCCAAAGCAGTACGGCATACAAGCATGTTCGGCGTAACTCGAGAGGGTTGCGCCCTTCGATATTCTTGTCGTTAATATCGAAGTGCTAGGAGCTTCAGTGATCGCTGCAGCCGCGGCCAGTTCCCACCGCCGCCGCCGCCGCCGCCGCCGGTCTCCCGCCGACGCCGGTTGCCGCCATCGTATCCGGTTCCTGCCGCTGCTGCTGTTGCCGACCGCCGCCGCCGCCGCCGCCGCCGCCGCCGCCGCCGCTGCTCCCTGCCCGCCTTTCGTTCTGTCGTCTCTGCTTACGTCTTACCCTTCCTCTTCGTCAGTCTCTTGCCCTTGTCCTTTGACTGTCCCCTGTTATTTTCCCTCTTTTCCCTCTCCCACTTATCCTCTCACCATGACAACCCCCACAACTACCGCCACTACCACTGCAATCGTGTACACGTCCCCCTCACTTGCTGCCACCACCATCACGTGGTGTGCCCAATCACCGCCTCCCCCATATATTCCCCCCCTCCTCACTCTTCCCACCCCCGCTGCTTTTGTTGCTCCCTCCCCTGTTCCTACCCCCCATGCCTCACGTGACCCATTCCCTCCCCTCCCACATGTAACTCATGCCACCCCCGCCAGGGTTGTTGCCCGTCGGGCCACCACCCACGCCACACCATCATCATCGTCATCACCATCACCATCACCATCGCCCTCGCCATCGCCAGTGCCAACCACTGCCACTGCATCTTCTGTGGCGCCAGCTCCAGCTCCAGCGCCAGCACCAGCACCACTACCAGTGCCTGCACCGCCGGTGGGACCTGCCATCTCCCGACATCTCCCGGTCGTCCCCATCCCCCACACCTCTTCCCATCCCTCTCCCGCTGTGAAACGTCCCAGCGGCACCCCAGCCTCTTCTGCTCCCAAGAAGTCGCAGACTCTCCCCCCTCCAACCCCCCAGGATGCCATGGATACCACCCCACCTGCCCTATCTACTCCGACATCTACCTCCCCCTCCTACAGGTACCTCCTTTCTCACCCTGATCCCTCTCTCCTGGAGGCCCGCAATCTTACCCTTCTCCTCCGCCAGCACTTCCCCGGAGCCCCGATCTCCCTTCTCACCCCCCGTCGGGACTCCGTCCTGATCACATCCCCCAGCCCCACCCTCCACTCCGACATCCTCTCCCGCATTCCCCTCACCCGGTTTGGTCCACATGCCTCCCTTGCCCCTGCTCCCTCCCCCTCCTCATCCCGACAACCCCAGCCGCCCCGTCGCCCACCGACCCTCACTGCCGTGATCACTCGGCTTAGCCCGATGATCACGGAGGAGGAGGTGTTGGCGGAGCTGAAGGCCCATCCCTATCTAGAGGTTCGAGCTGTTCGCCGGATTCACAATCCAGCCGGCCCCACCCGCCTCATGCGGGTGTTCTCCGAGCATGCTCCCTCCATAGACCTCCTCCTCAAGGAGGGTTCCCTCCTTTTCAACCGCCGTTATAAGGTCGACCCCTCCCGCTCCCCTCCACAGTCCATCCGCTGCCAAGGGTGCTTGCGCTATAATGCACATCCTACATCTGAGTGCCGCGAGGCCCCCGTCTGAACGCACTGCAAAGAAGCACACTTCCTCCGGCAGTGCCCCAACCTTCAGTCCCCCCCCTCCTGTAACACCTGTAACCTCCAACACCCAACCTACTCCCAAAAGTGCAAGGCCCGACCCCCTCCCTCCGCTCCTGAACTCACTGTCCCAGTCTGCCCCTTGGATGCCCCCACCCCTCCCGACAATTCCCTCCGTCCCCCCCCCCCCACAGCTGAGGACATCATCCGCTTTGTAACCGTTGTCCTTCAGAACATCCACCCCTTTCAGCGCCCCCACACCCTCCAGCAGATATCCCTTGCCGCCCGTTCCGTCTTCCAGCTCAACACTTACGCCACCTACTCCCATAACCAGGCCCATTTTACCTTCTCCCGTCTCGACACCCTCGTCTAAATTCCCACTATGGCGCGACAGCAACGTATCCTGTATAACAACATCCGTTCCCTTCCTGTCAACAAGAATCTCCTTATGCATACCCTCACCACCCACCGCGTGGATGCCTTCCTCCTAAACGAAACATTTCTCCAGCCCCACCATACTGTCCATACCTCGCCCTACCTCCTTCACCGCTCTGACAACCCCCTCGCGATAGCGCGTGGCGGAGTTGCCATTGGCCACCATCGCCAGATCCCTGTTCGGCTCCAACCCCTCCTTCCCAACCCCACGGAACACCTGATCCTTAGTCTATTCTTCCCCGGCCTCACCGTTACCTGCGCCACCATCTATGTCCGCCCCTCTGCCGCTATTCCTTTTGACTTCCTTTCCCACATCGACCGTACCTTCTCCTCCTACGTGATTGCCGCAGATCTCAATATCCATAGTCGCTCCGCCACCCAGTTACGGCGGTGGCATCGGTTCCTCGCCACCATCCAAGGAGATGTCCTTCCTCTTCCCCAACACACCCGCCCTGAATCCAATACCACACCCGATGTCGTCCTAGCCGCCCAAAACCTCCTTGGCCGCATAGCGGTGGACGTCCTCGACCCTATTGGCAGTGACCATCTCCCTGTCCTTCTTACCATATCAGACGGGTGTCGCCCCCGTCCCGATCCTCGCCTTGACCCTCCCCCCAAGTATGTCCATGATTACTCCCGTGCCGACTGGAATGCATACCGGGATACCCTTACTACCCGAGTCGATAGCCACCCCCTCACCTACCACCGCCCACATGACATAACCCATGCCGCATCCTTTCTCCAGCAGACCTTGTCTGAGGCCGTGGAGGCCCACATCCCTACCGTCGCCATCCACCCGCACCGTCCCACTTTACCCCCACAGGCCGTCCTCCTCCTTCGAGAATCCCGTCGTCTCTACCGTGCCTTCCTCCACACGCGTGACCGGGACACACTACAACGCCACCAGCAACTCCAGAGACACATCCGGAACTTGCTCGCGGCTAAGAAACGCCGGGACTGGCGACAGACATACACCCGTCTTAATGCTACCCTACCTATTAACTCGTCCAAATACTGGTCAGCCTTCCGCCGCCTTACTGGATCAAACCCCCCCCCCCCTTACTATCCGCTCCTTCATAATGACAATCCCTTTCCTGACAACCTTAGTAAGGCAAACCATGTTGCCTCCTACCTCACCGATGTCTTTACCATCCCTGACGATCCCCAGTTCGATTATTCCCTCTTCCCCGATGTCCGCGATCGAACTGACACCTCTATCCCTCCACTAGCTCCTGGCTTCCAGTACTTGGACAACATTACACACACTGAACTCAATAAGCCTATAACTACTCAAGACATCATCGATATACTCCGCACCAAACGCAACACTGCTCCTGGTCACGACCGTGTTACTTACCGTCACCTCCGTGAAGCTCCCGCCCCCTTCCTCTCCACCCTGGCCAGGCTGTACAATGTGGTCTTGTCCACCGGCTTCTACCCCGACCTGTGGAAAACCTCCCGGATCCTGATGTTCCTCAAACCCGATAAACCACCTTCCGCTGTCTCCTCCTACCGTCCTATAAGCCTTACCTCGGTCTTCAGCAAGGTCCTGGAATCCATTCTAACCCGCCGCATCCACCAGCATCTCCACCGGCACCGCTTCCTTCCCTCCACCCACTGTGGCTTTCGACCATCCTTCTCTGCCGATGACCTTCTCCTTCACCTCACTCACCTCCTCTCCGAACAACTAGACTCCCGTCGCTCCGCCATATTCCTCTCCCTTGACCTTGAACGCCCTATAACCGTTTGTGGCATTCTGGTCTCCTCTTCAAGCTCCAAACCTTTGCTCTTCCTATTAACTACGTCCGTCTGATCGCCTCCTTCATTTCCCACCGCCCTTCCTATGTCACTATCCACAGCACTGATTCCTACACCTTCTACCCCTCTGCCGGTGTGCCCCAAGGTTCCGTCCTTTCCCCTCTTCTTTACCTTCTTTATACGGCGGACATGCCTCCACCTGCACCACCCATTCACCTTCTCCAGTACGCCGATGACTCCGCCTTCCTTGCCCTTGCCCCCACCCTGCAACGCTCCCAACACCTTCTCCAATCCCATCTTGACCGGTTCACCTCTTGGTGTAACCAGTGGTTGCTCAAGGTCAATCCTTCCAAGACCCAGGCAATCATCGTAGGCAAAACCACCCCTTCCTTCCGTCTCCTTGATTTCTATCTTACCATTTATGGCCGTCCTATTAACCTCACACCCACCCTCAAGTACCTTGGCGTCACCCTTGACCGTCGCCTCTCCTGGACCCCTCATCTCCGGACAATCCAAGCCAAGGCACACTCCCGACTCCACCTCCTGAAGCTCCATTCTGGCCGCACATGGGGTCTGGACCCCTCCACCGTCCTCCACACCTATAAATCTCTCATCCGCCCTATCCTCTGTTATGCCCATCCCGCCTGGATCTCTGCCCCGCCTACCTTTTACAAATCCCTTCAAATCCTTGAACGGCATGCACTCCGCCTCGCCTATCGCATCCGCCTCCCTTCCCCCACGCAGCTCCTCTATGACCTCATCCCCTTCCCACACCTCCTCCTCTTCCTCCAACGGATACGGATCCTCTACACCTCCCGCAAGCTTGATCCTCCGCACCCGCTTGTCTCTTCCATCCTCTCCCATCCCAACCCACTGCCGCGCCTGTACTCCTGTATCCCACCTGCTCTCCATCTTCACACTCTCCACACCCTCTCCCAAGGTGGCTTCCGCCGACTCCCCCTCCCGTATGATGTCCTCCTCCCCTCCATCTACCCCTCCTACCAACTTTGAGCCTTGCCTTCCCCTCTCCTCTCTTTTTCCTGTGGGCACCCTCTCTCCCTTCTCTCCCTCCCTCTCTCCGTCCTTCCATCCTTACCTCCCCTCCCCCTCTCCCTGGGCTTCCACCCCACTCTTTTCGTTTTCTCCCCTCACCCTCCCTGGCATCCTATCTCCCCCTCCCTCCTCTCCTCCCCCTGTTTTTTCCCTTGGCAGGCCCCCAGCTTTTCGGTGTGGACAGTGCCCCTGCAAGCGCCGAAGCCCATCTCCGCAGTGTCCGTGTCTTTCGTCCCGTCTGTGCCTCGAGTGTTTCTTCGTTTTCTGCTCCACCGTTCACCTGTGCTAGTGTTCTCTGTTCCGTGCTGTGCTGCCCGTTTTTTTTTTTTTAAACTGAAACAGTGCTGCGTCGGTGAACGACTTCAATTCTTTATATTCTCTGTTGTCTTCTGATTTTTGTCCTCCATGTCTGTGTTTTGAGATTATGTCTTATTGTTTTTATCTCTTGTATGTTTCTTGTGGCCGAAGAGCGGCATATTATCCCGCTGCCGGCCTACCTTTGTAGGTATAAAATGACAATAAAGGAAAAAAAAAAAGTACGGCATAAGGTGGGACGAGACAGTCTGAATTACATTTTATATATGTATTTCTCACAAATCTCAGAGCCTCTCGCTGTCGTCGTCGGCGTCGTCGTCGTCGTCGTCGCCGCCGCCGCATCTGCAGAAGTAGCAAATGGCCAATGTAGCAAATGCGGTTAGGGACACCCTGCCATCGATTCCGAATGCTCAAAGTGTGTGGTCTTGTTTTCCTGTCTATGTTTGGTCGGTCTCGTAAGAGGTTGAATGTAACGAATGGGTGGGAAAGAGTAAGGGGCAGCGGCTGTGTGGAACGAAAACACAATTCCTCAGGGGCGTGGTCGTTTCGAGATGAGTCGTATATAAGTTGTACTTGGTCGTCAGTGACCGTGTGGCCTAATGGATAAGGCGTCGGACTTCGGATCCGAAGATTGCAGGTTCGAATCCTGTCACGATCGTGTTTTTCCAGTTCTGAAAAAGAAACGTACCGTTTTAATGTAGCATTTGAACAGTACGAAACCGTCTGAATGTTGCTGTTGATCATTCTGTGCTTGGAGATGGTCTTGAGCCTGAAACACACAACAAGACCGGTGTTAACTAGCGAAATGGTCGGCAGAGTGCCCTCACCGCGAGTTTTGACTGGCACTTGCACATCTAAAACAACGTCGGAAAGTAACTCGTTCGGCTTTTGAGTCACATCAAGTATTTGTGTTAATTTTGACGCCGCTAGCTCTGCAGATTGTCATGCAATTCCTTTACCTCTCAGAAATGATTATGAAATAAAAGTGAAGTACGTGACGAGTGTGACGTTAGGAAAACATTAGGAAGCATGGAGAGATTCTGTATGGGACCACCCAACCCAAACGAGTACAGTGTGATCTGCTAACCAGCAGGTATCCAACGAGGCAGCACGGCTAGCTCAGTCGGTAGAGCATGAGACTCTTATTCACAGGGTCGTGGGTTCGAGCCCTACGCTGGGCGGAATGGACATTTTTTCCGCTGCAGATGTAAATTACCGATTTTCTGATTAATGTGATGTAATGGAAATTGGCAACTTTAAAATTTGCCTATGTCTCCATCAGTCGCAAGAAAACTGTATTTGAAGGTGAATGTGATTTTGTAGACATGTGTGAAACTCATGTTCTGAAGTGCAGGTGGTTTTGTTTGGAGAGAACATCGGCTACGTGTCAGATGTGTAGCCAAGCAGTAATGGGTCGCCATAGCTGCAAATGTTAGTCGAAAATATGAAGTGTTGTCAGCTGAAGTCTGATGATTCAGACGACCGTACGGACGAAGTACGCAAAAGTGCCGCTAGGCGGCGCCTGTTTAGATCAGTGGTAGAGCATTGGTCTAGTAAACCAGGGTTCGTGAGTTCTATCATCACAGGAGGAAGACGAATCTAGAAATCAGTTGCGTATCGTGGCCGTATAGCAAATAGTATCTGTGATGAGGAACAAATAGCGACAGGCGCATTATTAAGAATTACTCTCAGATGTGACTAAGGCGAATGGCGCAGATAAAGCATTTGCCAAAGCAGTACGGCATAAGGTGGGACGAGGCAGTCTGAACTACATTCTATAGATGTACTTCTCACAAATCTCAGAGCCTCTCGTCGTCGTCGTCGTCGTCGTCGTCGTCGTCGTCGCCGCCGCTTCTGCAGATGTAGCAAATGGCCATTGTAGCAAATGCGGCGAGGGGCACCCTGCCATCGATTCCGAATGCGCAAAGTGTGTGGTCTTGTTTTCCTGTCTATGTTTGGTCGGTCTCGTAAGAGGTTGAATGTAACGAATGGGTGGGAAAGAGTAAGGGGCAGCGGCTGTGTGGAACGAAAACCCAATTCCTCAG
Organism: Schistocerca gregaria; assembly: GCF_023897955.1. Classification (NCBI taxonomy): domain Eukaryota; kingdom Metazoa; phylum Arthropoda; class Insecta; order Orthoptera; family Acrididae; genus Schistocerca; species Schistocerca gregaria. The sequence continues at coordinate 38,502,656 of NC_064929.1, forward strand.
GGGCGTGGTCGTTTCGAGATGAGTCGTACATAAGTTGTACTTTTTCGTCAGTGACCGTGTGGCCTAATGGATAAGGCGTCGGACTTCAGATCCGAAGATTGCAGTTTCAAATCCTGTCACGATCGTGTTTTTCCAGTTCTGAAAAAGAAACATACCGTTTTAATGTAGCAATTGAGCAGTACGAAACCGTCTGAATGTTGCTGTTGACCATTCTGTGCTTGGAGATGGTCTTGAGCCTGAAACAAACAACAAGACCGGTGTTAACTAGCGAAAAGGTCGGCAGAGTGCCCTCACCGCGAGTTTTGACTGGCACTTGCACACCTAAAACAACGTCGGAAAGTAACTCGTTCGGCTTTTGAGTCACATCAAGTATGTGTGTTAATTTTGACGCTGCTAGCTCTGCAGATTGTCATGCAATTCCTTTACCTCTCAGAAATGATTATGAAATAAATGTGAAGTACGTGACGAGTGTGACGTTAGGAAAACATTAGGCAGCATGGAGAGATTCTGTATGGGACCACCCAACCCAAACGAGTACAGTGTGATCTGCTACCCAGCAGGTATCCAACGAGGCAGCACGGCTAGCTCAGTCGGTAGAGCATGAGACTCTTATTCACAGGGTCGTGGGTTCGAGCCCTACGCTGGGCGGAACGGAATTTTTTTCCGCTGCAGATGTAAATTACCGATTTTCTGATTAACGTGATGTAATGGAAATAGCAACTTTAAAATTTGCCTACGTCTCCATCAGTCGCAAGAAAACTGTATTTGAAGGTGAAGGTGATTTTGTAGACATGTGTGAAAGTCATGTTCTGAAGTGCAGGTGGTTTTGTTTGGAGAGAACATCGGCTACGTGTCAGATGTGTAGCCAAGCAGTAACGGTTCGCCATAGCTGCAAATATTAGTCGAAAATATGAAGTGTGGTTCAGCTGAAGTCTGAAGCTTCAGACGACCGTACGGACGAAGTACGCAAAAGTGCCGCTAGGCGGCGCCTGTTTAGCTCAGTGGTAGAGCATTGGTCTAGTAAACCAGGGTTCGTGAGTTCCATCCTCACAGGAGGAAGACGAATCTGGGAAATCAGTTGCGCATCGTGGCCGTATAGCAAACAGTATCTGTGATGAGGAACAATTAGCGACAGGCGTATTATTAAGAATTACTCTCAGATGTGATTAAGGCGAATGGCGCAGATAAAGCATTTTTTTTTTTTTTTTTTTTAAAAACTTTATTTTTTACAAAATATTTTATACAATAAAACCCACCACCTTATGAATTAGTGGGTCATGATATAATACATTACTTAGGTACAGCTTATACATTTCTAATTCTAATCTACAGACAGTGTGTTAGTTGAATGGGCAGTCCTACTAATTATCAAATCTGCTACTCCTAATATTACTACTTACACTAGTCTCTACTGCCTGCAGCGTTACAAACATGCCAGTAAATATACAATCCTACTTGTGTGCCTTGCTCACCGAGCTAACCCCGGTGAACGCGCCCTGGCACAGGGCAGGCCAATACTTTTATTCGCTACAGGTTTCTATTTTAATTCCTATTCTAATTTCCTAACCTAATGAACTATTCTAAGTCAGAATCGGTGCGTTGTCAAATCCGGTATGGTCGCCCCTCTCCCCCTATCCTGCACGTGGCGGATTCCAACTTTACCAGTCGACCAGTCCACGCACAGGCGGTACGGGATTGGGGTATTGACCTAGTATGTTAATTTTTTAAGTCTTAAAGCTCTCTCAGATATTGAGTTAGGACCTTTCGTGATACCTCATTTGCCAACTGATTTAGCAGTCGAAAGGTCTCGTCTTGTCTTAATAACATATAAGTGTCATAGTTGGGTAGTTGCTGTCTAAGTGTAGTTGCTACATCATCAAAAAGGGGGCACTCGTAGACCACATGGTCGGGAGTTCCCTCCGATGCACCACAGTCACACGTAGGCGTTGCCCTCTTCCCAAACCGACATAGATACGTCGGGTAAGGCCCATGTCCAGTGAGAAAGTGGAACAAACCCCTAGTTGGTTCAAAATAACCCATGCTCATTCTTTCCCTCACATTCGGCAGGAAGCTGAAAGTTCTTCTGCCGGATTCCTCTGCCTCCCAAACTTCTTGCCATAGCTCTTCACCCCTCTTCCGTATCTCGCCCTTATCCCTAACCCTAACTCCCAAGATGTCTTCTACTTTTTCTATGTCCCCTTTCTTTGCCCAATACCAAGCACCCTGTTCCCTGATTTTGATATCCAGAGGACAAAGCCCCATTATTACTAATAGGGCCCCTCCCGGAGATGTTCTGTATGCCCCCACAGATCTTAATATCATGTTCCTTTGAACCCTTCTCACCGACATGGCGGGCACAACCCTCGTGAGCCTGTGTGCCCAGACTCCCGCGCCGTAACCCACTATTGATGTTAGTATGCTATTATGATACAATTTGATAAGGTGAGGGGGGAGATGAAATCTTTTATGACCTATGGTGATGAGGTTATTGAGAATTTGCAGAGCTCTTTGTGTCACGGTTTCAATGTGCTTTCCGAAGTTCCACCTTTCATCGATGATGATCCCTAAGTAACGTCCCTCTCGTCGTCGGAGTACTGGTGTGCCCTCAATTCTTACAGTCGGGTTTCTTATTAACTGTCCCTTTAGTAATAGATAGGTTGATTTGGTCGGTGAGATGGTCATCTTGGTATTACGGCACCATGATAGTAGTTGCGTCATGGCTCTATCTATTTTTGGTTCAATATCCTCGCGACTTCGGCCGCCAACCAGTAGAAGGAGGTCATCTGCGTAGGCTATCACCTCTAGCACATCTTCATTTTGTTGCAATGCATTTAAGAGTGGCTCCATGTGGATATCCCAAAATAGGGGACCTAAGACGGAACCCTGGGGACATCCCTTTGTTATGGGTTTTCCAATCCTCCCGCTAGGGGATGATAGCCAGACCTCCCGATCTACACAATAGCTCCTAAGGCAACCGTATAGCGGCCCTGGGCACTCTTTCTCCCGCAAGCAGGAGAAGAGCGAAGGCCACCACAGGTTGTCAAAGGCGCCACTAATGTCCACCATGATGCCGACGATGTACTTGCACGGGGCCGAACCACAGACCTCGGCCGCCAGGGCGATCGCATCAGATGCGGAACGCCCAGGCCTGAAGCCAAACTGTCTGTCGCTCATCCCGTGCAGCACTCGGTGGGCAGTCAGCCTATCAGCAAGCAGCTTTTCAAGGATTTTCCCGAGCACATCCAGAAGGCAGATGGGTCTGTAAGACTTTGCCTCAGCTGGATCTTTATCGGGGCCTTTCTTAATGATTTTAATGATTACAACGTTTGCTGCCTTCCAGATCCTCGGGAATTTGCCTTGCCGAAGGCACTCGTTGTACAGCTGGGTTAAAGGAGCGACCAGTTGTGGGGCCAAGAACTGCACCACCTCCGCCACAATGCCGTCTGGCCCTGGGGCTTTCCCTCTCTTTATTGTCTTTATGAGGGCAGCGATCTCTTCCTCCGAGAAGGGGAGGACTGCCTCATCATTTGTATAGTCGCCCAGATCTAAATCCCGCAACCGTCGCTGTTCCTCAGTATCCTCTGTTCTGTCGTCGTCAGGCAACAGGGATCGGAGTAGGACCTCAGCAGTCTCCTGCCATGAGTCCGTCATCCCATCCCCATGCCTGACTGTGGACAGCATCATAGGGGAGCGGATCTTTTCTCTTACTAGTTTATACGGAATCCCCCATGGATCCAAGGCCAGCTGATTGGTCACGAATGTCTCCCGGCTTCTAACTCGGACCGCTTTTAATTCTTTTTCAAATCTTTCCTTTGCCTCCCGGTATAGCAGTAACCATCTCTGCTTCTCCCACCAGACGACACTGCGCTGGTAGTGCCTCCGCAGCCTTCTGACAGACTGACGCAGCTCCTGCAGCTCAGGAGACCATGGTGTCGGCGAGGCCGCCATGGCCCTCCTCCTAGTTGGCACGGCCGCCTTCATCGCTCTAGTCACTGCACACACCAGTTCCTCAGCTCTGTTGTCAATGTCAATTTGTCTGTCACCATCCGGTAACGGAGGAATGTCACACTCTCTGGCTAAGCGTTCCCAGTTGGCTTTCCTGAAGTTCAACTGCACCTCCCACCCCATGGCCCAGTGGCACTCCCTGCTCCCTAAGGTAAAAGTGATAAGGTTGTGATCGCTTGTGGTGGCACTGTCTATCACCTTCCAGTTCTGTATTAGGTTTGCCGCATTTGGCGTGACCAAGGTCACGTCGATGTTCGTGCCTTGCCCCCCTCCCGCCGCATAGGTCGGAGAGTTTCCCGGTTTGTTTGCCACCACAAGCTGCAACGACATAATCACTTCTTCCACCTTTCCACCATTTTCGTCCCTTGTGCCACTGTACCATAGGGGGGACTTCGCATTTATGTCCGCAGTTATGACAACTCTTCGTCCCTGCAACGCCATAGCTACTCTTGTTAGGTGGTCTAAATGTATGTGGATATCATCTCCATATTGAAAATACATGTTAATGAGTATTATAGAGCCTGCTGGAGATTGCAGTTCTATGACGTTGCAGTGACTGTTTGAGTACTGCGAAAGTAAGGTTGCCTGCAGTTTTTTGTTGGTGATTACCACAGCTGCTTTGGGGGCATCCCCACAGCTGATGACTTGCCATGTGGTGGCCACAAAAGCAATTTTGCCAGCCAGAGAGTAAGGCTCCTGCAAACAGAGTACATCCATTCTCCTCTCCTCCACTTCCCTACGGAGTTCCTGCATCACAAGTCGACTGTTGTGCGTATTTAGTTGGCCGACAGATGTCCTAGTCGTCATGGATAATATGTGTGTACTCGGTCATATGGCCAGGTCTTGTTCGGATCGAAAGTTATTCTTCCGTTTGCCAACACTGATTGGACGTATATATCCTCTAAGTCAAATTTCTCTCCTCGTCTTTCAAACAGTTTCTTTAGCAGGTCACGCAGGGCTCCGAAGTCCGTGGGGAGATTCACCGACTTTAGCTGTATTCTATCTACAGCCTCCATCACCGAGAAGGTTACCTTTCTACCGTTCTCATGTCCAATTCGGACCACATGTCTCAAGGCAGTGGTCAGGGTTGCCGGCTGCTCCAGTCTTGCCAGCTGCATCGTAAATTCGAGGTTTGGGTACACCCTCACCGGATCGACAGGCGGAAGCCTGACAATTGATGTATCAGTGGTGCAACCCACACTCGAACTTGTGACTATATTTTCCTGTATGGATGGTTTTTCAATTTTCTCCTTGGGGGTTGCCACTACCGCATGATGCCCTTGCCGTGGATGGTCTGTTTTCGGCTCAGATCCCCGGCTTCGAGGGGAGGGAGGCATGAGTGGCATGGGAAATTCTGTTTGCTGTCCTTTGTCTACCATGAATGCCTCTGTCTGGACAGCAGTATCTGCTGTTTCGACTTCTGAGCTCGAAAGCGATCTCAAAAATTCCCTGAATTTGTGAGCCCTCATAGCATCCCTCCTTCTCTTGCTCGGGGATTTTCGCTTTGGCATCCTGTAGGTTGTGTCAGACTCAACCATAATCAATTCTGGATATTAGGCGTTGTTCTAACATCCTGTATGTAGGGCAACTCCGTCCTGTAGCTCCACATGGTTTTTTCCCTCTGCTCTTACAGGGAATACAAACACTGGCAGCCTTGCAGTCCTTTCGTACGTGTCCATTGTCACCGCACTTGGAGCACGCCGACCCCCTGGTGCAGTGCCTGAGAATGTGGTCCAAGTCCCCACAATTGTGGCAACGAGGTACCACGATGTAATCCCTTACATTAATTGCATGAAACCAGACATATAGTCTGCCCATTCCAGTAATTTGCTTCCACATTTGTGGATTTACCTCGGCCACGTGATGGACAACGTCCCGATCACGGGGTCCTGTTTTGAATTTGAGTTTGAATTTATTATTGAATTCTTCCGCGTTCATGCTTTCAAAATTTTGTCCCCTTATTGTCTCGCTTAACTCGTCGTTAGTCATTATAGTTGGCACGTCATACAATATCACCAAAGGATTCCTTTTCCGTGGAGGTTCACATTTCATTACTGCATTCAGTTTTTGGTTTTTTAGTAGTTTTTCCTTATCTTCTTCTGAGGCTACTTCTACTATTACAGAGTTCTTGCTGGGTTTAACTTTCTTGATTCTTATTTTGTCCTTTACAGGATCTATTGTGGTAGTTAAAAGTTCTTGTAGCTTTTTTACACTTGTGTCCTGTCCTGGCAGCGTCCGAAGAAAGACTGCCGTGTCTTGTCTCTTTGCTACCCTGTCGATTGTATCTTTTGTGGTAGTTGGCTTAATGGGCGCTTGCGCAGCCACTGCCGCCCAGGATTTGGCTGGTTGTTTTCGCAGCCTGCTGTTTTCTTTTTCTAATTCTTCTAAACGGCCTTCTAATTTTGCATGGGCAATAGCCCAGGCCGAAAGTTCATTCTTAATAATGGTCAAGGCAGCCTGACTGATCTTGCCATTTTTCACATTCTGATCAATCAACAGGGCGATTCTGTTATGCCTCTGTGCGACGGTTTCAATATCAACATCTGCCTGCCCCACCTCGTCTTGTGGAGAGGGATCAGGCACAGCGGAAGCCCTCGAAAGCGCACTCGAATCACTCGTTATAGTTGAAGCCATGATTAACGAGTGATAAAGAAGAAAGTGGGAGCCCGTCTCTTGCCCCGGACCGGCTCCTCTGGCATGGGGGGGGGGGGGGGGGGGGACTTCTTGCAGCTCGCCCACCGACCTCGCCCCAAGGTCAAGGGCCCTATCGAACTGCCGGGTTCAGCACGCCGTTGCCAGCGCACTGGTCCCCATCGATGGCTTCTTCATCGGCGATTTCACGCGACGCTCCTCGGCAATTGCACCCCGCACTCCGGAGAGGCGGATGCACCTCTCGCCCTTCGCCGCCTACTAGCCCGAGTTTCCACCTTACGGCCAAGGACCCACGCCTACTCAGGTGGCGGGCCGGTCCCCCACACGTTCGGCGGTCTGGACCCAGTTAACCTGGCCCAGGCGATGTCACCACCTCCTGGGTTTGGCAGAACACGCCCCGGTTACCCAGGGGCGCGGCGAAGCACCCTTGCCGACTCGCGCCGCGATCCCACGCCGACAAACGAAGTCGCCGGCATGCAGAGCTCCTGCTGGTCTGGGCCCTGCGAACAGAAAGGGACAGATGTTCGTCCCTCGACACAGCTCCCCCTGTGCCACGCACCCTTCGCTTTCGCATCGGGTAGGGTCGCAGCTCTCCCTTTTGTCGCAAGGCAAAATGCCGAGCTTAACGTCTGGCACCACGGGAAGGCGGAAAGAGCCACTTGGGAAGAAGAGGTTGTAAGAGACACATCACTTACCCTGTGAGGAGTGCCGCGGCACGCCCGTCTGGAAGCGATACGCCCCAGTGCGAGCCTCCGTGCCTTACGGCGCGCCGGCTACGGGCGGGCCCGCGCCGAACGCGCCGTCGAGCGACCGACCTCACGCCAGACAGATAAAGCATTTGCCAAAGCAGTACGGCATAAGGTGGGACGAGGCAGTCTGAACTACATTCTATAGATGTACTTCTCACAAATCTCAGAGCCTCTCGCGGTCGTCGTCGTCGTCGTCGTCGTCGCCGCCGCTTCTGCAGAAGTAGCAAATGGCCATTGTAGCAAATGCGGCGAGGGGCACCCTGCCATCGTTTCCGAATGCGCAAAGTGTGTGGTCTTGTTTTCCTGTCTATGTTTGGTCGGTCTCGTAAGAGGTTGAATGTAACGAATGGGTGGGAAAGAGTAAGGGGCAGCGGCTGTGTGGAACGAAAACACAATTCCTCAGGGGCGTGGTCGTTTCGAGATGAGTCGTATATAAGTTGTACTTTTTCGTCAGTGACCGTGTGGCCTAATGGATAAGGCGTCGGACTTCGGATCCGAAGATTGCAGGTTCGAATCCTGTCACGATCGTGTTTTTCCAGTTCTGAAAAAGAAACTTACCGTTTTAATGTAGCAATTGAGCAGTACGAAACCGTCTGAATGTTGCTGTTGACCATTCTGTGCTTGAAGATGGTCTTGAGCCTGAAACACACAACAAGACCGGTGTTAACTAATGAAATGGTCGGCAGAGTGCCCTCACCGCGAGTTTTGACTGGCACTTGCACATCTAAAACAACGTCGGAAAGTAACTCGTTCGGCTTTTGAGTCACATCAAGTATGTGTGTTAATTTTGACGCCGCTAGCTCTGCAGATTGTCATGCAATTCCTTTACCTCTCAGAAATGAATATGAAATAAAAGTGAAGTACGTGACGAGTGTGACGTTAGGAAAACATTAGGCAGCATGGAGAGATTCTGTATGGGACCACCCAACCCAAACGAGTACAGTGTGATCTGCTACCCAGCAGGTATTCAACGAGGCAGCACGGCTAGCTCAGTCGGTAGAGCATGAGACTCTCATTAACAGGGTCGTGGGTTCGACCCCTACGCTAGGCGGAACGGAAATTTTTTCCGCTGCAGATGTAAATTACCGATTTTCTGATTAATGTGATGTAATGGAAAATGGCAGCTTTAAAATTTGCCTACGTCTCCATCAGTCGCAAGAAAACTGTATTTGAAGGTGAAGGTGATTTTGTAGACATGTGTGAAAGTCATGTTCTGAAGTGCAGGTGGTTTTGCTTGGAGAGAACATCGGCTACGTGTCAGATGTGTAGCCAAGCAGTAATGGTTCGCCATAGCTGCAAATATTAGTCGAAAATATGAAGTGTTGTCAGCTGAAGTCTGAAGCTTCAGACGACCGTACGGACGAAGTACGCAAAACTGCCGCTAGGCGGCGCCTGTTTAGCTCAGTGGTGGAGCATTGGTCTAGTAAACCAGGGTTTCGTGAGTTCCATCCTCACAGGAGGAAGACGAATCTTGGAAATCAGTTGCGCATCGTGGCCGTATAGCAAACAGTACCTGCGATGAGGAACAATTAGCGACAGGCGTATTATTACGAATTACTCTCAGATGGGATTAAGGCGAATGGCGCAGATAAAGCATTTGCCAAAGCAGTACGGCTCGGTCATCTTCGGCGTAACTCGAGAGGGTTGCGCCCTTCGATATCGTTGTCGTTAATATCGAAGTGCTAGGAGTTTCAGTGATCGCTACAGCTGCCGTTGTCCCGAGCCTTTGCCGCCGTTGGTCCCAGGCGCCGCTGCCGCCGCCGGTCTCCCGCCGACGCCGGTTGCCGCCATCGTATCCGGTTCCTGCCGCTGCTGCTGTTGCCGACCGCCGCCGCCGCCGCCGCCGCCGCCGCCGCCGCCGCCGCCGCCGTTCCCTGCCCGTCTTTCGTTCTGTCGACTCTGCTTACGTCTTACCCTTCCTCTTCGTCAGTCTCTTGTCCTTGTCCTTTGACTGTCCCCTGTTATTTTTCCTCTTTTCCCCTCTCCCACTTATCCTCTCACCATGACAACCCCCACAACTACCGCCACTACCACTGCAATCCTGTACACGTCCCCCTCACTTGCTGCCACCACCATCACGTGGTGTGCTCAATCACCGCCTCCCCCATATATTCCCCCCCTCCTCACTCTTCCCACCCCCGCTCCTTTTGTTGCTCCCTCCCCTGTTCCTACCCCCCATGCCTCACGTGACCCATTCCCTCCCCTCCCACATGTAACTCATGCCACCCCCGCCAGGGTTGTTGCCCGTCGGGCCACCACCCACGCCACACCATCATCATCGTCATCACCATCACCATCACCATCGCCCTCGCCATCGCCAGTGCCAACCACTGCCACTGCATCTTCTGTGGCGCCAGCTCCAGCTCCAGCGCCAGCACCAGCACCACCACCAGTGCCTGCACCGCCGGTGGGACCTGCCATTTCCCGCCATCTCCCGGTCGTCCCCATCCCCCACACCTCTTCCCATCCCTCTCCCGCTGTGAAACGTCCCAGCGGCACCCCAGCCTCTTCTGCTCCCAAGAAGTCGCAGACTCTCCCCCCTCCAACCCCCAGGATGCCATGGATACCACCCCACCATCCCTATCTACTCCCTCCTCTACCTCCCCCTCCTACAGGTACCTCCTTTCTCACCCTGATCCCTCTCTCCTGGAGGCCCGCAATCTTACCCTTCTTCTCTGCCAGCACTTCCCCGGAGCCCCGATCTCCCTTCTCACCCCCCGTCGGGACTCCGTCCGGTTCACATCCCCCAGCCCCACCCTCCACTCCGACATCCTCTCCCGCATTCCCCTCACCCGGTTTGGTCCCCGTTCTCCCCTTGCCCCTGCTCCCTCCTCCTCCTCATCCCGACAACTCCAGCCGCCCCGTCGCCCACCGACCCTCACTGCCGTGATCACTCGGCTTAGCCCGATGATCACGGAGGAGGAGGTGTTGGCGGAGCTGAAGGCCCATCCCTATCTAGAGGTTCGAGCTGTCCGCCGGATTCACAATCCAGCCGGCCCCACCCGCCTCATGCAGGTGTTCTCCGAGCATGCTCCCTCCATAGACCTCCTCCTCAAGGAGGGTGCCCTCCTTTTCAACCGCCGTTATAAGGTCGACCCCTCCCGCTCCCCTCCACAGTCCATCCGCTGCCAGAGGCGCTTGCGCTATAATGCACATCCTACATCTGAGTGCCGCGAGGCCCCCGTCTGCCCGCACTGCAAAGAAGCACACTTCCTCCGGCAGTGCCCCAACCTTCAGTCCCCCCCTCCTGTAACACCTGTAACCTCCAACACCCAACCTACTCCCAAAAGTGCAAGGCCCGACCCCCTCCCTCCGCTCCTGCACTCACTGTCCCTGTCCGCCCCTTGGATGCCCCCACCCCTCCCGGCAATTCCCTCCGTCCCCCCCCCACAGCTGAGGACATCATCCGCTTTGTAACCGTTGTCCTTCAGAACATCCACCCCTTTCAGCGCCCCCACACCCTCCAGCAGATATCCCTTGCCGCCCGTTCCGTCTTCCAGCTCAACACTTACGCCACCTACTCCCATAACCAGGCCCATTTTACCTTCTCCCGTCTCGACACCCTCGTCTAAATTCCCACTATGGCGCGACAGCAACGTATCCTGTTTAACAACATCCGTTCCCTTCCTGTCAACAAGAATCTCCTTATGCATACCCTCACCACCCACCGCGTGGATGCCTTCCTCCTAAACGAAACATTTCTCCAGCCCCACCATACTGTCCATACCTCGCCCTACCTCCTTCACCGCTCTGACAACCCCCTCCCGATAGCGCGTGGCGGAGTTGCCATTGGCCACCATCGCCAGATCCCTGTTCGGCTCCAACCCCTCCTTCCCAACCCCACGGAACACCTGATCCTTAGTCTATTCTTCCCCGGCCTCACCGTTACCTGCGCCACCATCTATGTCCGCCCCTCTGCCCCTATTCCTTTTGACTTCCTTTCCCACATCGACCGTACCTTCTCCTCCTACGTGATTGCCGCAGATCTCAATATCCATAGTCGCTCCGCCACCCAGTTACGGCGGTGGCATCGGTTCCTCGCCACCATCCAAGGAGATGTCCTTCCTCTTCCCCAACACACCCACCCGGAATCCAATACCACACCCGATGTCGTCCTAGCCTCCCCCAATCTCCTTGTCCGCATAGCGGTGGACGTCCTCGACCCTATTGGCAGTGACCATCTCCCTGTCCTTCTTACCATATCAGACGGTCGTCGCCCCCGTCCCGATCCTCGCCTTGACCCTCCCCCCAAGTATGTCCATGATTACTCCTGTGCCGACTGGAATGCATACCGGGATACCCTTACTACCCGAGTCGATAGCCACCCCCTCACCTACCACCGCCCACATGACATAACCCATGCCGCATCCTTTCTCCAGCAGACCTTGTCTGAGGCCGTGGAGGCCCACATCCCTACCGTCGCCATCCACCCGCACCGTCCCACTTTACCCCCACAGGCCGTCCTCCTCCTTCGAGAATCCCGTCGTCTCTACCGTGCCTTCCTCCACACGCGTGACCGGGACACACTACAACGCCACCGGCAACTCCAGAGACACATCCGGAACTTGCTCGCGGCTAAGAAACGCCGGGACTGGCGACAGACATGCACCCGTCTTAATGCTACCCTACCTATTAACTCGTCCAAATACTGGTCAGCCTTCCGCCGCCTTACTGGATCAAACCCCCCCCCCCCCTTACTATCCTCTCCTTCATAATGACAATCCCTTTCCTGACAACCTTAGTAAGGCCAACCGTTTTGCCTCCTACCTCACCGATGTCTTTACCATCCCTGACGATCCCCAGTTCGATTATTCCCTCTTCCCCGATGTCCGCGATCGAACTGACACCTCTATCCCTCCACTAGCTCCTGGATTCCAGTACTTGGACAACATTACACACACTGAACTCAATAACCCTATAACTACTCAAGACATCATCGATATACTCCGCACCAAACGCAACACTGCTCCTGGTCACGACCGTGTTACTTACCGTCACCTCCGTGAAGCTCCCGCCCCCTTCCTCTCCACCCTGGCCAGGCTGTACAATGTGGTCTTGTCCACCGGCTTCTACCCCGACCTGTGGAAAACCTCCCGGATCCTGATGTTCCTCAAACCCGATAAACCACCTTCCGCTGTCTCCTCCTACCGTCCTATAAGCCTTACCTCGGTCTTCAGCAAGGTCCTGGAATCCATTCTAACCCGCCGCATCCACCAGCATCTCCACCGGCACCGCTTCCTTCCCTCCACCCAATGTGGCTTTCGACCATCCTTCTCTGCCGATGACCTTCTCCTTAACCTCACTCACCTCCTCTCCGAACAACTCAACTCCCGTCGCTCCGCCATATTCCTCTCCCTTGACCTTGAACGCGCCTATGACCGTGTGTGGCATTCTGGTCTCCTCTTCAAGCTCCAAACCTTTGCTCTTCCTATTAACTACGTCCGTCTGATCATCTCCTTCATTTCCCACCGCCCTTCCTATGTCACTATCCACAACACTGATTCCTACACCTTCTACCCCTCTGCCGGTGTGCCCCAAGGTTCCGTCCTTTCCCCTCTTCTTTACCTTCTTTATACGGCGGACATGCCTCCACCTGCACCCCCCCTTCACCTTCTCCAGTACGCCGATGACAACGCCTTCCTTGCCCTTGCCCCCACCCTGCAACGCTCCCAACACCTTCTCCAATCCCATCTGGACCGGTTCACCTCTTGGTGTAACCAGTGGTTGCTCAAGGTCAATCCTTCCAAGACCCAGGCAATCATCGTAGGCAAAACCACCCCTTCCTTCCGTCTCCTTGATTTCTATCTTACCATTTATGGCCGTCCTATTAACCTCACACCCACCCTCAAGTACCTTGGCGTCACCCTTGACCGTCGCCTCTCCTGGACCCCTCATCTCCGGACAATCCAAGCCAAGGCACGCTCCCGACTCCACCTCCTGAAGCTCCTTTCTGGCCGCACATGGGGTCTGGACCCCTCCACCGTCCTCCACACCTATAAATCTCTCATCCGCCCTATCCTCTGTTATGCCCATCCCGCCTGGATCTCTGCCCCGCCTACCTTTTACAAATCCCTTCAAATCCTTGAAGGGCATGCACTCCGCCTCGCCTATCGCATCCGCCTCCCTTCCCCCACGCGGCTCCTCTATGACCTCATCCCCTTCCCACACCTCCTCCTCTTCCTCCAATGGATACGGATCCTCTACACCTCCCGCAAGCTTGATCCTCCCCACCCGCTTGTCTCTTCCATCCTCTCCCACCCCAACCCACTGCCGCGCCTGTACTCCTGTATCCCACCTGCTCTCCATCTTCACACTCTCCACACCCTCTCCCAAGGTGGCTTCCGCCGACTCCCCCTCCCGGATGATGCACTCCTCCCCTCCATCTACCCCTCCTACCAACTTTGAGCCTTGCCTTCCCCTCTCCTCTCATTTTCCTGTGGGCACCCTCTCTCCCTTCTCTCCCTCCCTCTCTCCCTTATTCCATCCTTACCTCCCCTCCCCTTCTCCCTGGGCTTCCACCCCCCTCTTTTCGTTTTCTCCCCTCCTCCTCCCTAGCATCCTATCTCCCCCTCCCTCCTTCCCTCCCCCTGTTTTTTCCCTTGGCAGGCCCCCAGCTTTTCGGTGTGGACAGTGCCCCTGCAAGCGCCGAAGCCCATCTCCGCAGTGTCCGTGTCTTTCGTCCCGTCCTTGCCTCGAGTGTTTCTTCGTTTTCTGCTCCACCGTTCACCTGTGCTAGTGTTCTCTGTTCCGTGCTGTGCTGCTTTTTTTTTTTAAAACTGAAACAGTGCTGCGTCGGTGAACGACTTCAATTCTTTTTATTCTCTGTTGTCTTCTGATTTTTGTCCTCCATGTCTGTGTTTTGAGATTACGTCTTCCTGTTTTTATCTCTTGTATGTTTCTTGTGCCCGAAGAGTGGCATATTAGGCCGCTGCCGGCCTACCTTTGTAGGTATAAAATGACAATAAAGGAAAAAAAAAAGCAGTATGGCATAAGGTGGGACGAGGCAGTTTGCATTACATTCTATAGATGTACTTCTCACAAATCTCACAGCCTCTCGCGGTCGTCGTCGTCGTCGTCGTCGTCGTCGTCGTCGTCGCCGCCGCCGCCGCCGCCGCTTCTGCAGAAGTGGCAAATTGCCATTGTAGCAAATGCGGCGAGGGACACCCTGCCATCGATTCCGAATGCTCAAAGTGTGTGGTCTTGTTTTCCTGTGTATGTTTGGTCGGTCTCGTAAGAGGTTGAATGTAACGAATGGGTGGGAAAGAGTAAGAGGCAGCGGCTGTGTGGAACGAAAACAAAATTCCTCAGTGGCGTGAGCGTTTCGAGATGAGTCGTATATAAGTTGTACTTGTTCGTCAGTGACCGTGTGGCCTAATGCATAAGGCGTCGGACTTCGGATCCGAAGATTGCAGGTTCGAATCCTGTCACGGTCGTGTTTTCCAGTTCTGAGAAAGAAACATACCGTTTTAATGTAGCAATTGAGCAGTACGAAACCGTCTGAATGTTGCTGTTGACCATTCTGTGCTCGGAGATGGTCTTTATCCTGAAACACACACAACAAGACCGGTGTTAACTAGCGAAATGGTCGGCAGAGTGCCCTCACCGCGTGTTTTGTCTGGTACTTGCACATCTAAAACAACGTCGGAAAGTAACTCGTTCGGCTTTTGAGTCACATCAAGTATGTGTGTTAATTTTGACGCCGCTAGCTCTGCAGATTGTCATGCAATTCCTTTACCTCTCAGAAATGATTATGAAATAAAAGTGAAGTACGTGACGAGTGTGACATTAGGAAAACATTAGGCAGCATGGAGAAATTCTGTATGGGACCACCCAACCCAAACGAGTACAGTGTGATCTGCTACCCAGCAGGTATCCAACGAGGCAGCATGGCTAGCTAAGTCGGTAGAGCATGAGACTCTTATACACAGGGTCGTGGGTTCGAGCCCTACGCTGGGTGGAACGGAATTTTTTTCCGCTGCAGATGTAAATTACCGATTTTCTGATTAACGTGATGTAATGGAAATAGCAACTTTAAAATTTGCCTACGTCTCCATCAGTCGCAAGAAAACTGTATTTGAAATTGAAGGTGATTTTGTAGACATGTGTGAAAGTCATGTTCTGAAGTGCAGGTGGTTTTGTTTGGAGAGAACATCGGCTACGTGTCAGATGTGTAGCCAAGCAGTAATGGGTCGCCATAGCTGCAAATATTAGTCGAAAATATGAAGTGTTGTCAGCTCAAGTCTGATGATTCAGACGAAAGTACGGACGAAGTACGCAAAAGTGCCGCTAGGCGGCGCCTGTTTAGCTCAGTGGTGGAGCATTGGTCTAGTAAACCAGGGTTCGTGAGTTCCATCCTCACAGGAGGAAGACGAATCTTGGAAATCAGTTCCGCATCGTGGCCGTATAGCAAACAGTATCTGTGATGAGTACCAATTAGCGACAGGCGTATTATTAAGAATTACTCTCAGATGTGATTAAGGCGAATGGCGCAAAAAAAAGCATTTGCCAAAGCAGTATGGCATAAGGTGGGACGAGGCAGTCTGAATTACATTGTATAGATGTACTTCTCACAAATCTCAGAGCCTCTCGCGGTCGTCGTCGTCGTCGTCGTCGTCGTCGACTTCGTCGTCGTCGTCGTCGTCGTCGTCGCCGCCGCCGCTTCTGCAGAAGTAGCAAATTGCCATTGTAGCAAATGCGGCGAGGGACACTCTGCCATCGATTCCGAATGCTCAAAGTGTGTGGTCTTGTTTTCCTGTCTATGTTTGGTCGGTCTCGTAAGAGGTTGAATGTAACGAATGGGCGGGAAAGAGTAAGGGGCAGCGGCTGTGTGGAACGAAAACACAATTCCTCAGGGGCGTGAGCGTTTCGAGATGAGTCGTATATAAGTTGTACTTGGTCGTCAGTGACCGTGTGGCCTAATGGATAAGGCGTCGGACTTCGGATCCGAAGATTGCAGGTTCGAATCCTGTCACGGTCGTGTTTTCCAGTTCTGAAAAACAAACATACCGTTTTAATGTAGCAATTGAGCAGTACGAAACCGTCTGAATGTTGCTGTTGACCATTCTGTGCTTGGAGATGGTCTTTAGCCTGAAACACACACAACAAGACCGGTGTTAACTAGCGAAATGGTCGGCAGAGTGCCCTCACCGCGAGTTTTGACTGGTACTTGCACATCTAAAAAAACGTCGGAAAGTAACTCGTTCGGCTTTTGAGTCACATCAAGTATGTGTGTTAATTTTGACGCCGCTAGCTCTGCAGATTGTCATGCAATTCCTTTACCTCTCAGAAATGATTATGAAATAAAAGTGAAGTACGTGACGAGTGTGACGTTAGGAAAACATTAGGCAGCATGGAGAGATTCTGTATGGGACCACCCAACCCAAACGAGTACAGTGTGATCTGCTACCCAGCAGGTATCCAACGAGGCAGCACGGCTAGCTAAGTCGGTAGAGCATGAGACTCTTATACACAGGGTCGTGGGTTCGAGCCCTACGCTGGGCGGAACGGAATTTTTTTCCGCTGCAGATGTAAATTACCGATTTTCTGATTAACGTGATGTAATGGAAATAGCAACTTTAAAATTTGCCTACGTCTCCATCAGTCGCAAGAAAACTGTATTTGAAGGTGAAGGTGATTTTGTAGACATGTGTGAAACTCATGTTCTGAAGTGCAGGTGGTTTTGTTTGGAGAGAACATCGGCTACGTGTCAGATGTGTAGCCAAGCAGTAATGGGTCGCCATAGCTACAAATATTAGTCGAAAATATGAAGTGTTGTCAGCTCAAGTCTGATGATTCAGACGAAAGTACGGACGAAGTACGCAAAAGTGCCGCTAGGCGGCGCCTGTTTAGCTCAGTGGTGGAGCATTGGTCTAGTAAACCAGGGTTCGTGAGTTCCATCCTCACAGGAGGAAGACGAATCTTGGAAATCAGTTCCTCATCGTGGCCGTATAGCAAACAGTATCTGTGATGAGGAACAATTAGCGACAAGCGTATTATTAAGAATTACTCTCAGATGTGATTAAGGCGAATGGCGCAGAAAAAAGCATTTGCCAAAGCAGTATGGCATAAGGTGGGACGAGGCAGTCTGAATTACATTCTATAGATGTACTTCTCACAAATCTCAGAGCCTCTCGCGGTTGTCGTCGTCGTCGTCGTCGTCGTCGTCGTCGACGTCGTCGCCGCCGCCGCCGCCGCTTCTGCAGAAGTAGCAAATTGCAATTGTAGCAAATGCGGCGATGGACACCCTGCCATCGATTCCGAATGCTCAAAGTGTGTGGTCCTGTTTTCCTGTCTATGTTTGGTCGGTCTCGTAAGAGGTTGAATGTAACGAATGGGCGGGAAAGAGTAAGGGGCAGCGGCTGTGTGGAAGGAAAACACAATTCCTCAGGGGCGTGAGCGTTTCGAGATGAGTCGTATATAAGTTGTACTTGGTCGTCAGTGACCGTGTGGCCTAATGGATAAGGCGTCGGACCATTCCGCCGCCAGCGGCCGTGCTGTGCGGACGTGCGGTGCGGCTGTTGCGGTGTTTACATCGTCGCTGCGAGCGTCCGTCGCTGTGTGGTGAGTGCGCGCTTTCTGCGTTAGTCATAGTTCACGATCACATTTTTAGATTGACATAATGGATCAGACAACGCGACGCGATACTTTGAAGTTGATTTTCGATCCGAACTACGCCCGACCGAAATCTTACGAAGTTGAGGCATTTATCGAAGAAACTTTTCAGATCAAAGTGGATGAATTGATTGGAATACACCTGTCGATTGTCAGTCCGACTGTGTTCCTTAAGTTATCCAGTTCTGACAAGTGCGACCAAATTGTAGAAGCATGTGGTGGGGTGGCAAAATTCAAACATTCAGACGGACACATAGGGCAGGTCACGGTTTCGCGTGCCGGAATGGAAATACGAACGTTTCGAATCTTTGAGCTCCCCTTTGAAATAACGCCTGAGGAGATTAACAACAAACTGAGAGACTATGGCACCATTATCAGCAATGTCGCCGAAAAATGGTCTAGCTTGCACAAGTATCCAGTATTAAATGGAGTCAGGCAAGTTAAGATTGACATGTTGAAACATATCCCGTCGTATCTCTGGATTGGTGGATATAGAGCGATCATCATTTACGATGGCCAGCCGAGAACCTGCTCGGGCTGTGGTTCTACGCAACACGTCCGCGCGCAGTGTGTTCAACGGCGTGTGACGCAACTGCCGACTGGGGAGCGAGACCCGCCTAGTCAAATGGCCACGCTACCCGTGACGTACGCCGCCGCACTACGCAGTGAGGTCGCCCCAGACATGTGTATCGACACGGCGGTAGTTGCTTATGCCGACGTTCCCGATGGTAGCGTAGCCATGGATACTAGCAGCACAGAAGCTACAGGTCCAGCACACTCACAAGACGAGTAAACTGACAGGCGTGGAGAACAAGACCAGGCTAAGACGGCAGAAGAAGGCATGTGCAAATCACTCGAAGAAGTCGGGCAACACAAAGAAGATACGGTTTGCCACGTCGGAGGATAATGACCAGCAGCCTATAACTGTTTCACCAAAGAAACGGAAGAAACGTCGAATAGCCCGTCAGGGAGCAGCAGAAGCCGCGCCAATTCTGCGCGAAAAGGCGAAACAAATAGGCCAAGAACTGGCGGAGACGACACAGGCAACTCCTCTGGAAGATCGAACAATAAAAAAGAAGACTCGAAATGAGGACACTGACCCCGACCGTGGAATCCACATTCAAGACGGTACAGCTAGTCTGAAGGACCTTCCACCTGTACCCAACACGTACACGCGGGAAGTTACGTGCACGCGAGACTGGGCGGATGACATGGAGGAACAAAGCCATGATGCAGAGATGGCTGACATAGCACAACGTTCAGGACGGACGGCACCCGACCGTCGACAGGATGTGTCCACCCGGCAACAAACCACCATCAAAGATACTCGTGCGGCAGATGATGATGCCGACTTCTTCTAAGTGGAGCAAGCATCCACTTCCCTTGGCAAACAGTACCCCACCTGACACGGTATAGTCGACATGACGGCTTTACAGGCGTACAGAATTGCAACCTTGAATATAAATAAAATTAGCAGCACCCTCAATCTGAGAAATCTCCAAGATTTTCTGTACGCCGCTGATATTGACATCTTAATGCTGCAAGAAGTAACGGCTATCCGTTTGGACGACATCACTGGCTACAACGCCGTCATCAATCCTGGCAATGACAATAGCCTCGGCACAGCGATTATGACTAAAGAGGGGATCCTACTTACAGACGTGGCGCAACTGCCTAACAGTAGAGGTCTCGCTGTCACGATAAACAACACCAGGTTTATCAACATATATGCCCCGTCAGGAACCGGAAACAAGCGCCGCAGGGCCGAATTTTTCAAAGAGGACATCGCCCCCCTTTTCGCGGTGCGATTTGACCAAATAATTTTTGCGGGTGACTTTAATTGCGTGCTGAGTCCCAAGGATCAGACGCCAAATTTTAACAAATCTCTGGAGCTGGAGGACATCGTCAGAGACTTCCAACTGTTTGATACTTGGGAACTAAAACACGGTGATAGGCTAGGTTTCACCTATATCACCAGCCATTCTGCCAGTCGTATCGACAGAATTTACGCAACATCCAATTTAAGGAGACACGTTTTACAGTCTGAGCTATGGCCCACGATTTTCTCTGATCATATCGCGTACATATGTACGATAAATTTAGAGAAACAAGGCACTTACAGGGCGAGAGGTCAGTGGAAGCTAAACGTTACTCATCTTTCGGATCCTGGATGTCACGCCGCCTTCCACACCACTTGGGCAGAATGTGAAAGGAAGTTCCACTTGTACGGCACGGCGCTGAATTGGTGGCTAAACTGCGCGAAGCCCGCAATAATAAAGACAATGAAAACTTACTCCCGTGAAAAAGTCGCCTGGCGGAAGCGGACAGTAGAGTTTTACTTCAGCTGTCTGAGAGACTTGTGCGTTCGTGATGCTACAGTCATAACAAATTATGGGCAAATCAACAGAATAAAAGCAAAATTGCTCAACCTGCAGAGACACCATCTCGAAGGCTGTAAAATACGAACTCGTTTGCAGAACGGTACACGAGAAGAAACAACATCGATGTACCACATTCTCCAAGAGAACAAAAGACAAAAACTTAAAATTCTGACGGAACTCAAAACTTCAGACGGGAGACTCTTGACAGATCAAGCTGCAATACGAGACGAGATCCATCGACACTTTAGTGAATTGCTGGCCAATACACAGACAGATGAAACGGCGCAGCAAGCTCTCACTGCTAGGACGACAGAGCGACTCACTCCAGAAGAAGCTGATGTGCTCGCAGCGAGAATAACGGACGAAGACGTCGAAGATGCCATCTCGAAGAGCCCAAAGAACAAATCACCTGGACCAGATGGGCTACCCGCTGAATTTTATCAAACTTTTCGCGAACAAATAATTGCTAAATTGACACTCGTATGCAATGAAATACTAAATGCGGACACTGACCTTCCGAAGGAATTCTGTGAAGGTACAGTGGTCTTAGTCCCCAAAACACCAGGAGGCAAAACCGTGGAGAATCTTCGACCCATAACACTTCTCAATAGTGATTATAAAATCTTCGCCCGTATCATGATGCAAAGGTTCAATTCTGTTATTCGTACAGTGACAGGAGCCTACCAGACAAGTGTGGGAAAGGACAGAACGATATTTCAGACCTTATGCGACTACAGAGACATTATAGCGATATCGGAAGCCTGCAACATTCGCTGTGCTCTGATGTCGCTTGACTTTGAAAAAGCTTTTGATAAAGTTAATCATTCGTACCTGCTCCGGTGTATGACATCCATGCACTTCCCCCAGAAAATTATAGCCTCCGTGAAAAACATACTGACGAATAGCACGTCAAGAATCAGTGTCAACGGACAACTCAGTCACCCGATCAATATTCAGAGTTCGGTAAGACAAGGTTGCCCAATGTCCATGACGCTTTTCGCGATTGCGCTTGAACCTCTCTTAGTATCTCTGACTCGGCAACTCCGTGGATTACATATACACGGACAGAAGATCATATGTCAAGCCTACGCGGACGATGTAGGGGTACTTGTGACTGACGAAAGAGAGGTGGAAACAGTACTTGAATTTGTGGCGACCTACGAAATGGCGTCAGGAGCTAAACTCAACCGCAATAAATCTGGTATTATGAATCTTGGTCGGGGTATAGAGATCAGAGCCGCTGGAAGTATCAACACTGTGGAAAAAATCAAATGCCTTGGAATAGAATATACGAGTAATATCCGCCGCACGGCCGCTCTCAATTATCGAAAATTACTTGCCACCTTACGGGCAAGCATAAAACAACACAGCTTGCGTAATTTAAACGTAATACAAAAAGTGCAACTGGCCAATACATACATCACTTCCAAAGTCAACTATGTTGCTCAAGTGCTGCCTCTGCCACGAACCATTGCACACCAAATGCAAGCAGCGCTTAGTTATTTTGTCAGTAGAGGTCAGATATTTAAGGTTTCATATGATACCTTGACGCTACCGACACGCAATGGAGGGCTACAACTGACAGACATCTACCTTAAAGCGCAAGCGCTATACGTTAGCAAAACTTATAAACAGTGGCAACGATCGCCGCGGACCTTAGTGGCTCATCTCTTACGTGAAATCACCCCAGTCAGCAGAGATCCACCAATCGATGTGCATCACATCTCCCACGAGCTGTACCACTATAAACATTTTCTGGTGGAATACAGCTATGTACGCCATAGACTACCGGAGAAGGACATATATCGGGTTAAGGAGGTTTACAACACCTTGCTGGAAGGAAAATTGCGCAATCGAATAGAAAACAAGTTTCGACATTATAATTGGAAAAACATATGGGACAACATATCTGACCCCCATCTACCATCCAATGTGCGATCGACGTGGTACCTCGCAGTCAATAGAAAAATCCCAACCAACTCCAAACTGCACGCGATACGTCTGGCACACACACCAAACTGTTCCAGCTGCAATGTCGTCGACAATGCAGAACATCGCTTCGTCTGTGAAGATGTGAAAGACGTGTGGAATCTCTTCAGGCAAAAACTAGCACATGTGCTACGTACGTCACCTAACACAATTTCACCGACACACGTCCTTCTGCCTGATGACGTGCCATATCCTAACACTAAAAGAAGGTCAGCCAACTGGCTCAAAGGACTGACAGTCCATTACATCTCAACGGCTATGACGAAAAGTGAAGCAGATTATTGGATGTACCTGATGACAGAACATCAAAAGCTCGAACGACAAATGAAATACAAAGACAACTAAGCAAATTTTTTGAACCGAACATTGTCTCACCGACAGAGCTGAAGAACGATCAAACGACATGTTGTTCAACCTCAGGATTCCTTTTTTTTTTTCCTTTATGAAATTATCTATTAAGCTTCTCATTCATTTTACGCCAACAAGGTGGCTATTTCGTTTATCCTTCGCCCTCGTGTCACAGCACTAATAGGTTGCTGACACACACATGAGAAGCCATCAGGCTGAAGTAAGCCTGGCTCTCCTATAAAAATCGCTCCCACACAACGATGGAAGAATGTAACAGAACTATTTGATTTCCATAACCCCAAAAGAAGGGATTTTATTTACTTGTATACATTTACTACGTCACTCACCTATCTCATATGGACCAAACATAGCACAGAAGCTAGCCGAAGAAGGCACAAATGGCGAGTGGAAGGACGGGCTGTAGGGGAGGAAGGAGGCCCGACTTAAAAAAAAAAAAAATAAATAAATAAATAAAAAAAATAAAAAAAAATGTAATAAAAAAAAATTAAAAAAAAATGGATAAGGCGTCGGACTTCGGATCCGAAGATTGCAGGTTCGAATCCTGTCACGGTCGTGTTTTTCCAGTTCTGAAAAACAAACATACCGTTTTAATGTAGCAATTGAGCAGTACGAAACCGTCTGAATGTTGCTGTTGACCATTCTGTGCTTGGAGATGGTCTTTAGCCTGAAACACACACAACAAGACCGGTGTTAACTAGCGAAATGGTCGGCAGAGTGCCCTCACCGCGAGTTTTGACTGGTACTTGCACATCTAAAACAACGTCGGAAAGTAACTCGTTCGGCTTTTGAGTCACATCAAGTATGTGTGTTAATTTTGACGCCGCTAGCACTGCAGATTGTCATGCAATTCCTTTACCTCTCAGAAATGATTATGAAATAAAAGTGAAGTACGTGACGAGTGTGACGTTAGGAAAACATTAGGCAGCATGGAGAGATTCTGTATGGGACCACCCAACCCAAACGAGTACAGTGTGATCTGCTACCCAGCAGGTATCCAACGAGGCAGCACGGCTAGCTCAGTCGGTAGATCATGAGACTCTTATTCACAGGGTCGTGGGTTCGAGCCCTACGCTGGGCGGAACGGAATTTTTTTCCGCTGCAGATGTAAATTACCGATTTTCTGATTAACGTGATGTAATGGAAATAGCAACTTTAAAATTTGCCTACGTCTCCATCAGTCGCAAGAAAACTGTATTTGAAGGTGAAGGTGATTTTGTAGACATGTGTGAAAGTCATGTTCTGTAGTGCAGGTGGTTTTGTTTGGACAGAACATCGGCTACGTGTCAGATGTGTAGCCAAGCAGTAATGGGTCGCCATAGCTGCAAATATTAGTCGAAAATATGAAGTGTTGTCAGCTCAAGTCTGATGATTCAGACGACCGTACGGACGAAGTACGCAAAAGTGCCACTAGGCGGCGCCTGTTTAGCTCAGTGGTAGAGCATTGGTCTAGTAAACCAGGGTTCGTGAGTTCCATCCTCACAGGAGGAAGACGAATCTGGGAAATCAGTTGCGCATCGTGGCCGTATAGCAAACAGTATCTGTGGTGAGGAACAATTAGCGACAGGCGTATTATTAAGAATTACTCTCAGATGTGATTAAAGCGAATGGCGCAGATAAAGCATTTGCCAAAGCAGTACGGCGTAAGGTGGGACGAGGCAGTCTGAATTACATTCTACAGATGTACTTCTCACAAATCTCAGAGCCTCTCGCGGTCGTCGTCGTCGTCGTCGTCGTCGTCGTCGCCGCCGCCGCTTCTGCAGAAGTAGCAAATTGCCATTGTAGCAAATGCGGCGAGGGACACCCTGCCATCGATTCCGAATGCTCAAAGTGTGTGGTCTTGTTTTCCTGTCTATGTTTGGTCGGTCTCGTAAGAGGTTGAATGTAACGAATGGGCGGGAAAGAGTAAGGGGCAGCGGCTGTGTGGAACGAAAACACAATTCCTCAGGGGCGTGAGCGTTTCGTGATGAGTCGTATATAAGTTGTACTTGGTCGTCAGTGACCGTGTGGCCTAATGGATAAGGCGTCGGACTTCGGATCCGAAGATTGCAGGTTCGAATCCTGTCACGGTCGTGTTTTCCAGTTCTGAAAAAGAAACATACCGTTTTAATGTAGCAATTGAGCAGTACGAAACCGTCTGAATGTTGCTGTTGACCATTCTGTGCTTGGAGATGGTCTTTAGCCTGAAACACACACAACAAGACCGGTGTTAACTAGCGAAATGGTCGGCAGAGTGCCCTCACAGCGAGTTTTGACTGGTACTTGCACATCTAAAACAACGTCGGAAAGTAACTCGTTCGGCTTTTGAGTCACATCAAGTATGTGTGTTAATTTTGACGCCGCAAGCTCTGCAGATTGTCATGCAATTCCTTTACCTCTCAGAAATGATTATGAAATAAAAGTGAAGTACGTGACGAGTGTGACGTTAGGGAAACATTAGGCAGCATGGAGAGATTCTGTATGGGACCACCCAACCCAAACGAGTACAGTGTGATCTGCTACCCAGCAGGTATCCAACGAGGCAGCACGGCTAGCTAAGTCGGTAGAGCATAAGACTCTTATACACAGGGTCGTGGGTTCGAGCCCTACGCTGGGCGGAACGGAATTTTTTTCCGCTGCAGATGTAAATTACCGATTTTCTGATTAACGTGATGTAATGGAAATAGCAACTTTAAAATTTGCCTACGTCTCCATCAGTCGCAAGAAAACTGTATTTGAAGCTGAAGGTGATTTTGTAGACATGTGTGAAACTCATGTTCTGAAGTGCAGGTGGTTTTGTTTGGAGAGAACATCGGCTACGTGTCAGATGTGTAGCCAAGCAGTAATGGGTCGCCATAGCTGCAAATATTAGTCGAAAATATGAAGGGTTGTCAGCTCAAGTCTGATGATTCAGACGAAAGTACGGACGAAGTACGCAAAAGTGCCGCTAGGCGGCGCCTGTTTAGCTCAGTGGTGGAGCATTGGTCTAGTAAACCAGGGTTCGTGAGTTCCATCCTCACAGGAGGAAGACGAATCTTGGAAATCATTTCCGCATCGTGGCCGTATAGCAAACAGTATCTGTGATGAGGAACAATTAGCGACAGGCGTATTATTAAGAATTACTCTCAGATGTGATTAAAGCGAATGGTGCAGATAAAGCATTTGCCGAAGCAGTACGGCATAAGGTGG
Organism: Schistocerca gregaria; assembly: GCF_023897955.1. Taxonomy (NCBI): domain Eukaryota; kingdom Metazoa; phylum Arthropoda; class Insecta; order Orthoptera; family Acrididae; genus Schistocerca; species Schistocerca gregaria. The sequence continues at coordinate 38,528,577 of NC_064929.1, forward strand.
GACGAGGCAGTTTGAATTACATTCTATAGATGTACTTCTCACAAGTCTCAGACCCACTCGCGGTCGTCGTCGTCGTCGTCGGCGCCGCTTCTGCAGAAGTAGCAAATTGCCATTGTAGCAAATGCTGCGACGGACACCCTGCCATCGATTCCGAATGCTCAAAGTGTGTTGTCTTGTTTTCCTGTCTATGTTTGGTCGGTCTCGTAAGAGGTTGAATGTAACGAATGGGCGGGAAAGAGTAAGGGGCAGCGGCTGTGTGGAACGAAAACACAATTCCTCAGGGGCGTGAGCGTTTCGAGATGACTCGTATATAAATTGTACTTGGTCGTCAGTGACCGTGTGGCCTAAAGGATAAGGCGTCGGACTTCGGATCCGAAGATTGCAGGTTCGAATCCTGTCACGGTCGTATTTTCCAGTTATGAAAAAGAAACATACCCTTTTAATGTAGCAATTGAGCAATACGAAACCGTCTGAATGTTGCTGTTGACCATTCTGTGCTTGGAGATGGTCTTTAGCCTGAAACACACACAACAAGACCGGTGTTAACTAGCGAAATGGACGGCAGAGTGCCCTCACCGCGAGTTTTGACTGGTACTTGCACATCTAAAACAACGTCGGAAAGTAACTCGTTCGGCTTTTGAGTCACATCAAGTATGTGTGTTAATTTTGACGCCGCTAGCTCTGCAGATTGTCATGCAATTCCTTTACCTCTCAGAAATGATTATGAAATAAAAGTGAAGTACGTGACGAGTGTGACGTTAGGAAAACATTAGGCAGCATGGAGAGATTCTGTATGGGACCACCCAACCCAAACGAGTACAGTGTGATCTGCTACCCAGCAGGTATGCAACGAGGCAGCACGGGTAGCTCAGTCGGTAGAGCATGAGACTCTTATTCACAGGGTCGTGGGTTCGAGCCCTACGCTGGGCGGAACGGAAATTTTTTCCGCTGCAGATGTAAATTAACGTTTTTCTGATTAACGTAATGTAATGGAAATAGCAACTTTAAAATTTGCCTACGTCTCCATCAGTCGCAAGAAAACTGTATTTGAAGGTGAAGGTGATTTTGTAGACATGTGTGAAAGTCATGTTCTGTTGTGCAGGTGGTTTTGTTTGGAGAGAACATCGGCTACGTGTCAGATGTGTAGCCAAGCAGTAATGGGTCGCCATAGCTGCAAATATTAGTCGAAAATATGAAGTGTTGTCAGCTCAAGTCTGATGATTCAGACGACCGTACGGACGAAGTACGCAAAAGTGCCACTAGGCGGCGCCTGTTTAGCTCAGTGGTGGAGCATTGGTCTAGTAAACCAGGGTTCGTGAGTTCCATCCTCACAGGAGGAAGACGAATCTGGGAAATCAGTTGCGCATCGTGGCCGTATAGCAAACAGTATCTGTGGTGAGGAACAATTAGCGACAGGCGTATTATTAAGAATTACTCTCAGATGTGATTAAGGCGAATGGCGCAGATAAAGCATTTGCCAAAGCAGTACGGTATAAGGTGGGACGAGGCAGTCTGAATTACATTCTATAGATGTACTTCTCACAAATCTCAGAGCATCTCGCGGTCGTCGTCGTCGTCGTCGTCGTCGTCGTCGTCGTCGTCGTCGCCGCCGCCGCCGCCGCCGCTTCTGCAGAAGTAGCAAATTGCCATTGTAACAAATGCGGCGAGGGACACCCTGCTATCGATTCCGAATGCTCAAAGTGTGTGGTCTTGTTTTCCTGTCTATGTTTGGTCGGTCTCGTAAGAGGTTGAATGTAACGAATGGGCGGGAAAGAGTAAGGGGCAGCGGCTGTGTGGAACGAAAACACAATTCCTCAGGGGCGTGAGCGTTTCGAGATGAGTCGTATATAAGTTGTACTTGGTCGTCAGTGACCGTGTGGCCTAATGGATAAGGCGTCGGACTTCGGATCCGAAGATTGCAGGTTCGAATCCTGTCACAGTCGTGTTTTCCAGTTCTGAAAAAGAAACATACCGTTTTAATGTAGCAATTGAGCAGTACGAAACCGTCTGAATGTTGCTGTTGACCATTCTGTGCTTGGAGATGGTCTTTAGCCTGAAACACACACAACAAGACCGGTGTTAACTAGCGAAATGGTCGGCAGAGTGCCCTCACCGCGAGTTTTGACTGGTACTTGCACATCTAAAACAACGTCGGAAAGTAACTCGTTCGGCTTTTGAGTCACATCAAGTATGTGTGTTAATTTTGACACCGCTAGCTCTGCAGATTGTCATGCAATTCCTTTACCTCTCAGAAATGATTATGAAATAAAAGTGAAGTACGTGACGAGTGTGACGTTAGGGAAACATTAGGCAGCATGGAGAGATTCTGTATGGGACTACCCAACCCAAACGAGTACAGTGTGATCTGCTACCCAGCAGGTATCCAACGAGGCAGCCCGGCTAGCTAAGTCGGTAGAGCATGAGACTCTTATACACAGGGTCGTGGGTTCGAGCCCTACGCTGGGCGGAACGGAAATTTTTTCCGCTACAGATGTAAATTACCGATTTTCTGATTAACGTGATGTAATGGAAATAGCAACTTTAAAATTTGCCTACGTCTCCATCAGTCGCAAGAAAACTGTATTTGAAGGTGAAGGTGATTTTGTAGACATGTGTGAAACTCATGTTCTGAAGTGCAGGTGGTTTTGTTTGGAGAGAACATCGGCTACGTGTCAGATGTGTAGCCAAGCAGTAATGGGTCGCCATAGCTGCAAATATTAGTCGAAAATATGAAGGGTTGTCAGCTCAAGTCTGATGATTCAGACGAAAGTACGGACGAAGTACGCAAAAGTGCCGCTAGGCGGCGCCTGTTTAGCTCAGTGGTGGAGCATTGGTCTAGTAAACCAGGGTTCGTGAGTTCCATCCTCACAGGAGGAAGACGAATCTTGGAAATCAGTTCCGCATCGTGGCCGTATAGCAAACAGTATCTGTGATGAGTACCAATTAGCGACAGGCGTATTATTAAGAATTACTCTCAGATGTGATTAAGGCGAATGGCGCAGATAAAGCATTTGCCAATGCAGTATGGCATAAGGTGGGACGAGGCAGTCTGAATTACATTCTATAGATGTACTTCTCACAAATCTCACAGCCTCTCGCGGTCGTCGTCGTCGTCGTCGTCGTCGTCGTCGCCGCCGCCGCCGCTTCTGCAGAAGTAGCAAATGGCCATTGTAGCAAATGCGGCGAGGGACACCCTGCCATCGATTCCGAATGCTCAAAGTGTGTGGTCTTGTTTTCCTGTCTATGTTTGGTCGGTCTCGTAAGAGGTTGAATGTAACGAATGGGCGCGAAAGAATAAGGGGCAGCGGCTGTGTGGAACGAAAACACAATTCCTCAGGGGCGTGGTCGTTTCGAGATGAGTCGTATATAAGTTGTACTTGGTCGTCAGTGACCGTGTGGCCTAATGGATAAGGCGTCGGACTTCGGATCCGAAGATTGCAGGTTCGAATCCTGTCACGGTCGTATTTTCCAGTTCTGAAAAACAAACGTACCGTTTTAATGTAGCAATTGAGCAGTACGAAGCCGTCTGAATGTTGCTGTAGACTATTCTGTGCTTGGAGATGGTCTTTAGCCTGAAACACAACACAACAAGACCGGTGTTAACTAGCGAAATGGTCTGCAGAGTGCCCTAAACGCGAGTTTTGACTGGTACTTGCACATCTAAAACAACGTCGGAAAGTAACTCGTTCGGCTTTTGAGTCACATCTAGTATGTGTGTTAATTTTGACGCCGCAAGCTCTGCAGATTGTCATGCAATTCCTTTACCTCTCAGAAATGATTATGAAATAAAAGTGAAGAACGTGACGAGTGTGACGTTAGGAAAACATTAGGCAGCATGGAGATATACTGTATGGGACTACCCAACCCAAACGAGTACAGTGTGATCTGCTACCCAGCAGGTATCCAACGAGGCAGCACGGCTAGCTCAGTCGGTAGAGCATGAGACTCTTATTCACAGGGTCGTGGGTTCGAGCCCTACGCTGGGCGGAACGGACTTTTTTTCCGCTGCAGATGTAAATTACCGATTTTCTGATTAACGTGATGTAATGGAAATAGCAACTTTAAAATTTGCCTACGTCTCCATCAGTCGCAAGAAAACTGTATTTGAAGGTGAAGGTGATTTTGTAGACATGTGTGAAACTCATGTTCTGAAGTGCAGGTGGTTTTGTTTGGAGAGAGCATCGGCTACGTGTCAGATGTGTAGCCAAGCAGTAATGGGTCGCCATAGCTGCAAATATTAGTCGAAAATATGAAGTGTTGTCAGCTGAAGTCTGATGATTCAGACAACTGTACGGACGAAGTACGCAAAAGTGCCACTAGGCTGCGCCTGTTTAGCTCAGTGGTAGAGCATTGGTCTAGTAAACCAGGGTTCGTGAGTTCCATCCTCACAGGAGGAAGACGAATCTGGGAAATCAGTTGCGCATCGTGGCCGTATAGCAAACAGTATCTGTGATGAGTACCAATTAGCGACAGGCGTAATATTAAGAATTACTCTCAGATGTGATTAAAGCGAATGGTGCAGATAAAGCATTTGCCAAAGCAGTACGGCATAAGGTGGGACGAGGCAGTTTGAATTACATTTTATAGATGTACTTCTCACAAATCTCAGACCCACTCGCGGTCGTCGTCGTCGTCGTCGTCGTCGTCGTCGTCGTCGTCGTCGCCGCCGCCGCTTCTGCAGAAGTAGCAAATTGCCATTGTAGCAAATGCGGCGACGGACACCCTGCCATCGATTCCGAATGCTCAAAGTGTGTTGTCTTGTTTTCCTGTCTATGTTTGGTCGGTCTCGTAAGAGGTTGAATGTAACGAATGGGCGGGAAAGAGTAAGGGGCAGCGGCTGTGTGGAACGAAAACACAATTCCTCAGGGGCGTGGTCGTTTCGAGATGAGTCGTATATAAGTTGTACTTGGTCGTCAGTGACCGTGTGGCCTAATGGATAAGGCGTCGGACTTCGGATCCGAAGATTGCAGGTTCGAATCCTGTCACGGTCGTATTTTCCAGTTCTGAAAAAGAAACATACCGTTTTAATGTAGCAATTGAGCAATACGAAACCGTCTGAATGTTGCTGTTGACCATTCTGTGCTTGGAGATGGTCTTTAGCCTGAAACACACACAACAAGACCGGTGTTAACTAGCGAAATGGACGGCAGAGTGCCGTCACCGCGAGTTTTGACTGGTACTTGCACATCTAAAACAACGTCGGAAAGTAACTCGTTCGGCTTTTGAGTCACATCAAGTATGTGTGTTAATTTTGACGCCGCTAGCTCTGCAGATTGTCATGCAATTCCTTTACCTCTCAGAAATGATTATGAAATAAAAGTGAAGTACGTGACGAGTGTGACGTTAGGAAAACATTAGACAGCATGGAGAGATTCTGTATGGGACCACCCAACCCAAACGAGTACAGTGTGATCTGCTACCCAGCAGGTATGCAACGAGGTAGCACGGGTAGCTCAGTCGGTAGAGCATGAGACTCTTATTCACAGGGTCGTGGGTTCGAGCCCTACGCTGGGCGGAACGGAAATTTTTTCCGCTGCAGATGTAAATTAACGTTTTTCTGATTAACGTGATGTAATGGAAATAGCAACTTTAAAATTTGCCTACGTCTCCATCAGTCGCAAGAAAACTGTATTTGAAGGTGAAGGTGATTTTGTAGACATGTGTGAAAGTCATGTTCTGTAGTGCAGGTGGTTTTGTTTGGAGAGAACATCGGCTACGTGTCAGATGTGTAGCCAAGCAGTAATGGGTCGCCATAGCTGCAAATATTAGTCGAAAATATGAAGTGTTGTCAGCTGAAGTCTGATGATTCAGACGACCGTACGGACGAAGTACGCAAAAGTGCCACTAGGCGGCGCCTGTTTAGCTCAGTGGTGGAGCACTGGTCTAGTAAACCAGGGTTCGTGAGTTCCATCCTCACAGGAGGAAGACGAATCTGGGAAATCAGTTGCGCATCGTGGCCGTATAGCAAACAGTATCTGTGGTGAGGAACAATTAGCGACAGGCGTATTATTAAGAATTACTCTCAGATGTGATTAAGGCGAATGGCGCAGATAAAGCATTTGCCAAAGCAGTACGGCATAAGGTGGGACGAGGCAGTCTGAATTACATTCTATAGATGTACTTCTCACAAATCTCAGATCATCTCGCGGTCGTCGTCGTCGTCGTCATCGTCGTCGTCGTCGTCGTCGTCGCCACCGCCGCCGCTTCTGCAGAAGTAGCAAATTGCCATTGTAGCAAACGCGGCGAGGGACACCCTGCCATCGATTCCAAATGCTCAAAGTGTGTGGTCTTGTTTTCCTGTCTATGTTTGGTCGGTCTCGTAAGAGGTTGAATGTAACGAATGGGCGCGAAAGAATAAGGGGCAGCGGCTGTGTGGAACGAAAACACAATTCCTCAGGGGCGTGGTCGTTTCGAGATGAGTCGTATATAAGTTGTACTTGGTCGTCAGTGACCGTGTGGCCTATTGGATAAGGCGTCGGACTTCGGATCCGAAGATTGCAGGTTCGAATCCTGTCACGGTCGTATTTTCCAGTTCTGAAAAACAAACGTACCGTTTTAATGTAGCAATTGAGCAGTACGAAACCGTCTGAATGTTGCTGTTGACTATTCTGTGCTTGGAGATGGTCTTTAGCCTGAAACACAACACAACAAGACCGGTGTTAACTAGCGAAATGGTCTGCAGAGTGCCCTAACCGCGAGTTTTGACTGGTACTTGCACATCTAAAACAACGTCGGAATGTAACTCGTTCGGCTTTTGAGTCACATCTAGTATGTGTGTTAATTTTGACGCCGCAAGCTCTGCAGATTGTCATGCAATTCCTTTACCTCTCAGAAATGATTATGAAATAAAAGTGAAGAACGTGACGAGTGTGACGTTAGGAAAACATTAGGCAGCATGGAGATATACTGTATGGGACTACCCAACCCAAACGAGTACAGTGTGATCTGCTACCCAGCAGGTATCCAACGAGGCAGCACGGGTAGCTCAGTCGGTAGAGCATGAGACTCTTATTCACAGGGTCGTGGGTTCGAGCCCTACTCTGGGCGGAACGGAATTTTTTTCCGCTGCAGACGTAAATTACCGATTATCTGATTAACGTGATGTAATGGAAATAGCAACTTTAAAATTTGCCTACGTCTCCATCAGTCGCAAGAAAACTGTATTTGAAGGTGAAGGTGATTTTGAAGACATGTGTGAAACTCATGTTCTGAAGTGCAGGTGGTTTTGTTTGGAGAGAACATCGGCTACGTGTCAGATGTGTAGCCAAGCAGTAATGGGTCGCCATAGCTGCAAATATTAGTCGAAAGTATGAAGTGTTGTCAGCTGATGAGTCGTATATAAGTTGTACTTGGTCGTCAGTGACCGTGTGGCCTAATGGATAAGGCGTCGGACTTCGGATCCGAAGATTGCAGGTTCGAATCCTGTCATGGTCGTGTTTTTCCAGTTCTGAAAAACAAACATACCGTTTTAATGTAGCAATTGAGCAGTACGAAACCGTCTGAATGTTGCTGTTGACCATTCTGTGCTTGGAGATGGTCTTTAGCCTGAAACACACACAACAAGACCGGTGTTAACTAGCGAAATGGTCCGCAGAGTGCCCTCACCGCGAGTTTTGACTGGTACTTGCACATCTAAAACAACGTCGGAAAGTAACTCGTTCGGCTTTTGAGTCACATCAAGTATGTGTGTTAATTTTGACGCCGCAAGCTCTGCAGATTGTCATGCAATTCCTTTACCTCTCAGAAATGATTATGAAATAAAAGTGAAGAACGTGACGAGTGTGACGTTAGGAAAACATTAGGCAGCATGGAGAGATACTGTATGGGACCACCCAACCCAAACGAGTACAGTGTGATCTGCTGCCCAGCAGGTATACAACGAGGCAGCACGGCTAGCTCAGTCGGTAGAGCATGAGACTCTTATTCACAGGGTCGTGGGTTCGAGCCCTACGCTGGGCGGAACGGAAATTTTTTCCGCTGCAGATGTAAATTAACGTTTATCTGATTAACGTGATGTAATGGAAATAGCAACTTTAAAATTTGCCTACGTCTCCATCAGTCGCAAGAAAACTGTATTTGAAGGTGAAGGTGATTTTGTAGACATGTGTGAAAGTCATGTTCTGTAGTGCAGGTGGTTTTGTTTGGAGAGAACATCGGCTACGTGTCAGATGTGTAGCCAAGCAGTAATGGGTCGCCATAGCTGCAAATATTAGTCGAAAATATGAAGTGTTGTCAGCTGAAGTCTGATGATTCAGACGACCGTACGGACGAAGTACGCAAAAGTGCCACTAGGCGGCGCCTGTTTAGCTCAGTGGTGGAGCACTGGTCTAGTAAACCAGGGTTCGTGAGTTCCATCCTCACAGGAGGAAGACGAATCTGGGAAATCAGTTGCGCATCGTGGCCGTATAGCAAACAGTATCTGTGGTGAGGAACAATTAGCGACAGGCGTATTATTAAGAATTACTCTCAGATGTGATTAAGGCGAATGGCGCAGATAAAGCATTTGCCAAAGCAGTACGGCATAAGGTGGGACGAGGCAGTCTGAATTACATTCTATAGATGTACTTCTCACAAATCTCAGATCATCTCGCGGTCGTCGTCGTCGTCGTCGTCATCGTCGTCGTCGTCGTCGTCGTCGCCACCGCCGCCGCTTCTGCAGAAGTAGCAAATTGCCATTGTAGCAAACGCGGCGAGGGACACCCTGCCATCGATTCCAAATGCTCAAAGTGTGTGGTCTTGTTTTCCTGTCTATGTTTGGTCGGTCTCGTAAGAGGTTGAATGTAACGAATGGGCGCGAAAGAATAAGGGGCAGCGGCTGTGTGGAACGAAAACACAATTCCTCAGGGGCGTGGTCGTTTCGAGATGAGTCGTATATAAGTTGTACTTGGTCGTCAGTGACCGTGTGGCCTATTGGATAAGGCGTCGGACTTCGGATCCGAAGATTGCAGGTTCGAATCCTGTCACGGTCGTATTTTCCAGTTCTGAAAAACAAACGTACCGTTTTAATGTAGCAATTGAGCAGTACGAAACCGTCTGAATGTTGCTGTTGACTATTCTGTGCTTGGAGATGGTCTTTAGCCTGAAACACAACACAACAAGACCGGTGTTAACTAGCGAAATGGTCTGCAGAGTGCCCTAACCGCGAGTTTTGACTGGTACTTGCACATCTAAAACAACGTCGGAAAGTAACTCGTTCGGCTTTTGAGTCACATCTAGTATGTGTGTTAATTTTGACGCCGCAAGCTCTGCAGATTGTCATGCAATTCCTTTACCTCTCAGAAATGATTATGAAATAAAAGCGAAGAACGTGACGAGTGTGACGTTAGGAAAACATTAGGCAGCATGGAGATATACTGTATGGGACTACCCAACCCAAACGAGTACAGTGTGATCTGCTACCCAGCAGGTATCCAACGAGGCAGCACGGCTAGCTCAGTCGGTAGAGCATGAGACTCTTATTCACAGGGTCGTGGGTTCGAGCCCTACTCTGGGCGGAACGGAATTTTTTTCCGCTGCAGACGTAAATTACCGATTTTCTGATTAACGTGATGTAATGGAAATAGCAACTTTAAAATTTGCCTACGTCTCCATCAGTCGCAAGAAAACTGTATTTGAAGGTGAAGGTGATTTTGAAGACATGTGTGAAACTCATGTTCTGAAGTGCAGGTGGTTTTGTTTGGAGAGAACATCGGCTACGTGTCAGATGTGTAGCCAAGCAGTAATGGGTCGCCATAGCTGCAAATATTAGTCGAAAATATGAAGTGTTGTCAGCTGAAGTCTGATGATTCAGACGACTGTACGGACGAAGTACGCAAAAGTGCCACTAGGCTGCGCCTGTTTAGCTCAGTGGTAGAGCATTGGTCTAGTAAACCAGGGTTCGTGAGTTCCATCCTCACAGGAGGAAGACGAATCTGGGAAATCAGTTGCGCATCGTGGCCGTATAGCAAACAGTATCTGTGATGAGGAACAATTAGCGACAGGCGTATTATTAAGAATTACTCTCAGATGTGATTAAAGCGAATGGTGCAGATAAAGCATTTGCCAAAGCAGTACGGCATAAGGTGGGACGAGGCAGTTTGAATTACATTCTATAGATGTACTTCTCACAAATCTCAGACCCACTCGCGTTCGTCGTCGTCGTCGTCGTCGTCGTCGTCGCCGCCGCCGCCGCCGCCGCCGCCGCTTCTGCAGAAGTAGCAAATTGCCATTGTAGCAAATGCGGCGAGGGACACCCTGCCATCGATTCCGAATGCTCAAAGTGTGTTGTCTTGTTTTCCTGTCTATGTTTGGTCGGTCTCGTAAGAGGTTGAATGTAACGAATGGGCGGGAAAGAGTAAGGGGCAGCGGCTGTGTGGAACGAAAACACAATTCCTCAGGGGCGTGAGCGTTTCGTGATGAGTCGTATATAAGTTGTACTTGGTCGTCAGTGACCGTGTGGCCTAATGGATAAGGCGTCGGACTTCGGATCCGAAGATTGCAGGTTCGAATCCTGTCACGGTCGTATTTTCCAGTTCTGAAAAAGAAACATACCGTTTTAATGTAGCAATTGAGCAATACGAAACCGTCTGAATGTTGCTGTTGACCATTCTGTGCTTGGAGATGGTCTTTAGCCTGAAACACACACAACAAGACCGGTGTTAACTAGCGAAATGGACGGCAGAGTGCCGTCACCGCGAGTTTTGACTGGTACTTGCACATCTAAAACAACGTCGGAAAGTAACTCGTTCGGCTTTTGAGTCACATCAAGAATGTGTGTTAATTTTGACGCCGCTAGCTCTGCAGATTGTCATGCAATTCCTTTACCTCTCAGAGATGATTATGAAATAAAAGTGAAGTACGTGACGAGTGTGACGTTAGGAAAACATTAGACAGCATGGAGAGATTCTGTATGGTACCACCCAACCCAAACGAGTACAGTGTGATCTGCTACCCAGCAGGTATGCAACGAGGCAGCACGGGTAGCTCAGTCGGTAGAGCATGAGACTCTTATTCACAGGGTCGTGGGTTCGAGCCCTACGCTGGGCGGAACGGAATTTTTTTCCGCTGCAGATGTAAATTAACGTTTTTCTGATTAACGTGATGTAATGGAAATAGCAACTTTAAAATTTGCCTACGTCTCCATCAGTCGCAAGAAAACTGTATTTGAAGGTGAAGGTGATTTTGTAGACATGTGTGAAAGTCATGTTCTGTAGTGCAGGTGGTTTTGTTTGGAGAGAACATCGGCTACGTGTCAGATGTGTAGCCAAGCAGTAATGGGTCGCCATAGCTGCAAATATTAGTCGAAAGTATGAAGTGTTGTCAGCTGATGAGTCGTATATAAGTTGTACTTGGTCGTCAGTGACCGTGTGGCCTAATGGATAAGGCGTCGGACTTCGGATCCGAAGATTGCAGGTTCGAATCCTGTCATGGTCGTGTTTTTCCAGTTCTGAAAAACAAACATACCGTTTTAATGTAGCAATTGAGCAGTACGAAACCGTCTGAATGTTGCTGTTGACCATTCTGTGCTTGGAGATGGTCTTTAGCCTGAAACACACACAACAAGACCGGTGTTAACTAGCGAAATGGTCCGCAGAGTGCCCTCACCGCGAGTTTTGACTGGTACTTGCACATCTAAAACAACGTCGGAAAGTAACTCGTTCGGCTTTTGAGTCACATCAAGTATGTGTGTTAATTTTGACGCCGCAAGCTCTGCAGATTGTCATGCAATTCCTTTACCTCTCAGAAATGATTATGAAATAAAAGTGAAGAACGTGACGAGTGTGACGTTAGGAAAACATTAGGCAGCATGGAGAGATACTGTATGGGACCACCCAACCCAAACGAGTACAGTGTGATCTGCTGCCCAGCAGGTATACAACGAGGCAGCACGGCTAGCTCAGTCGGTAGAGCATGAGACTCTTATTCACAGGGTCGTGGGTTCGAGCCCTACGCTGGGCGGAACGGAAATTTTTTCCGCTGCAGATGTAAATTAACGTTTATCTGATTAACGTGATGTAATGGAAATAGCAACTTTAAAATTTGCCTACGTCTCCATCAGTCGCAAGAAAACTGTATTTGAAGGTGAAGGTGATTTTGTAGACATGTGTGAAAGTCATGTTCTGTAGTGCAGGTGGTTTTGTTTGGAGAGAACATCGGCTACGTGTCAGATGTGTAGCCAAGCAGTAATGGGTCGCCATAGCTGCAAATATTAGTCGAAAATATGAAGTGTTGTCAGCTGAAGTCTGATGATTCAGACGACCGTACGGACGAAGTACGCAAAAGTGCCACTAGGCGGCGCCTGTTTAGCTCAGTGGTGGAGCATTGGTCTAGTAAACCAGGGTTCGTGAGTTCCATCCTCACAGGAGGAAGACGAATCTGGGAAATCAGTTGCGCATCGTGGCCGTATAGCAAACAGTATCTGTGGTGAGGAACAATTAGCGACAGGCGTATTATTAAGAATTACTCTCAGATGTGATTAAGGCGAATGGCGCAGATAAAGCATTTGCCAAAGCAGTACGGCATAAGGTGGGACGAGGCAGTCTGAATTACATTCTATAGATGTACTTCTCACAAATCTCAGATCATCTCGCGGTCGTCGTCATCGTCGTCGTCGTCGTCGTCGTCGCCACCGCCGCCGCTTCTGCAGAAGTAGCAAATTGCCATTGTAGCAAACGCGGCGAGGGACACCCTGCCATCGATTCCAAATGCTCAAAGTGTGTGGTCTTGTTTTCCTGTCTATGTTTGGTCGGTCTCGTAAGAGGTTGAATGTAACGAATGGGCGCGAAAGAATAAGGGGCAGCGGCTGTGTGGAACGAAAACACAATTCCTCAGGGGCGTGGTCGTTTCGAGATGAGTCGTATATAAGTTGTACTTGGTCGTCAGTGACCGTGTGGCCTATTGGATAAGGCGTCGGACTTCGGATCCGAAGATTGCAGGTTCGAATCATGTCACCGTCGTATTTTCCAGTTCTGAAAAACAAACGTACCGTTTTAATGTAGCAATTGAGCAGTACGAAACCGTCTGAATGTTGCTGTTGACTATTCTGTGCTTGGAGATGGTCTTTAGCCTGAAACACAACACAACAAGACCGGTGTTAACTAGCGAAATGGTCTGCAGAGTGCCCTAACCGCGAGTTTTGACTGGTACTTGCACATCTAAAACAACGTCGGAAAGTAACTCGTTCGGCTTTTGAGTCACATCTAGTATGTGTGTTAATTTTGACGCCGCAAGCTCTGCAGATTGTCATGCAATTCCTTTACCTCTCAGAAATGATTATGAAATAAAAGTGAAGAACGTGACGAGTGTGACGTTAGGAAAACATTAGGCAGCATGGAGATATACTGTATGGGACTACCCAACCCAAACGAGTACAGTGTGATCTGCTACCCAGCAGGTATCCAACGAGGCAGCACGGCTAGCTCAGTCGGTAGAGCATGAGACTCTTATTCACAGGGTCGTGGGTTCGAGCCCTACGCTGGGCGGAACGGAATTTTTTTCCGCTGCAGACGTAAATTACCGATTTTCTGATTAACGTGATGTAATGGAAATAGCAACTTTAAAATTTGCCTACGTCTCCATCAGCCGCAAGAAAACTGTATTTGAAGGTGAAGGTGATTTTGAAGACATGTGTGAAACTCATGTTCTGAAGTGCAGGTGGTTTTGTTTGGAGAGAACATCGGCTACGTGTCAGATGTGTAGCCAAGCAGTAATGGGTCGCCATAGCTGCAAATATTAGTCGAAAATATGAAGTGTTGTCAGCTGAAGTCTGATGATTCAGACGACTGTACGGACGAAGTACGCAAAAGTGCCACTAGGCTGCGCCTGTTTAGCTCAGTGGTAGAGCATTGGTCTAGTAAACCAGGGTTCGTGAGTTCCATCCTTACAGGAGGAAGACGAATCTGGGAAATCAGTTGCGCATCGTGGCCGTATAGCAAACAGTATCTGTGATGAGGAACAATTAGCGACAGGCGTATTATTAAGAATTACTCTCAGATGTGATTAAAGCGAATGGTGCAGATAAAGCATTTGCCAAAGCAGTACGGCATAAGGTGGGACGAGGCAGTTTGAATTACATTCTATAGATGTACTTCTCACAAATCTCAGACCCACTCGCGGTCGTCGTCGTCGTCGTCGCCGCCGCCGCCGCTTCTGCAGAAGTAGCAAATTGCCATTGTAGCAAATGCGGCGAGGGACACCCTGCCATCGATTCCGAATGCTCAAAGTGTGTTGTCTTGTTTTCCTGTCTATGTTTGGTCGGTCTCGTAAGAGGTTGAATGTAACGAATGGGCGGGAAAGAGTAAGGGGCAGCGGCTGTGTGGAACGAAAACACAATTCCTCAGGGGCGTGAGCGTTTCGTGATGAGTCGTATATAAGTTGTACTTGGTCGTCAGTGACCGTGTGGCCTAATGGATAAGGCGTCGGACTTCGGATCCGAAGATTGCAGGTTCGAATCCTGTCATGGTCGTGTTTTTCCAGTTCTGAAAAACAAACATACCGTTTTAATGTAGCAATTGAGCAGTACGAAACCGTCTGAATTTTGCTGTTGACCATTCTGTGCTTGGAGATGGTCTTTAGCCTGAAACACACACAACAAGACCGGTGTTAACTAGCGAAATGGTCCGCAGAGTGCCCTCACCGCGAGTTTTGACTGGTACTTGCACATCTAAAACAACGTCGGAAAGTAACTCGTTCGGCTTTTGAGTCACATCTAGTATGTGTGTTAATTTTGACGCCGCAAGCTCTGCAGATTGTCATGCAATTCCTTTACCTCTCAGAAATGATTATGAAATAAAAGTGAAGAACGTGACGAGTGTGACGTTAGGAAAACATTAGGCAGCATGGAGAGATACTGTATGGGACCACCCAACCCAAACGAGTACAGTGTGATCTGCTGCCCAGCAGGTATACAACGAGGCAGCACGGCTAGCTCAGTCGGTAGAGCATGAGACTCTTATTCACAGGGTCGTGGGTTCGAGCCCTACGCTGGGCGGAACGGAATTTTTTTCCGCTGCAGATGTAAATTAACGTTTTTCTGATTAACGTGATGTAATGGAAATAGCAACTTTAAAATTTGCCTACGTCTCCATCAGTCGCAAGAAAACTGTATTTGAAGGTGAAGGTGATTTTGTAGACATGTGTGAAAGTCATGTTCTGTAGTGCAGGTGGTTTTGTTTGGAGAGAACATCGGCTACGTGTCAGATGTGTAGCCAAGCAGTAATGGGTCGCCATAGCTGCAAATATTAGTCGAAAATATGAAGTGTTGTCAGCTCAAGTCTGATGATTCAGACGACCGTACGGACGAAGTACGCAAAAGTGCCACTAGGCGGCGCCTGTTTAGCTCAGTGGTGGAGCATTGGTCTAGTAAACCAGGGTTCGTGAGTTCCATCCTCACAGGAGGAAGACGAATCTGGGAAATCAGTTGCGCATCGTGGCCGTATAGCAAACAGTATCTGTGGTGAGGAACAATTAGCGATAGGCGTATTATTAAGAATTACTCTCAGATGTGATTAAGGCGAATGGCGCAGATAAAGCATTTGCCAAAGCAGTACGGCATAAGGTGGAACGAGGCAGTCTGAATTACATTCTATAGATGTACTTCTCACAAATCTCAGATCATCTCGCGGTCGTCGTCGTCGTCGTCGTCGTCGTCGTCGTCGTCGTCGTCGCTTCTGCAGAAGTAGCAAATTGCCATTGTAGCAAACGTGGCGAGGGACACCCTGCCATCGATTCCAAATGCTCAAAGTGTGTGGTCTTGTTTTCCTGTCTATGTTTGGTCGGTCTCGTAAGAGGTTGAATGTAACGAATGGGCGCGAAAGAATAAGGGGCAGCGGCTGTGTGGAACGAAAACACAATTCCTCAGGGGCGTGGTCGTTTCGAGATGAGTCGTATATAAGTTGTACTTGGTCGTCAGTGACCGAGTGGCCTATTGGGTAAGGCGTCGGACTTCGGATCCGAAGATTGCAGGTTCGAATCCTGTCACGGTCGTATTTTCCAGTTCTGAAAAACAAACGTACCGTTTTAATGTAGCAATTGAGCAGTACGAAACCGTCTGAATGTTGCTGTTGACTATTCTGTGCTTGGAGATGGTCTTTAGCCTGAAACACAACACAACAAGACCGGTGTTAACTAGCGAAATGGTCTGCAGAGTGCCCTAACCGCGAGTTTTGACTGGTACTTGCACATCTAAAACAACGTCGGAAAGTAACTCGTTCGGCTTTTGAGTCACATCTAGTATGTGTGTTAATTTTGACGCCGCAAGCTCTGCAGATTGTCATGCAATTCCTTTACCTCTCAGAAATGATTATGAAATAAAAGTGAAGAACGTGACGAGTGTGACGTTAGGAAAACATTAGGCAGCATGGAGATATACTGTATGGGACTACCCAACCCAAACGAGTACAGTGTGATCTGCTACCCAGCAGGTATCCAACGAGGCAGCACGGCTAGCTCAGTCGGTAGAGCATGAGACTCTTATTCACAGGGTCGTGGGTTCGAGCCCTACGCTGGGCGGAACGGAATTTTTTTCCGCTGCAGACGTAAATTACCGATTTTCTGATTAACGTGGTGTAATGGAAATAGCAACTTTAAAATTTGCCTACGTCTCCATCAGTCGCAAGAAAACTGTATTTGAAGGTGAAGGTGATTTTGAAGACATGTGTGAAACTCATGTTCTGAAGTGCAGGTGGTTTTGTTTGGAGAGAACATCGGCTACGTGTCAGATGTGTAGCCAAGCAGTAATGGGTCGCCATAGCTGCAAATATTAGTCGAAAATATGAAGTGTTGTCAGCTGAAGTCTGATGATTCAGACGACTGTACGGACGAAGTACGCAAAAGTGCCACTAGGCTGCGCCTGTTTAGCTCAGTGGTAGAGCATTGGTCTAGTAAACCAGGGTTCGTGAGTTCCATCCTCACAGGAGGAAGACGAATCTGGGAAATCAGTTGCGCATCGTGGCCGTATAGCAAACAGTATCTGTGATGAGGAACAATTAGCGACAGGCGTATTATTAAGAATTACTCTCAGATGTGATTAAAGCGAATGGTGCAGATAAAGCATTTGCCAAAGCACTACGGCATAAGGTGGGACGAGGCAGTTTGAATTACATTCTATAGATGTACTTCTCACAAATCTCAGACCCACTCGTGGTCGTCGTCGTCGTCGTCGTCGTCGTCGCCGTCGTCGTCGCCGCCGCCGCAGCCGCTTCTGCAGAAGTAGCAAATTGCCATTGTAGCAAATGCGGCGAGGGACACCCTGCCATCGATTCCGAATGCTCAAAGTGTGTTGTCTTGTTTCCCTGTCTATGTTTGGTCGGTCTCGTAAGAGGTTGAATGTAACGAATGGGCGAGAAAGAGTAAGGGGCAGCGGCTGTGTGGAACGAAAACACAATTCCTCAGGGGCGTGAGCGTTTCGTGATGAGTCGTATATAAGTTGTACTTGGTCGTCAGTGACCGTGTGGCCTAATGGATAAGGCGTCGGACTTCGGATCCGAAGATTGCAGGTTCGAATCCTGTCATGGTCGTGTTTTTCCAGTTCTGAAAAACAAACATACCGTTTTAATGTAGCAATTGAGCAGTACGAAACCGTCTGAATGTTGCTGTTGACCATTCTGTGCTTGGAGATGGTCTTTAGCCTGAAACACACACAACAAGACCGGTGTTAACTAGCGAAATGGTCCGCAGAGTGCCCTCACCGCGAGTTTTGACTGGTACTTGCACATCTAAAACAACGTCGGAAAGTAACTCGTTCGGCTTTTGAGTCACATCAAGTATGTGTGTTAATTTTGACGCCGCAAGCTCTGCAGATTGTCATGCAATTCCTTTACCTCTCAGAAATGATTATGAAATAAAAGTGAAGAACGTGACGAGTGTGACGTTAGGAAAACATTAGGCAGCATGGAGAGATACTGTATGGGACCACCCAACCCAAACGAGTACAGTGTGATCTGCTGCCCAGCAGGTATACAACGAGGCAGCACGGCTAGCTCAGTCGCTAGAGCATGAGACTCTTATTCACAGGGTCGTGGGTTCGAGCCCTACGCTGGACGGAACGGAATTTTTTTCCGCTGCAGATGTAAATTAACGTTTTTCTGATTAACGTGATGTAATGGAAATAGCAACTTTAAAATTTGCCTACGTCTCCATCAGTTGCAAGAAAACTGTATTTGAAGGTGAAGGTGATTTTGTAGACATGTGTGAAAGTCATGTTCTGTAGTGCAGGTGGTTTTGTTTGGAGAGAACATCGGCTACGTGTCAGATGTGTAGCCAAGCAGTAATGGGTCGCCATAGCTGCAAATATTAGTCGAAAATATGAAGTGTTGTCAGCTCAAGTCTGATGATTCAGACGACCGTACGGACGAAGTACGCAAAAGTGCCACTAGGCGGCGCCTGTTTAGCTCAGTGGTGGAGCATTGGTCTAGTAAACCAGGGTTCGTGAGTTCCATCCTCACAGGAGGAAGACGAATCTGGGAAATCAGTTGCGCATCGTGGCCGTATAGCAAACAGTATCTGTGGTGAGGAACAATTAGCGACAGGCGTATTATTAAGAATTACTCTCAGATGTGATTAAGGCGAATGGCGCAGATAAAGCATTTGCCAAAGCAGTACGGCATAAGGTGGGACGAGGCAGTCTGAATTACATTCTATAGATGTACTTCTCACAAATCTCAGATCATCTCGCGGTCGTCGTCGTCGTCGTCGTCGTCGTCGTCGTCGCCACCGCCGCCGCTTCTGCAGAAGTAGCAAATTGCCATTGTAGCAAACGCGGCGAGGGACACCCTGCCATCGATTCCAAATGCTCAAAGTGTGTGGTCTTGTTTTCCTGTCTATGTTTGGTCGGTCTCGTAAGAGGTTGAATGTAACGAATGGGCGCGAAAGAATAAGGGGCAGCGGCTGTGTGGAACGAAAACACAATTCCTCAGGGGCGTGCTCGTTTCGAGATGAGTCGTATATAAGTTGTACTTGGTCGTCAGTGACCGAGTGGCCTATTGGATAAGGCGTCGGACTTCGGATCCGAAGATTGCAGGTTCGAATCCTGTCACGGTCGTATTTTCCAGTTCTGAAAAACAAACGTACCGTTTTAATGTAGCAATTGAGCAGTACGAAACCGTCTGAATGTTGCTGTTGACTATTCTGTGCTTGGAGATGGTCTTTAGCCTGAAACACAACACAACAAGACCGGTGTTAACTAGCGAAATGGTCTGCAGAGTGCCCTAACCGCGAGTTTTGACTGGTACTTGCACATCTAAAACAACGTCGGAAAGTAACTCGTTCGGCTTTTGAGTCACATCTAGTATGTGTGTTAATTTTGACGCCGCAAGCTCTGCAGATTGTCATGCAATTCCTTTACCTCTCAGAAATGATTATGAAATAAAAGTGAAGAACGTGACGAGTGTGACGTTAGGAAAACATTAGGCAGCATGGAGATATACTGTATGGGACTACCCAACCCAAACGAGTACAGTGTGATCTGCTACCCAGCAGGTATCCAACGAGGCAGCACGGCTAGCTCAGTCGGTAGAGCATGAGACTCTTATTCACAGGGTCGTGGGTTCGAGCCCTACGCTGGGCGGAACGGAATTTTTTTCCGCTGCAGACGTAAATTACCGATTTTCTGATTAACGTGATGTAATGGAAATAGCAACTTTAAAATTTGCCTACGTCTCCATCAGTCGCAAGAAAACTGTATTTGAAGGTGAAGGTGATTTTGAAGACATGTGTGAAACTCATGTTCTGAAGTGCAGGTGGTTTTGTTTGGAGAGAACATCGGCTACGTGTCAGATGTGTAGCCAAGCAGTAATGGGTCGCCATAGCTGCAAATATTAGTCGAAAATATGAAGTGTTGTCAGCTGAAGTCTGATGATTCAGACGACTGTACGGACGAAGTACGCAAAAGTGCCACTAGGCTGCGCCTGTTTAGCTCAGTGGTAGAGCATTGGTCTAGTAAACCAGGGTTCGTGAGTTCCATCCTCACAGGAGGAAGACGAATCTGGGAAATCAGTTGCGCATCGTGGCCGTATAGCAAACAGTATCTGTGATGAGGAACAATTAGCGACAGGCGTATTATTAAGAATTACTCTCAGATGTGATTAAAGCGAATGGTGCAGATAAAGCATTTGCCAAAGCACTACGGCATAAGGTGGGACGAGGCAGTTTGAATTACATTCTATAGATGTACTTCTCACAAATCTCAGACCCACTCGCGGTCGTCGTCGTCGTCGTCGTCGCCGCCGCCGCAGCCGCTTCTGCAGAAGTAGCAAATTGCCATTGTAGCAAATGCGGCGAGGGACACCCTGCCATCGATTCCGAATGCTCAAAGTGTGTTGTCTTGTTTCCCTGTCTATGTTTGGTCGGTCTCGTAAGAGGTTGAATGTAACGAATGGGCGGGAAAGAGTAAGGGGCAGCGGCTGTGTGGAACGAAAACACAATTCCTCAGGGGCGTGAGCGTTTCGTGATGAGTCGTATATAAGTTGTACTTGGTCGTCAGTGACCGTGTGGCCTAATGGATAAGGCGTCGGACTTCGGATCCGAAGATTGCAGGTTCGAATCCTGTCATGGTCGTGTTTTTCCAGTTCTGAAAAACAAACATACCGTTTTAATGTAGCAATTGAGCAGTACGAAACCGTCTGAATGTTGCTGTTGACCATTCTGTGCTTGGAGATGGTCTTTAGCCTGAAACACACACAACAAGACCGGTGTTAACTAGCGAAATGGTCCGCAGAGTGCCCTCACCGCGAGTTTTGACTGGTACTTGCACATCTAAAACAACGTCGGAAAGTAACTCGTTCGGCTTTTGAGTCACATCAAGTATGTGTGTTAATTTTGACGCCGCAAGCTCTGCAGATTGTCATGCAATTCCTTTACCTCTCAGAAATGATTATGAAATAAAAGTGAAGAACGTGACGAGTGTGACGTTAGGAAAACATTAGGCAGCATGGAGAGATACTGTATGGGACCACCCAACCCAAACGAGTACAGTGTGATCTGCTGCCCAGCAGGTATACAACGAGGCAGCACGGCTAGCTCAGTCGGTAGAGCATGAGACTCTTATTCACAGGGTCGTGGGTTCGAGCCCTACGCTGGGCGGAACGGAATTTTTTTCCGCTGCAGATGTAAATTAACGTTTTTCTGATTAACGTGATGTAATGGAAATAGCAACTTTAAAATTTGCCTACGTCTCCATCAGTTGCAAGAAAACTGTATTTGAAGGTGAAGGTGATTTTGTAGACATGTGTGAAAGTCATGTTCTGTAGTGCAGGTGGTTTTGTTTGGAGAGAACATCGGCTACGTGTCAGATGTGTAGCCAAGCAGTAATGGGTCGCCATAGCTGCAAATATTAGTCGAAAATATGAAGTGTTGTCAGCTCAAGTCTGATGATTCAGACGACCGTACGGACGAAGTACGCAAAAGTGCCACTAGGCGGCGCCTGTTTAGCTCAGTGGTGGAGCATTGGTCTAGTAAACCAGGGTTCGTGAGTTCCATCCTCACAGGAGGAAGACGAATCTGGGAAATCAGTTGCGCATCGTGGCCGTATAGCAAACAGTATCTGTGGTGAGGAACAATTAGCGACAGGCGTATTATTAAGAATTACTCTCAGATGTGATTAAGGCGAATGGCGCAGATAAAGCATTTGCCAAAGCAGTACGGCATAAGGTGGAACGAGGCAGTCTGAATTACATTCTATAGATGTACTTCTCACAAATCTCAGATCATCTCGCGGTCGTCGTCGTCGTCGTCGTCGCCACCGCCGCCGCTTCTGCAGAAGTAGCAAATTGCCATTGTAGCAAACGCGGCGAGGGACACCCTGCCATCGATTCCAAATGCTCAAAGTGTGTGGTCTTGTTTTCCTGTCTATGTTTGGTCGGTCTCGTAAGAGGTTGAATGTAACGAATGGGCGCGAAAGAATAAGGGGCAGCGGCTGTGTGGAACGAAAACACAATTCCTCAGGGGCGTGCTCGTTTCGAGATGAGTCGTATATAAGTTGTACTTGGTCGTCAGTGACCGAGTGGCCTATTGGATAAGGCGTCGGACTTCGGATCCGAAATTGCAGGTTCGAATCCTGTCACGGTCGTATTTTCCAGTTCTGAAAAACAAATGTACCGTTTTAATGTAGCAATTGAGCAGTACGAAACCGTCTGAATGTTGCTGTTGACTATTCTGTGCTTGGAGATGGTCTTTAGCCTGAAACACAACACAACAAGACCGGTGTTAACTAGCGAAATGGTCTGCAGAGTGCCCTAACCGCGAGTTTTGACTGGTACTTGCACATCTAAAACAACGTCGGAAAGTAACTCGTTCGGCTTTTGAGTCACATCTAGTATGTGTGTAAATTTTGACGCCGCAAGCTCTGCAGATTGTCATGCAATTCCTTTACCTCTCAGAAATGATTATGAAATAAAAGTGAAGAACGTGACGAGTGTGACGTTAGGAAAACATTAGGCAGCATGGAGATATACTGTATGGGACTACCCAACCCAAACGAGTACAGTGTGATCTGCTACCCAGCAGGTATCCAACGAGGCAGCACGGCTAGCTCAGTCGGTAGAGCATGAGACTCTTATTCACAGGGTCGTGGGTTCGAGCCCTACGCTGGGCGGAACGGAATTTTTTTCCGCTGCAGACGTAAATTACCGATTTTCTGATTAACGTGATGTAATGGAAATAGCAACTTTAAAATTTGCCTACGTCTCCATCAGTCGCAAGAAAACTGTATTTGAAGGTGAAGGTGATTTTGAAGACATGTGTGAAACTCATGTTCTGAAGTGCAGGTGGTTTTGTTTGGAGAGAACATCGGCTACGTGTCAGATGTGTAGCCAAGCAGTAATGGGTCGCCATAGCTGCAAATATTAGTCGAAAATATGAAGTGTTGTCAGCTGAAGTCTGATGATTCAGACGACTGTACGGACGAAGTACGCAAAAGTGCCACTAGGCTGCGCCTGTTTAGCTCAGTGGTAGAGCATTGGTCTAGTAAACCAGGGTTCGTGAGTTCCATCCTCACAGGAGGAAGACGAATCTGGGAAATCAGTTGCGCATCGTGGCCGTATAGCAAACAGTATCTGTGATGAGGAACAATTAGCGACAGGCGTATTATTAAGAATTACTCTCAGATGTGATTAAAGCGAATGGTGCAGATAAAGCATTTGCCAAAGCACTACGGCATAAGGTGGGACGAGGCAGTTTGAATTACATTCTATAGATGTACTTCTCACAAATCTCAGACCCACTCGCGGTCGTCGTCGTCGTCGTCGTCGTCGCCGCCGCCGCCGTCGCCGCCGCTTCTGCAGAAGTAGCAAATTGCCATTGTAGCAAATGCGGCGAGGGACACCCTGCCATCGATTCCGAATGCTCAAAGTGTGTTGTCTTGTTTCCCTGTCTATGTTTGGTCGGTCTCGTAAGAGGTTGAATGTAACGAATGGGCGGGAAAGAGTAAGGGGCAGCGGCTGTGTGGAACGAAAACACAATTCCTCAGGGGCGTGAGCGTTTCGAGATGACTCGTATATAAATTGTAATTGGTCGTCAGTGACCGTGTGGCCTAATGGATAAGGCGTCGGACTTCGGATCCGAAGATTGCAGGTTCGAATCCTGTCATGGTCGTATTTTCCAGTTCTGAAAAAGAAACATACCGTTTTAATGTAGCAATTGAGCAATACGAAACCGTCTGAATGTTGCTGTTGACCATTCTGTGCTTGGAGATGGTCTTTAGCCTGAAACACACACAACAAGACCGGTGTTAACTAGCGAAATGGACGGCAGAGTGCCGTCACCGCGAGTTTTGACTGGTACTTGCACATCTAAAACAACGTCGGAAAGTAACTCGTTCGGCTTTTGAGTCACATCAAGTATGTGTGTAAATTTTGACGCCGCTAGCTCTGCAGATTGTCATGCAATTCCTTTACCTCTCAGAAATGATTATGAAATAAAAGTGAAGTACGTGACGAGTGTGACGTTAGGTAAACATTATTCAGCATGGAGAGATTCTGTATGGGACCACCCAACCCAAACGAGTACAGTGTGATCTGCTACCCAGCAGGTATGCAACGAGGCAGAACGGGTAGCTCAGTCGGTAGAGCATGAGACTCTTATTCTCAGGGTCGTGGGTTCGAGCCCTACGCTGGGCGGAACGGAAATTTTTTCCGCTGCAGATGTAAATTAACGTTTTTCTGATTAACGTGATGTAATGGAAATAGCAACTTTAAAATTTGCCTACGTCTCCATCAGTCGCAAGAAAACTGTATTTGAAGGTGAAGGTGATTTTGTAGACATGTGTGAAAGTCATGTTCTGTAGTGCAGGTGGTTTTGTTTGGAGAGAACATCGGCTACGTGTCAGATGTGTAGCCAAGCAGTAATGGGTCGCCATAGCTGCAAATATTAGTCGAAAATATGAAGTGTTGTCAGCTCAAGTCTGATGATTCAGACGACCGTACGGACGAAGTACGCAAAAGTGCCACTAGGCGGCGCCTGTTTAGCTCAGTGGTGGAGCATTGGTCTAGTAAACCAGGGTTCGTGAGTTCCATCCTCACAGGAGGAAGACGAATCTGGGAAATCAGTTGCGCATCGTGGCCGTATAGCAAACAGTATCTGTGGTGAGGAACAATTAGCGACAGGCGTATTATTAAGAATTACTCTCAGATGCGATTAAGGCGAATGGCGCAGATAAAGCATTTGCCAAAGCAGTACGGCATAAGGTGGAACGAGGCAGTCTGAATTACATTCTATAGATGTACTTCTCACAAATCTCAGATCATCTCGCGGTCGTCGTCGTCGTCGTCGTCGTCGTCGTCGTCGTCGCCACCGCCGCCGCTTCTGCAGAAGTAGCAAATTGCCATTGTAGCAAACGCGGCGAGGGACACCCTGCCATCGATTCCAAATGCTCAAAGTGTGTGGTCTTGTTTTCCTGTCTATGTTTGGTCGGTCTCGTAAGAGGTTGAATGTAACGAATGGGCGCGAAAGAATAAGGGGCAGCGGCTGTGTGGAACGAAAACACAATTCCTCAGGGGCGTGCTCGTTTCGAGATGAGTCGTATATAAGTTGTACTTGGTCGTCAGTGACCGAGTGGCCTATTGGATAAGGCGTCGGACTTCGGATCCGAAGATTGCAGGTTCGAATCCTGTCACGGTCGTATTTTCCAGTTCTGAAAAACAAACGTACCGTTTTAATGTAGCAATTGAGCAGTACGAAACCGTCTGAATGTTGCTGTTGACTATTCTGTGCTTGGAGATGGTCTTTAGCCTGAAACACAACACAACAAGACCGGTGTTAACTAGCGAAATGGTCTGCAGAGTGCCCTAACCGCGAGTTTTGACTGGTACTTGCACATCTAAAACAACGTCGGAAAGTAACTCGTTCGGCTTTTGAGTCACATCTAGTATGTGTGTTAATTTTGACGCCGCAAGCTCTGCAGATTGTCATGCAATTCCTTTACCTCTCAGAAATGATTATGAAATAAAAGTGAAGAACGTGACGAGTGTGACGTTAGGAAAACATTAGGCAGCATGGAGATATACTGTATGGGACTACCCAACCCAAACGAGTACAGTGTGATCTGCTACCCAGCAGGTATCCAACGAGGCAGCACGGCTAGCTCAGTCGGTAGAGCATGAGACTCTTATTCACAGGGTCGTGGGTTCGAGCCCTACGCTGGGCGGAACGGAATTTTTTTCCGCTGCAGACGTAAATTACCGATTTTCTGATTAACGTGATGTAATGGAAATAGCAACTTTAAAATTTGCCTACGTCTCCATCAGTCGCAAGAAAACTGTATTTGAAGGTGAAGGTGATTTTGAAGACATGTGTGAAACTCATGTTCTGAAGTGCAGGTGGTTTTGTTTGGAGAGAACATCGGCTACGTGTCAGATGTGTAGCCAAGCAGTAATGGGTCGCCATAGCTGCAAATATTAGTCGAAAATATGAAGTGTTGTCAGCTGAAGTCTGATGATTCAGACGACTGTACGGACGAAGTACGCAAAAGTGCCACTAGGCTGCGCCTGTTTAGCTCAGTGGTGGAGCATTGGTCTAGTAAACCAGGGTTCGTGAGTTCCATCCTCACAGGAGGAAGACGAATCTGGGAAATCAGTTGCGCATCGTGGCCGTATAGCAAACAGTATCTGTGATGAGGAACAATTAGCGACAGGCGTATTATTAAGAATTACTCTCAGATGTGATTAAAGCGAATGGTGCAGATAAAGCATTTGCCAAAGCACTACGGCATAAGGTGGGACGAGGCAGTTTGAATTACATTCTATAGATGTACTTCTCACAAATCTCAGACCCACTCGCGGTCGTCGTCGTCGTCGTCGTCGTCGTCGTCGTCGTCGCCGCCGCCGCCGTCGCCGCCGCTTCTGCAGAAGTAGCAAATTGCCATTGTAGCAAATGCGGCGAGGGACACCCTGCCATCGATTCCGAATGCTCAAAGTGTGTTGTCTTGTTTCCCTGTCTATGTTTGGTCGGTCTCGTAAGAGGTTGAATGTAACGAATGGGCGGGAAAGAGTAAGGGGCAGCGGCTGTGTGGAACGAAAACACAATTCCTCAGGGGCGTGAGCGTTTCGAGATGACTCGTATATAAATTGTAATTGGTCGTCAGTGACCGTGTGGCCTAATGGATAAGGCGTCGGACTTCGGATCCGAAGATTGCAGGTTCGAATCCTGTCATGGTCGTATTTTCCAGTTCTGAAAAAGAAACATACCGTTTTAATGTAGCAATTGAGCAATACGAAACCGTCTGAATGTTGCTGTTGACCATTCTGTGCTTGGAGATGGTCTTTAGCCTGAAACACACACAACAAGACCGGTGTTAACTAGCGAAATGGACGGCAGAGTGCCGTCACCGCGAGTTTTGACTGGTACTTGCACATCTAAAACAACGTCGGAAAGTAACTCGTTCGGCTTTTGAGTCACATCAAGTATGTGTGTAAATTTTGACGCCGCTAGCTCTGCAGATTGTCATGCAATTCCTTTACCTCTCAGAAATGATTATGAAATAAAAGTGAAGTACGTGACGAGTGTGACGTTAGGTAAACATTAGGCAGCATGGAGAGATTCTGTATGGGACCACCCAACCCAAACGAGTACAGTGTGATCTGCTACCCAGCAGGTATGCAACGAGGCAGGACGGGTAGCTCAGTCGGTAGAGCATGAGACTCTTATTCTCAGGGTCGTGGGTTCGAGCCCTACGCTGGGCGGAACGGAAATTTTTTCCGCTGCAGATGTAAATTAACGTTTTTCTGATTAACGTGATGTAATGGAAATAGCATCTTTAAAATTTGCCTACGTCTCCATCAGTCGCAAGAAAACTGTATTTGAAGGTGAAGGTGATTTTGTAGACATGTGTGAAAGTCATGTTCTGTAGTGCAGGTGGTTTTGTTTGGAGAGAACATCGGCTACGTGTCAGATGTGTAGCCAAGCAGTAATGGGTCGCCATAGATGCAAATATTAGTCGAAAATATGAAGTGTTGTCAGCTGAAGTCTGATGATTCAGACGACCGTTCGGACGAAGTACGCAAAAGTGCCACTAGGCGGCGCCTGTTTAGCTCAGTGGTGGGGCATTGGTCTAGTAAACCAGGGTTCGTGAGTTCCATCCTCACAGGAGGAAGACGAATCTGGGAAATCAGTTGCGCATCGTGGCCGTATAGCAAACAGTATCTGTGGTGAGGAACAATTAGCGACAGGCGTATTATTAAGAATTACTCTCAGATGTGATTTAGGCGAATGGCGCAGATAAAGCATTTGCCAAAGCAGTACGGCATAAGATGGGTCGAGGCAGTCTGAATTACATTCTATAGATGTACTTCTCACAAATCTCAGAGCATCTCGCGGTCGTCGTCGTCGTCGTCGTCGTCGTCGTCGTCGTCGTCGTCGTCGCCGCCGCCGCCGCCGCCGCCGCCGCCGCTTCTGCAGAAGTAGCAAATTGCCATTGTAGCAAATGCGGCGAGGGACACCCTGCCATCGATTCCAAATGCTCAAAGTGTGTGGTCTTGTTTTCCTGTCTATGTTTGGTCGGTCTCGTAAGAGGTTGAATGTAACGAATGGGCGGGAAAGAGTAAGGGGCAGCGGCTGTGTGGAACGAAAACACAATTCCTCAGGGGCGTGAGCGTTTCGAGATGAGTCGTATATAAGTTGTACTTGGTCGTCAGTGACCGTGTGGCCTAATGGATAAGGCGTCGGACTTCGGATCCGAAGATTGCAGGTTCGAATCCTGTCACGGTCGTGTTTTTCCAGTTCTGAAAAACAAACATACCGTTTTAATGTAGCAGTTGAGCAGTACGAAAACGTCTGAATGTTGCTGTTGACCATTCTGTGCTTGGAGATGGTCTTTGGCCTGAAACACACACAACAAGACCGGTGTTAACTAGCGAAATGGTCGGCAGAGTGCCCTCACCGCGAGTTTTGACTGGTACTTGCACATCTAAAACAACGTCGGAAAGTAACTCGTTCGGCTTTTGAGTCACATCAAGTATGTGTGTTAATTTTGACGCCGCAAGCTCTGCAGATTGTCATGCAATTCCTTTACCTCTCAGAAATGATTATGAAATAAAAGTGAAGAACGTGACGAGTGTGACGTTAGGAAAACATTAGGCAGCATGGAGAGATACTGTATGGGACCACCCAACCCAAACGAGTACAGTGTGATCTGCTGCCCAGCAGGTATACAACGAGGCAGCACGGCTAGCTCAGTCGGTAGAGCATGAGACTCTTATTCACAGGGTCGTGGGTTCCAGCCCTACGCTGGGAGGAACGGAATTTTTTTCCGCTGCAGATGTAAATTACCGATTTTCTGATTAACGTGATGTAATGGAAATAGCAACTTTAAAATTTGCCTACGTCTCCATCAGTCGCAAGAAAACTGTATTTGAAGGTGAAGGTGATTTTGTAGACATGTGTGAAACTCATGTTCTGAAGTGCAGGTGGTTTTGTTTGGAGAGAACATCAGCTACGTGTCAGATGTGTAGCCAAGCAGTAATGGGTCGCCATAGCTGCAAATATTAGTCGAAAATATGAAGTGTTGTCAGCTGAAGTCTGATGATTCAGACGACCGTATGGACGAAGTACGCAAAAGTGCCACTAGGCGGCGCCTGTTTAGCTCAGTGGTGGAGCATTGGTCTAGTAAACCAGGGTTCGTGAGTTCCATCCGCACAGGAGGAAGACGAATCTGGGAAATCAGTTGCGCATCGTGGCCGTATAGCAAACAGTATCTGTGATGAGGAACCATTAGCGACAGGCGTATTATTAAGAATTACTCTCAGATGTGATTAAGGCGAATGGCGCAGATAAAGCATTTGCCAATGCAGTACGGCGAGTTCTTCGGCGTAACTCGAGAGGGTTGCGCCCTTCGATATTATTGTCGTTAATTTCGAAGTGCTAGGAGTTTCAGTGATCGCTGCAGCTGCCGTTGTCCCGAGCCTTTGCCGCCGTTGGTCCCAGCCGCCGCTGCCGCCGCCGCCGCCGCCGCCGGTCTCCCGCCGACGCCGGTTGCCGCCATCGTATCCGGTTCCTGCCGCTGCTGCTGTTGCCGACCGCCGCCGCCGCCGCCACCGCCGCCGCCGCTCCATGCCTGTCTTTCTTTCTGTCGTCTCTGCTTACGTCTTACCCTTCCTCTTCGTCAGTCTCTTGTCCTTGTCCTTTGACTGTCCCCTGTTATTTTTCCTCTTTTCCTCTCTCCCACTTATCCTCTCACCATGACAACCCCCACAACTACCGCCACTACCACTGCAATCGTGTACACGTCCCCCTCACTTGCTGCCACCACCATCACGTGGTGTGCTCAATCACCGCCTCCCCCATATATTCCCCCCCTCCTCACTCTTCCCACCCCCGCTCCTTTTGTTGCTCCCTCCCCTGTTCCTACCCCCCATGCCTCACGTGACCCATTCCCTCCCCTCCCACATGTGACTCATGCCACCCCCGCCAGGGTTGTTGCCCGTCGGGCCACCACCCACGCCACACCATCATCATCGTCATCACCATCACCATCACCATCGCCCTCGCCATCGCCAGTGCCAACCACTGCCACTGCATCTTCTGTGGCGCCAGCCCCAGCGCCAGCACCAGCACCACCACCAGTGCCTGCACCGCCGGTGGGACCTGCCGTCTCCCGCCATCTCCCGGTCGTCCCCATCCCCCACACCTCTTCCCGTCCCTCTCCCGCTGTGAAACGTCCCAGCGGCACCCCAGCCTCTTCTGCTCCCAAGAAGTCGCAGACTCTCCCCCCTCCAACCCCCCAGGATGCCATGGATACCACCTCACCTTCCCTATCTACTCCCTCCTCTACCTCCCCCTCCTACAGGTACCTCCTTTCTCACCCTGATCCCTCTCTCCTGGAGGCCCGCAATCTTACCCTTCTCCTCCGCCAGCACTTCCCCGGAGCCCCGATCTCCCTTCTCACCCCCCGTCGGGACTCCGTCCTGATCACATCCCCCAGCCCCACCCTCCACTCCGACATCCTCTCACGCATTCCCCTCACCCGGTTTGGTCCCCATGCCTCCCTTGCCCCTGCTCCCCCCCCTCCTCATCCCGACAACCCCAGCCGCCCTGTCGCCCACCGACCCTCACTGCCGTGATCACTCGGCTTAGCCCGATGATCACGGAGGAGGAGGTGTTGGCGGAGCTGAAGGCCCATCCCTATCTAGAGGTTCGAGCTGTCCGCCGGATTCACAATCCAGCCGGCCCCACCTGCCTCATGCGGGTGTTCTCCGAGCATGCTCCCTCCATAGACCTCCTCCTCAAGGAGGGTGCCCTCCTTTTCAACCGCCGTTATAAGGTCGACCCCTCCCGCTCCCCTCCACAGTCCATCCGCTGCCAGAGGTGCTTGCGCTATAATGCACATCCTACATCTGAGTGCCGCGAGGCCCCCGTCTGCCCGCACTGCAAAGAAGCACACTTCCTCCGGCAGTGCCCCAAACTTCAGTCCCCCCCCTCCTGTAACACCTGTAACCTCCAACACCCAACCTACTCCCAAAAGTGCAAGGCCCGACCCCCTCCCTCCGCTCCTGAACTCACTGTCCCTGTCCGCCCCTTGGATGCCCCCACCCCTCCCGGCAATTCCCTCCGTCCCCCCCCCACAGCTGAGGACATCATTCGCTTTGTAACCGTTGTCCTTCAGAACATCCACCCCTTTCAGCGCCCCCACACCCTCCAGCAGGTATCCCTTGCCGCCCGTTCCGTCTTCCAGCTCAACACTTACGCCACCTACTCCCATAACCAGGCCCATTTTACCTTCTCCCGTCTCGACACCCTCGTCTAAATTCCCACTATGGCGCGACAGCAACGTATCCTGTTTAACAACATCCGTTCCCTTCCTGTCAACAAGAATCTCCTTATGCATACCCTCACCACACACCGCGTGGATGCCTTCCTCCTAAACGAAACATTTCTCCAGCCCCACCATACTGTCCATACCTCGCCCTACCTCCTTCACCGCTCTGACAACCCCCTCCCGATAGCGCGTGGCGGAGTTGCCATTGGCCACCATCGCCAGATCCCTGTTCGGCTCCAACCCCTCCTTCCCAACCCCACGGAACACCTGATCCTTAGTCTATTCTTCCCCGGCCTCACCGTTACCTGCGCCACCATCTATGTCCGCCCCTCTGCCCCTATTCCTTTTGACTTCCTTTCCCACATCGACCGTACCTTCTCCTCCTACGTGATTGCCGCAGTTCTCAATATCCATAGTCGCTCCGCCACCCAGTTACGGCGGTGGCATCGGTTCCTCGCCACCATCCAAGGAGATGTCCTTCCTCTTCCCCAACACACCCGCCCTGAATCCAATACCACACCCGATGTCGTCCTAGCCTCCCCCAATCTCCTTGGCCGCATAGCGGTGGACGTCCTCGACCCTATTGGCAGTGACCATCTCCCTGTCCTTCTTACCATATCAGACGGTCGTCGCCCCCGTCCCGATCCTCGCCTTGACCCACCCCCCAAGTATGTCCATGATTACTCCCGTGCCGACTGGAATGCATACCGGAATACCCTTACTACCCGAGTCGATAGCCACCCCCTCACCTACCACCGCCCACATGACATAACCCATGCCGCATCCTTTCTCCAGCAGACCTTGTCTGAGGCCGTGGAGGCCCACATCCCTACCGTCGCCATCCACCCGCACCGTCCCACTTTACCCCCACAGGCCGTCCTCCTCCTTCGAGAATCCCGTCGTCTCTACCGTGCCTTCCTCCACACGCGTGACCGGGACACACTACAACGCCACCGGCAACTCCAGAGACACATCGGGAACTTGCTCGCGGCTAAGAAACGCCGGGACTGGCGACAGACATGCACCCGTCTTAATGCTACCCTACCTATTAACTCGTCCAAATACTGGTCAGCCTTCCGCCGCCTTACTGGATCAAAACCCCCCCCCTTACTATCCTCTCCTTCATAATGACAATCCCTTTCCTGACAACCTTAGTAAGGCCAACCATTTTGCCTCCTACCTCACCGATGTCTTTACCATCCCTGACGATCCCCAGTTCGATTATTCCCTCTTCCCCGATGTCCGCGATCGAACTGACACCTCTATCCCTCCACTAGCTCCTGGCTTCCAGTACTTGGACAACATTACACACACTGAACTCAATAACCCTATAACTACTCAAGACATCATCGATATACTCCGCACCAAACGCAACACTGCTCCTGGTCACGACCGTGTTACTTACCGTCACCTCCGTGAAGCTCCCGCCCCCTTCCTCTCCACCCTGGCCAGGCTGTACAATGTGGTCTTGTTCACCGGCTTCTACCCCGACCTGTGGAAAACCTCCCGGATCCTGATGTTCCTCAAACCCGATAAACCACCTTCCGCTGTCTCCTCCTACCGTCCTATAAGCCTTACCTCGGTCTTCAGCAAGGTCCTGGAATCCATTCTAACCCGCCGCATCCACCAGCATCTCCACCGGCACCGCTTCCTTCCCTCCACCCAATGTGGCTTTCGACCAACCTTCTCTGCCGATGACCTTCTCCTTCACCTCACTCACCTCCTCTCCGAACAACTCAACTCCCGTCGCTCTTATTCAAAGGGTCGTGGGTTCGAGCCCTACGCTGGGCGGAACGGAATTTTTTTCCGCTGCAGATGTAAATTACCGATTTTCTGATTAACGTGATGTAATGGAAATAGCAACTTTAAAATTTGCCTACGTCTCCATCAGTCACAAGAAAACTGTATTTGAAGGTGAAGGTGATTTTGTAGACATGTGTGAAACTCATGTTCTGAAGTGCAGGTAGTTTTGTTTGGAGAGAACATCAGCTACGTGTCAGATGTGTAGCGAAGCAGTAATGGGTCGCCATAGCTGCAAATATTAGTCGAAAATATGAAGTGTTGTCAGCTGAAGTCTGATG
Organism: Schistocerca gregaria; assembly: GCF_023897955.1. Lineage (NCBI taxonomy): Eukaryota > Metazoa > Arthropoda > Insecta > Orthoptera > Acrididae > Schistocerca > Schistocerca gregaria. The sequence continues at coordinate 38,561,877 of NC_064929.1, forward strand.
ATTCAGACGACCGTACGGACGAAGTACACAAAAGTGCCACTAGGCGGCGCCTGTTTAGCTCAGTGGTAGAGCATTGGTCTAGTAAACCAGGGTTCGTGAGTTCCATCCTCACAGGAGGAAGACGAATCTGGGAAATCAGTTGCGCAACGTGGCCGTATAGCAAACAGTATCTGTGATGAGGAACCATTAGCGACAGGCGTATTATTAAGAATTACTCTCAGATGTGATTAAGGCGAATGGCGCAGATAAAGCATTTGCCAAAGCAGTACGGCATAAGGTGGGACGAGGCAGTTTGAATTACATTCTATAGATGTATTTCTCACAAATCTCAGAGCCACTCGCGGTCGTCGTCGTCGTCGTCGTCGTCGTCGTCGTCGTCGTCGTCGCCGCTTCTGCAGAAGTAGCAAATTGCCATTGTAGCAAATGCGGCGAGGGACACCCTGCAATCGACTCCAAATGCTCAAAGTGTGTGGTCTTGTTTTCCTGTCTATGTTTGGTCGGTCTCGTAAGAGGTTGAATGTAACGAATGGGCGCGAAAGAGTAAGGGGCAGCGGCTGTGTGGAACGAAAACACAATTCCTCAGGGGCGTGAGCGTTTCGTGATGAGTCGTATATAAGTTGTACTTGGTCGTCAGTGACCGTGTGGCCTAATGGATAAGGCGTCGGACTTCGGATCCGAAGATTGCAGGTTCGAATCCTGTCACGGTCGTGTTTTTCCAGTTCTGAAAAACAAACATACCGTTTTAATGTAGCAATTGAGCAGTGCGAAAACGTCTGAATGTTGCTGTTGACCATTCTGTGCTTGGAGATGGTCTTTAGCCTGAAACACACACAACAAGACCGGTGTTAACTAGCGAAAAGGTCGGCAGAGTGCCCTCACCGCGAGTTTTGACTGGTACTTGCTCATCTAAAACAACGTCGGAAAGTAACTCGTTCGGCTTTTGAGTCACATCAGGTATGTGTGTTAATTTTGACGCCGCAAGCTCTGCAGATTGTCATGCAATTCCTTTACCTCTCAGAAATGATTATGAAATAAAAGTGAAGAACGTGACGAGTGTGACGTTAGGAAAACATTAGGCAGCATGGAGAGATACTGTATGGGACCACCCAACCCAAACGAGTACAGTGTGATCTGCTAACCAGCAGGTATCAAACGAGGCAGCACGCCTAGCTCAGTTGGTAGAGCATGAGACTCTTATTCAAAGGGTCGTGGTTTCGAGCCCTACGCTGGGCGGAACGGAATTTTTTTCCGCTGCAGATGTAAATTACCGATTTTCTGATTAACGTGATGTAATGGAAATAGCAACTTTAAAATTTGCCTACGTCTCCATCAGTCACAAGAAAACTGTATTTGAAGGTGAAGGTGATTTTGTAGACATGTGTGAAACTCATGTTCTGAAGTGCAGGTAGTTTTGTTTGGAGAGAACATCAGCTACGTGTCAGATGTGTAGCCAAGCAGTAATGGGTCGCCATAGCTGCAAATATTAGTCGAAAATATGAAGTGTTGTCAGCTGAAGTCTGATGATTCAGACGACCGTACGGACGAAGTACACAAAAGTGCCACTAGGCGGCGCCTGTTTAGCTCAGTGGTAGAGCATTGGTCTAGTAAACCAGGGTTCGTGAGTTCCATCCTCACAGGAGGAAGACGAATCTGGGAAATCAGTTGCGCAACGTGGCCGTATAGCAAACAGTATCTGTGATGAGGAACCATTAGCGACATGCGTATTATTAAGAATTACTCTCAGATGTGATTAAGGCGAATGGCGCAGATAAAGCATTTGCCAAAGCAGTACGGCATAAGGTGGGACGAGGCAGTTTGAATTACATTCTATAGATGTATTTCTCACAAATCTCAGAGCCACTCGCGGTCGTCGTCGTCGTCGTCACCGCCGCCGCTTCTGCAGAAGTAGCAAATTGCCATTGTAGCAAATGCGGCGAGGGACACCCTGCCATCGATTCCGAATGCTCAAATTGTGTGGTCTTGTTTTCCTGTCTATGTTTGGTCGGTCTCGTAAGAGGTTGAATGTAACGAATGGGCGGGAAAGGGTAAGGGACAGCGGCTGTGTGGAACGAAAACACAATTCCTCAGGGGAGTGAGCGTTTCGTGATGAGTCGTATATAAGTTGTACTTGGTCTTCAGTGACCGTGTGGCCTAATGGATAAGGCGTCGGACTTCGGATCCGAAGATTGCAGGTTCATTCTGGCTTTAGCCGTCGCCGCGGTCGGACGTGCTTGTTGTTTACTCCGCGTACGTTAGCGCTATCGCCGGTGTTTGGTGTTTACGTGAAGTTAGCTGTACATTTTCGCTGTTATTTTTTGAGTGGTGTCTCTGAGAAGTGTTTTTATAGTGCTTTCGTCCGTTCCACGTCTCGTGCTTCGCCGCAATTTCGGTTGTTGCCGGAATTTCGTCGGAACCGACGACCATGTCTGACACCGTCAGGAAGAATACTTTCGTCTTCTCGTTCGAGAAAGAAACACGGCCGGTCCAACCCACTGCGCTGGAAATCCACGATTGGCTGACTGAGGTAATCGGTATAAATTCTGACTCTGTTCATACCACGCAATTAGATGCTGAAAAATACTGTGTTTTTGTTAAATTTCTGAACTCAGTGACAGTCGATAAGTTGCTTGCAAAATGGGGTAATTCCGTCGAATTTGTTCATCGAGACGGTTCAAAAAGTAATGTCTCTGTACGAAAAGCTGATATCATGTACACCAATGTCAGGATTTTGAATGTTCCAATTGAAATTGATAATCAGTTGATCAAGGACGCTCTATCTAAATATGGCGAAGTTAAATCTATCTATAACGAAAGATGGTCGAAGCTATACAAGATACAGTGTTTTAACGGCATTAGATCCGTTGAAATGGAGGTGAAAGCCAACATTCCGTCCCATATATCCGTTGCAGGCCATAAAGCACATGTTGTGTATTCTGGTCAGGAGCGCACGTGCAATATTTGCAATGAGACGGGTCATTTCCGACAAGATTGTCCGCGCCGTGTTTTTGTTCTTCGGAACAATCTAACACAGCGTCAAAAACTGACCCTCAGCGATGTCTTACCAAATAGCACTTCCCTTCTTTCGGTTAACGACAGTGGTGCATGTACTTCTGCAGTGCCCGCCATAACTACTACGGAGTTCCCTCCCCTGAGCGTCATTACATCACACCCTTCTGTTTCCGATTGCGATCTCCAGAATAAGAAGCGACCGTTGGAAATGACCGATGACGGCTCGGACGGCGAGTCCGCCCGTAATTCGCCTTCCACCCGCAAGCAGAAGCAGTGTAATGCGGATGTGCTCGAGGAAACAAACAGTACATGTATTGACGTGACGACAGCCGCTAAGGCAACCCGGCCGCTGTCGGCGGCTGAACAGGTACAAACGGTCCACGGAGGGGACGCAGTAACGATTGTCGCGGAGACGGAAGAGGCGCACTCCGAAGCACAAGAGGTGACGGAGCGGAACCCAACTCAAGAATTTACAGACCCACAAACCGCCGACTCAGTCAGTGCTCTGGAGCTAGTGACGGAAGAACAAGGAAATGGCACTCGTAAAAAGGACGCTGTTGAGGCAGCTTCGGTCACAACGGTGGTAAAGATAGACAATCCGAATGACGGCGCGTTGAACCAAGATGTCCGAAGACGCCGACTCAAACTGCAACCTAATCTCAAAGCTTCCCGTAACCAAAGCAAACAACAACCAGCACAAGAGGAAGCGACGGCCAAGAACGTCTTGTATGAAATCATCACGGAAAGACCTAAGGAGGTACCTTCAAGTGACGTTAGTGATGCAAAGCCCCTCGGTAAAACTAAAACCCGAGATGTTCGGAATCCTGCACCAAAATGAGGCTGTAAGATGAAAAAAAAAAAAGGGATTTTGTTGAACCAGTTTCATTTCTAATTGTACTACTGTCTTAGTCATATTTCAGAGGAACCAGATGAAGTGTTTACCGAGCTTCAAATACTGACTATTCTTTTAGATGTTTGTTTAAGCAGAGTCGTTTCTCCCTTCTAGGTGCTGCACATCTCTTTTTTTTTATTAATATTTTGTTCTCTTTTTAATCACTTATTTACTTTTTATGCAAACTAAATGTCCCAGGCATATACAATTACGACTATCAATATTAACAGGATTACATCCGTGACTAAAGTTACAGCGCTCAAGGATTATTTATATGAGTCAGGGACGGACATTGCTTTCCTACAGGAAGTAGTGCTGACTAATCTTACAGTGCCTGGATATTTGGCGATTTTAAATGTCTCACTTGACACCAACGTCGGTACAGCAATTTTAGTCAGGGAGGGGATTCCTGTCTCGGATGTCGAGAGGTTGGACTCCGGCAGAGCGATAGGTATAAAAGTCTTTGGTTCTACCCTTATCAATCTGTATGCCCCTTCTGGCACATCCAATAGAATGGAAAGAGCACAGTTCTATAAAGAAGAAATCATTTATTTATTACGGAAAAACCCAAACGATCTTATAATAGGCGGTGATTTTAATTGTGTGATAAATAAGAAAGACCAGGTTCCGAATTTTAATACCTGCAACGAACTGAAGCGTTTCGTCACTGTTTTACAGCTTAAAGATGCTTGGGAAATAATGTATCCCACATTTGTGGCATTTACATTCCTAGGTCCTCACTCACGTAGCAGGATCGACAGACTCTACATATCGCAAAGTCTAGTTAGCTCCTTCATTAAAGCAGAGACGATTCCAGTTTACTTTTCTGATCATAGCTCCGTGCTAGCTTCCATCAACCTTACTGCGCAACCCACTCGCCGTTTTAGAAGTTCATGGCACCTTAATACGTCACTGATGCAGGACGACGGATTAGAAGAAAGTTTGACAGAAGCGTGGGCATTGTGCCTCCGCTCTGCAGATAGACACGTCTCAGTACTAGACTGGTGGTGCAACAGGGCAAAGCCTAAACTGAGAAAAGTTCTCATCCAGTATAGTGTACAACGATCGAAAGACTTGAAAAATTCCATAGAATTTTATTATACCATGCTGCGAAATTTATATGAGCAGGCAAACACTTCCAACGTCCGTCTGGCAGATATCAAGCAAACTAAGGCCAAATTGCTCAGTCTTAAAAGACAGCAGATGGAGGGTCTGAAATTAAAATCCAAGGCTAAGACAGTCGTGGAGGATGAACATGCTTCCTTGTACCATCTACTGAAGCACGAAAGAAACAGGAGACGCACCTTCATTGATGGACTTCAGTCTGAAACTGGCGAGACACTCACGACTCAGAGAGACATCGTCAATGCAGTGCACAAATATTACGAAGACCTATACACTGCCAACCCGGTATGTGAAGAGTCCTTCGATGAGTTCCTTAGTTACATAGCTCCACAGGTCTCGGACGAGGAAAACGAAGACCTTCTCGTTGAGTGTACTAACTAAGATATCCACAGAATCATCTGCAAATCTCCTCTGAGGAAATCGCCGGGACCGGATGGTTTGCCTGTTGAATTTTATAAACGATACTGGCCACTGATTGGTGACATGTTTACCCGAATGACGAACGAGGTGCTTCAGGGAAAGCATTTACCTGCTGTTTTTAAAGAGAGCACAATAGTACTAATCCCAAAAAATGCTGCAAAAAGAAACCTCAACAACTTTCGTCCTATCTCCCTGTTAAACTCCGATTATAAAATCATCGGCAGAATTTTAAACAACAGACTCTCACAGTTGGCCAAAAAGATAGTAAGTCCATACCAGTCCTGTGTGCCTACCAAGAGCATTTTCAAAAGCATAGCTGAATATAGAGATATAATTGCAATCACTGCTGTGACCACCATAAAATGTGCTATCATGTTTATTGACTTCCAGAAAGCATTTGATCGTGTGGATCATAGATTCCTTAGTGCCACACTGAACAAAATAGGTTTTAATGAGCGAGTCGTAAGTGTGATCAGAAATGTTGCAACAGGCATCAGCGCTTGTATATCAGTTAACTGCCAGAGGACAAAGCAGATTCAGATCAGGCGCGGCGTTCCTCAAGGAAGCCCCCTTTCCATGTTCCTATTCGTGCTTTCATTAGAACCTTTCCTCCGCAGTGTTCATGCCACTCTAACTGGCATCACATTATCTGGTCACCGAACAGTCATAAACGCCTATGCCGATGATGTCGGAGTCGTCCTGCGAAATCCCGACGACATTTTGAAATTGGAAACGCTAATTAAAAAGTACTGTAGAGTCTCCGGAGCAGGTGTCAACGCAAACAAAAGCAAACTCCTAAACCTGCGGGGTTTTCAACATACCACCTTAGCCTGGGCCACAATGGTCACCCAATGCAAAGCACTAGGAATAACACTGACACCTTGTCCGTTAAAAATGGCAGCTATCAATTGGAGAAATACGTCGGGACAACTTCTTGGAACAACAAGGGAAAACCTCCACCGTAACATGAACCAAGTTCAGAGGGTGATTTTCATTAACCACTGCATTCTCTCCAGGAGTTACTTTATAGCACAGATCTTCCCACTACCGAAAATGATTGGAAAAAAGATAATGTCTACCATTGCCAGCTATCTTTGGAGAGGGGATATATTCAGAGTCGACGCAAAAACTGCGACCTTAGATCCCAGGAATGGAGGTTTGGGGTTAGTTGACATCAGAAATAAGGCGTCTGCGCTTTTTATAAAAAGGACCGCCACTATCCTTAGCGACCACGCTGATAGCATTACAACTAAATTATTTGAAGTTGTCAGGCCTGCCAGTTTACAGGCGCCGGTGAATGTGCAAAAAATAAATAACCGGCTCCAGTACGTTCGTGTATATTTTGTGGAATTCAGCTATCTCGGCGGTGTCATCATCAACTCACGACGGATCACGGCCCGCGATATTCTGTGCCATCGAAAGAAAATGGAGGGGAGAAACAAATTGGAAAGTAAATACCCACACACTGATTGGGACGCCATATGGAAAAATATTAATATGCGTGGTCTACCATCGGACGTCAAGTCAGCGTGGTATAAAACAGTGAATGAGACCGTAAGCACCAATGAAAGGTTACATGCAATCGGCGTTAGCGACACGAACCTATGTCTCAAATGTAAATTGATCGACACGTTAGTGCACAGATTCACGTGCGGTGGCAATCTACAACTCTGTAATTGGATTAGGGAACAACTGGCTTTTCTTACGAGATCTTCGGTGGAAAATTTTCCCCCTGTTACATTCCTCAGGCCTCAGACTTGCTATTTTCCAGCAGCAAAAAAAACTCGGTCCATTGGTTAATGGGACACTATGTGAATTACGTAATTAATCACCTGGGAAATGACAATTCCACTGATTTTTACATGTACTTGAAGTGTGCTTTTTATAACGCCCTGAAATATAAAGACCACAAGAAAAACTACGGCAATATGCTTAAAATTGTATTCGAGCGACTGGGCATTGGTTGACAAGCCAACGGGATAAACAAAAATCGTTTATTTAAGCGAAACGACGCTTAAACAAAAACAATTGGGGAGAAGTACAATTTTACAGTTTCATATTACAATCACTTATCCTCTGCTGGCAAAGAAGGCTATTTTGTTTATTGCACAGAAGAAGCCGAAGCCGAAAGCCAGTATCGCAGGGTTAAAGATAAATTGTTTTCTTATACATTCATTTTATGACTGAGAAGGAAGTCTCATTTGTTTCCATGGAAGGGAACATACTTTTTTATTATTATTATTAATCTCAAGAAGGAAAGGAGGCTATGGAATTAGTGCCTTAACATAAAATTCCTTCTTCACATTCCATGAAGATTTTTCTTTTACGATAAAAAAAATAACAAACAAACAAAAATAATAATAATAACAATAAAAAAACTAAACAGAAATTAAAAAAATAATATACAGGTTCAGGGTCCACTACTTCCTACAACTTTATTATATATTACAAAGAAGTATGCTAGGTTGCCGAGAAGCAGTGGATGAGAAAAAAAAAAAAAAAAAAAAAAAAAAAAAAAAAAAAAAAAAAAAAAAGCACTAAAGCTATAACCTTCAATCTCTATTGCCTCGGCATGACATAAATTTTTTGTTTCAAATGAAGCATCTTTTGGTTCAGGATTTCGAAGGCAAAACAGCATATATCTACGTATACACAAGATGTAAAATTTCTTATTGAAAACTATGATAAAGACACGCCTCAGCAACAGGACTGGGTGGAGACATCGCAGCCAGGCCTCGAGATTTTGACCCCTGCCCGCTTTGCCTCCGCCTGCCTCATGCTGCTTATATAAAAAAAAAAAGTGGTTAAAAAAATGGATAAGGCGTATAAAAAAAAAACAAAAAAAAAAGGTGGCCGAGTGGTAAAGGCATCTAAAAAAAAAAAAGTGGTTAAGGCGTTGGACTGCTAATCCAAAAAAAAAAAAGAAAAAAAAAAGTGGCTAGGATACCTGGCTTTCACCCAGGAGGCCCGGGTTCGATTCCTGGTACCGGAATGTAATTTTTTCGGAACAATTAAGAAAAAAAAAAAAAATCCTGTCACGGTCGTGTTTTTCCAGTTCTGAAAAACAAACATACCGTTTTAATGTAGCAATTGAGCAGTACGAAACCGTCTAAATGTTGCTGTTGACCATTCTGTGCTTGGTGATGGTCTTTAGCCTGAAACACACACAATAAGACCGGTGTTAACTAGCGAAATGGTCGGCAGAGTGCCCTCACCGCGAGTTTTGACTGGTACTTGCACATCTAAAACAACGTCGGAAAGTAACTCGTTCGGCTTTTGAGTCACATCAAGTATATGTGTTAATTTTGACGCCGCAAGCTCTGCAGATTGTCATGCAATTCCTTTACCTCTCAGAAATGATTATGAAATAAAAGTGAAGTACGTGACGAGTGTGACGTTAGGAAAACATTAGGCAGCATGGAGAGATTCTGTATGGTACCACCCAACCCAAACGAGTACAGTGTGATCTGCTACCCAGCAGGTATCCAACGAGGCAGCACGGCTAGCTCAGTCGGTAGAGCATGAGACTCTTATTCACAGGGTCGTGGGTTCGAGCCCTACGCTGGGCGGAACGGAAATCTTTTTCCGCTGCAGATGTAAATTAACGTTTTTCTGATTAACGTGATGTAATGGAAATAGCAACTTTAAAATTTGCCTACGTCTCCATCAGTCGCAAGAAAACTGTATTTGAAGGTGAAGGTGATTTTGTAGACATGTGTGAAAGTCATGTTCTGTAGTGCAGGTGGTTCTGTTTGGAGAGAACATCGGCTACGTGTCAGATGTGTAGCCAAGCAGTAATGAGTCGCCATAGCTGCAAATGTTAGTCGAAAATATGAAGTGTTGTCAGCTGAAGTCTGATGATTCAGACGACCGTACGGACGAAGTACGCAAAAGTGCCACTAGGCGGCGCCTGTTTAGCTCAGTGGTAGAGCATTGGTCTAGTAAACCAGGTTTCGTGAGTTCCATCCTCACAGGAGGAAGACGAATCTGGGAAATCAGTTGCGCATCGTGGCCGTATAGCAAACAGTATCTGTGGTGAGGAACAATTAGCGACAGGCGTATTATTAAGAATTACTCTCAGATGGGATTAAAGCGAATGGCGCAGATAAAGCATTTGCCAAAGTGGTACGGCATAAGGTGGGACGAGGCAGTCTGAATTATATTCTATAGATGTACTTCTCACAAATATCAGAGCCTCTCGCGGTCGCCGTCGTCGTCGTCGTCGTCGTCGTCGTCGCCGCCGCCGCCGTTTCTGCAGAAGTAGCAAATTGCCATTGTAGCAAATGCGGCGAGGGACACCCTGCCATCGATTCCGAATGCTCAAAGTGTGTGGTCTTGTTTTCCTGTCTATGTTTGGTCGGTCTCGTAAGAGGTTGAATGTAACGAATGGGCGGGAAAGAGTAAGGGGCAGCGGCTGTGTGGAACGAAAACACAATTCCTCAGGGGCGTGAGCGTTTCGATATGAGTCGTATATAAGTTGTACTTGGTCGTCAGCGACCGTGTGGCCTAATGTATAAGGCGTCGGACTTCGGATCCGAAGATTGCAGGTTCGAATCCTGTCATGGTCGCGTTTTCCAGTTCTGAAAAAGAAACATACCGTTTTAAAGTTGAAATTGAGCAGTACGAAACCGTCTGAATGTTGCTGTTGACCATTCTGTGCTTGGAGATGGTCTTTAGCCTGAAACACACACAACAAGACCGGTGTTAACTAGCGAAATGGTCGGCAGAGTGCCCTCACCGCGAGTTTTGACTGGTACTTGCACATCTAAAACAACGTCGGAAAGTAACTCGTTCGGCTTTTGAGTCACATCAAGTGTGTGTGTTAATTTTGACGCCGCAAGCTCTGCAGATTGTCATGCAATTCCTTTACCTCTCAGAAATGATTATGAAATAAAAGTGAAGAACGTGACGAGTGTGACGTTAGGAAAACATTAGGCAGCATGGAGAGATACTGTATGGGACCACCCAACCCAAACGAGTACAGTGTGATCAGCTACCCAGCATGTATCCAACGAGGCAGCACGGCTAGCTCAGTCGGTAGAGCATGAGACTCTTATTCACAGGGTCGTGGGTTCGAGCCCTACGCTGGGCGGAACGGAATTTTTTTCCGCTGCAGATGTAAATTACCGATTTTCTGATTAACGTGGTGTAATGGAAATAGCAACTTTAAAATTTGCCTACGTCTCCATCAGTCGCAAGAAAACTGTATTTGAAGGTGAAGGTGATTTTGTAGACATGTGTGAAACTCATGTTCTGAAGTGCAGGTGGTTTTGTTTGGAGAGAACATCGGCTACGTGTCAGATGTGTAGCCAAGCAGTAATGGGTCGCCATAGCTGCAAATATTAGTAGAAAATATGAAGTGTTGTCAGCTCAAGTCTGATGATTCAGACGACCGTACGGACGAAGTACGCAAAAGTGCCGCTAGGCGGCGCCTGTTTAGCTCAGTGGTAGAGCATTGGACTAGTAAACCAGGTTTCGTGAGTTCCATCCTCACAGGAGGAAGACGAATCTTGGAAATCAGTTGCGTATCGTGGCCGTATAGCAAACAGTATCTGTGATGAGGAACAATTAGCGACAGGCGTATTATTAAGAATTACTCTCAGATGGGATTAAGGCGAATGGCGCAGATAAAGCATTTGCCAAAGCAGTACGGCATAAGGTGGGACGAGGCAGTCTGAATTACATTCTATAGATGTACTTCTCACAAATCTCAGAGCCTCTCGCGGTCGTCGTCGTCGTCGTCGTCGTCGTCGCCGCCGCTTCTGCAGAAGTAGCAAATTGCCATTGTAGCAAATGCGGCGAGGGACACCCTGCCATCGATTTCGACTGCTCAAAGTGTGTGGTCTTGTTTTCCTGTCTATGTTTGGTCGGTCTCGTAAGAGGTTGAATGTAACGAATGGGCGGGAAAGAGTAAGGGGCAGCGGCTGTGTGGAACGAAAACACAATTCCTCAGGGGCGTGAGCGTTTCGATATGAGTCGTATATAAGTTGTACTTGGTCGTCAGTGACCGTGTGGCCTAATGGATAAGGCGTCGGACTTCGGATCCGAAGATTGCAGGTTCGAATCCTGTCACGGTCGCGTTTTCCAGTTCTGAAAAAGAAACATACCGTTTTAAAGTAGAAATTGAGCAGTACGAAACCGTCTGAATGTTGCTGTTGACCATTCTGTGCTTGGAGATGGTCTTTAGCCTGAAACACACACAACAAGACCAGTGTTATCTAGCGAAATGGTCGGCAGAGTGCCCTCACCGCGAGTTTTGACTGGTACTTGCACATCTAAAACAACGTCGGAAAGTAACTCGTTCGGCTTTTGAGTCACATCAAGTATGTGTGTTAATTTTGACGCCGCAAGCTCTGCAGATTGTCATGCAATTCCTTTACCTCTCAGAAATGATTATGAAATAAAAGTGAAGTACGTGACGAGTGTGACGTTAGGAAAACATTAGGCAGCATGGAGAGATTCTGTATGGTACCACCCAACCCAAACGAGTACAGTGTGATCTGCTACCCAGCAGGTATCCAACGAGGCAGCACGGCTAGCTCAGTCGGTAGAGCATGAGACTCTTATTCACAGGGTCGTGGGTTCGAGCCCTACGCTGGGCGGAACGGAATTTTTTTCCGCTGCAGATGTAAATTACCGATTTTCGTATTAACGTGATGTAATGGAAATAGCAACTTTAAAATTTGCCTACGTCTCCATCAGTCGCAAGAAAACTGTATTTGAAGGTGAAGGTGATTTTGTAGACATGTGTGAAACTCATGTTCTGAAGTGCAGGTGGTTTTGTTTGGAGAGAACATCGGATACGTGTCAGATGTGTAGCCAAGCAGTAATGGGTCGCCATAGCTGCAAATATTAGTGGAAAATATGAAGTGTTGTCAGCTGAAGTCTGATGATTCAGACGACCGTACGGACGAAGTACACAAAAGTGCCGCTAGGCGGCGCCTGTTTAGCTCAGTGGTAGAGCATTGGTCTAGTAAACCAGGGTTCGTGAGTTCCATCCTCACAGGAGGAAGACGAATCTGGGAAATCAGTTGCGCATCGTGGCCGTATAGCAAACAGTATCTGTGATGAGGAACCATTAGCGACAGGCGTATTATTAAGAATTACTCTCAGATGTGATTAAGGCAAATGGCGCAGATAAAGCATTTGCCAAAGCAGTACGGCATAAGGTGGGACGAGGCAGTTTGAATTACATACTATAGATGTACTTCTCACAAATCTCAGAGCCTCTCGCGGTCGTCGTCGTCGTCGTCGTCGTCGTCGTCGTCGTCGTCGTCGTCGTCGTCGTCGCCGCCGCCGCTTCTGCAGAAGTAGCAAATTGCCATTGTAGCAAATGCGGCGAGGGACACCCTGCCATCGATTCCGAATGCTCAAAGTGTGTGGTCTTGTTTTCCTGTCTATGTTTGGTCGGTCTCGTAAGAGGTTGAATGTAACGAATGGGCGGGAAAGAGTAAGGGGCAGCGGCTGTGTGGAACGAAAACACAATTCCTCAGGGGAGTGAGCGTTTCGTGATGAGTCGTATATAAGTTGTACTTGGTCGTCAGTGACCGTGTGGCCTAATGGATAAGGCGTCGGACTTCGGATCCGAAGATTGCAGGTTCGAATCCTGTCACGGTCGTGTTTTTCCAGTTCTGAAAAAAAACATACCGTTTTAATGTAGCAATTGAGCAGTACGAAACCGTCTGAATGTTGCTGTTGACCATTCTGTGCTTGGAGATGGTCTTTAGCCTGGAACACACGCAACAAGACCGGTGTTAACTAGCGAAATGGTCGCAGAGTGCCCTCACCGCGAGTTTTGACTGGTACTTGCACATCTAAAACAACGTCGGAAAGTAACTCGTTCGGCTTTTGAGTCACATCAAGTATGTGTGTTAATTTTGACGCCGCAAGCTCTGCAGATTGTCATGCAATTCCTTTACCTCTCAGAAATGATTATGAAATAAAAGTGAAGTACGTGACGAGTGTGACGTTAGGAAAACATTAGGCAGCATGGAGAGATTCTGTATGGTACCACCCAACCCAAACGAGTACAGTGTGATCTGCTACTCAGCAGGTATCCAACGAGGCAGCACGGCTAGCTCAGTCGGTAGAGCATGAGACTCTTATTCACAGGGTCGTGGGTTCGAGCCCTACGCTGGGCGGAACGGAAATCTTTTTCCGCTGCAGATGTAAATTACCGATTTTCGTATTAACGTGATGTAATGGAAATAGCAACTTTAAAATTTGCCTAAGTCTCCATCAGTCGCAAGAAAACTGTATTTGAAGGTGAAGGTGATTTTGTAGACATGTGTGAAAGTCGTGTTCTGTAGTGCAGGTGGTTCTGTTTGGAGAGAACATCGGCTACGTGTCAGATGTGTAGCCAAGCAGTAATGGGTCGCCATAGCTGCAAATGTTAGTCGAAAATATGAAGTGTTGTCAGCTGAAGTCTGATGATTCAGACGACCGTACGGACGAAGTACGCAAAAGTGGCACTAGGCGGCGCCTGTTTAGCTCAGTGGTAGAGCATTGGTCTAGTAAACCAGGTTTCGTGAGTTCCATCCTCACAGGAGGAAGACGAATCTGGGAAATCAGTTTCGCATCGTGGCCGTATAGCAAACAGTATCTGTGATGAGGAACAATTAGCGACAGGCGTATTATTAAGAATTACTCTCAGATGGGATTAAAGCGAATGGCGCAGATAAAGCATTTCCCAAAGTGGTACGGCATAAGGTGGGACGAGGCAGTCTGAATTATATTCTATAGATGTACTTCTCAAAAATATCAGAGCCTCTCGCGGTCGCCGTCGTCGTCGTCGCCGCCGCCGCTTCTGCAGAAGTAGCAAATTGCCATTGTAGCAAATGCGGCGAGGGACACCCTGCCATCGATTCCGAATGCTCAAAGTGTGTGGTCTTGTTTTCCTGTCTATGTTTGGTCGGTCTCGTAAGAGGTTGAATGTAACGAATGGGCGGGAAAGAGTAAGGGGCAGCGGCTGTGTGGAACGAAAACACAATTCCTCAGGGGCGTGAGCGTTTCGATATGAGTCGTATATAAGTTGTACTTGGTCGTCAGTGACCGTGTGGCCTAATGGATAAGGCGTCGGACTTCGGATCCGAAGATTGCAGGTTCGAATCCTGTCATGGTCGCGTTTTCCAGTTCTGAAAAAGAAACATACCGTTTTAAAGTTGAAATTGAGCAGTACGAAACCGTCTGAATGTTGCTGTTGACCATTCTGTGCTTGGAGATGGTCTTTAGCCTGAAACACACACAACAAGACCGGTGTTAACTAGCGAAATGGTCGGCAGAGTGCCCTCACCGCGAGTTTTGACTGGTACTTGCACATCTAAAACAACGTCGGAAAGTAACTCGTTCGGCTTTTGAGTCACATCAAGTGTGTGTGTTAATTTTGACGCCGCAAGCTCTGCAGATTGTCATGCAATTCCTTTACCTCTCAGAAATGATTATGAAATAAAAGTGAAGTACGTGACGAGTGTGACGTTAGGAAAACATTAGGCAGCATGGAGAGATTCTGTATGGGACCACCCAACCCAAACGAGTACAGTGTGATCTGCTACCCAGCAGGTATCCAACGAGGCAGCACGGCTAGCTCAGTCGGTAGAGCATGAGACTCTTATTCACAGGGTCGTGGGTTCGAGCCCTACGCTGGGCGGAACGGAATTTTTTTCCGCTGCAGATGTAAATTACCGATTTTCGTATTAACGTGATGTAATGGAAATAGCAACTTTAAAATTTGCCTACGTCTCCATCAGTCGCAAGAAAACTGTATTTGAAGGTGAAGGTGATTTTGTAGACATGTGTGAAACTCATGTTCTGAAGTGCAGGTGGTTTTGTTTGGAGAGAACATCGGATACGTGTCAGATGTGTAGCCAAGCAGTAATGGGTCGCCATAGCTGCAAATATTAGTGGAAAATATGAAGTGTTGTCAGCTGAAGTCTGATGATTCAGACGACCGTACGGACGAAGTACACAAAAGTGCCGCTAGGCGGCGCCTGTTTAGCTCAGTGGTAGAGCATTGGTCTAGTAAACCAGGGTTCGTGAGTTCCATCCTCACAGGAGGAAGACGAATCTGGGAAATCAGTTGCGCATCGTGGCCGTATAGCAAACAGTATCTGTGATGAGGAACCATTAGCGACAGGCGTATTATTAAGAATTACTCTCAGATGTGATTAAGGCAAATGGCGCAGATAAAGCATTTGCCAAAGCAGTACGGCATAAGGTGGGACGAGGCAGTTTGAATTACATACTATAGATGTACTTCTCACAAATCTCAGAGCCTCTCGCGGTCGTCGTCGTCGTCGTCGTCGCCGCCGCCGCTTCTGCAGAAGTAGCAAATTGCCATTGTAGCAAATGCGGCGAGGGACACCCTGCCATCGATTCCGAATGCTCAAAGTGTGTGGTCTTGTTTTCCTGTCTATGTTTGGTCGGTCTCGTAAGAGGTTGAATGTAACGAATGGGCGGGAAAGAGTAAGGGGCAGCGGCTGTGTGGAACGAAAACACAATTCCTCAGGGGAGTGAGCGTTTCGTGATGAGTCGTATATAAGTTGTACTTGGTCGTCAGTGACCGTGTGGCCTAATGGATAAGGCGTCGGACTTCGGATCCGAAGATTGCAGGTTCGAATCCTGTCACGGTCGTGTTTTTCCAGTTCTGAAAAAAAACATACCGTTTTAATGTAGCAATTGAGCAGTACGAAACCGTCTGAATGTTGCTGTTGACCATTCTGTGCTTGGAGATGGTCTTTAGCCTGGAACACACGCAACAAGACCGGTGTTAACTAGCGAAATGGTCGCAGAGTGCCCTCACCGCGAGTTTTGACTGGTACTTGCACATCTAAAACAACGTCGGAAAGTAACTCGTTCGGCTTTTGAGTCACATCAAGTATGTGTGTTAATTTTGACGCCGCAAGCTCTGCAGATTGTCATGCAATTCCTTTACCTCTCAGAAATGATTATGAAATAAAAGTGAAGTACGTGACGAGTGTGACGTTAGGAAAACATTAGGCAGCATGGAGAGATTCTGTATGGTACCACCCAACCCAAACGAGTACAGTGTGATCTGCTACTCAGCAGGTATCCAACGAGGCAGCACGGCTAGCTCAGTCGGTAGAGCATGAGACTCTTATTCACAGGGTCGTGGGTTCGAGCCCTACGCTGGGCGGAACGGAAATCTTTTTCCGCTGCAGATGTAAATTACCGATTTTCGTATTAACGTGATGTAATGGAAATAGCAACTTTAAAATTTGCCTAAGTCTCCATCAGTCGCAAGAAAACTGTATTTGAAGGTGAAGGTGATTTTGTAGACATGTGTGAAAGTCGTGTTCTGTAGTGCAGGTGGTTCTGTTTGGAGAGAACATCGGCTACGTGTCAGATGTGTAGCCAAGCAGTAATGGGTCGCCATAGCTGCAAATGTTAGTCGAAAATATGAAGTGTTGTCAGCTGAAGTCTGATGATTCAGACGACCGTACGGACGAAGTACGCAAAAGTGGCACTAGGCGGCGCCTGTTTAGCTCAGTGGTAGAGCATTGGTCTAGTAAACCAGGTTTCGTGAGTTCCATCCTCACAGGAGGAAGACGAATCTGGGAAATCAGTTTCGCATCGTGGCCGTATAGCAAACAGTATCTGTGATGAGGAACAATTAGCGACAGGCGTATTATTAAGAATTACTCTCAGATGGGATTAAAGCGAATGGCGCAGATAAAGCATTTCCCAAAGTGGTACGGCATAAGGTGGGACGAGGCAGTCTGAATTATATTCTATAGATGTACTTCTCAAAAATATCAGAGCCTCTCGCGGTCGCCGTCGTCGTCGTCGCCGCCGCCGCTTCTGCAGAAGTAGCAAATTGCCATTGTAGCAAATGCGGCGAGGGACACCCTGCCATCGATTCCGAATGCTCAAAGTGTGTGGTCTTGTTTTCCTGTCTATGTTTGGTCGGTCTCGTAAGAGGTTGAATGTAACGAATGGGCGGGAAAGAGTAAGGGGCAGCGGCTGTGTGGAACGAAAACACAATTCCTCAGGGGCGTGAGCGTTTCGATATGAGTCGTATATAAGTTGTACTTGGTCGTCAGTGACCGTGTGGCCTAATGGATAAGGCGTCGGACTTCGGATCCGAAGATTGCAGGTTCGAATCCTGTCATGGTCGCGTTTTCCAGTTCTGAAAAAGAAACATACCGTTTTAAAGTTGAAATTGAGCAGTACGAAACCGTCTGAATGTTGCTGTTGACCATTCTGTGCTTGGAGATGGTCTTTAGCCTGAAACACACACAACAAGACCGGTGTTAACTAGCGAAATGGTCGGCAGAGTGCCCTCACCGCGAGTTTTGACTGGTACTTGCACATCTAAAACAACGTCGGAAAGTAACTCGTTCGGCTTTTGAGTCACATCAAGTGTGTGTGTTAATTTTGACGCCGCAAGCTCTGCAGATTGTCATGCAATTCCTTTACCTCTCAGAAATGATTATGAAATAAAAGTGAAGTACGTGACGAGTGTGACGTTAGGAAAACATTAGGCAGCATGGAGAGATTCTGTATGGGACCACCCAACCCAAACGAGTACAGTGTGATCTGCTACCCAGCAGGTATCCAACGAGGCAGCACGGCTAGCTCAGTCGGTAGAGCATGAGACTATTATTCACAGGGTCGTGGTTTTGAGCCCTACGCTGGGCGGAACGGAAATTTTTTCCGCTGCAGATGTAAATTAACGTTTTTCTGATTAACGTGATGTAATGGAAATAGCAACTTTAAAATTTGCCTACGTCTCTATCAGTCGCAAGCAAACTGTATTTGAAGGTGAAGGTGATTTTGTAGACATGTGTGAAAGTCATGTTCTGTAGTGCAGGTGGTTTTGTTTGGAGAGAACATCGGCTACGTGTCAGATGTGTAGCCAAGCAGTAATGGGTCGCCATAGCTGCAAATATTAGTCGAAAATATGAAGTGTTGTCAGCTGAAGTCTGATGATTCAGACGACCGTACGGACGAAGTACACAAAAGTGCCGCTAGGCGGCGCCTGTTTAGCTCAGTGGTAGAGCATTGGTCTAGTAAACCAGGTTTCGTGAGTTCCATCCTCACAGGAGGAAGACGAATCTGGGAAATCAGTTGCGCATCGTGGCCGTATAGCAAACAGTATCTGTGGTGAGGAACAATTAGCGACAGGCGTATTATTAAGAATTACTCTCAGATGGGATTAAAGCGAATGGCGCAGATAAAGCATTTGCCAAAGTGGTACGGCATAAGGTGGGACGAGGCAGTCTGAATTATATTCTATAGAAGTACTTCTCACAAATATCAGAGCCTCTCGCGGTCGCCGCCGCCGTCGTCGTCGTCGTCGTCGTCGCCGCCGCCGCCGCTTCTGCAGAAGTAGCAAATTGCCATTGTAGCA
Source organism: Schistocerca gregaria (assembly GCF_023897955.1). Classification (NCBI taxonomy): domain Eukaryota; kingdom Metazoa; phylum Arthropoda; class Insecta; order Orthoptera; family Acrididae; genus Schistocerca; species Schistocerca gregaria. The sequence goes on from NC_064929.1 coordinate 38,580,692, forward strand.
AATGCGGCGAGGGACACCCTGCCATCGATTCCGAATGCTCAAAGTGTGTGGTCTTGTTTTCCTGTCTATGTTTGGTCGGTCTCGTAAGAGGTTGAATGTAACGAATGGGCGGGAAAGAGTAAGGGGCAGCGGCTGTGTGGAACGAAAACACAATTCCTCAGGGGCGTGAGCGTTTCGATATGAGTCGTATATAAGTTGTACTTGGTCGTCAGTGACCGTGTGGCCTAATGGATAAGGCGTCGGACATCGGATCCGAAGATTGCAGGTTCCAATCCTGACACGGTCGCGTTTTCCAGTTCTGAAAAAGAAACATACCGTTTTAAAGTAGAAATTGAGCAGTACGAAACCGTCTGAATGTTGCTGTTGACCATTCTGTGCTTGGAGATGGTCTTTAGCCTGAAACACACACAACAAGACCGGTGTTAACTAGCGAAATGGTCGGCAGAGTGCCCTCACCGCGAGTTTTGACTGGTACTTGCACATCTAAAACAACGTCGGAAAGTAACTCGTTCGGCTTTTGAGTCACATCAAGTATGTGTGTTAATTTTGACGCCGCAAGCTCTGCAGATTGTCATGCAATTCCTTTACCTCTCAGAAATGATTATGAAATAAAAGTGAAGAACGTGACGAGTGTGACGTTAGGAAAACATTAGGCAGCATGGAGAGATACTGTATGGGACCACCCAACCCAAACGAGTACAGTGTGATCTGCTACCCAGCAGGTATCCAACGAGGCAGCACGGCTAGCTCAGTCGGTAGAGCATGAGACTCTTATTCACAGGGTCGTGGGTTCGAGCCCTACGCTGGGCGGAACGGAATTTTTTTCCGCTGCAGATGTAAATTACCGATTTTCTGATTAACGTGGTGTAATGGAAATAGCAACTTTAAAATTTGCCTACGTCTCCATCAGTCGCAAGAAAACTGTATTTGAAGGTGAAGGTGATTTTGTAGACATGTGTGAAACTCATGTTCTGAAGTGCAGGTGGTTTTGTTTGGAGAGAACATCGGCTACGTGTCAGATGTGTAGCCAAGCAGTAATGGGTCGCCATAGCTGCAAATATTAGTAGAAAATATGAAGTGTTGTCAGCTCAAGTCTGATGATTCAGACGACCGTACGGACGAAGTACGCAAAAGTGCCGCTAGGCGGCGCCTGTTTAGCTCAGTGGTAGAGCATTGGTCTAGTAAACCAGGTTTCGTGAGTTCCATCCTCACAGGAGGAAGACGAATCTTGGAAATCAGTTGCGTATCGTGGCCGTATAGCAAACAGTATCTGTGATGAGGAACAATTAGCGACAGGCGTATTATTAAGAATTACTCTCAGATGGGATTAAGGCGAATGGCGCAGATAAAGCATTTGCCAAAGTGGTACGGCATAAGGTGGGACGAGGCAGTCTGAATTACATTCTATAGATGTACTTCTCACAAATCTCAGAGCCTGTCGTCGTCGTCGTCGTCGTCGCCGCCGCCGCCGCTTCTGCAGAAGTAGCAAATTGCCATTGTAGCAAATGCGGCGAATGACACCCTGCCATCGATTCCGAATGCTCAAAGTGTGTGGTCTTGTTTTCCTGTCTATGTTTGGTCGGTATCGTAAGAGGTTGAATGTAACGAATGGGCGAGAAACAGTAAGGGGCAGCGGCTGTGTGGAACGAAAACACAATTCCTCAGGATCGTGAGTGTTTCGAGATGAGTCGTATATAAATTGTACCTGGTCGTCAGTGAAAGTGTGGCGTAATATATAAGGCGTCGGACTTCGGATCCGAAAATTGCAGGTTCGAATTCTGTCACGGTCGTGTTTTTCCAGTTCTGAAAAACAAACATACCGTTTTAATGTAGCAATTGAGCAGTACGAAACCGTCTGAATGTTGCTGTTGACCATTCTGTGCTTGGAGATTGTCTTGAGCCTGAAACACACAACAAGACCGGTGTTAACTAACGAAATGGTCGGCAGAGTGCCCTCACCGCGAGTTTTGACTAGCACTTGCACATCTAAAACAACGTCGGAAAGTAACTCGTTCGGCTTTTGAGTCACATCAAGTATGTGTGTTAATTTTGACGCCGCAAGCTCTGCAGATTGTCATGCAATTCCTTTACCTCTCAGAAATGATTATGAAATAAAAGTGAAGTACGTGACGAGTGTGACGTTAGGAAAACATTAGGCAGCATGGAGAGATTCTGTATGGGACCACCCAACCCAAACGAGTACAGTGTGATCTGCTACCCAGCAGGTATCCAACGAGGCAGCACGGCTACCTCAGTCGGTAGAGCATGAGACTATTATTCACAGGGTCGTGGTTTCGAGCCCTACGCTGGGCGGAACGGAAATTTTTTCCGCTGCAGATGTAAATTAACGTTTTTCTGATTAACGTGATGTAATGGAAATAGCAACTTTAAAATTTGCCTACGTCTCCATCAGTCGCAAGCAAACTGTATTTGAAGGTGAAGGTGATTTTGTAGACATGTGTGAAAGTCATGTTCTGTAGTGCAGGTGGTTTTGTTTGGAGAGAACATCGGCTACGTGTCAGATGTGTAGCCAAGCAGTAATGGGTCGCCATAGCTGCAAATATTAGTCGAAAATATGAAGTGTTGTCAGCTGAAGTCTGATGATTCAGACGACCGTACGGACGAAGTACACAAAAGTGCCGCTAGGCGGCGCCTGTTTAGCTCAGTGGTAGAGCATTGGCCTAGTAAACCAGGTTTCGTGAGTTCCATCCTCACAGGAGGAAGACGAATCTGGGAAATCAGTTGCGCATCGTGGCCGTATAGCAAACAGTATCTGTGGTGAGGAACAATTAGCGACAGGCGTATTATTAAGAATTACTCTCAGATGGGATTAAAGCGAATGGCGCAGATAAAGCATTTGCCAAAGTGGTACGGCATAAGGTGGGACGAGGCAGTCTGAATTATATTCTATAGATGTACTTCTCACAAATGTCAGAGCCTCTCGCGGTCGTCGTCGTCGTCGTCGTCGTCGTCGTCGTCGTCGTCGCCGCCGCTTCTGCAGAAGTAGCAAATTGCCATTGTAGCAAATGCGGCGAGGGACACCCTGCCATCGATTCCGAATGCTCAAAGTGTGTGGTCTTGTTTTGCTGTCTATGTTTTAGTCGGTCTCGTAAGAGGTTGAATGTAACGAATGGGCGGTAAAGAGTAAGGGGCAGCGGCTGTGTGGAACGAAAACACAATTCCTCAGGGGCGTGAGCGTTTCGATATGAGTCGTATATAAGTTGTACTTGGTCGTCAGTGACCGTGTGGCCTAATGGATAAGGCGTCGGACATCGGATCCGAAGATTGCAGGTTCCAATCCTGTCACGGTCGCGTTTTCCAGTTCTGAAAAAGAAACATACCGTTTTAAAGTAGAAATTGAGCAGTACGAAACCGTCTGAATGTTGCTGTTGACCATTCTGTGCTTGGAGATGGTCTTTAGCCTGAAACACACACAACAAGACCGGTGTTAACTAGCGAAATGGTCGGCAGAGTGCCCTCACCGCGAGTTTTGACTGGTACTTGCACATCTAAAACAACGTCGGAAAGTAACTCGTTCGGCTTTTGAGTCACATCAAGTATGTGTGTTAATTTTGACGCCGCAAGCTCTGCAGATTGTCATGCAATTCCTTTACCTCTCAGAAATGATTATGAAATAAAAGTGAAGAACGTGACGAGTGTGACGTTAGGAAAACATTAGGCAGCATGGAGAGATACTGTATGGGACCACCCAACCCAAACGAGTACAGTGTGATCTGCTACCCAGCAGGTATCCAACGAGGCAGCACGGCTAGCTCAGTCGGTAGAGCATGAGACTCTTATTCACAGGGTCGTGGGTTCGAGCCCTACGCTGGGCGGAACGGAATTTTTTTCCGCTGCAGATGTAAATTACCGATTTTCTGATTAACGTGGTGTAATGGAAATAGCAACTTTAAAATTTGCCTACGTCTCCATCAGTCGCAAGAAAACTGTATTTGAAGGTGAAGGTGATTTTGTAGACATGTGTGAAACTCATGTTCTGAAGTGCAGGTGGTTTTGTTTGGAGAGAACATCGGCTACGTGTCAGATGTGTAGCCAAGCAGTAATGGGTCGCCATAGCTGCAAATATTAGTAGAAAATATGAAGTGTTGTCAGCTCAAGTCTGATGATTCAGACGACCGTACGGACGAAGTACGCAAAAGTGCCGCTAGGCGGCGCCTGTTTAGCTCAGTGGTAGAGCATTGGTCTAGTAAACCAGGTTTCGTGAGTTCCATCCTCACAGGAGGAAGACGAATCTTGGAAATCAGTTGCGTATCGTGGCCGTATAGCAAACAGTATCTGTGATGAGGAACAATTAGCGACAGGCGTATTATTAAGAATTACTCTCAGATGGGATTAAGGCGAATGGCGCAGATAAAGCATTTGCCAAAGCAGTACGGCATAAGGTGGGACGAGGCAGTCTGAATTACATTCTATAGATGTACTTCTCACAAATCTCAGAGCCTGTCGTCGTCGTCGTCGTCGTCGTCGTCGCCGCCGCCGCCGCTTCTGCAGAAGTAGCAAATTGCCATTGTAGCAAATGCGGCGAATGACACCCTGCCATCGATTCCGAATGCTCAAAGTGTGTGGTCTTGTTTTCCTGTCTATGTTTGGTCGGTATCGTAAGAGGTTGAATGTAACGAATGGGCGAGAAACAGTAAGGGGCAGCGGCTGTGTGGAACGAAAACACAATTCCTCAGGATCGTGAGTGTTTCGAGATGAGTCGTATATAAATTGTACCTGGTCGTCAGTGAAAGTGTGGCGTAATATATAATTCGTCGGACTTCGGATCCGAAAATTGCAGGTTCGAATTCTGTCACGGTCGTGTTTTTCCAGTTCTGAAAAACAAACATACCGTTTTAATGTAGCAATTGAGCAGTACGAAACCGTCTGAATGTTGCTGTTGACCATTCTGTGCTTGGAGATTGTCTTGAGCCTGAAACACACAACAAGACCGGTGTTAAGTAACGAAATGGTCGGCAGAGTGCCCTCACCGCGAGTTTTGACTAGCACTTGCACATCTAAAACAACGTCGGAAAGTAACTCGTTCGGCTTTTGAGTCACATCAAGTATGTGTGTTAATTTTGACGCCGCAAGCTCTGCAGATTGTCATGCAATTCCTTTACCTCTCAGAAATGATTATGAAATAAAAGTGAAGTACGTGACGAGTGTGACGTTAGGAAAACATTAGGCAGCATGGAGAGATTCTGTATGGGACCACCCAACCCAAACGAGTACAGTGTGATCTGCTACCCAGCAGGTATTCAACGAGGCAGCACGGCTAGCTCAGTCGGTAGAGCATGAGACTATTATTCACAGGGTCGTGGTTTCGAGCCCTACGCTGGGCGGAACGGAAATTTTTTCCGCTGCAGATGTAAATTAACGTTTTTCTGATTAACGTGATGTAATGGAAATAGCAACTTTAAAATTTGCCTACGTCTCCATCAGTCGCAAGCAAACTGTATTTGAAGGTGAAGGTGATTTTGTAGACATGTGTGAAAGTCATGTTCTGTAGTGCAGGTGGTTTTGTTTGGAGAGAACATCGGCTACGTGTCAGATGTGTAGCCAAGCAGTAATGGGTCGCCATAGCTGCAAATATTAGTCGAAAATATGAAGTGTTGTCAGCTGAAGTCTGATGATTCAGACGACCGTACGGACGAAGTACACAAAAGTGCCGCTAGGCGGCGCCTGTTTAGCTCAGTGGTAGAGCATTGGCCTAGTAAACCAGGTTTCGTGAGTTCCATCCTCACAGGAGGAAGACGAATCTGGGAAATCAGTTGCGCATCGTGGCCGTATAGCAAACAGTATCTGTGGTGAGGAACAATTAGCGACAGGCGTATTATTAAGAATTACTCTCAGATGGGATTAAAGCGAATGGCGCAGATAAAGCATTTGCCAAAGTGGTACGGCATAAGGTGGGACGAGGCAGTCTGAATTATATTCTATAGATGTACTTCTCACAAATGTCAGAGCCTCTCGCGGTCGTCGTCGTCGTCGTCGTCGTCGTCGTCGTCGTCGTCGTCGTCGTCGTCGCCGCCGCTTCTGCAGAAGTAGCAAATTGCCATTGTAGCAAATGCGGCGAGGGACACCCTGCCATCGATTCCGAATGCTCAAAGTGTGTGGTCTTGTTTTGCTGTCTATGTTTTAGTCGGTCTCGTAAGAGGTTGAATGTAACGAATGGGCGGTAAAGAGTAAGGGGCAGCGGCTGTGTGGAACGAAAACACAATTCCTCAGGGGCGTGAGCGTTTCGATATGAGTCGTATATAAGTTGTACTTGGTCGTCAGTGACCGTGTGGCCTAATGGATAAGGCGTCGGACATCGGATCCGAAGATTGCAGGTTCCAATCCTGTCACGGTCGCGTTTTCCAGTTCTGAAAAAGAAACATACCGTTTTAAAGTAGAAATTGAGCAGTACGAAACCGTCTGAATGTTGCTGTTGACCATTCTGTGCTTGGAGATGGTCTTTAGCCTGAAACACACACAACAAGACCGGTGTTAACTAGCGAAATGGTCGGCAGAGTGCCCTCACCGCGAGTTTTGACTGGTACTTGCACATCTAAAACAACGTCGGAAAGTAACTCGTTCGGCTTTTGAGTCACATCAAGTATGTGTGTTAATTTTGACGCCGCAAGCTCTGCAGATTGTCATGCAATTCCTTTACCTCTCAGAAATGATTATGAAATAAAAGTGAAGAACGTGACGAGTGTGACGTTAGGAAAACATTAGGCAGCATGGAGAGATACTGTATGGGACCACCCAACCCAAACGAGTACAGTGTGATCTGCTACCCAGCAGGTATCCAACGAGGCAGCACGGCTAGCTCAGTCGGTAGAGCATGAGACTCTTATTCACAGGGTCGTGGGTTCGAGCCCTACGCTGGGCGGAACGGAATTTTTTTCCGCTGCAGATGTAAATTACCGATTTTCTGATTAACGTGGTGTAATGGAAATAGCAACTTTAAAATTTGCCTACGTCTCCATCAGTCGCAAGAAAACTGTATTTGAAGGTGAAGGTGATTTTGTAGACATGTGTGAAACTCATGTTCTGAAGTGCAGGTGGTTTTGTTTGGAGAGAACATCGGCTACGTGTCAGATGTGTAGCCAAGCAGTAATGGGTCGCCATAGCTGCAAATATTAGTAGAAAATATGAAGTGTTGTCAGCTCAAGTCTGATGATTCAGACGACCGTACGGACGAAGTACGCAAAAGTGCCACTAGGCGGCGCCTGTTTAGCTCAGTGGTAGAGCATTGGTCTAGTAAACCAGGTTTCGTGAGTTCCATCCTCACAGGAGGAAGACGAATCTGGGAAATCAGTTGCGCATCGTGGCCGTATAGCAAACAGTATCTGTGGTGAGGAACAATTAGCGACAGGCGTATTATTAAGAATTACTCTCAGATGGGATTAAAGCGAATGGCGCAGATAAAGCATTTGCCAAAGTGGTACGGCATAAGGTGGGACGAGGCAGTCTGAATTATATTCTATAGAAGTACTTCTCACAAATATCAGAGCCTCTCGCGGTCGCCGCCGTCGTCGTCGTCGTCGTCGTCGTCGTCGTCGTCGTCGCCGCCGCCGCCGCTTCTGCAGAAGTAGCAAATTGCCATTGTAGCAAATGCGGCGAGGGACACCCTGCCATCGATTCCGAATGCTCAAAGTGTGTGGTCTTGTTTTCCTGTCTATGTTTGGTCGGTCTCGTAAGAGGTTGAATGTAACGAATGGGCGGGAAACAGTAAGGGGCAGCGGCTGTGTGGAACGAAAACACAATTTCTCAGGGGCGTGAGCGTTTCGATATGAGTCGTATGTAAGTTGTACTTGGTCGTCAGTGACCGTGTGGCCTAATGGATAAGGCGTCGGACATCGGATCCGAAGATTGCAGGTTCGAATCCTGTCACGGTCGCGTTTTCCAGTTCTGAAAAAGAAACATACCGTTTTAAAGTAGAAATTGAGCAGTACGAAACCGTCTGAATGTTGCTGTTGACCATTCTGTGCTTGGAGATGGTCTTTAGCCTGAAACACACACAACAAGACCGGTGTTAACTAGCGAAATGGTCGGCAGAGTGCCCTCACCGCGAGTTTTGACTGGTACTTGCACATCTAAAACAACGTCGGAAAGTAACTCGTTCGGCTTTTGAGTCACATCAAGTATGTGTGTTAATTTTGACGCCGCAAGCTCTGCAGATTGTCATGCAATTCCTTTACCTCTCAGAAATGATTATGAAATAAAAGTGAAGAACGTGACGAGTGTGACGTTAGGAAAACATTAGGCAGCATGGAGAGATACTGTATGGGACCACCCAACCCAAACGAGTACAGTGTGATCTGCTACCCAGCAGGTATCCAACGAGGCAGCACGGCTAGCTCAGTCGGTAGAGCATGAGACTCTTATTCACAGGGTCGTGGGTTCGAGCCCTACGCTGGGCGGAATGGAATTTTTTTCCGCTGCAGATGTAAATTACCGATTTTCTGATTAACGTGGTGTAATGGAAATAGCAACTTTAAAATTTGCCTACGTCTCCATCAGTCGCAAGAAAACTATATTTGAAGGTGAAGGTGATTTTGTAGACATGTGTGAAACTCATGTTCTGAAGTGCAGGTGGTTTTGTTTGGAGAGAACATTGGCTACGTGTCAGATGTGTAGCCAAGCAGTAATGGGTCGCCATAGCTGCAAATATTAGTCGAAAATATGAAGTGTTGTCAGCTCAAGTCTGATGATTCAGACGACCGTACGGACGAAGTACGCAAAAGTGCCGCTAGGCGGCGCCTGTTTAGCTCAGTGGTAGAGCATTGGTCTAGTAAACCAGGTTTCGTGAGTTCCATCCTCACAGGAGGAAGACGAATCTTGGAAATCAGTTGCGTATCGTGGCCGTATAGCAAACAGTATCTGTGATGAGGAACAATTAGCGACAGGCGTATTATTAAGAATTACTCTCAGATGGGATTAAGGCGAATGGCGCAGATAAAGCATTTGCCAAAGCAGTACGGCATACCGGCTACTACCCCGACCTGTGGAAAACCTCCCGGATCCTGATGTTCCTCAAGCCCGACAAACCGCCTTCCGCTGTCTCCTCCTACCGTCCCATCAGCCTTACCTCGGTCTTCAGCAAGGTCCTGGAATCCATTCTTACCCGCCGCCTAAACAAGCACCTTCACCAACACCGCCTCCTCCCCCCTACCCAATGTGGCTTTCGGCCGTCCTTCTCAGCCGATGACCTCCTCCTTCACCTCACTCACCTCCTCTCCGAACAACTCAATTCCCGTCGTTCCGCCATCTTCCTTTCCCTCGACCTCGAACGCGCATATGACCGTGTGTGGCATTCCGGTCTCCTTTTCAAGCTCCAAACCTTTGCTCTTCCTCTCAACTATGTCCGTCTGGTCGCTTCCTTCCTTTCCCACCGTCCTTCCTATGTCACCATCCACAACACTGATTCCTACACCTTCTACCCCTCCGCCGGTGTGCCCCAAGGTTCCGTCCTTTCCCCTCTTCTCTACCTCCTTTACACGGCAGACATGCCTCCACCTGCACCTCCCCTACACCTTCTCCATTACGCCGATGACACTGCCTTCCTTGCCCTCGCTCCCACCCTGCAACGCTCCCAGCACCTTCTCCAATCCTATCTTGACCGGTTCACCACTTGGTGTAACCAGTGGTTGCTCAAGGTCAATCCTTCCAAGACCCAGGCGATCATTGTAGGCAAAACCACTCGTTCCTTCCGTCTCCTTGATTTCTATCTTACTATTTATGGCCGTCCCATCACCCTCACACCTACTCTCAAGTACCTTGGTGTCACCCTCGACCGTCGCCTCTCCTGGAACCCACATCTCCGGACGATCCAAGCCAAGGCACGCTCCCGCCTCCGCCTCCTTAAGCTCCTTTCTGGCCGTACATGGGGTCTGGACCCTTCCACCATCCTCTACACCTACAAGTCCCTCATCCGTCCTATCCTTTGCTATGCTCATCCCGCCTGGATCTCTGCCCCTCCTACCTTCTACAAGTCCATTCAGATCCTAGAACGCCATGCGCTCCGCCTCGCCTATCGCATCCGTCTCCCTTCCCCCACGCGGATCCTCTATGACCTGATTCCCTTCCCGCACCTCCTCCTTTTCCTCGAACGGTTACGGATCCTCTACACCTCCCGCAAGCTTGATCCTCCACACCCTCTTGTCTCTCCCATCCTCTCCCACCCCAACCCGCTGCCGCGCCTGCATTCCTATATCCCACCTGCTCTCCATCTTTACACCCTCCACACCCTCTCCCTCGGTGGCTTCCGTCAACTCCCCCTCCCTGATGATGCCCTCCTCCCCTCCATCTACCCCTCCTACCAACTTTGAGCCTTACCTTCCCTCTCCTCTCCTTTTCCTGTGGGCACCCTCTCTCCCTTCTCTCCCTCCCTCCCCTCCCCTTTCTCCTTGGGCTTCCACTCCCCCTACCCTCCCCCTTCTCCTCCATCCCTCTCCTCCACTGGCATCTTCCCCTCCCCCTCTCTCTCCTCTTCCCCACACCTTTTCCCCTTGGCAGGCCACGACTCTGCTGTCTTCCATCAGTTACTTTCATCGTCCTACGCCGAAGACCATCGCATGTGTTTGTGCCTCGACTCTCCTGCAGTGTGTTTGTGTTTCGTCGTTTGTGCTCCGCTGGTTCACGTGTGGCCATCTGCCATCTGCGTTTGTGCACCGTGTTTCTCCGCTTTTATCCATTGTGCTACGCACGTGACCGACTCCGTTTTAACTCTGTTTTGTCTACTGTTTGTACCCCGCCGTCTTGATTGTTTTTATATCTCACTCATCTCTGTTCTGTGTATACTCTGAGGCCGAAGAGCGGCATACTTGGTCCGCTGCCGGCCTACCTGTTTGTCACAGGTATTAAAATCACAATAAAGGAAAAAAAAAAAAAAAAAAAAAAAAAAAAAAAAACAGTACGGCATAAGGTGGGACGAGGCAGTCTGAATTACATTCTATAGATGTACTTATCACAAATCTCAGAGCCTCTCGCGGTCGTCGTCGTCGTCGTCGTCGTCGTCGTCGTCGTCGCCGCCGCCGCTTCTGCAGAAGTAGCAAATTGCCATTGTAGCAAATGCGGCGAGGGACACCCTGCCATCGATTCCGAATGCTCAAAGTGTGTGGTCTTGTTTTCCTGTCTATGTTTGGTCGGTATCGTAAGAGGTTGAATGTAACGAATGGGCGAGAAACAGTAAGGGGCAGCGGCCGTGTGGAACGAAAACACAATTCCTCAGGATCGTGAGTGTTTCGAGATGAGTCGTATATAAATTGTACCTGGTCGTCAGTGAAAGTGTGGCGTAATATGTAAGGCGTCGGACTTCGGATCTGAAAATTGCAGGTTCGAATTCTGTCACGGTCGTGTTTTTCCAGTTCTGAAAAACAAACATACCGTTTTAATGTAGCAATTGAGCAGTACGAAACCGTCTGAATGTTGCTGTTGACCATTCTGTGCTTGGAGATTGTCTTGAGCCTGAAACACACAACCAGACCGGTGTTAACTAGCGAAATGGTCGGCAGAGTGCCCTCACCGCGAGTTTTGACTAGCACTTGCACATCTAAAACAACGTCGGAAAGTAACTCGTTCGGCTTTTGAGTCACATCAAGTATGTGTGTTAATTTTGACGCCGCAAGCTCTGCAGATTGTCATGCAATTCCTTTACCTCTCAGAAATGATTAAGAAATAAAAGTGAAGTACGTGACGAGTGTGACGTTAGGAAAACATTAGGCAGCATGGAGAGATTCTGTATGGGACCACCCAACCCAAACGAGTACAGTGTGATCTGCTACCCAGCAGGTATCCAACGAGGCAGCACGGCTAGCTCAGTCGGTAGAGCATGAGACTCTTATTCACAGGGTCGTGGGTTCGAGCCCTACGCTGGGCGGAACGGAATTTTTTTCCGCTGCAGATGTAAATTACCGATTTTCTGATTAACGTGGTGTAATGGAAATAGCAACTTTAAAATTTGCCTACGTCTCCATCAGTCGCAAGAAAACTGTATTTGAAGGTGAAGGTGATTTTGTAGACATGTGTGAAACTCATGTTCTGAAGTGCAGGTGGTTTTGTTTGGAGAGAACATTGGCTACGTGTCAGATGTGTAGCCAAGCAGTAATGGGTCGCCATAGCTGCAAATATTAGTAGAAAATATGAAGTGTTGTCAGCTCAAGTCTGATGATTCAGACGACCGTACGGACGAAGTACGCAAAAGTGCCGCTAGGCGGCGCCTGTTTAGCTCAGTGGTAGAGCATTGGTCTAGTAAACCAGGTTTCGTGAGTTCCATCCTCACAGGAGGAAGACGAATCTTGGAAATCAGTTGCGTATCGTGGCCGTATAGCAAACAGTATCTGTGATGAGGAACAATTAGCGACAGGCGTATTATTAAGAATTACTCTCAGATGGGATTAAGGCGAATGGCGCAGATAAAGCATTTGCCAAAGCAGTACGGCATACGTTCTTCGGCGTAACTCGAGAGGGTTGCGCCCTTCGATATTATTGTCGTTAATTTCGAAGTGCTAGGAGTTTCAGTGATCGCTGCAGCTGCCGTTGTCCCGAGCCTTTGCCGCCGCCGCCGCCTCCGCCGCCGCCGGTCTCCCGCCGACGCCGGTTGCCGCCATCTTATCCGGTTCCTGCCGCTGCTGCTGTTGCCAACCGCCGCCGCCGCCGCCGCCGCCGCCGCCGCCGCCGCCGCCGCCGGTTCCCACCGCCGCCGCCCTCCCGCCGACGTCGCCGCCGGTTGCCGCCACCGTATCCGGTTCCTGCCGCTGCTGCTGTTGCCGACCGCCGCCGCCGCCGCCGCCGCCGCCGCCGCCGCCGCCGCCGCCGCCGCCGCCGCCGCCGCCGCTCCCTGCCCGTCTTTCTTTCTGTCGTCTCTGCTTACGTCTTACCCTTCCTCTTCGTCAGTCTCTTGTCCTTGTCCTTTGACTGTCCCCTGTTCTTTTTCCTCTTTTCCCCTCTCCCACTTATCCTCTCACCATGACAACCCCCACAACTACCGCCACTACCACTGCAATCGTGTACACGTCCCCCTCACTTGCTGCCACCACCATCACGTGGTGTGCTCATTCACCGCCTCCCCCATATATTCCCCCCCTCCTCACTCTTCCCACCCCCGCTCCTTTTGTTGCTCCCTCCCCTGTTCCTACCCCCCATGCCTCACGTGACCCATTCCCTCCCCTCCCACATGTGACTCATGCCACCCCCGCCAGGGTTGTTGCCCGTCGGGCCACCACCCACGCCACACCATCATCATCGTCATCACCATCACCATCACCATCGCCCTCGCCATCGCCAGTGCCAACCACTGCCACTGCATCTTCTGTGGCGCCAGCTCCAGCCCCAGCGCCAGCACCAGCACCACCACCAGTGCCTGCACCGCCGGTGGGACCTGCCGTCTCCCGCCATCTCCCGGTCGTCCCCATCCCCCACACCTCTTCCCGTCCCTCTCCCGCTGTGAAACGTCCCAGCGGCACCCCAGCCTCTTCTGCTCCCAAGAAGTCGCAGACTCTCCCCCCTCCAACCCCCCAGGATGCCATGGATACCACCTCACCTTCCATATCTACTCCCTCCTCTACCTCCCCCTCCTACAGGTACCTCCTTTCTCACCCTGATCCCTCTCTCCTGGAGGCCCGCAATCTTACCCTTCTCCTCCGCCAGCACTTCCCCGGAGCCCCGATCTCCCTTCTCACCCCCCGTCGGGACTCCGTCCTGATCACATCCCCCAGCCCCACCCTCCACTCCGACATCCTCTCCCGCATTCCCCTCAAACGGTTTGGTCCCCATGCCTCCCTTGCCCCTGCTCCCCCCCCCCTCCTCATCCCGACAACCCCAGCCGCCCCGTCGCCCACCGACCCTCACTGCCGTGATCACTCGGCTTAGCCCGATGATCACGGAGGAGGAGGTGTTGGCGGAGCTGAAGGCCCATCCCTATCTAGAGGTTCGAGCTGTCCGCCGGATTCACAATCCAGCCGGCCCCACCCGCCTCATGCGGGTGTTCTCCGAGCATGCTCCCTCCATAGACCTCCTCCTCAAGGAGGGTGCCCTCCTTTTCAACCGCCGTTATAAGGTCGACCCCTCCCGCTCCCCTCCACAGTCCATCCGCTGCCAGAGGTGCTTGCGCTATAATGCACATCCTACATCTGAGTGCCGCGAGGCCCCCGTCTGCCCGCACTGCAAAGAAGCGCACTTCCTCCGGCAGTGCCCCAACCTTCAGTCCCCCCCCTCCTGTAACACCTGTAACCTCCAACACCCAACCTACTCCCAAAAGTGCAAGGCCCGACCCCCTCCCTCCGCTCCTGAACTCACTGTCCCTGTCCGCCCCTTGGATGCCCCCACCCCTCCCGGCAATTCCCTCCGTCCCCCCCCCCACAGCTGAGGACATCATCCGCTTTGTAACCGTTGTCCTTCAGAACATCCACCCCTTTCAGCGCCCCCACACCCTCCAGCAGGTATCCCTTGCCGCCCGTTCCGTCTTCCAGCTCAACACTTACGCCACCTACTCCCATAACCAGGCCCATTTTACCTTCTCCCGTCTCGACACCCTCGTCTAAATTCCCACTATGGCGCGACAGCAACGTATCCTGTTTAACAACATCCGTTCCCTTCCTGTCAACAAGAATCTCCTTATGCATACCCTCACCACCCACAGCGTGGATGCCTTCCTCCTAAACGAAACATTCCTCCAGCCCCACCATACTGTCCATACCTCGCCCTACCTCCTTCACCGCTCTGACAACCCCCTCCCGATAGCGCGTGGCGGAGTTGCCATTGGCCACCATCGCCAGATCCCTGTTCGGCTCCAACCCCTCCTTCCCAACCCCACGGAACACCTGATCCTTAGTCTATTCTTCCCCGGCCTCACCGTTACCTGCGCCACCATCTATGTCCGCCCCTCTGCCCCTATTCCTTTTGACTTCCTTTCCCATATCGACCGTACCTTCTCCTCCTACGTGATTGCCGCAGATCTCAATATCCATAGTCGCTCCGCCACCCAGTTACGGCGGTGGCATCGGTTCCTCGCCACCATCCAAGGAGATGTCCTTCCTCTTCCCCGACACACCCGCCCTGAATCCAATACCACACCCGATGTCGTCCTAGCCTCCTCCAATCTCCTTGGCCGCATAGCGGTGGACGTCCTCGACCCTATTGGCAGTGACCATCTCCCTGTCCTTCTTACCATATCAGACGGTCGTCGCCCCCGTCCCGATCCTCGCCTTGACCCTCCCCCCAAGTATGTCCATGATTACTCCCGTGCCGACTGGAATGCATACCGGGATACCCTTACTACCTGGGTCGATAGCCACCCCCTCACCTACCACCGCCCACATGACATAACCCATGCCGCATCCTTTCTCCAGCAGACCTTGTCTGAGGCCGTGGAGGCCCACATCCCTACCGTCGCCATCCACCCGCACCGTCCCACTTTACCCCCACAGGCCGTCCTCCTCCTTCGAGAATCCCGTCGTCTCTACCGTGCCTTCCTCCACACGCGTGACCGGGACATACTACAACGCCACCGGCAACTCCAGAGACACATCCGGAACTTGCTCGCGGCTAAGAAACGCCGGGACTGGCGACAGACATGCACCCATCTTAATGCTACCCTACCTATTAACTCGTCCAAATACTGGTCAGCCTTCCGCCGCCTTACTGGATCAAAACCCCCCCCTTACTATCCTCTCCTTCATAATGACAATCCCTTTCCTGACAACCTTAGTAAGGCCAACCATTTTGCCTCCTACCTCACCAATGTCTTTACCATCCCTGACGATCCCCAGTTCGATTATTCCCTCTTCCCCGATGTCCGCGATCGAACTGACACCTCTATCCCTCCACTAGCTCCTGGCTTCCAGTACTTGGACAACATTACACACACTGAACTCAATACCCCTATAACTACTCAAGACATCATCGATATACTCCGCACCAAACGCAACACTGCTCCTGGTCACGACCGTGTTACTTACCGTCACCTCCGTGAAGCTCCCGCCCCCTTCCTCTCCACCCTGGCCAGGCTGTACAATGTGGTCTTGTCCACCGGCTTCTACCCCGACCTGTGGAAAACCTCCCGGATCCTGATGTTCCTCAAACCCGATAAACCACCTTCCGCTGTCTCCTCCTACCGTCCTATAAGCCTTACCTCGGTCTTCAGCAAGGTCCTGGAATCCATTCTAACCCGCCGCATCCACCAGCATCTCCACCGGCACCGCTTCCTTCCCTCCACCCAATGTGGCTTTCGACCATCCTTCTCTGCCGATGACCTTCTCCTTCACCTCACTCACCTCCTCTCCGAACAACTCAACTCCCGTCGCTCCGCCATATTCCTCTCCCTTGACCTTGAACGCGCCTATGACCGAGTGTGGCATTCTGGTCTCCTCTTCAAGCTCCAAACCTTTGCTCTTCCTATTAACTACGTCCGTCTGATCGCCTCCTTCATTTCCCACCGCCCTTCCTATGTCACTATCCACAACACTGATTCCTACACCTTCTACCCCTCTGCCGGTGTGCCCCAAGGTTCCGTCCTTTCCCCTCTTCTTTACCTTCTTTATACGGCGGACATGCCTCCACCTGCACCCCCCCTTCACCTTCTCCAGTACGCCGATGACACCGCCTTCCTTGCCCTTGCCCCCACCCTGCAACGCTCCCAACACCTTCTCCAATCCCATCTTGACCGGTTCACCTCTTGGTGTAACCAGTGGTTGCTCAAGGTCAATCCTTCCAAGACCCAGGCAATCATCGTAGGCAAAACCACCCCTTCCTTCCGTCTCCTTGATTTCTATCTTACCATTTATGGCCGTCCTATTAACCTCACACCCACCCTCAAGTACCTTGGCGTCACCCTTGACCGTCGCCTCTCCTGGACCCCTCATCTCCGGACAATCCAAGCCAAGGCACGCTCCCGACTCCACCTCCTGAAGCTCCTTTCTGGCCGCACATGGGGTCTGGACCCCTCCACCGTCCTCCACACCTATAAATCTCTCATCCGCCCTATCCTCTGTTATGCCCATCCCGCCTGGATCTCTGCCCCGCCTACCTTTTACAAATCCCTTCAAATCCTTGAACGGCATGCACTCCGCCTCGCCTATCGCATCCGCCTCCCTTCCCCCACGCGGCTCCTCTATGACCTCATCCCCTTCCCACACCTCCTTCTCTTCCTCCAACGGATACGGATCCTCTACACCTCCCGCAAGCTTGATCCTCCCCACCCGCTTGTCTCTTCCATCCTCTCCCACCCCAACCCACTGCCGCGCCTGTACTCCTGTATCCCACCTGCTCTCCATCTTCACACTCTCCACACCCTCTCCCAAGGTGGCTTCCGCCGACTCCCCCTCCCGGATGATGCCCTCCTCCCCTCCATCTACCCCTCCTACCAACTTTGAGCCTTGCCTTCCCCTCTCCTCTCATTTTCCTGTGGGCACCCTCTCTCCCTTCTCTCCCTCCCTCTCTCCCTCCTTTCATCCTTACCTCCCCTCCCCCTCTCCCTGGGCTTCCACCCCCCTTTTTTCGTTTTCTCCCCTCCTCCTCCCTGGCATCCTATCTCCCCCTCCCTCCTTCCCTCCCCCTGTTTTTTCCCTTGGCAGGCCCCCAGCTTTTCGGTGTGGACAGTGCCCCTGCAAGCGCCGAAGCCCATCTCCGCAGTGTCCGTGTCTTTCGTCCCGTCTGTGCCTCGAGTGTTACTTCGTTTTCTGCTCCACCGTTCACCTGTGCTAGTGTTCTCTGTTCCGTGCTGTGCTGCCCGTCTTTTTCAAACTGAAACAGTGCTGCGTCGGTGAACGACTTCATTTCTTTTTATTCTCTGTTGTCTTCTGATTTTTGTCCTCCATGTCTGTGTTTTGAGATTATGTCTTCCTGTCTTTATCTCTTGTATGTTTCTTGTGGCCGAAGAGCGGCATATTAGGCCGCTGCCGGCCTACCTTTGTAGGTATAAAATGACAATAAAGGAAAAAAAAAAAAAAAAAAAAGTACGGCATAAGGTGGGACGAGGCAGTCTGAATTACATTCTATAGATGTACTTATCACAAATCTCAGAGCCTCTCGCGGTCGTCGTCGTCGTCGTCGTCGTCGTCGTCGTCGTCGTCGTCGTCGCCGCCGCTTCTGCAGAAGTAGCAAATTGCCATTGTAGCAAATGCGGCGAGGGACACCCTGCCATCGATTCCGAATGCTCAAAGTGTGTGGTCTTGTTTTCCTGTCTATGTTTGGTCGGTATCGTAAGAGGTTGAATGTAACGAATGGGCGAGAAACAGTAAGGGGCAGCGGCTGTGTGGAACGAAAACACAATTCCTCAGGATCGTGAGTGTTTCGAGATGAGTCGTATATAAATTGTACCTGGTCGTCAGTGAAAGTGTGGCGTAATATATAAGGCGTCGGACTTCGGATCCGAAAATTGCAGGTTCGAATTCTGTCACGGTCGTGTTTTTCCAGTTCTGAAAAACAAACATACCGTTTTAATGTAGCAATTGAGCAGTACGAAACCGTCTGAATGTTGCTGTTGATCATTCTGTGCTTGGAGATTGTCTTGAGCGTGAAACACACAACAAGACCGGTGTTAACTAGCGAAATGGTCGGCAGAGAGCCCTCACCGCGAGTTTTGACTAGCACTTGCACATCTAAAACAACGTCGGAAAGTAACTCGTTCGGCTTTTGAGTCACATCAAGTATGTGTGTTAATTTTGACGCCGCAAGCTCTGCAGATTGTCATGCAATTCCTTTACCTCTCAGAAATGATTATGAAATAAAAGTGAAGTACGTGACGAGTGTGACGTTAGGAAAACATTAGGCAGCATGGAGAGATTCTGTATGGGACCACCCAACCCAAACGAGTACAGTGTGATCTGCTACCCAGCAGGGATCCAACGAGGCAGCACGGCTAGCTCAGTCGGTAGAGCATGAGACTCTTATTCACAGGATCGTGGGTTCGAGCCCTACGCTGGGCGGAACGGAATTTTTTTCCGCTGCAGATGTAAATTACCGATTTTCTGATTAACGTGGTGTAATGGAAATAGCAACTTTAAAATTTGCCTACGTCTCCATCAGTCGCAAGAAAACTGTATTTGAAGGTGAAGGTGATTTTGTAGACATGTGTGAAACTCATGTTCTGAAGTGCAGGTGGTTTTGTTTGGAGAGAACATCGGCTACGTGTCAGATGTGTAGCCAAGCAGTAATGGGTCGCCATAGCTGCAAATATTAGTAGAAAATATGAAGTGTTGTCAGCTCAAGTCTGATGATTCAGACGACCGTACGGACGAAGTACGCAAAAGTGCCGCTAGGCGGCGCCTGTTTAGCTCAGTGGTTGAGCATTGGTCTAGTAAACCAGGTTTCGTGAGTTCCATCGTCACAGGAGGAAGACGAATCTTGGAAATCAGTTGCGTATCGTGGCCGTATAGCAAACAGTATCTGAGATGAGGAACAATTAGCGACAGGCGTATTATTAAGAATTACTCTCAGATGGGATTAAGGCGAATGGCGCAGATAAAGCATTTGCCAAAGCAGTACGGCATACATTCTTCGGCGGACCTCGGAAGAGTTCCGCCCTTCGATACCTTGCAGATTACTGCTACGTATCGAAGTGCTAGGGCTTCGCAGAAGTCGCAGTCGCAGTCGCAGTCGCAGTCGCAGTTCCGGAACCGCCAGCAGCAGCAGCAGCAGCAGCAGCAGTTTCCAGTGCCGCCAGTTTTGCAGTAGCAGTCGTCGCCGGACCCAGCCGCAGCTTCCGGACCCAGCCGCCGCCGCCGCCGCCGCCGCCGCAGCTTCCGGCCCCCGCCGCCGCCGCCGCCGCCGCCGCCGCCGCAGCTTCCGGCCCCCGCCGCCGCCGCCGCCGCCGCCGCCGCCAGGACCCAGTGCTTCGTCTTCCTCTCCTGCTTTCGTTGTCGTCGCTATTCTCGTCTTCGTCTTTGCCTTCATCCTTTCGCTCCTCGACGTCTCTCATCTGTCATCTGTAATCTGTTCCTGACTTTGTCCCTTGTCTGTCCCCATTCTTCTTTTCTGTGTTTCCAGTTTTCCTTACTGCCATCATGACCACCCCCACCACCACCGCCACTACCACCGCCATCGTCTATACGACGCCCTCCCTCGCTGCCACTACTCTTACTTGGTGTGCTCAGTCGCCCCCGTCCTACTATATCCCGCCCCTCCTCACCCTTCCCACCCCAGCTCCCTTTGTCGCCCCACCCCCTGCTCCTTCTCCCCAAGCCTCCACACACGACCCCTTTCCCCCACTCCCCCACACCACTCATGCGGCCCCTGCCAGGGTTGTGTCCCGTCGGGCTACGACCCATGCCGCACCATCGCCGGCGCCAGCACCACCACCTGCAGCAGCGCCACAACCAGCAGCAGCACCAACAGCAGCACCAACAGCAGCACCAGCACCAGCACCGACACCGGGACCTGCCGCTTCCCGTCATCTCCCCGTCACTCCTGTGCCCCACGCCTCCTCCCATCCTGTCCCCGCTGTTAAGCGTCCCAGTGGCACCCCCGCCTCCTCTGCACCCAAGAAGTCCCAGCATCTTCCCCCTCCCCCACCCCTAGATGCCATGGATGTCTCCCCTCCAGCCCCCTCTACTTCCTCTTCTAACTCCCCCTCCTACAAGTATCTCCTCTCCCGTCCTGATCCCTCTCTCCTGGAGGCCCGCAACCTGACCTTGCTCCTCCGCCAATACTTCCCTGCAGCCCCCATCTCCCTTCTTACCCCCCGTAGGGACTCTGTCTTGATCACCTCCCCAAGCCCTACCCTACACTCCGACATCCTCTCCCGAATTCCTCTCACCCGATTTGGACCTAATGCCTCCCTTGCCCCTGCTCCTTCCCCTTCCTCCCCCCGTCAACCCCAACCCCCACGTCGCCCGCCGACCCTCACCGCCGTGATCACTCGGCTTAGCCCGACGATCACGGAGGGAGAGGTGCTGGCGGAGTTGAAGGCCCACCCGTACCTGGAGGTGCGAGCTGTTCGCCGCATTTTCAACTCTGCGGGCCCCACTCGCCTTATGCGAGTTTTCTCCGAACACGCTCCCTCCATCGACCATCTCCTTAAGGAGGGTGCCCTCCTCTTCCACCGCCGGTATAAGGTTGACCCCTCCCGCTCCCCACCACAATCCATTCGCTGCCAGAGGTGTCTGCGTTATAACGCACACCCAACATCAGAGTGCCGCGAGGCCCCAGTCTGCCCGCATTGTAAGCAAGCGCACTTCCTCCGGCAGTGCCCCAACCTTCAGTCTCCTCCCTCCTGCAATACCTGCAACCTCCAACACCCTACCTACTCCCAGAAATGCAAGGCTCGACCTCCTCCATCCGCTCCTGAACTCACTGTTCCTCTCCGCCCTTTGGATGACCCCACCCCTCCTGGCAATTCCCTCCGTCCTCCCCCCACCGCAGAGGACATCATCAGGTTCGTCACAATAGTGCTCCAGAACGTCCATCCCTTTCAGCGTCCCCACACCCTCCACCAGATTTCCCTCGCTGCCCGTTCCGTGTTCCACCTCAACACCTACGCCACCTATTCCCACAACCAGGCCCATTTCACCTTCTCCCGTCTCGACACCCTCGTTTAAATCCCCATTATGGCACGACAGCACCGTATCCTGTTCAATAACATCCGCTCCCTTCCCACCAACAAGCACCTCCTCATGCATACCCTTACGACCCACCGTGTGGATGCCTTCCTTCTGAACGAAACCTTTCTTCAGCCCCACCACACCGTCCACACCTCGCCCTACCTCCTTCACCGGTCTGACAATCCACTCCAGATAGCGCGTGGCGGAGTTGCCATTGGCCACCACCGCCAGATCCCTGTCCGGCTCCAACCCCTCCTTCCTGACCCCACAGAACACTTGATCCTTAGTCTCTTCTTCCCCGGCCTTACCCTTACCTGTGCCACCATCTATGTCCGCCCCGCTGCACCTATTCCTTTCGACTTCCTTTCCTACATCGACCGTACCTTCTCCTCCTACGTGATCGCCGCCGACCTTAACATCCATAGTCGTTCTGCCGCCCAGTTACGGCGGTGGCATCGGTTCCTTGCCACCCTCCAAGGCGACGTCCTTCCAATTCCCCAACACACCCGCCCTGAATCCAATACCACTCCCGATGTCGTCCTAGCCTCCCCCACCCTGCTTGGCCGCATAGCGGTGGACGTCCTTGATCCCATTGGCAGTGACCATCTCCCTGTCCTCCTCACTGTATCAGACGGTCGTCGCCCCCGTCCCGACCCGCGCCATGACCCTCCCCCGAAATATGTCCATGACTACTCCCGTGCCAACTGGAATGCCTACCGGGACTCCCTTGCTCTCCAGGTCGATAGCCACCCCCTCACCTACCACCAACCTGATGACGTTACCCGTGCTGCCTCCTTTCTCCAGCAGACCTTGTCTGAGGCCGTGGAGGCCCACGTCCCTACCATTGCCATCCATCCGCACCGCCCCACCTTACCCCCACAGGCCGTCCTTCTCCTGCGTGAATCCCGCCGGCTCTACCGTGCCTTCCTTCACACACGTGACCAGGACACACTACGACGCCACCGGCAACTACAGCGACACATCAGGAACTTACTCACGGCAAAGAAACGCCGGGACTGGCGACAGACATGCACCCGTCTTAATGCCACCTTACCTATCAACTCGTCCAAGTACTGGTCAGCCTTCCGCCGCCTTACCGGATCTAAACCCTCTCCCTACTACCCTCTCCTTCATGATGACCACCCCTTCCCTGATGCCCTTAGTAAGGCCAACCATTTCGCCTCCTACCTCTCCGATATCCTTACCATCCCTGACGATCCCCAGTTCGATTATTCCCTCTTTCCTGATGTCCGTGATCGAACTGATACCTCTGTCCCCCCGCTTGCTCCTGGCTTCCAGTACTTGGACAACATCACACACACTGAACTAAATACCCCAATCACCACTCAAGATATCATTGCTACACTTCGCCCTAAACGCAACACTGCTCCCGGTCACGATCGTGTTACTTACCGTCACCTCCGTGAAGCTCCTGCCTCCTTCCTCTCCACATTGGCCAGGCTCTACAATGTGGTCCTGTCCGCCGGCTACTACCCCGACCTGTGGAAAACCTCCCGGATCCTGATGTTCCTCAAGCCCGACAAACCGCCTTCCGCTGTCTCCTCCTACCGTCCCATCAGCCTTACCTCGGTCTTCAGCAAGGTCCTGGAATCCATTCTTACCCGCCGCCTACACAAGCACCTTCACCAACACCGCCTCCTCCCCCCTACCCAATGTGGCTTTCGGCCGTCCTTCTCAGCCGATGACCTCCTCCTTCACCTCACTCACCTCCTCTCCGAACAACTCAATTCCCGTCGTTCCGCCATCTTCCTTTCCCTCGACCTCGAACGCGCATATGACCGTGTGTGGCATTCCGGTCTCCTTTTCAAGCTCCAAACCTTTGCTCTTCCTCTCAACTATGTCCGTCTGGTCGCTTCCTTCCTTTCCCACCGTCCTTCCTATGTCACCATCCACAACACTGATTCCTACACCTTCTACCCCTCCGCCGGTGTGCCCCAAGGTTCCGTCCTTTCCCCTCTTCTCTACCTCCTTTACACGGCAGACATGCCTCCACCTGCACCTCCCCTACACCTTCTCCAGTACGCCGATGACACTGCCTTCCTTGCCCTCGCTCCCACCCTGCAACGCTCCCAGCACCTTCTCCAATCCTATCTTGACCGGTTCACCACTTGGTGTAACCAGTGGTTGCTCAAGGTCAATCCTTCCAAGACCCAGGCGATCATTGTAGGCAAAACCACTCGTTCCTTCCGTCTCCTTGATTTCTATCTTACTATTTATGGCCGTCCCATCACCCTCACACCTACTCTCAAGTACCTTGGTGTCACCCTCGACCGTCGCCTCTCCTGGAACCCACATCTCCGGACGATCCAAGCCAAGGCACGCTCCCGCCTCCGCCTCCTTAAGCTCCTTTCTGGCCGTACATGGGGTCTGGACCCTTCCACCATCCTCTACACCTACAAGTCCCTCATCCGTCCTATCCTTTGCTATGCTCATCCCGCCTGGATCTCTGCCCCTCCTACCTTCTACAAGTCCATTCAGATCCTAGAACGCCATGCGCTCCGCCTCGCCTATCGCATCCGTCTCCCTTCCCCCACGCGGATCCTCTATGACCTGATTCCCTTCCCGCACCTCCTCCTTTTCCTCGAACGGTTACGGATCCTCTACACCTCCCGCAAGCTTGATCCTCCACACCCTCTTGTCTCTCCCATCCTCTCCCACCCCAACCCGCTGCCGCGCCTGCATTCCTATATCCCACCTGCTCTCCATCTTTACACCCTCCACACCCTCTCCCTCGGTGGCTTCCGTCAACTCCCCCTCCCTGATGATGCCCTCCTCCCCTCCATCTACCCCTCCTACCAACTTTGAGCCTTACCTTCCCTCTCCTCTCCTTTTCCTGTGGGCACCCTCTCTCCCTTCTCTCCCTCCCTCCCCTCCCCTTTCTCCTTGGGCTTCCACTCCCCCTACCCTCCCCCTTCTCCTCCATCCCTCTCCTCCACTGGCATCTTCCCCTCCCCCTCTCTCTCCTCTTCCCCACACCTTTTCCCCTTGGCAGGCCACGACTCTGCTGTCTTCCATCAGTTACTTTCATCGTCCTACGCCGAAGACCATCGCATGTGTTTGTGCCTCGACTCTCCTGCAGTGTGTTTGTGTTTCGTCGTTTGTGCTCCGCTGGTTCACGTGTGGCCATCTGCCATCTGCGTTTGTGCACCGTGTTTCTCCGCTTTTATCCATTGTGCTACGCACGTGACCGACTCCGTTTTAACTCTGTTTTGTCTACTGTTTGTACCCCGCCATCTTGATTGTTTTTATATCTCACTCATCTCTGTTCTGTGTATACTCTGAGGCCGAAGAGCGGCATACTTGGTCCGCTGCCGGCCTACCTGTTTGTCACAGGTATTAAAATCACAATAAAGGAAAAAACAAAAAAAAAAAAAGTACGGCATACCCAGTTCTTCGGCGTAACTCGAGAGGGTTGCGCCCTTCGATATTATTGTCGTTAATTTCGAAGTGCTAGGAGTTTCAGTGATCGCTGCAGCTGCCGTTGTCCCGAGCCTTTGCCGCCGTTGGTCCCAGCCGCCGCTGCCGCCGCCGCCGGTTCCCACCGCCGCCGCCGCTGCCGCCGCCGCCGGTTCCCACCGCCGCCGCCGCCGCCGCCGCCGCCGCCGCCGCCGCCGCCGGTCTCCCGCCGACGCTGGTTGCCGCCATCGTATCCGGTTCCTGCCGCTGCTGCCGCTGCTGCTGTTGCCAACCGCCGCCGCCGCCGCCGCCGCCGCTGCCGCCGCCACCGGTTCCCACCGCCGCCGCAGCCGCCGCCGCCGCCGCCGCCGCCGCCGCCGCCGCCGCCGCCGGTCTCCCGCCGACGCTGGTTGCCGCCATCGTATCCGGTTCCTGCCGCTGCTGCCGCTGCTGCTGTTGCCAACCGCCGCCGCCGCCGCCGCCGCCGCCGCCGCCGGTCTCCCGCCGACGTCGCCGCCGGTTGCCGCCACCGTATCCGGTTCCTGCCGCTGCTGCTGTTGCCGACCGCCGCTGCCGCCGCCGCCGCCGCCGCTCCCTGCCCGTCTTTCTTTCTGTCGTCTCTGCTTACGTCTTACCCTTCCTCTTCGTCAGTCTCTTGTCCTTGTCCTTTGACTGTCCCCTGTTATTTTTCCTCTTTTCCCCTCTCCCACTTATCCTCTCACCATGACAACCCCCACAACTACCGCCACTACCACTGCAATCGTGTACACGTCCCCCTCACTTGCTGCCACCACCATCACGTGGTGTGCTCATTCACCGCCTCCCCCATATATTCCCCCCCTCCTCACTCTTCCCACCCCCGCTCCTTTTGTTGCTCCCTCCCCTGTTCCTACCCCCCATGCCTCACGTGACCCATTCCCTCCCCTCCCACATGTGACTCATGCCACCCCCGCCAGGGTTGTTGCCCGTCGGGCCACCACCCACGCCACACCATCATCATCGTCATCACCATCACCATCACCATCGCCCTCGCCATCGCCAGTGCCAACCACTGCCACTGCATCTTCTGTGGCGCCAGCTCCAGCCCCAGCGCCAGCACCAGCACCACCACCAGTGCCTGCACCGCCGGTGGGACCTGCCGTCTCCCGCCATCTCCCGGTCGTCCCCATCCCCCACACCTCTTCCCGTCCCTCTCCCGCTGTGAAACGTCCCAGCGGCACCCCAGCCTCTTCTGCTCCCAAGAAGTCGCAGACTCTCCCCCCTCCAACCCCCCAGGATGCCATGGATACCACCTCACCTTCCCTATCTACTCCCTCCTCTACCTCCCCCTCCTACAGGTACCTCCTTTCTCACCCTGATCCCTCTCTCCTGGAGGCCCGCAACTTACCCTTCTCCTCCGCCAGCACTTCCCCGGAGCCCCGATCTCCCTTCTCACCCCCCGTCGGGACTCCGTCCTGATCACATCCCCCAGCCCCACCCTCCACTCCGACATCCTCTCCCGCATTCCCCTCAAACGGTTTGGTCCCCATGCATCCCTTGCCCCTGCTCCCCCCCCCTCCTCATCCCGACAACCCCAGCCGCCCCGTCGCCCACCGACCCTCACTGCCGTGATCACTCGGCTTAGCCCGATGATCACGGAGGAGGAGGTGTTGGCGGAGCTGAAGGCCCATCCCTATCTAGAGGTTCGAGCTGTCCGCCGGATTCACAATCCAGCCGGCCCCACCCGCCTCATGCGGGTGTTCTCCGAGCATGCTCCCTCCATAGACCTCCTCCTCAAGGAGGGTGCCCTCCTTTTCAACCGCCGTTATAAGGTCGACCCCTCCCGCTCCCCTCCACAGTCCATCCGCTGCCAGAGGTGCTTGCGCTATAATGCACATCCTACATCTGAGTGCCGCGAGGCCCCCGTCTGCCCGCACTGCAAAGAAGCGCACTTCCTCCGGCAGTGCCCCAACCTTCAGTCCCCCCCCTCCTGTAACACCTGTAACCTCCAACACCCAACCTACTCCCAAAAGTGCAAGGCCCGACCCCCTCCCTCCGCTCCTGAACTCACTGTCCCTGTCCGCCCCTTGGATGCCCCCACCCCTCCCGGCAATTCCCTCCGTCCCCCCCCCACAGCTGAGGACATCATCCGCTTTGTAACCGTTGTCCTTCAGAACATCCACCCCTTTCAGCGCCCCCACACCCTCCAGCAGGTATCCCTTGCCGCCCGTTCCGTCTTCCAGCTCAACACTTACGCCACCTACTCCCATTACCAGGCCCATTTTACCTTCTCCCGTCTCGACACCCTCGTCTAAATTCCCACTATGGCGCGACAGCAACGTATCCTGTTTAACAACATCCGTTCCCTTCCTGTCAACAAGAATCTCCTTATGCATACCCTCACCACCCACCGCGTGGATGCCTTCCTCCTAAACGAAACATTCCTCCAGCCCCACCATACTGTCCATACCTCGCCCTACCTCCTTCACTGCTCTGACAACCCCCTCCCGATAGCGCGTGGCGGAGTTGCCATTGGCCACCATCGCCAGATCCCTGTTCGGCTCCAACCCCTCCTTCCCAACCCCACGGAACACCTGATCCTTAGTCTATTCTTCCCCGGCCTCACCGTTACCTGCGCCACCATCTATGTCCGCCCCTCTGCCCCTATTCCTTTTGACTTCCTTTCCCACATCGACCGTACCTTCTCCTCCTACGTGATTGCCGCAGATCTCAATATCCATAGTCGCTCCGCCACCCAGTTACGGCGGTGGCATCGGTTCCTCGCCACCATCCAAGGAGATGTCCTTCCTCTTCCCCAACACACCCGCCCTGAATCCAATACCACACCCGATGTCGTCCTAGCCTCCCCCAATCTCCTTGGCCGCATAGCGGTGGACGTCCTCGACCCTATTGGCAGTGACCATCTCCCTGTCCTTCTTACCATATCAGACGGTCGTCGCCCCCGTCCCGATCCTCGCCTTGACCCTCCCCCCAAGTATGTCCATGATTACTCCCGTGCCGACTGGAATGCATACCGGGATACCCTTACTACCCGAGTCGATAGCCACCCCCTCACCTACCACCGCCCACATGACATAACCCATGCCGCATCCTTTCTTCAGCAGACCTTGTCTGAGGCCGTGGAGGCCCACATCCCTACCGTCGCCATCCACCCGCACCGTCCCACTTTACCCCCACAGGCCGTCCTCCTCCTTCGAGAATCCCGTCGTCTCTACCGTGCCTTCCTCCACACGCGTGACCGGGACACACTACAACGCCACCGGCAACTCCAGAGACACATCCGGAACTTGCTCGCGGCTACAAAACGCCGGGACTGGCGACAGACATGCACCCGTCTTAATGCTACCCTACCTATTAACTCGTCCAAATACTGGTCAGCCTTCCGCCGCCTTACTGGATCAAAACCCCCCCCTTACTATCCTCTCCTTCATAATGACAATCCCTTTCCTGACAACCTTAGTAAGGCCAACCATTTTGCCTCCTACCTCACCGATGTCTTTACCATCCCTGACGATCCCCAGTTCGATTATTCCCTCTTCCCCGATGTCCGCGATCGAACTGACACCTCTATCCCTCCACTAGCTCCTGGCTTCCAGTACTTGGACAACATTACACACACTGAACTCAATACCCCTATAACTACTCAAGACATCATCGATATACTCCGCACCAAACGCAACACTGCTCCTGGTCACGACCGTGTTACTTACCGTCACCTCCGTGAAGCTCCCGCCCCCTTCCTCTCCACCCTGGCCAGGCTGTACAATGTGGTCTTGTCCACCGGCTTCTACCCCGACCTGTGGAAAACCTCCCGGATCCTGATGTTCCTCAAACCCGATAAACCACCTTCCGCTGTCTCCTCCTACCGTCCTATAAGCCTTACCTCGGTCTTCAGCAAGGTCCTGGAATCCATTCTAACCCGCCGCATCCACCAGCATCTCCACCGGCACCGCTTCCTTCCCTCCACCCAATGTGGCTTTCGACCATCCTTCTCTGCCGATGACCTTCTCCTTCACCTCACTCACCTCCTCTCCGAACAACTCAACTCCCGTCGCTCCGCCATATTCCTCTCCCTTGACCTTGAACGCGCCTATGACCGAGTGTGGCATTCTGGTCTCCTCTTCAAGCTCCAAACCTTTGCTCTTCCTATTAACTACGTCCGTCTGATCGCCTCCTTCATTTCCCACCGCCCTTCCTATGTCACTATCCACAACACTGATTCCTACACCTTCTACCCCTCTGCCGGTGTGCCCCAAGGTTCCGTCCTTTCCCCTCTTCTTTACCTTCTTTATACGGCGGACATGCCTCCACCTGCACCCCCCCTTCACCTTCTCCAGTACGCCGATGACACCGCCTTCCTTGCCCTTGCCCCCACCCTGCAACGCTCCCAACACCTTCTCCAATCCCATCTTGACCGGTTCACCTCTTGGTGTAACCAGTGGTTGCTCAAGGTCAATCCTTCCAAGACCCAGGCAATCATCGTAGGCAAAACCACCCCTTCCTTCCGTCTCCTTGATTTCTATCTTACCATTTATGGCCGTCCTATTAACCTCACACCCACCCTCAAGTACCTTGGCGTCACCCTTGACCGTCGCCTCTCCTGGACCCCTCATCTCCGGACAATCCAAGCCAAGGCACGCTCCCGACTCCACCTCCTGAAGCTCCTTTCTGGCCGCACATGGGGTCTGGACCCCTCCACCGTCCTCCACACCTATAAATCTCTCATCCGCCCTATCCTCTGTTATGCCCATCCCGCCTGGATCTCTGCCCCGCCTACCTTTTACAAATCCCTTCAAATCCTTGAACGGCATGCACTCCGCCTCGCCTATCGCATCCGCCTCCCTTCCCCCACGCGGCTCCTCTATGACCTCATCCCCTTCCCACACCTCCTTCTCTTCCTCCAACGGATACGGATCCTCTACACCTCCCGCAAGCTTGATCCTCCCCACCCGCTTGTCTCTTCCATCCTCTCCCACCCCAACCCACTGCCGCGCCTGTACTCCTGTATCCCACCTGCTCTCCATCTTCACACTCTCCACACCCTCTCCCAAGGTGGCTTCCGCCGACTCCCCCTCCCGGATGATGCCCTCCTCCCCTCCATCTACCCCTCCTACCAACTTTGAGCCTTGCCTTCCCCTCTCCTCTCATTTTCCTGTGGGCACCCTCTCTCCCTTCTCTCCCTCCCTCTCTCCCTCCTTTCATCCTTACCTCCCCTCCCCCTCTCCCTGGGCTTCCACCCCCCTTTTTTCGTTTTCTCCCCTCCTCCTCCCTGGCATCCTATCTCCCCCTCCCTCCTTCCCTCCCCCTGTTTTTTCCCTTGGCAGGCCCCCAGCTTTTCGGTGTGGACAGTGCCCCTGCAAGCGCCGAAGCCCATCTCCGCAGTGTCCGTGTCTTTCGTCCCGTCTGTGCCTCGAGTGTTACTTCGTTTTCTGCTCCACCGTTCACCTGTGCTAGTGTTCTCTGTTCCGTGCTGTGCTGCCCGTCTTTTTCAAACTGAAACAGTGCTGCGTCGGTGAACGACTTCATTTCTTTTTATTCTCTGTTGTCTTCTGATTTTTGTCCTCCATGTCTGTGTTTTGAGATTATGTCTTCCTGTCTTTATCTCTTGTATGTTTCTTGTGGCCGAAGAGCGGCATATTAGGCCGCTGCCGGCCTACCTTTGTAGGTATAAAATGACAATAAAGGAAAAAAAAAAAAAAAAAAGTACGGCATAAGGTGGGACGAGGCAGTCTGAATTACATTCTATAGATGTACTTATCACAAATCTCAGAGCCTCTCGCAGTCGTCGTCGTCGTCGTCGTCGTCGTCGTCGCCGCCGCCGCTTCTGCAGAAGTAGCAAATTGCCATTGTAGCAAATGCGGCGAGGGACACCCTGCCATCGATTCCGAATGCTCAAAGTGTGTGGTCTTGTTTTCCTGTCTATGTTTGGTCGGTCTCGTAAGAGGTTGAATGTAACGAATGGGCGGGAAAGAGTAAGGGGCAGCGGCTGTGTGGAACGAAAACACAATTCCTCAGGGGCGTGAGCGTTTCGATATGAGTCGTATATAAGTTGTACTTGGTCGTCAGTGACCGTGTGGCCTAATGGATAAGGCGTCGGACATCGGATCCGAAGATTGCAGGTTCCAATCCTGTCACGGTCGCGTTTTCCAGTTCTGAAAAAGAAACATACCGTTTTAAAGTAGAAATTGAGCAGTACGAAACCGTCTGAATGTTGCTGTTGACCATTCTGTGCTTGGAGATGGTCTTTAGCCTGAAACACACACAACAAGACCGGTGTTAACTAGCGAAATGGTCGGCAGAGTGCCCTCACCGCGAGTTTTGACTGGTACTTGCACATCTAAAACAACGTCGGAAAGTAACTCGTTCGGCTTTTGAGTCACATCAAGTATGTGTGTTAATTTTGACGCCGCAAGCTCTGCAGATTGTCATGCAATTCCTTTACCTCTCAGAAATGATTATGAAATAAAAGTGAAGAACGTGACGAGTGTGACGTTAGGAAAACATTAGGCAGCATGGAGAGATACTGTATGGACCACCCAACCCAAACGAGTACAGTGTGATCTGCTACCCAGCAGGTATCCAACGAGGCAGCACGGCTAGCTCAGTCGGTAGAGCATGAGACTCTTATTCACAGGGTCGTGGGTTCGAGCCGTACGCTGGGCGGAACGGAATTTTTTTCCGCTGCAGATGTAAATTACCGATTTTCTGATTAACGTGGTGTAATGGAAATAGCAACTTTAAAATTTGCCTACGTCTCCATCAGTCGCAAGAAAACTGTATTTGAAGGTGAAGGTGATTTTGTAGACATGTGTGAAACTCATGTTCTGAAGTGCAGGTGGTTTTGTTTGGAGAGAACATCGGCTACGTGTCAAATGTGTAGCCAAGCAGTAATGGGTCGCCATAGCTGCAAATATTAGTAGAAAATATGAAGTGTTGTCAGCTCAAGTCTGATGATTCAGACGACCGTACGGACGAAGTACGCAAAAGTGCCGCTAGGCGGCGCCTGTTTAGCTCAGTGGTAGAGCATTGGTCTAGTAAACCAGGTTTCGTGAGTTCCATCCTCACAGGAGGAAGACGAATCTTGGAAATCAGTTGCGTATCGTGGCCGTATAGCAAACAGTATCTGTGATGAGGAACAATTAGCGACAGGCGTATTATTAAGAATTACTCTCAGATGGGATTAAGGCGAATGGCGCAGATAAAGCATTTGCCAAAGCAGTACGGCATAAGGTGGAACGAGGCAGTCTGAATTACATTCTATAGATGTACTTATCACAAATCTCAGAGCCTCTCGCGGTCGTCGTCGCCGCTTCTGCAGAAGTAGCAAATTGCCATTGTAGCAAATGCGGCGAGGGACACCCTGCCATCGATTCCGAATGCTCAAAGTGTGTGGTCTTGTTTTCCTGTCTATGTTTGGTCGGTATCGTAAGAGGTTGAATGTAACGAATGGGCGAGAAACAGTAAGGGGCAGCGGCCGTGTGGAACGAAAACACAATTTCTCAGGATCGTGAGTGTTTCGAGATGAGTCGTATATAAATTGTACCTGGTCGTCAGTGAAAGTGTGGCGTAATATATAAGGCGTCGGACTTCGGATCCGAAAATTGCAGGTTCGAATTCTGTCACGGTCGTGTTTTTCCAGTTCTGAAAAACAAACATACCGTTTTAATGTAGAAATTGAGCAGTACGAAACCGTCTGAATGTTGCTGTTGACCATTCTGTGCTTGGAGATTGTCTTGAGCCTGAAACACACAACAAGACCGGTGTTAACTAGCGAAATGGTCGGCAGAGTGCCCTCACCGCGAGTTTTGACTAGCACTTGCACATCTAAAACAACGTCGGAAAGTAACTCGTTCGGCTTTTGAGTCACATCAAGTATGTGTGTTAATTTTGACGCCGCAAGCTCTGCAGATTGTCATGCAATTCCTTTACCTCTCAGAAATGATTATGAAATAAAAGTGAAGTACGTGACGAGTGTGACGTTAGGAAAACATTAGGCAGCATGGAGAGATTCTGTATGGGACCACCCAACCCAAACGAGTACAGTGTGATCTGCTACCCAGCAGGTATCCAACGAGGCAGCACGGCTAGCTCAGTCGGTAGAGCATGAGACTCTTATTCACAGGGTCGTGGGTTCGAGCCCTACGCTGGGCGGAACGGAATTTTTTTCCGCTGCAGATGTAAATTACCGATTTTCTGATTAACGTGGTGTAATGGAAATAGCAACTTTAAAATTTGCCTACGTCTCCATCAGTCGCAAGAAAACTGTATTTGAAGGTGAAGGTGATTTTGTAGACATGTGTGAAACTCATGTTCTGAAGTGCAGGTGGTTTTGTTTGGAGAGAACATCGGCTACGTGTCAGATGTGTAGCCAAGCAGTAATGGGTCGCCATAGCTGCAAATATTAGTAGAAAATATGAAGTGTTGTCAGCTCAAGTCTGATGATTCAGACGACCGTACGGACGAAGTACGCAAAAGTGCCGCTAGGCGGCGCCTGTTTAGCTCAGTGGTAGAGCATTGGTCTAGTAAACCAGGTTTCGTGAGTTCCATCCTCACAGGAGGAAGACGAATCTTGGAAATCAGTTGCGTATCGTGGCCATATAGCAAACAGTATCTGTGATGAGGAACAATTAGCGACAGGCGAATTATTAAGAATTACTCTCAGATGGGATTAAGGCGAATGGCGCAGATAAAGCATTTGCCAAAACAGTACGGCATAAGGTGGGAAGAGGCAGTCTGAATTACATTCTATAGATGTACTTCTCACAAATCTCAGAGCCTCTCGCGGTCGTCGTCGTCGTCGTCGTCGTCGTCGCCGCCGCTTCTGCAGAAGTAGCAAATTGCCATTGTAGCAAATGCGGCGAGGGACACCCTGCCATCGATTCCGAATGCTCAAAGTGTGTGGTCTTGTTTTCCTGTCTATGTTTGGTCGGTCTCGTAAGAGGTTGAATGTAACGAATATGCGGGAAAGGGTAAGGGGCAGCGGCTGTGTGGAACGAAAACACAATTCCTCAGGGGCGTGAGCGTTTCGATATGAGTCGTATGTAAGTTGTGCTTGGTCGTCAGTGACCGTGTCTCCTAATGGATAAGGCGTCGGACTACGGATCCGAAGATTGCAGTTTCGAATCCTGTCACGGTCGCGTTTTCCAGTTCTGAAAAAGAAACATACCGTTTTAAAGTAGAAATTGAGCAGTACGAAACCGTCTGAATGTTTCTGTTGACCATTCTGTGCTTGGAGATGGTCTTTAGCCTGAAACACACACAACAAGACCGGTGTTAACTAGCGAAATGGTCGGCAGAGTGCCCTCACCGCGAGTTTTGACTGGTACTTGCACATCTAAAACAACGTCGGAAAGTAACTCGTTCGGCTTTTGAGTCACATCAAGTATATGTGTTAATTTTGACGCCGCAAGCTCTGCAGATTGTCATGCAATTCCTTTACCTCTCAGAAATGATTATGAAATATAAGTGAAGAACGTGACGAGTGTGACGTTAGGAAAACATTAGGCAGCATGGAGAGATACTGTATGGGACCACCCACCCAAACGAGTACAGTGTGATCTGCTACCCAGCAGGTATCCAACGAGGCAGCACGGCTCGCTCAGTCGGTAGAGCATGAGACTCTTATTCACAGGGTCGTGGGTTCGAGCCCTACGCTGGGCGGAACGGAATTTTTTTCCGCTGCAGATGTAAATTACCGATTTTCTGATTAACGTGGTGTAATGGAAATATCAACTTTAAAATTTGCCTACGTCTCCATCAGTCGCAAGAAAACTGTATTTGAAGGTGAAGGTGATTTTGTAGACATGTGTGAAACTCATATTCTGAAGTGCAGGTGGTTTTGTTTGGAGAGAACATCGGCTACGTGTCAGATGTGTAGCCAAGCAGTAATGGGTCGCCATAGCTGCAAATATTAGTAGAAAATATGAAGTGTTGTCAGCTCAAGTCTGATGATTCAGACGACCGTACGGACGAAGTACGCAAAAGTGCCGCTAGGCGGCGCCTGTTTAGCTCAGTGGTAGAGCATTGGTCTAGTAAACCAGGTTTCGTGAGTTCCATTATCACAGGAGGAAGACGAATCTGGGAAATCAGTTGCGCATCGTGGCCGTATAGCAAACAGTATCTGTGGTGAGGAACAATTAGCGACAGGCGTATTATTAAGAATTACTCTCAGATGGGATTAAAGCGAATGGCGCAGATAAAGCATTTGCCAAAGTGGTACGGCATAAGGTGGGACGAGGCAGTCTGAATTATATTCTATAGATGTACTTCTCACAAATATCAGAGCCTCTCGCGGTCGTCGTCGTCGTCGTCGTCGTCGCCGCCGCCGCCGCCGCCGCCGCCGCCGCCGCCGCTTCTGCAGAAGTAGCAAATTGCCATTGTAGCAAATGCGGCGAGGGACACCCTGCCATCGATTCCGAATGCTCAAAGTGTGTGGTCTTGTTTTCCTGTCTATGTTTGGTCGGTCTCGTAAGAGGTTGAATGTAACGAATGGGCGGGAAAGAGTAAGGGGCAGCGGCTGTGTGGAACGAAAACACAATTCCTCAGGGGCGTGAGCGTTTCGATATGAGTCGTATATAAGTTGTACTTGGTCGTCAGTGACCGTGTGGCCTAATGGATAAGGCGTCGGACATCGGATCCGAAGATTGCAGGTTCCAATCCTGTCACGGTCGCGTTTTCCAGTTCTGAAAAAGAAACATACCGTTTTAAAGTAGAAATTGAGCAGTACGAAACCGTCTGAATGTTGCTGTTGACCATTCTGTGCTTGGAGATGGTCTTTAGCCTGAAACACACACAACAAGACCGGTGTTAACTAGCGAAATGGTCGGCAGAGTGCCCTCACCGCGAGTTTTGACTGGTACTTGCACATCTAAAACAACGTCGGAAAGTAACTCGTTCGGCTTTTGAGTCACATCAAGTATGTGTGTTAATTTTGACGCCGCAAGCTCTGCAGATTGTCATGCAATTCCTTTACCTCTCAGAAATGATTATGAAATAAAAGTGAAGAACGTGACGAGTGTGACGTTAGGAAAACATTAGGCAGCATGGAGAGATACTGTATGGACCACCCAACCCAAACGAGTACAGTGTGATCTGCTACCCAGCAGGTATCCAACGAGGCAGCACGGCTAGCTCAGTCGGTAGAGCATGAGACTCTTATTCACAGGGTCGTGGGTTCGAGCCCTACGCTGGGCGGAACGGAATTTTTTTCCGCTGCAGATGTAAATTACCGATTTTCTGATTAACGTGGTGTAATGGAAATAGCAACTTTAAAATTTGCCTACGTCTCCATCAGTCGCAAGAAAACTGTATTTGAAGGTGAAGGTGATTTTGTAGACATGTGTGAAACTCATGTTCTGAAGTGCAGGTGGTTTTGTTTGGAGAGAACATCGGCTACGTGTCAGATGTGTAGCCAAGCAGTAATGGGTCGCCATAGCTGCAAATATTAGTAGAAAATATGAAGTGTTGTCAGCTCAAGTCTGATGATTCAGACGACCGTACGGACGAAGTACGCAAAAGTGCCGCTAGGCGGCGCCTGTTTAGCTCAGTGGTAGAGCATTGGTCTAGTAAACCAGGTTTCGTGAGTTCCATCCTCACAGGAGGAAGACGAATCTTGGAAATCAGTTGCGTATCGTGGCCGTATAGCAAACAGTATCTGTGATGAGGAACAATTAGCGACAGGCGTATTATTAAGAATTACTCTCAGATGGGATTAAGGCGAATGGCGCAGATAAAGCATTTGCCAAAGCAGTACGGCATACGTTCTTCGGCGTAACTCGAGAGGGTTGCGCCCTTCGATATTATTGTCGTTAATTTCGAAGTGCTAGGAGTTTCAGTGATCGCTGCAGCTGCCGTTGTCCCGAGCCTTTGCCGCCGCCGCCGCCGCCGCCGCCGCCGGTCTCCCGCCGACGCCGGTTGCCGCCATCGTATCCGGTTCCTGCCGCTGCTGCTGTTGCCAACCGCCGCCGCCGCCGCCGCCGCCGCCGCCGCCGCCGCCGCCGCCGCCGCCGCCGGTTCCCACCGCCGCCGCCCTCCCGCCGACGTCGCCGCCGGTTGCCGCCACCGTATCCGGTTCCTGCCGCTGCTGCTGTTGCCGACCGCCGCCGCCGCCGCCGCCGCCGCCGCCGCCGCCGCCGCCGCCGCTCCCTGCCCGTCTTTCTTTCTGTCGTCTCTGCTTACGTCTTACCCTTCCTCTTCGTCAGTCTCTTGTCCTTGTCCTTTGACTGTCCCCTGTTCTTTTTCCTCTTTTCCCCTCTCCCACTTATCCTCTCACCATGACAACCCCCACAACTACCGCCACTACCACTGCAATCGTGTACACGTCCCCCTCACTTGCTGCCACCACCATCACGTGGTGTGCTCATTCACCGCCTCCCCCATATATTCCCCCCCTCCTCACTCTTCCCACCCCCGCTCCTTTTGTTGCTCCCTCCCCTGTTCCTACCCCCCATGCCTCACGTGACCCATTCCCTCCCCTCCCACATGTGACTCATGCCACCCCCGCCAGGGTTGTTGCCCGTCGGGCCACCACGCACGCCACACCATCATCATCGTCATCACCATCACCATCACCATCACCATCACCATCGCCCTCGCCATCGCCAGTGCCAACCACTGCCACTGCATCTTCTGTGGCGCCAGCTCCAGCCCCAGCGCCAGCACCAGCACCACCACCAGTGCCTGCACCGCCGGTGGGACCTGCCGTCTCCCGCCATCTCCCGGTCGTCCCCATCCCCCACACCTCTTCCCGTCCCTCTCCCGCTGTGAAACGTCCCAGCGGCACCCCAGCCTCTTCTGCTCCCAAGAAGTCGCAGACTCTCCCCCCTCCAACCCCCCAGGATGCCATGGATACCACCTCACCTTCCCTATCTACTCCCTCCTCTACCTCCCCCTCCTACAGGTACCTCCTTTCTCACCCTGATCCCTCTCTCCTGGAGGCCCGCAATCTTACCCTTCTCCTCCGCCAGCACTTCCCCGGAGCCCCGATCTCCCTTCTCACCCCCCGTCGGGACTCCGTCCTGATCACATCCCCCAGCCCCACCCTCCACTCCGACATCCTCTCCCGCATTCCCCTCAAACGGTTTGGTCCCCATGCCTCCCTTGCCCCTGCTCCCCCCCCCTCCTCATCCCGACAACCCCAGCCGCCCCGTCGCCCACCGACCCTCACTGCCGTGATCACTCGGCTTAGCCCGATGATCACGGAGGAGGAGGTGTTGGCGGAGCTGAAGGCCCATCCCTATCTAGAGGTTCGAGCTGTCCGCCGGATTCACAATCCAGCCGGCCCCACCCGCCTCATGCGGGTGTTCTCCGAGCATGCTCCCTCCATAGACCTCCTCCTCAAGGAGGGTGCCCTCCTTTTCAACCGCCGTTATAAGGTCGACCCCTCCCGCTCCCCTCCACAGTCCATCCGCTGCCAGAGGTGCTTGCGCTATAATGCACATCCTACATCTGAGTGCCGCGAGGCCCCCGTCTGCCCGCACTGCAAAGAAGCGCACTTCCTCCGGCAGTGCCCCAACCTTCAGTCCCCCCCCTCCTGTAACACCTGTAACCTCCAACACCCAACCTACTCCCAAAAGTGCAAGGCCCGACCCCCTCCCTCCGCTCCTGAACTCACTGTCCCTGTCCGCCCCTTGGATGCCCCCACCCCTCCCGGCAATTCCCTCCGTCCCCCCCCCCACAGCTGAGGACATCATCCGCTTTGTAACCGTTGTCCTTCAGAACATCCACCCCTTTCAGCGCCCCCACACCCTCCAGCAGGTATCCCTTGCCGCCCGTTCCGTCTTCCAGCTCAACACTTACGCCACCTACTCCCATAACCAGGCCCATTTTACCTTCTCCCGTCTCGACACCCTCGTCTAAATTCCCACTATGGCGCGACAGCAACGTATCCTGTTTAACAACATCCGTTCCCTTCCTGTCAACAAGAATCTCCTTATGCATACCCTCACCACCCACCGCGTGGATGCCTTCCTCCTAAACGAAACATTCCTCCAGCCCCACCATACTGTCCATACCTCGCCCTACCTCCTTCACTGCTCTGACAACCCCCTCCCGATAGCGCGTGGCGGAGTTGCCATTGGCCACCATCGCCAGATCCCTGTTCGGCTCCAACCCCTCCTTCCCAACCCCACGGAACACCTGATCCTTAGTCTATTCTTCCCCGGCCTCACCGTTACCTGCGCCACCATCTATGTCCGCCCCTCTGCCCCTATTCCTTTTGACTTCCTTTCCCATATCGACCGTACCTTCTCCTCCTACGTGATTGCCGCAGATCTCAATATCCATAGTCGCTCCGCCACCCAGTTACGGCGGTGGCATCGGTTCCTCGCCACCATCCAAGGAGATGTCCTTCCTCTTCCCCGACACACCCGCCCTGAATCCAATACCACACCCGATGTCGTCCTAGCCTCCCCCAATCTCCTTGGCCGCATAGCGGTGGACGTCCTCGACCCTATTGGCAGTGACCATCTCCCTGTCCTTCTTACCATATCAGACGGTCGTCGCCCCCGTCCCGATCCTCGCCTTGACCCTCCCCCCAAGTATGTCCATGATTACTCCCGTGCCGACTGGAATGCATACCGGGATACCCTTACTACCTGGGTCGATAGCCACCCCCTCACCTACCACCGCCCACATGACATAACCCATGCCGCATCCTTTCTCCAGCAGACCTTGTCTGAGGCCGTGGAGGCCCACATCCCTACCGTCGCCATCCACCCGCACCGTCCCACTTTACCCCCACAGGCCGTCCTCCTCCTTCGAGAATCCCGTCGTCTCTACCGTGCCTTCCTCCACACGCGTGACCGGGACATACTACAACGCCACCGGCAACTCCAGAGACACATCCGGAACTTGCTCGCGGCTAAGAAACGCCGGGACTGGCGACAGACATGCACCCGTCTTAATGCTACCCTACCTATTAACTCGTCCAAATACTGGTCAGCCTTCCGCCGCCTTACTGGATCAAAACCCCCCCCTTACTATCCTCTCCTTCATAATGACAATCCCTTTCCTGACAACCTTAGTAAGGCCAACCATTTTGCCTCCTACCTCACCAATGTCTTTACCATCCCTGACGATCCCTAGTTCGATTATTCCCTCTTCCCCGATGTCCGCGATCGAACTGACACCTCTATCCCTCCACTAGCTCCTGGCTTCCAGTACTTGGACAACATTACACACACTGAACTCAATACCCCTATAACTACTCAAGACATCATCGATATACTCCGCACCAAACGCAACACTGCTCCTGGTCACGACCGTGTTACTTACCGTCACCTCCGTGAAGCTCCCGCCCCCTTCCTCTCCACCCTGGCCAGGCTGTACAATGTGGTCTTGTCCACCGGCTTCTACCCCGACCTGTGGAAAACCTCCCGGATCCTGATGTTCCTCAAACCCGATAAACCACCTTCCGCTGTCTCCTCCTACCGTCCTATAAGCCTTACCTCGGTCTTCAGCAAGGTCCTGGAATCCATTCTAACCCGCCGCATCCACCAGCATCTCCACCGGCACCGCTTCCTTCCCTCCACCCAATGTGGCTTTCGACCATCCTTCTCTGCCGATGACCTTCTCCTTCACCTCACTCACCTCCTCTCCGAACAACTCAACTCCCGTCGCTCCGCCATATTCCTCTCCCTTGACCTTGAACGCGCCTATGACCGAGTGTGGCATTCTGGTCTCCTCTTCAAGCTCCAAACCTTTGCTCTTCCTATTAACTACGTCCGTCTGATCGCCTCCTTCATTTCCCACCGCCCTTCCTATGTCACTACCCACAACACTGATTCCTACACCTTCTACCCCTCTGCCGGTGTGCCCCAAGGTTCCGTCCTTTCCCCTCTTCTTTACCTTCTTTATACGGCGGACATGCCTCCACCTGCACCCCCCCTTCACCTTCTCCAGTACGCCGATGACACCGCCTTCCTTGCCCTTGCCCCCACCCTGCAACGCTCCCAACACCTTCTCCAATCCCATCTTGACCGGTTCACCTCTTGGTGTAACCAGTGGTTGCTCAAGGTCAATCCTTCCAAGACCCAGGCAATCATCGTAGGCAAAACCACCCCTTCCTTCCGTCTCCTTGATTTCTATCTTACCATTTATGGCCGTCCTATTAACCTCACACCCACCCTCAAGTACCTTGGCGTCACCCTTGACCGTCGCCTCTCCTGGACCCCTCATCTCCGGACAATCCAAGCCAAGGCACGCTCCCGACTCCACCTCCTGAAGCTCCTTTCTGGCCGCACATGGGGTCTGGACCCCTCCACCGTCCTCCACACCTATAAATCTCTCATCCGCCCTATCCTCTGTTATGCCCATCCCGCCTGGATCTCTGCCCCGCCTACCTTTTACAAATCCCTTCAAATCCTTGAACGGCATGCACTCCGCCTCGCCTATCGCATCCGCCTCCCTTCCCCCACGCGGCTCCTCTATGACCTCATCCCCTTCCCACACCTCCTTCTCTTCCTCCAACGGATACGGATCCTCTACACCTCCCGCAAGCTTGATCCTCCCCACCCGCTTGTCTCTTCCATCCTCTCCCACCCCAACCCACTGCCGCGCCTGTACTCCTGTATCCCACCTGCTCTCCATCTTCACACTCTCCACACCCTCTCCCAAGGTGGCTTCCGCCGACTCCCCCTCCCGGATGATGCCCTCCTCCCCTCCATCTACCCCTCCTACCAACTTTGAGCCTTGCCTTCCCCTCTCCTCTCATTTTCCTGTGGGCACCCTCTCTCCCTTCTCTCCCTCCCTCTCTCCCTCCTTTCATCCTTACCTCCCCTCCCCCTCTCCCTGGGCTTCCACCCCCCTTTTTTCGTTTTCTCCCCTCCTCCTCCCTGGCATCCTATCTCCCCCTCCCTCCTTCCCTCCCCCTGTTTTTTCCCTTGGCAGGCCCCCAGCTTTTCGGTGTGGACAGTGCCCCTGCAAGCGCCGAAGCCCATCTCCGCAGTGTCCGTGTCTTTCGTCCCATCTGTGCCTCGAGTGTTACTTCGTTTTCTGCTCCACCGTTCACCTGTGCTAGTGTTCTCTGTTCCGTGCTGTGCTGCCCGTCTTTTTCAAACTGAAACAGTGCTGCGTCGGTGAACGACTTCATTTCTTTTTATTCTCTGTTGTCTTCTGATTTTTGTCCTCCATGTCTGTGTTTTGAGATTATGTCTTCCTGTCTTTATCTCTTGTATGTTTCTTGTGGCCGAAGAGCGGCATATTAGGCCGCTGCCGGCCTACCTTTGTAGGTATAAAATGACAATAAAGGAAAAAAAAAAAAAAAAAAGTACGGCATAAGGTGGGACGAGGCAGTCTGAATTACATTCTATAGATGTACTTATCACAAATCTCAGAGCCTCTCGCGGTCGTCGTCGTCGTCGTCGTCGTCGTCGTCGTCGTCGCCGCCGCTTCTGCAGAAGTAGCAAATTGCCATTGTAGCAAATGCGGCGAGGGACACCCTGCCATCGATTCCGAATGCTCAAAGTGTGTGGTCTTGTTTTCCTGTCTATGTTTGGTCGGTATCGTAAGAGGTTGAATGTAACGAATGGGCGAGAAACAGTAAGGGGCAGCGGCTGTGTGGAACGAAAACACAATTCCTCAGGATCGTGAGTGTTTCGAGATGAGTCGTATATAAATTGTACCTGGTCGTCAGTGAAAGTGTGGCGTAATATATAAGGCGTCGGACTTCGGATCCGAAAATTGCAGGTTCGAATTCTGTCACGGTCGTGTTTTTCCAGTTCTGAAAAACAAACATACCGTTTTAATGTAGCAATTGAGCAGTACGAAACCGTCTGAATGTTGCTGTTGACCATTCTGTGCTTGGAGATTGTCTTGAGCGTGAAACACACAACAAGACCGGTGTTAACTAGCGAAATGGTCGGCAGAGAGCCCTCACC
Source organism: Schistocerca gregaria (assembly GCF_023897955.1). Taxonomy (NCBI): domain Eukaryota; kingdom Metazoa; phylum Arthropoda; class Insecta; order Orthoptera; family Acrididae; genus Schistocerca; species Schistocerca gregaria. Next base: position 38,623,515 of record NC_064929.1, read on the forward strand.
GCGAGTTTTGACTAGCACTTGCACATCTAAAACAACGTCGGAAAGTAACTCGTTCGGCTTTTGAGTCACATCAAGTATGTGTGTTAATTTTGACGCCGCAAGCTCTGCAGATTGTCATGCAATTCCTTTACCTCTCAGAAATGATTATGAAATAAAAGTGAAGTACGTGACGAGTGTGACGTTAGGAAAACATTAGGCAGCATGGAGAGATTCTGTATGGGACCACCCAACCCAAACGAGTACAGTGTGATCTGCTACCCAGCAGGGATCCAACGAGGCAGCACGGCTAGCTCAGTCGGTAGAGCATGAGACTCTTATTCACAGGGTCCTGGGTTCGAGCCCTACGCTGGGCGGAACGGAATTTTTTTCCGCTGCAGATGTAAATTACCGATTTTCTGATTAACGTGGTGTAATGGAAATAGCAACTTTAAAATTTGCCTACGTCTCCATCAGTCGCAAGAAAACTGTATTTGAAGGTGAAGGTGATTTTGTAGACATGTGTGAAACTCATGTTCTGAAGTGCAGGTGGTTTTGTTTGGAGAGAACATCGGCTACGTGTCAGATGTGTAGCCAAGCAGTAATGGGTCGCCATAGCTGCAAATATTAGTAGAAAATATGAAGTGTTGTCAGCTCAAGTCTGATGATTCAGACGACCGTACGGACGAAGTACGCAAAAGTGCCGCTAGGCGGCGCCTGTTTAGCTCAGTGGTAGAGCATTGGTCTAGTAAACCAGGTTTCGTGAGTTCCATCCTCACAGGAGGAAGACGAATCTTGGAAATCAGTTGCGTATCGTGGCCATATAGCAAACAGTATCTGTGATGAGGAACAATTAGCGACAGGCGAATTATTAAGAATTACTCTCAGATGGGATTAAGGCGAATGGCGCAGATAAAGCATTTGCCAAAACAGTACGGCATAAGGTGGGAAGAGGCAGTCTGAATTACATTCTATAGATGTACTTCTCACAAATCTCAGAGCCTCTCGCGGTCGTCGTCGTCGTCGTCGTCGTCGTCGTCGTCGTCGTCGTCGTCGTCGTCGCCGCCGCCGCCGCTTCTGCAGAAGTAGCAAATTGCCATTGTAGCAAATGCGGCGAGGGACACCCTGCCATCGATTCCGAATGCTCAAAGTGTGTGGTCTTGTTTTCCTGTCTATGTTTGGTCGGTCTCGTAAGAGGTTGAATGTAACGAATATGCGGGAAAGGGTAAGGGGCAGCGGCTGTGTGGAACGAAAACACAATTCCTCAGGGGCGTGAGCGTTTCGATATGAGTCGTATGTAAGTTGTGCTTGGTCGTCAGTGACCGTGTCTCCTAATGGATAAGGCGTCGGACTACGGATCCGAAGATTGCAGTTTCGAATCCTGTCACGGTCGCGTTTTCCAGTTCTGAAAAAGAAACATACCGTTCTAAAGTAGAAATTGAGCAGTACGAAACCGTCTGAATGTTTCTGTTGACCATTCTGTGCTTGGAGATGGTCTTTAGCCTGAAACACACACAACAAGACCGGTGTTAACTAGCGAAATGGTCGGCAGAGTGCCCTTACCGCGAGTTTTGACTGGTACTTGCACATCTAAAACAACGTCGGAAAGTAACTCGTTCGGCTTTTGAGTCACATCAAGTATGTGTGTTAATTTTGACGCCGCAAGCTCTGCAGATTGTCATGCAATTCCTTTACCTCTCAGAAATGATTATGAAATAAAAGTGAAGAACGTGACGAGTGTGACGTTAGGAAAACATTAGGCAGCATGGAGAGATACTGTATGGGACCACCCACCCAAACGAGTACAGTGTGATCTGCTACCCAGCAGGTATCCAACGAGGCAGCACGGCTAGCTCAGTCGGTAGAGCATGAGACTCTTATTCACAGGGTCGTGGGTTCGAGCCCTACGCTGGGCGGAACGGAATTTTTTTCCGCTGCAGATGTAAATTACCGATTTTCTGATTAACGTGGTGTAATGGAAATATCAACTTTAAAATTTGCCTACGTCTCCATCAGTCGCAAGAAAACTGTATTTGAAGGTGAAGGTGATTTTGTAGACATGTGTGAAACTCATATTCTGAAGTGCAGGTGGTTTTGTTTGGAGAGAACATCGGCTACGTGTCAGATGTGTAGCCAAGCAGTAATGGGTCGCCATAGCTGCAAATATTAGTAGAAAATATGAAGTGTTGTCAGCTCAAGTCTGATGATTCAGACGACCGTACGGACGAAGTACGCAAAAGTGCCGCTAGGCGGCGCCTGTTTAGCTCAGTGGTAGAGCATTGGTCTAGTAAACCAGGTTTCGTGAGTTCCATCCTCACAGGAGGAAGACGAATCTGGGAAATCAGTTGCGCATCGTGGCCGTATAGCAAACAGTATCTGTGATGAGGAACCATTAGCGACAGGCGTATTATTAAGAATTACTCTCAGATGTGATTAAGGCAAATGGCGCAGATAAAGCATTTGCCAAAGCAGTACGGCATAAGGTGGGACGAGGCAGTTTGAATTACATTCTATAGATGTACTTCTCACAAATCTCAGAGCCTCTCGCGGTCGTCGTCGTCGTCGTCGTCGTCGTCGTCGTCGTCGTCGTCGTCGTCGCCGCCGCCGCTTCTGCAGAAGTAGCAAATTGCCATTGTAGCAAATGCGGCGAGGGACACCCTGCCATCGATTCCGAATGCTCAAAGTGTGTGGTCTTGTTTTCCTGTCTATGTTTGGTCGGTCTCGTAAGAGGTTGAATGTAACGAATGGGCGGGAAAGAGTAAGGGGCAGCGGCTGTGTGGAACGAAAACACAATTCCTCAGGGGCGTGAGCGTTTCGATATGAGTCGTATATAAGTTGTACTTGGTCGTCAGTGACCGTGTGGCCTAATGGATAAGGCGTCGGACATCGGATCCGAAGATTGCAGGTTCGAATCCTGTCACGGTCGCGTTTTCCAGTTCTGAAAAAGAAACATACCGTTTTAAAGTAGAAATTGAGCAGTACGAAACCGTCTGAATGTTGCTGTTGACCATTCTGTGCTTGGAGATGGTCTTTAGCCTGAAACACACACAACAAGACCGGTGTTAACTAGCGAAATGGTCGGCAGAGTGCCCTCACCGCGAGTTTTGACTGGTACTTGCACATCTAAAACAACGTCGGAAAGTAACTCGTTCGGCTTTTGAGTCACATCAAGTATGTGTGTTAATTTTGACGCCGCAAGCTCTGCAGATTGTCATGCAATTCCTTTACCTCTCAGAAATGATTATGAAATAAAAGTGAAGAACGTGACGAGTGTGACGTTAGGAAAACATTAGGCAGCATGGAGAGATACTGTATGGACCACCCAACCCAAACGAGTACAGTGTGATCTGCTACCCAGCAGGTATCCAACGAGGCAGCACGGCTAGCTCAGTCGGTAGAGCATGAGACTCTTATTCACAGGGTCGTGGGTTCGAGCCGTACGCTGGGCGGAACGGAATTTTTTTCCGCTGCAGATGTAAATTACCGATTTTCTGATTAACGTGGTGTAATGGAAATAGCAACTTTAAAATTTGCCTACGTCTCCATCAGTCGCAAGAAAACTGTATTTGAAGGTGAAGGTGATTTTGTAGACATGTGTGAAACTCATGTTCTGAAGTGCAGGTGGTTTTGTTTGGAGAGAACATCGGCTACGTGTCAGATGTGTAGCCAAGCAGTAATGGGTCGCCATAGCTGCAAATATTAGTAGAAAATATGAAGTGTTGTCAGCTCAAGTCTGATGATTCAGACGACCGTACGGACGAAGTACGCAAAAGTGCCGCTAGGCGGCGCCTGTTTAGCTCAGTGGTAGAGCATTGGTCTAGTAAACCAGGTTTCGTGAGTTCCATCCTCACAGGAGGAAGACGAATCTTGGAAATCAGTTGCGTATCGTGGCCGTATAGCAAACAGTATCTGTGATGAGGAACAATTAGCGACAGGCCTATTATTAAGAATTACTCTCAGATGGGATTAAGGCGAATGGCGCAGATAAAGCATTTGCCAAAACAGTACAGCATAAGGTGGGACGAGGCAGTCTGAATTACATTCTATAGATGTACTTCTCACAAATCTCAGAGCCTCTCGCGGTCGTCGTCGTCGTCGTCGTCGTCGTCGCCGCCGCCGCTTCTGCAGAAGTAGCAAATTGCCATTGTAGCAAATGCGGCGAGGGACACCCTGCCATCGATTCCGAATGCTCAAAGTGTGTGGTCTTGTTTTCCTGTCTATGTTTGGTCGGTCTCGTAAGAGGTTGAATGTAACGAATGGGCGGGAAGGAGTAAGGGGCAGCGGCTGTGTGGAACGAAAACACAATTCCTCAGGGGCGTGAGCGTTTCGATATGAGTCGTATGTAAGTTGTGCTTGGTCGTCAGTGACCGTGTGGCCTAATGGATAAGGCGTCGGACTACGGATCCGAAGATTGCAGGTTCGAATCCTGTCACGGTCGCGTTTTCCAGTTCTGAAAAAGAAACATACCGTTTTAAAGTAGAAATTGAGCAGTACGAAACCCTCTGAATGTTGCTGTTGACCATTCTGTGCTTGGAGATGGTCTTTAGCCTGAAACACACACAACAAGACCGGTGTTAACTAGCGAAATGGTCGGCAGAGTGCCCTCACCGCGAGTTTTGACTGGTACTTGCACATCTAAAACAACGTCGGAAAGTAACTCGTTCGGCTTTTGAGTCACATCAAGTATGTGTGTTAATTTTGACGCCGCAAGCTCTGCAGATTGTCATGCAATTCCTTTACCTCTCAGAAATGATTATGAAATAAAAGTGAAGAACGTGACGAGTGTGACGTTAGGAAAACATTAGGCAGCATGGAGAGATACTGTATGGGACCACCCAACCCAAACGAGTACAGTGTGATCTGCTACCCAGCAGGTATCCAACGAGGCAGCACGGCTAGCTCAGTCGGTAGAGCATGAGACTCTTATTCACAGGGTCTTGGGTTCGAGCCCTACGCTGGGCGGAACGGAATTTTTTTCCGCTGCAGATGTAAATTACCGATTTTCTGATTAACGTGGTGTAATGGAAATAGCAACTTTAAAATTTGCCTACGTCTCCATCAGTCGCAAGAAAACTGTATTTGAAGGTGAAGGTGATTTTGTAGACATGTGTGAAACTCATGTTCTGTAGTGCAGGTGGTTTTGTTTGGAGAGAACATCGGCTACGTGTCAGATGTATAGCCAAGCAGTAATGGGTCGCCATAGCTGCAAATATTAGTAGAAAATATGAAGTGTTGTCAGCTCAAGTCTGATGATTCAGACGACCGTACGGACGAAGTATACAAAAGTGCCACTAGGCGGCGCCTGTTTAGCTCAGTGGTAGAGCATTGGTCTAGTAAACCAGGGTTCGTGAGTTCCATCCTCACAGGAGGAAGACGAATCTGGGAAATCAGTTGCGCATCGTGGCCGTATAGCAAACAGTATCTGTGATGAGGAACCATTAGCGACAGGCGTATTATTAAGAATTACTCTCAGATGTGATTAAGGCAAATGGCGCAGATAAAGCATTTGCCAAAGCAGTACGGCATAAGGTGGGACGAGGCAGTTTGAATTACATTCTATAGATGTACTTCTCACAAATCTCAGAGCCTCTCGCGGTCGTCGTCGTCGTCGTCGTCGTCGTCGTCGTCGTCGTCGTCGTCGTCGTCGTCGTCGTCGTCGTCGCCGCCGCCGCTTCTGCAGAAGTAGCAAATTGCCATTGTAGCAAATGCGGCGAGGGACACCCTGCCATCGATTCCGAATGCTCAAAGTGTGTGGTCTTGTTTTCCTGTCTATGTTTGGTCGGTCTCGTAAGAGGTTGAATGTAACGAATGGGCGGGAAAGAGTAAGGGGCAGCGGCTGTGTGGAACGAAAACACAATTCCTCAGGGGCGTGAGCGTTTCGATATGAGTCGTATATAAGTTGTACTTGGTCGTCAGTGACCGTGTGGCCTAATGGATAAGGCGTCGGACATCGGATCCGAAAATTGCAGGTTCCAATCCAGTCACGGTCGCGTTTTCCAGTTCTGAAAAAGAAACATACCGTTTTAAAGTAGAAATTGAGCAGTACGAAACCGTCTGAATGTTGCTGTTGACCATTCTGTGCTTGGAGATGGTCTTTAGCCTGAAACACACACAACAAGACCGGTGTTAACTAGCGAAATGGTCGGCAGAGTGCCCTCACCGCGAGTTTTGACTAGCACTTGCACATCTAAAACAACGTCGGAAAGTAACTCGTTCGGCTTTTGAGTCACATCAAGTATGTGTGTTAATTTTGACGCCGCAAGCTCTGCAGATTGTCATGCAATTCCTTTACCTCTCAGAAATGATTATGAAATAAAAGTGAAGAACGTGACGAGTGTGACGTTAGGAAAACATTAGGCAGCATGGAGAGATACTGTATGGGACCACCCAACCCAAACGAGTACAGTGTGATCTGCTACCCAGCAGGTATCCAACGAGGCAGCACGGCTAGCTCAGTCGGTAGAGCATGAGACTCTTATTCACAGGGTCGTGGGTTCGAGCCCTACGCTGGGCGGAACGGAATTTTTTTCCGCTGCAGATGTAAATTACCGATTTTCTGATTAACGTGGTGTAATGGAAATAGCAACTTTAAAATCTGCCTACGTCTCCATCAGTCGCAAGAAAACTGTATTTGAAGGTGAAGGTGATTTTGTAGACATGTGTGAAACTCATGTTCTGAAGTGCAGGTGGTTTTGTTTGGAGAGAACATCGGCTACGTGTCAGATGTGTAGCCAAGCAGTAATGGGTCGCCATAGCTGCAAATATTAGTAGAAAATATGAAGTGTTGTCAGCTCAAGTCTGATGATTCAGACGACCGTACGGACGAAGTACGCAAAAGTGCCGCTAGGCGGCGCCTGTTTAGCTCAGTGGTAGAGCATTGGTCTAGTAAACCAGGTTTCGTGAGTTCCATCCTCACAGGAGGAAGACGAATCTTGGAAATCAGTTGCGTATCGTGGCCATATAGCAAACAGTATCTGTGATGAGGAACAATTAGCGACAGGCGAATTATTAAGAATTACTCTCAGATGGGATTAAGGCGAATGGCGCAGATAAAGCATTTGCCAAAACAGTACGGCATAAGGTGGGACGAGGCAGTCTGAATTACATTCTATAGATGTACTTCTCACAAATCTCAGAGCCTCTCGCGGTCGTCGTCGTCGTCGTCGTCGTCGTCGTCGCCGTCGTCGTCGCCGCCGCCGCTTCTGCAGAAGTAGCAAATTGCCATTGTAGCAAATGCCGCGAGGGACACCCTGCCATCGATTCCGAATGCTCAAAGTGTGTGGTCTTGTTTTCCTGTCTATGTTTGGTCGGTCTCGTAAGAGGTTGAATGTAACGAATGGGCGGGAAAGAGTAAGGGGCAGCGGCTGTGTGGAACGAAAACACAATTCCTCAGGGGCGTGAGCGTTTCGATATGAGTCGTATATAAGTTGTACTTGGTCGTCAGTGACCGTGTGGCCTAATGGATAAGGCGTCGGACATCGGATCCGAAGATTGCAGGTTCCAATCCTGTCACGGTCGCGTTTTCCAGTTCTGAAAAAGAAACATACCGTTTTAAAGCAGAAATTGAGCAGTACGAAACCTTCTGAATGTTGCTGTTGACCATTCTGTGCTTGGAGATGGTCTTTAGCCTGAAACACACACAACAAGACCGGTGTTAACTAGCGAAATGGTCGGCAGAGTGCCCTCACCGCGAGTTTTGACTGGTACTTGCACATCTAAAACAACGTCGGAAAGTAACTCGTTCGGCTTTTGAGTCACATCAAGTATGTGTGTTAATTTTGACGCCGCAAGCTCTGCAGATTGTCATGCAATTCCTTTACCTCTCAGAAATGATTATGAAATAAAAGTGAAGAACGTGACGAGTGTGACGTTAGGAAAACATTAGGCAGCATGGAGAGATACTGTATGGACCACCCAACCCAAACGAGTACAGTGTGATCTGCTACCCAGCAGGTATCCAACGAGGCAGCACGGCTAGCTCAGTCGGTAGAGCATGAGACTCTTATTCACAGGGTCGTGGGTTCGAGCTGTACGCTGGGCGGAACGGAATTTTTTTCCGCTGCAGATGTAAATTACCGATTTTCTGATTAACGTGGTGTAATGGAAATAGCAACTTTAAAATTTGCCTACGTCTCCATCAGTCGCAAGAAAACTGTATTTGAAGGTGAAGGTGATTTTGTAGACATGTGTGAAACTCATGTTCTGAAGTGCAGGTGGTTTTGTTTGGAGAGAACATCGGCTACGTGTCAGATGTGTAGCCAAGCAGTAATGGGTCGCCATAGCTGCAAATATTAGTAGAAAATATGAAGTGTTGTCAGCTCAAGTCTGATGATTCAGACGACCGTACGGACGAAGTACGCAAAAGTGCCGCTAGGCGGCGCCTGTTTAGCTCAGTGGTAGAGCATTGGTCTAGTAAACCAGGTTTCGTGAGTTCCATCCTCACAGGAGGAAGACGAACCTTGGAAATCAGTTGCGTATCGTGGCCGTATAGCAAACAGTATCTGTGATGAGGAACAATTAGCGACAGGCGTATTATTAAGAATTACTCTCAGATGGGATTAAGGCGAATGGCGCAGATAAAGCATTTGCCAAAACAGTACAGCATAAGGTGGGACGAGGCAGTCTGAATTACATTCTATAGATGTACTTCTCACAAATCTCAGAGCCTCTCGCGGTCGTCGTCGTCGTCGTCGCCGCCGCCGCTTCTGCAGAAGTAGCAAATTGCCATTGTAGCAAATGCGGCGAGGGACACCCTGCCATCGATTCCGAATGCTCAAAGTGTGTGGTCTTGTTTTCCTGTCTATGTTTGGTCGGTCTCGTAAGAGGTTGAATGTAACGAATGGGCGGGAAGGAGTAAGGGGCAGCGGCTGTGTGGAACGAAAACACAATTCCTCAGGGGCGTGAGCGTTTCGATATGCTTCGTATGTAAGTTGTGCTTGGTCGTCAGTGACCGTGTGGCCTAATGGATAAGGCGTCGGACTACGGATCCGAAGATTGCAGGTTCGAATCCTGTCACGGTCGCGTTTTCCAGTTCTGAAAAAGAAACATACCGTTTTAAAGTAGAAATTGAGCAGTACGAAACCGTCTGAATGTTGCTGTTGACCATTCTGTGCTTGGAGATGGTCTTTAGCCTGAAACACACACAACAAGACCGGTGTTAACTAGCGAAATGGTCGGCAGAGTGCCCTCACCGCGAGTTTTGACTGGTACTTGCACATCTAAAACAACGTCGGAAAGTAACTCGTTCGGCTTTTGAGTCACATCAAGTATGTGTGTTAATTTTGACGCCGCAAGCTCTGCAGATTGTCATGCAATTCCTTTACCTCTCAGAAATGATTATGAAATAAAAGTGAAGAACGTGACGAGTGTGACGTTAGGAAAACATTAGGCAGCATGGAGAGATACTGTATGGGACCACCCAACCCAAACGAGTACAGTGTGATCTGCTACCCAGCAGGTATCCAACGAGGCAGCACGGCTAGCTCAGTCGGTAGAGCATGAGACTCTTATTCACAGGGTCGTGGGTTCGAGCCCTACGCTGGGCGGAACGGAATTTTTTTCCGCTGCAGATGTAAATTACCGATTTTCTGATTAACGTGGTGTAATGGAAATAGCAACTTTAAAATTTGCCTACGTCTCCATCAGTCGCAAGAAAACTGTATTTGAAGGTGAAGGTGATTTTGTAGACATGTGTGAAACTCATGTTCTGAAGTGCAGGTGGTTTTGTTTGGAGAGAACATCGGCTACGTGTCAGATGTGTAACCAAGCAGTAATGGGTCGCCATAGCTGCAAATATTAGTAGAAAATATGAAGTGTTGTCAGCTGAAGTCTGATGATTCAGACGACCGTACGGACGAAGTACGCAAAAGTGCCGCTAGGCGGCGCCTGTTTAGCTCAGTGGTAGAGCATTGGTCTAGTAAACCAGGTTTCGTGAGTTCCATCCTCACAGGAGGAAGACGAATCTTGGAAATCAGTTGCGTATCGTGGCCGTATAGCAAACAGTATCTGTGATGAGGAACAATTAGCGACAGGCGTATTATTAAGAATTACTCTCAGATGGGATTAAGGCGAATGGCGCAGATAAAGCATTTGCCAAAGCAGTACGGCATAAGGTGGGACGAGGCAGTCTGAATTACATTCTATAGATGTACTTCTCACAAATCTCAGAGCCTCTCGCGGTCGTCGTCGTCGTCGTCGTCGTCGTCGTCGTCGTCGTCGCCGCCGCCGCTTCTGCAGAAGTAGCAAATTGCCATTGTAGCAAATGCGGCGAGGGACACCCTGCCATCGATTCCGAATGCTCAAAGTGTGTGGTCTTGTTTTCCTGTCTATGTTTGGTCGGTATCGTAAGAGGTTGAATGTAACGAATGGGCGAGAAACAGTAAGGGGCAGCGGCTGTGTGGAACGAAAACACAATTCCTCAGGATCGTGAGTGTTTCGAGATGAGTCGTATATAAATTGTACCTGGACGTCAGTGAAAGTGTGGCGTAATATATAAGGCGTCGGACTTCGGATCCGAAAATTGCAGGTTCGAATTCTGTCACGGTCGTGTTTTTCCAGTTCTGAAAAACAAACATACCGTTTTAATGTAGCAATTGAGCAGTACGAAACCGTCTGAATGTTGCTGTTGACCATTCTGTGCTTGGAGATTGTCTTGAGCCTGAAACACACAACAAGACCGGTGTTAACTAGCGAAATGGTCGGCAGAGTGCCCTCACCGCGAGTTTTGACTAGCACTTGCACATCTAAAACAACGTCGGAAAGTAACTCGTTCGGCTTTTGAGTCACATCAAGTATGTGTGTTAATTTTGACGCCGCAAGCTCTGCAGATTGTCATGCAATTCCTTTACCTCTCAGAAATGATTATGAAATAAAAGTGAAGTACGTGACGAGTGTGACGTTAGGAAAACATTAGGCAGCATGGAGAGATTCTGTATGGGACCACCCAACCCAAACGAGTACAGTGTGATCTGCTACCCAGCAGGTGTCCAACGAGGCAGCACGGCTAGCTCAGTCGGTAGAGCATGAGACTATTATTCACAGGGTCGTGGGTTCGAGCCCTACGCTGGGCGGAACGGAATTTTTTTCCGCTGCAGATGTAAATTAACGTTTTTCTGATTAACGTGATGTAATGGAAATAGCAACTTTAAAATTTGCCTACGTCTCCATCAGTCGCAAGAAAACTGTATTTGAAGGTGAAGGTGATTTTGTAGACATGTGTGAAAGTCATGTTCTGTAGTGCAGGTGGTTTTGTTTGGAGAGAACATCGGCTACGTGTCAGATGTGTAGCCAAGCAGTAATGGGTCGCCATAGCTGCAAATATTAGTCGAAAATATGAAGTGTTGTCAGCTGAAGTCTGATGATTCAGACGACCGTACGGACGAAGTACACAAAAGTGCCACTAGGCGGCGCCTGTTTAGCTCAGTGGTAGAGCATTGGTCTAGTAAACCAGGGTTCGTGAGTTCCATCCGCACAGGAGGAAGACGAATCTGGGAAATCAGTTGCGTATCGTGGCCGTATAGCAAACAGTATCTGTGATGAGGAACCATTAGCGACAGGCGTATTATTAAGAATTACTCTCAGATGTGATTAAGGCAAATGGCGCAGATAAAGCATTTGCCAAAGCAGTACGGCATAAGGTGGGACGAGGCAGTTTGAATTACATTCTATAGATGTACTTCTCACAAATCTCAGAGCCTCTCGTGGTCGTCGTCGTCGTCGCCGCCGCCGCCGCTTCTGCAGAAGTAGCAAATTGCCATTGTAGCAAATGCGGCGAGGGACACCCTGCCATCGATTCCGAATGCTCAAAGTGTGTGGTCTTGTTTTCCTGTCTATGTTTGGTCGGTCTCGTAAGAGGTTGAATGTAACGAATGGGCGGGAAAGAGTAAGGGGCAGCGGCTGTGTGGAACGAAAACACAATTCCTCAGGGGCGTGAGCGTTTCGATATGAGTCGTATATAAGTTGTACTTGGTCGTCAGTGACCGTGTGGCCTAATGGATAAGGCGTCGGACATCGGATCCGAAGATTGCAGGTTCGAATCCTGTCACGGTCGCGTTTTCCAGTTCTGAAAAAGAAACATACCGTTTTAAAGTAGAAATTGAGCAGTACGAAACCGTCTGAATGTTGCTGTTGACCATTCTGTGCTTGGAGATGGTCTTTAGCCTGAAACACACACAACAAGACCGGTGTTAACTAGCGAAATGGTCGGCAGAGTGCCCTCACCGCGAGTTTTGACTAGCACTTGCACATCTAAAACAACGTCGGAAAGTAACTCGTTCGGCTTTTGAGTCACATCAAGTATGTGTGTTAATTTTGACGCCGCAAGCTCTGCAGATTGTCATGCAATTCCTTTACCTCTCAGAAATGATTATGAAATAAAAGTGAAGAACGTGACGAGTGTGACGTTAGGAAAACATTAGGCAGCATGGAGAGATACTGTATGGGACCACCCAACCCAAACGAGTACAGTGTGATCTGCTACCCAGCAGGTATCCAACGAGGCAGCACGGCTAGCTCAGTCGGTAGAGCATGAGACTCTTATTCACAGGGTCGTGGGTTCGAGCCCTACGCTGGGCGGAACGGAATTTTTTTCCGCTGCAGATTTAAATTACCGATTTTCTGATTAACGTGGTGTAATGGAAATAGCAACTTTAAAATTTGCCTACGTCTCCATCAGTCGCAAGAAAACTGTATTTGAAGGTGAAGGTGATTTTGTAGACATGTGTGAAACTCATGTTCTGAAGTGCAGGTGGTTTTGTTTGGAGAGAACATCGGCTACGTGTCAGATGTGTAGCCAAGCAGTAATGGGTCGCCATAGCTGCAAATATTAGTAGAAAATATGAAGTGTTGTCAGCTCAAGTCTGATGATTCAGACGACCGTACGGACGAAGTACGCAAAAGTGCCGCTAGGCGGCGCCTGTTTAGCTCAGTGGTAGAGCATTGGTCTAGTAAACCAGGTTTCGTGAGTTCCATCCTCACAGGAGGAAGACGAATCTTGGAAATCAGTTGCGTATCGTGGCCGTATAGCAAACAGTATCTGTGATGAGGAACAATTAGCGACAGGCGTATTATTAAGAATTACTCTCAGATGGGAATAAGGCGAATGGCGCAGATAAAGCATTTGCCAAAACAGTACGGCATAAGGTGGGACGAGGCAGTCTGAATTACATTCTATAGATGTACTTCTCACAAATCTCAGAGCCTCTCGCGGTCGTCGTCGTCGTCGTCGTCGTCGTCGTCGTCGCCGCCGCCGCCGCTTCTACAGAAGTAGCAAATTGCCATTGTAGCAAATGCGGCGAGGGACACCCTGCCATCGATTCCGAATGCTCAAAGTGTGTGGTCTTGTTTTCCTGTCTATGTTTGGTCGGTCTCGTAAGAGGTTGAATGTAACGAATGGGCGGGAAGGAGTAAGGGGCAGCGGCTGTGTGGAACGAAAACACAATTCCTCAGGGGCGTGAGCGTTTCGATATGAGTCGTATGTAAGTTGTGCTTGGTCGTCAGTGACCGTGTGGCCTAATGGATAAGGCGTCGGACTACGGATCCGAAGATTGCAGGTTCGAATCCTGTCACGGTCGCGTTTTCCAGTTCTGAAAAAGAAACATACCGTTTTAAAGTAGAAATTGAGCAGTACGAAACCGTCTGAATGTTGCTGTTGACCATTTTGTGCTTGGAGATGGTCTTTAGCCTGAAACACACACAACAAGACCGGTGTTAACTAGCGAAATGGTCGGCAGAGTGCCCTCACCGCGAGTTTTGACTGGTACTTGCACATCTAAAACAACGTCGGAAAGTAACTCGTTCGGCTTTTGAGTCACATAAAGTATGTGTGTTAATTTTGACGCCGCAAACTCTGTAGATTGTCATGCAATTCCTTTACCTCTCAGAAATGATTATGAAATAAAAGTGAAGAACGTGACAAGTGTGACGTTAGGAAAACATTAGGCAGCATGGAGAGATACTGTATGGGACCACCCAACCCGAACGAGTACAGTGTGATCTGCTACCCAGCAGGTATCCAACGATGCAGCACGGCTAGCTCAGTCGGTAGAGCATGAGACTCTTATTCACAGGGTCGTGGGTTCGAGCCCTACGCTGGGCGGAACGGAATTTTTTTCCGCTGCAGATGTAAATTACCGATTTTCTGATTAACGTGGTGTAATGGAAATAGCAACTTTAAAATTTGCCTACGTCTCCATCAGTCGCAAGAAAACTGTATTTGAAGGTGAAGGTGATTTTGTAGACATGTGTGAAACTCATGTTCTGAAGTGCAGGTGGTTTTGTTTGGAGAGAACATCGGCTACGTGTCAGATGTGTAGCCAAGCAGTAATGGGTCGCCATAGCTGCAAATATTAGTAGAAAATATGAAGTGTTGTCAGCTCAAGTCTGATGATTCAGACGACCGTACGGACGAAGTACGCAAAAGTGCCGCTAGGCGGCGCCTGTTTAGCTCAGTGGTAGAGCATTGGTCTAGTAAACCAGGTTTCGTGAGTTCCATCCTCACAGGAGGAAGACGAATCTTGGAAATCAGTTGCGTATCGTGGCCGTATAGCAAACAGTATCTGTGATGAGGAACAATTAGCGACAGGCGTATTATTAAGAATTACTCTCAGATGGGATTAAGGCGAATGGCGCAGATAAAGCATTTGCCAAAGCAGTACGGCATAAGGTGGGACGAGGCAGTCTGAATTACGTTCTATAGATGTACTTCTCACAAATCTCAGAGCCTCTCGCGGTCGTCGTCGTCGTCGTCGTCGTCGTCGTCGTCGTCGTCGTCGTCGTCGTCGTCGTCGTCGTCGCCGCCGCCGCCGCCGCTTCTGCAGAAGTAGCAAATTGCCATTGTAGCAAATGCGGCGAGGGACACCCTGCCATCGATTCCGAATGCTCAAAGTGTGTGGTCTTGTTTTCCTGTCTATGTTTGGTCGGTATCGTAAGAGGTTGAATGTAACGAATGGGCGAGAAACAGTAAGGGGCAGCGGCTGTGTGGAACGAAAACACAATTCCTCAGGATCGTGAGTGTTTCGAGATGAGTCGTATATAAATTGTACCTGGTCTTCAGTGAAAGTGTGGCGTAATATATAAGGCGTCGGACTTCGGATCCGAAAATTGCAGGTTCGAATTCTGTCACGGTCGTGTTTTTCCAGTTCTGAAAAACAAACATACCGTTTTAATGTAGCAATTGAGCAGTACGAAACCGTCTGAATGTTGCTGTTGACCATTCTGTGCTTGGAGATTGTCTTGAGCCTGAAACACACAACAAGACCGGTGTTAACTAGCGAAATGGTCGGCAGAGTGCCCTCACCGCGAGTTTTGACTAGCACTTGCACATCTAAAACAACGTCGGAAAGTAACTCGTTCGGCTTTTGAGTCACATCAAGTATGTGTGTTAATTTTGACGCCGCAAGCTCTGCAGATTGTCATGCAATTCCTTTACCTCTCAGAAATGATTATGAAATAAAAGTGAAGTACGTGACGAGTGTGACGTTAGGAAAACATTAGGCAGAATGGAGAGATTCTGTATGGGACCACCCAACCCAAACGAGTACAGTGTGATCTGCTACCCAGCAGGTATCCAACGAGGCAGCACGGCTAGCTCAGTCGGAAGTCGAGGCGCGGCCGTCGTGCAGGTCGGACGTGCCTGGAGCGTTGTTTACATGCTCAGCTGCGGCCTGCGGTGCGGCACGTGGTGAGTCGAGGGCCGTTGCGGCGCGCAAACATCTTGTTTGTAACGAATAGAACCTAACATGGATCACCCAGAGCGGAAAGATACTTTGAAGTTTATGTTTGATGGAAGTTTTTCTCGACCGAAATATTACGAAGTCGAACGATTTCTCGATGAAGACGTAAAATTGCCTCCCACCGATATCATTGGTATCCATTTGTCTATTGTCAGTAGCACAGTTTATATCAAATTGCGTGACCCAGAATTGTGCGACAAAATCATCGATTCATGTGGCGGTACCTATAAATTTCGACACAGTGACGGGAATGTTGGTGAGGTGACTGTTGTCCACGCTGGTCTTGGTATTCGTACCGTCAGGATTTTCGAGTTGCCTTTTGAAATCTCGGCCGAACAAATTAATGCTTCTATTAAGTCCTACGGCAAAATTATCAGTAACATTGCCGAAAAGTGGGCCTCGTTCCATAAGTACCCTGTTTTGAACGGTGTGCGGCAAATTAAGATCGAATTGCAACGGCATATTCCGTCCTACCTAACGATTTGTGGATATAGGGCGATAATCATATATGAGGGACAGCCTCGTACATGTTCAGGCTGTAATTCCACGGGACACGTCCGGGCACAGTGCATCCAACGACGTGTAACGCAGCTGCCTGCGGGTGAACTGGGCCCTCCCCCGCAACCGACAATATTACCGACTACTTATGTAGCGGCGGTCCGTGCAAATACACCCACTGCGTCGGCTGCGGAAGTCGGACTTAGTGTGGCAGATGTTACGAATGACGGAGATGTACCTATGGAAATCTCTACCGCTCAGGAAGCCTTGCCGGTCGCTGGCTTACTAGCCGCGGTGCCCTGTGACGACTCACGTGAGGAAGCCAGGGTTGACGTTGTGGAGGCGGCCACTACCGCCACTGACAGCCAGCAAGAGACAGAGGCTCTTCCTCTTCCTTTAAAGAATGCGGAAGCCTCTGTCAGTGGGTCCTCCCCGAAAAAGCACAAGAAACGTCGGATCGCTCGTCCGGCGGCAGCTCAATCGGCACCTCCCTTGCGTGAAAAGGCCAAACACGCGGGCCGCATGATCTGCGATGACACTTCGGGGACCGAAGATTATCTTCCGTCGTTGGCCTCACCCATGAATATTGACGATGATGTATCCAACCTTGACACGGGGAGGGCACATATTAGTGCACCACCGCGGACGGCCCAAGTTGCAGATGTGCAGGGTGACGGCCCGCAATGCGGTTCCGGAACTGCTGCAGCAGGCGCGACGACGGCTGTGCCTGTCGATAATTGGGCGGATGATATTGAAGATATGACTGGCAATCCCGAGCGTGAAGAACCGATGGCAACTGGTGATACGCTGCTTACGTCTCGGCGCAATGCAGCGTCCACGGACGGCGACGTCTAGACTTATACGACCTCCGAAGCGGACGACTGATGAAGGGATAAAAATCGTACCTGTTTTCATCTGCAGATGACCACTCATCCCACATTGCTCCGTTCACGACAATCCTATAAGATTTCTACCATAAATGTTAACCGCATTGTCTCTCAAGCAAAAATCCACAGCCTTCGACATTATTTACGGGCCGCTGATATAGACATTCTGTTCGTACAGGAAGCACTGACTCCACTCCTAGCCGACGTACCCGGTTACGACGCCATTGTCAATATAGGGACGGAGGCAGGTACGATCATTCTGTATCGGGAAGGCATTGAATGTTCTTGTTTGTCCATGTTACCTACCGGACGAGGCATTGCCGCACAGTTCCATGATGTACTCCTTCTTAATGTGTACGCCCCTTCCGGTTCCAACGCGCGAGCGGCGAGGAGGGAGTTTTACACGGGAGAGATAGCGAATCTAATCACCGACTTGCGTCTGCGTATTATTATGGGTGGTGACTTTAACTGCGTATTGCGCCGCACCGATCAAACGCCGAACTTTAACTTCAGCCAGGAACTGCTAACACTGGTTACAGAATTGCAGTCAGTCGACACGTGGGCGACCTTACACCCAGATGAAGTTGCCTTTACTCACTTTACGCAGACATCTTCCAGCAGGTTAGATCGCATATATGTGCAACGCGGTCTTTTAGCCGACGTGGGAACTTGCGAATATTGGCCCGTTAATTTCAGTGACCATATCGCTTACCACATCGTCTTTAATCACTCACCGCAGAAAGTTTATAGAGGCTTCGGACGATGGCAACTCAACTGTCGCCTCTTACAAGACGCCACTTTAGAGCGTGAGATCCGGTCAGTTTGGCACTCCGTAACATCAAGCAGGCCCACGTATTCCACGTGGATTGATTGGTGGACGCTTCATGCAAAGGGGAAACTCATTACTTGCATCAAGCACCACGCCCGGATTCGCGCTCGCGATGAGAAGGAAATCACTGAATTCTATTTCTGTGCCCTGCGAGAATTGTACCGGGATTATCATCAGGTGCCTAATAACATCACGCACGTACGCAGACTCCAAGCCAAGATTACATCCTTGACGGGCTGCACCGCCGTCGGCCACCAGATTCGAGCACGTGACTCCACAAACTTGCCGCAACAGCAGACGTCAGTCCATCATATCGTCCAACAGTTACGTGCAGCGCGTAGGAAACTTATTCATAAGTTGCAGGATGCAGACGGTGCTTGTTATACCCTACAGCGAGACATCAAAAACCATGTTACCAACCACTTTGCTGCACTTTACACCTGTGCTGGTGTACCACATGAGAAAGTGCGAGATTGGTATCATTCTGGACCCCCGCCGTACTGCATTACCGACGACCTCAATCGGGACCTGCTTGCTCCCTTTACCATAGAAGAACTGAAGGATGCCCTGCTTGCTGCGCCACGAAATAAATCTCCGGGCACGGACGGGCTCTCTGTCGAGTTTTACGTCAAATATTGGCCTATATTAGGGGACGAACTCACAGAGATGTACAATGAAGTACTACGTGGGATTGCTCTACCCCCAGCCTTCACAGAAGGGTTAACTGTTTTAATACCTAAGACGCCGACGCCGACCACCACCAAAGATCTGCGGCCCATTACTCTGCTCAATGCCGACCTTAAGCTTCTGACGCGCCCTCAATGCCCGATTACGGCAGCTGTTACCCTATCTTCTGGGACCATACCAAATGAGTGCGATCCGTGGTCGGTCGCTGTCCACCATTTTGGCGCTATATCGGGATCTCGTCTCCCTCACCTGGGCCACCCGTACTCCTATGGCCATAGCATTTCTTGACTTCGATAAGGCTTACGATCGAGCTGACTATCACTATCTCAGCGGCGTGATGGAATCAATGGGCTTCAGTCTTAATTTTATCCACCTCATCAACAACTGTATCAGTGGTACCCGTACACGCTTCCTGATCAATAATACATTGACGGAGTACGTCCAGCTCTCACGGGGTATCAAGCAAGGCTGTCCACTTTCAACGACGCTCTATGCGATCCTCATGGAACCCTTGTTGCGCCATCTACATCATAGCCTCCCTGGATTCCAGTTTTATGGTATCAAGTCTGTGGTCCAAGCTTACGCAGACGATGTCAGCGTGCTTCTTAACGACGTTCGCGATGTCACCGCAGCGAAACGCATTCTTGAGGAATTCCAAAGAGATAGTGGTGCCATGTTAAACGTCAATAAATCCGCCGCCTTAACGCTTGGTCAAGAACGACCTATCACAGGCGAAGCTTGGCTGCCCTGTGTACAGACTAGAAAACACCTTGGTCTCTACGTTACGGCCCGGCCTCTGGACATGTCTCACAAAAATTGGATACCCAAAATTCAGGCGATAAAAGCACTCCTGCGCGACCAGAACATGCGACACCTCGATCGTCTGCAGCGAGCCTTTTTCGTCAACTCTTATGCCCTCTCCAAATTACAATTTGTTGCCGCCGTCCTACCTATGCCACCCACAGTAGCAAGATCACTCCTAGCGGCGGCCGCCTGGTACGTCTGGAAGCTCAATATTTTTAAGGTTTCCTTCACCACGACAGCACTGCCATGCGATATGGGAGGCCTTGGCTTGAAAAACCCCGGCATTCATGCCCTAGCCCTGTATCTGAAACGCTCATGGCAGATACTCACCGCCAGCGAGGACACCGTCACGAAGCGGCTCTATCAACTGTCCCGCCCCCGCAATATATCTCCGCCTGTGGACATTGGCCACGTCGGCCCGCACTTTCAGCATATAGCACTGTATTACCTTGAAAGTAGCTATCTCGACGACGAGCTTTTCAAGAAGCCGACGGTAAAACTGTACCGCCACTTACTTCGGCCGTCACTGCCTGGGCCCTTGGAAAAGAAGTATCCGGCTTGCAATTGGTCCCTCGTTTGGGCTAACATCCATAATCCAACGCTTCCGACAGATGTCCGCTCCAAATGGTATGACGTGGTCGCTGACACTATTCCGACGAAAGAAAAGCGGCACAGGATTAATCTTGCACCCAGTCCCTACTGCGACTTGTGCCACATGGTTGAGACTATTGCACATCTGTTTGTCTGCAAGGATCAAGTGCACATCTGGAATTGGACGCGCAAAAAACTCGCTGTGCTCAACCGGACTGCGCCTCATGCGATTCAGATCAGCGACATTCTGCGCCCGGACTACCGACTCTTCCCTGCAGCCAAACATAACAGCTACCTATGGCTTATGGGACATTTTATCCACTATATTCTGTCCGGCAGTGCGCCTAATGTCTTAGATTTTCAAGTATATCTCTCACACCAACACTGGCGCACAACCAACCAATATGGGCACCGGTATCAGTCAACATTTCAAAATTTTCTTCACATCGTCCTTGAGATGAAGTAGGACGTGGATAACATGAATATCTGTTATAACAATTCGTTTTTCCTGTACTATAGTCAAGGTTATACTCACTGCAAAGACTTAAATTTCTCTCATTGTGATTCTGAATAAAGCAACGTATGAGATCAAGAATATGTCCTTCCCAGGAGCAGTTATTTCTACGACATATTAAATTAGGTGTATTTTGCATGAAACAAAAGCGCAAAACAGACAGTAGCAACGAGCAAAGAAGATGGATAGAAAACAAACGAATATACAAATTACAACGAACAAAAAAAAAAAACAAAAAACAAAAAAAATGGATAAGGCAAAAAAAAAGTGGTTAAGGCGAAAAAAAAAAAAAAGCGGTCTAAGGCGCTGGTTTAAGGCACCAGTCTCTAAAAAACAAAAAAAAAAAAAAAAGTCGGTAGAGCATGAGACTATTATTCACAGGGTCGTGGGTTCGAGCCCTACGCTGGGCGGAACGGAATTTTTTTCCGCTGCAGATGTAAATTAACGTTTTTCTGATTAACGTGATGTAATGGAAATAGCAACTTTAAAATTTGCCTACGTCTCCATCAGGCGCAAGAAAACTGTATTTGAAGGTGAAGGTGATTTTGTAGACATGTGTGAAAGTCATGTTCTGTAGTGCAGGTGGTTTTGTTTGGAGAGAACATCGGCTACGTGTCAGATGTGTAGCCAAGCAGTAATGGGTCGCCATAGCTGCAAATATTAGTAGAAAATATGAAGTGTTGTCAGCTCAAGTCTGATGATTCAGACGACCGTACGGACGAAGTACACAAAAGTGCCACTAGGCGGCGCCTGTTTAGCTCAGTGGTAGAGCATTGGTCTAGTAAACCAGGGTTCGTGAGTTCCATCCTCACAGGAGGAAGACGAATCTGGGAAATCAGTTGCGTATCGTGGCCGTATAGCAAACAGTATCTGTGATGAGGAACCATTAGCGACAGGCGTATTATTAAGAATTACTCTCAGATGTGATTAAGGCAAATGGCGCAGATAAAGCATTTGCCAAAGCAGTACGGCATAAGGTGGGACGAGGCAGTTTGAATTACATTCTATAGATGTACTTCTCACAAATCTCAGAGCCTCTCGTGGTCGTCGTCGTCGTCGCCGCCGCCGCTTCTGCAGAAGTAGCAAATTGCCATTGTAGCAAATGCGGCGAGGGACACCCTGCCATCGATTCCGAATGCTCAAAGTGTGTGGTCTTGTTTTCCTGTCTATGTTTGGTCGGTCTCGTAAGAGGTTGAATGTAACGAATGGGCGGGAAGGAGTAAGGGGCAGCGGCTGTGTGGAACGAAAACACAATTCCTCAGGGGCGTGAGCGTTTCGATATGAGTCGTATGTAAGTTGTGCTTGGTCGTCAGTGACCGTGTGGCCTAATGGATAAGGCGTCGGACTACGGATCCGAAGATTGCAGGTTCGAATCCTGTCACGGTCGCGTTTTCCAGTTCTGAAAAAGAAACATACCGTTTTAAAGTAGAAATTGAGCAGTACGAAACCGTCTGAATGTTGCTGTTGACCATTCTGTGCTTGGAGATGGTCTTTAGCCTGAAACACACACAACAAGACCGGTGTTAACTAGCGAAATGGTCGGCAGAGTGCCCTCACCGCGAGTTTTGACTGGTACTTGCACATCTAAAACAACGTCGGAAAGTAACTCGTTCGGCTTTTGAGTCACATCAAGTATGTGTGTTAATTTTGACGCCGCAAGCTCTGCAGATTGTCATGCAATTCCTTTACCTCTCAGAAATGATTATGAAATAAAAGTGAAGAACGTGACGAGTGTGACGTTAGGAAAACATTAGGCAGCATGGAGAGATACTGTATGGGACCACCCAACCCAAACGAGTACAGTGTGATCTGCTACCCAGCAGGTATCCGACGAGGCAGCACGGCTAGCTCAGTCGGTAGAGCATGAGACTCTTATTCACAGGGTCGTGGGTTCGAGCCCTACGCTGGGCGGAACGGAATTTTTTTCCGCTGCAGATGTAAATTACCGATTTTCTGATTAACGTGGTGTAATGGAAATAGCAACTTTAAAATTTGCCTACGTCTCCATCAGTCGCAAGAAAACTGTATTTGAAGGTGAAGGTGATTTTGTAGACATGTGTGAAACTCATGTTCTGAAGTGCAGGTGGTTTTGTTTGGAGAGAACATCGGCTACGTGTCAGATGTGTAACCAAGCAGTAATGGGTCGCCATAGCTGCAAATATTAGTAGAAAATATGAAGTGTTGTCAGCTGAAGTCTGATGATTCAGACGACCGTACGGACGAAGTACGCAAAAGTGCCGCTAGGCGGCGCCTGTTTAGCTCAGTGGTAGAGCATTGGTCTAGTAAACCAGGTTTCGTGAGTTCCATCCTCACAGGAGGAAGACGAATCTTGGAAATCAGTTGCGTATCGTGGCCGTATAGCAAACAGTATCTGTGATGAGGAACAATTAGCGACAGGCGTATTATTAAGAATTACTCTCAGATGGGATTAAGGCAAATGGCGCAGATAAAGCATTTGCCAAAGCAGTACGGCATAAGGTGGGACGAGGCAGTCTGAATTACATTCTATAGATGTACTTCTCACAAATCTCAGAGCCTCTCGCGGTCGTCGTCGTCGTCGTCGTCGTCGTCGTCGTCATCGTCGCCGCCGCCGCCGCTTCTGCAGAAGTAGCAAATTGCCATTGTAGCAAATGCGGCGAGGGACACCCTGCCATCGATTCCGAATGCTCAAAGTGTGTGGTCTTGTTTTCCTGTCTATGTTTGGTCGGTATCGTAAGAGGTTGAATGTAACGAATGGGCGAGAAACAGTAAGGGGCAGCGGCTGTGTGGAACGAAAACACAATTCCTCAGGATCGTGAGTGTTTCGAGATGAGTCGTATATAAATTGTACCTGGTCGTCAGTGAAAGTGTGGCGTAATATATAAGGCGTCGGACTTCGGATCCGAAAATTGCAGGTTCGAATTCTGTCACGGTCGTGTTTTTCCAGTTCTGAAAAACAAACATACCGTTTTAATGTAGCAATTGAGCAGTACGAAACCGTCTGAATGTTGCTGTTGACCATTCTGTGCTTGGAGATTGTCTTGAGCCTGAAACACACAACAAGACCGGTGTTAACTAGCGAAATGGTCGGCAGAGTGCCCTCACCGCGAGTTTTGACTAGCACTTGCACATCTAAAACAACGTCGGAAAGTAACTCGTTCGGCTTTTGAGTCACATCAAGTATGTGTGTTAATTTTGACGCCGCAAGCTCTGCAGATTGTCATGCAATTCCTTTACCTCTCAGAAATGATTATGAAATAAAAGTGAAGTACGTGACGAGTGTGACGTTAGGAAAACATTAGGCAGCATGGAGAGATTCTGTATGGGACCACCCAACCCAAACGAGTACAGTGTGATCTGCTACCCAGCAGGTGTCCAACGAGGCAGCACGGCTAGCTCAGTCGGTAGAGCATGAGACTATTATTCACAGGGTCGTGGGTTCGAGCCCTACGCTGGGCGGAACGGAATTTTTTTCCGCTGCAGATGTAAATTAACGTTTTTCTGATTAACGTGATGTAATGGAAATAGCAACTTTAAAATTTGCCTACGTCTCCATCAGTCGCAAGAAAACTGTATTTGAAGGTGAAGGTGATTTTGTAGACATGTGTGAAAGTCATGTTCTGTAGTGCAGGTGGTTTTGTTTGGAGAGAACATCGGCTACGTGTCAGATGTGTAGCCAAGCAGTAATGGGTCGCCATAGCTGCAAATATTAGTCGAAAATATGAAGTGTTGTCAGCTGAAGTCTGATGATTCAGACGACCGTACGGACGAAGTACACAAAAGTGCCACTAGGCGGCGCCTGTTTAGCTCAGTGGTAGAGCATTGGTCTAGTAAACCAGGGTTCGTGAGTTCCATCCTCACAGGAGGAAGACGAATCTGGGAAATCAGTTGCGTATCGTGGCCGTATAGCAAACAGTATCTGTGATGAGGAACCATTAGCGACAGGCGTATTATTAAGAATTACTCTCAGATGTGATTAAGGCAAATGGCGCAGATAAAGCATTTGCCAAAGCAGTACGGCATAAGGTGGGACGAGGCAGTTTGAATTACATTCTATAGATGTACTTCTCACAAATCTCAGAGCCTCTCGTGGTCGTCGTCGTCGTCGCCGCCGCCGCTTCTGCAGAAGTAGCAAATTGCCATTGTAGCAAATGCGGCGAGGGACACCCTGCCATCGATTCCGAATGCTCAAAGTGTGTGGTCTTGTTTTCCTGTCTATGTTTGGTCGGTCTCGTAAGAGGTTGAATGTAACGAATGGGCGGGAAAGAGTAAGGGGCAGCGGCTGTGTGGAACGAAAACACAATTCCTCAGGAGCGTGAGCGTTTCGATATGAGTCGTATATAAGTTGTACTTGGTCGTCAGTGACCGTGTGGCCTAATGGATAAGGCGTCGGACATCGGATCCGAAGATTGCAGGTTCGAATCCTGTCACGGTCGCGTTTTCCAGTTCTGAAAAAGAAACATACCGTTTTAAAGTAGAAATTGAGCAGTACGAAACCGTCTGAATGTTGCTGTTGACCATTCTGTGCTTGGAGATGGTCTTTAGCCTGAAACACACACAACAAGACCGGTGTTAACTAGCGAAATGGTCGGCAGAGTGCCCTCACCGCGAGTTTTGACTAGCACTTGCACATCTAAAACAACGTCGGAAAGTAACTCGTTCGGCTTTTGAGTCACATCAAGTATGTGTGTTAATTTTGACGCCGCAAGCTCTGCAGATTGTCATGCAATTCCTTTACCTCTCAGAAATGATTATGAAATAAAAGTGAAGAACGTGACGAGTGTGACGTTAGGAAAACATTAGGCAGCATGGAGAGATACTGTATGGGACCACCCAACCCAAACGAGTACAGTGTGATCTGCTACCCAGCAGGTATCCAACGAGGCAGCACGGCTAGCTCAGTCGGTAGAGCATGAGACTCTTATTCACAGGGTCGTGGGTTCGAGCCCTACGCTGGGCGGAACGGAATTTTTTTCCGCTGCAGATTTAAATTACCGATTTTCTGATTAACGTGGTGTAATGGAAATAGCAACTTTAAAATTTGCCTACGTCTCCATCAGTCGCAAGAAAACTGTATTTGAAGGTGAAGGTGATTTTGTAGACATGTGTGAAACTCATGTTCTGAAGTGCAGGTGGTTTTGTTTGGAGAGAACATCGGCTACGTGTCAGATGTGTAGCCAAGCAGTAATGGGTCGCCATAGCTGCAAATATTAGTAGAAAATATGAAGTGTTGTCAGCTGAAGTCTGATGATTCAGACGACCGTACGGACGAAGTACGCAAAAGTGCCGCTAGGCGGCGCCTGTTTAGCTCAGTGGTAGAGCATTGGTCTAGTAAACCACGTTTCGTGAGTTCCATCCTCACAGGAGGAAGACGAATCTTGGAAATCAGTTGCGTATCGTGGCCGTATAGCAAACAGTATCTGTGATGAGGAACAATTAGCGACAGGCGTATTATTAAGAATTACTCTCAGATGGGAATAAGGCGAATGGCGCAGATAAAGCATTTGCCAAAACAGTACGGCATAAGGTGGGACGAGGCAGTCTGAATTACATTCTATAGATGTACTTCTCACAAATCTCAGAGCCTCTCGCGGTCGTCGTCGTCGTCGTCGTCGTCGTCGTCGTCATCGTCGCCGCCGCCGCCGCTTCTGCAGAAGTAGCAAATTGCCATTGTAGCAAATGCGGCGAGGGACACCCTGCCATCGATTCCGAATGCTCAAAGTGTGTGGTCTTGTTTTCCTGTCTATGTTTGGTCGGTATCGTAAGAGGTTGAATGTAACGAATGGGCGAGAAACAGTAAGGGGCAGCGGCTGTGTGGAACGAAAACACAATTCCTCAGGATCGTGAGTGTTTCGAGATGAGTCGTATATAAATTGTACCTGGTCGTCAGTGAAAGTGTGGCGTAATATATAAGGCGTCGGACTTCGGATCCGAAAATTGCAGGTTCGAATTCTGTCACGGTCGTGTTTTTCCAGTTCTGAAAAACAAACATACCGTTTTAATGTAGCAATTGAGCAGTACGAAACCGTCTGAATGTTGCTGTTGACCATTCTGTGCTTGGAGATTGTCTTGAGCCTGAAACACACAACAAGACCGGTGTTAACTAGCGAAATGGTCGGCAGAGTGCCCTCACCGCGAGTTTTGACTAGCACTTGCACATCTAAAACAACGTCGGAAAGTAACTCGTTCGGCTTTTGAGTCACATCAAGTATGTGTGTTAATTTTGACGCCGCAAGCTCTGCAGATTGTCATGCAATTCCTTTACCTCTCAGAAATGATTATGAAATAAAAGTGAAGTACGTGACGAGTGTGACGTTAGGAAAACATTAGGCAGCATGGAGAGATTCTGTATGGGACCACCCAACCCAAACGAGTACAGTGTGATCTGCTACCCAGCAGGTGTCCAACGAGGCAGCACGGCTAGCTCAGTCGGTAGAGCATGAGACTATTATTCACAGGGTCGTGGGTTCGAGCCCTACGCTGGGCGGAACGGAATTTTTTTCCGCTGCAGATGTAAATTAACGTTTTTCTGATTAACGTGATGTAATGGAAATAGCAACTTTAAAATTTGCCTACGTCTCCATCAGTCGCAAGAAAACTGTATTTGAAGGTGAAGGTGATTTTGTAGACATGTGTGAAAGTCATGTTCTGTAGTGCAGGTGGTTTTGTTTGGAGAGAACATCGGCTACGTGTCAGATGTGTAGCCAAGCAGTAATGGGTCGCCATAGCTGCAAATATTAGTCGAAAATATGAAGTGTTGTCAGCTGAAGTCTGATGATTCAGACGACCGTACGGACGAAGTACACAAAAGTGCCACTAGGCGGCGCCTGTTTAGCTCAGTGGTAGAGCATTGGTCTAGTAAACCAGGGTTCGTGAGTTCCATCCTCACAGGAGGAAGACGAATCTGGGAAATCAGTTGCGTATCGTGGCCGTATAGCAAACAGTATCTGTGATGAGGAACCATTAGCGACAGGCGTATTATTAAGAATTACTCTCAGATGTGATTAAGGCAAATGGCGCAGATAAAGCATTTGCCAAAGCAGTACGGCATAAGGTGGGACGAGGCAGTTTGAATTACATTCTATAGATGTACTTCTCACAAATCTCAGAGCCTCTCGTGGTCGTCGTCGTCGTCGCCGCCGCCGCTTCTGCAGAAGTAGCAAATTGCCATTGTAGCAAATGCGGCGAGGGACACCCTGCCATCGATTCCGAATGCTCAAAGTGTGTGGTCTTGTTTTCCTGTCTATGTTTGGTCGGTCTCGTAAGAGGTTGAATGTAACGAATGGGCGGGAAAGAGTAAGGGGCAGCGGCTGTGTGGAACGAAAACACAATTCCTCAGGAGCGTGAGCGTTTCGATATGAGTCGTATATAAGTTGTACTTGGTCGTCAGTGACCGTGTGGCCTAATGGATAAGGCGTCGGACATCGGATCCGAAGATTGCAGGTTCGAATCCTGTCACGGTCGCGTTTTCCAGTTCTGAAAAAGAAACATACCGTTTTAAAGTAGAAATTGAGCAGTACGAAACCGTCTGAATGTTGCTGTTGACCATTCTGTGCTTGGAGATGGTCTTTAGCCTGAAACACACACAACAAGACCGGTGTTAACTAGCGAAATGGTCGGCAGAGTGCCCTCACCGCGAGTTTTGACTAGCACTTGCACATCTAAAACAACGTCGGAAAGTAACTCGTTCGGCTTTTGAGTCACATCAAGTATGTGTGTTAATTTTGACGCCGCAAGCTCTGCAGATTGTCATGCAATTCCTTTACCTCTCAGAAATGATTATGAAATAAAAGTGAAGAACGTGACGAGTGTGACGTTAGGAAAACATTAGGCAGCATGGAGAGATACTGTATGGGACCACCCAACCCAAACGAGTACAGTGTGATCTGCTACCCAGCAGGTATCCAACGAGGCAGCACGGCTAGCTCAGTCGGTAGAGCATGAGACTCTTATTCACAGGGTCGTGGGTTCGAGCCCTACGCTGGGCGGAACGGAATTTTTTTCCGCTGCAGATTTAAATTACCGATTTTCTGATTAACGTGGTGTAATGGAAATAGCAACTTTAAAATTTGCCTACGTCTCCATCAGTCGCAAGAAAACTGTATTTGAAGGTGAAGGTGATTTTGTAGACATGTGTGAAACTCATGTTCTGAAGTGCAGGTGGTTTTGTTTGGAGAGAACATCGGCTACGTGTCAGATGTGTAGCCAAGCAGTAATGGGTCGCCATAGCTGCAAATATTAGTAGAAAATATGAAGTGTTGTCAGCTCAAGTCTGATGATTCAGACGACCGTACGGACGAAGTACGCAAAAGTGCCGCTAGGCGGCGCCTGTTTAGCTCAGTGGTAGAGCATTGGTCTAGTAAACCACGTTTCGTGAGTTCCATCCTCACAGGAGGAAGACGAATCTTGGAAATCAGTTGCGTATCGTGGCCGTATAGCAAACAGTATCTGTGATGAGGAACCATTAGCGACAGGCGTATTATTAAGAATTACTCTCAGATGTGATTAAGGCAAATGGCGCAGATAAAGCATTTGCCAAAGCAGTACGGCATAAGGTGGGACGAGGCAGTTTGAATTACATTCTATAGATGTACTTCTCACAAATCTCAGAGCCTCTCGTGGTCGTCGTCGTCGTCGTCGCCGCCGCCGCTTCTGCAGAAGTAGCAAATTGCCATTGTAGCAAATGCGGCGAGGGACACCCTGCCATCGATTCCGAATGCTCAAAGTGTGTGGTCTTGTTTTCCTGTCTATGTTTGGTCGGTATCGTAAGAGGTTGAATGTAACGAATGGGCGAGAAACAGTAAGGGGCAGCGGCTGTGTGGAACGAAAACACAATTCCTCAGGATCGTGAGTGTTTCGAGATGAGTCGTATATAAATTGTACCTGGTCTTCAGTGAAAGTGTGGCGTAATATATAAGGCGTCGGACTTCGGATCCGAAAATTGCAGGTTCGAATTCTGTCACGGTCGTGTTTTTCCAGTTCTGAAAAACAAACATACCGTTTTAATGTAGCAATTGAGCAGTACGAAACCGTCTGAATGTTGCTGTTGACCATTCTGTGCTTGGAGATTGTCTTGAGCCTGAAACACACAACAAGACCGGTGTTAACTAGCGAAATGGTCGGCAGAGTGCCCTCACCGCGAGTTTTGACTAGCACTTGCACATCTAAAACAACGTCGGAAAGTAACTCGTTCGGCTTTTGAGTCACATCAAGTATGTGTGTTAATTTTGACGCCGCAAGCTCTGCAGATTGTCATGCAATTCCTTTACCTCTCAGAAATGATTATGAAATAAAAGTGAAGTACGTGACGAGTGTGACGTTAGGAAAACATTAGGCAGAATGGAGAGATTCTGTATGGGACCACCCAACCCAAACGAGTACAGTGTGATCTGCTACCCAGCAGGTATCCAACGAGGCAGCACGGCTAGCTCAGTCGGAAGTCGAGGCGCGGCCGTCGTGCAGGTCGGACGTGCCTGGAGCGTTGTTTACATGCTCAGCTGCGGCCTGCGGTGCGGCACGTGGTGAGTCGAGGGCCGTTGCGGCGCGCAAACATCTTGTTTGTAACGAATAGAACCTAACATGGATCACCCAGAGCGGAAAGATACTTTGAAGTTTATGTTTGATGGAAGTTTTTCTCGACCGAAATATTACGAAGTCGAACGATTTCTCGATGAAGACGTAAAATTGCCTCCCACCGATATCATTGGTATCCATTTGTCTATTGTCAGTAGCACAGTTTATATCAAATTGCGTGACCCAGAATTGTGCGACAAAATCATCGATTCATGTGGCGGTACCTATAAATTTCGACACAGTGACGGGAATGTTGGTGAGGTGACTGTTGTCCACGCTGGTCTTGGTATTCGTACCGTCAGGATTTTCGAGTTGCCTTTTGAAATCTCGGCCGAACAAATTAATGCTTCTATTAAGTCCTACGGCAAAATTATCAGTAACATTGCCGAAAAGTGGGCCTCGTTCCATAAGTACCCTGTTTTGAACGGTGTGCGGCAAATTAAGATCGAATTGCAACGGCATATTCCGTCCTACCTAACGATTTGTGGATATAGGGCGATAATCATATATGAGGGACAGCCTCGTACATGTTCAGGCTGTAATTCCACGGGACACGTCCGGGCACAGTGCATCCAACGACGTGTAACGCAGCTGCCTGCGGGTGAACTGGGCCCTCCCCCGCAACCGACAATATTACCGACTACTTATGTAGCGGCGGTCCGTGCAAATACACCCACTGCGTCGGCTGCGGAAGTCGGACTTAGTGTGGCAGATGTTACGAATGACGGAGATGTACCTATGGAAATCTCTACCGCTCAGGAAGCCTTGCCGGTCGCTGGCTTACTAGCCGCGGTGCCCTGTGACGACTCACGTGAGGAAGCCAGGGTTGACGTTGTGGAGGCGGCCACTACCGCCACTGACAGCCAGCAAGAGACAGAGGCTCTTCCTCTTCCTTTAAAGAATGCGGAAGCCTCTGTCAGTGGGTCCTCCCCGAAAAAGCACAAGAAACGTCGGATCGCTCGTCCGGCGGCAGCTCAATCGGCACCTCCCTTGCGTGAAAAGGCCAAACACGCGGGCCGCATGATCTGCGATGACACTTCGGGGACCGAAGATTATCTTCCGTCGTTGGCCTCACCCATGAATATTGACGATGATGTATCCAACCTTGACACGGGGAGGGCACATATTAGTGCACCACCGCGGACGGCCCAAGTTGCAGATGTGCAGGGTGACGGCCCGCAATGCGGTTCCGGAACTGCTGCAGCAGGCGCGACGACGGCTGTGCCTGTCGATAATTGGGCGGATGATATTGAAGATATGACTGGCAATCCCGAGCGTGAAGAACCGATGGCAACTGGTGATACGCTGCTTACGTCTCGGCGCAATGCAGCGTCCACGGACGGCGACGTCTAGACTTATACGACCTCCGAAGCGGACGACTGATGAAGGGATAAAAATCGTACCTGTTTTCATCTGCAGATGACCACTCATCCCACATTGCTCCGTTCACGACAATCCTATAAGATTTCTACCATAAATGTTAACCGCATTGTCTCTCAAGCAAAAATCCACAGCCTTCGACATTATTTACGGGCCGCTGATATAGACATTCTGTTCGTACAGGAAGCACTGACTCCACTCCTAGCCGACGTACCCGGTTACGACGCCATTGTCAATATAGGGACGGAGGCAGGTACGATCATTCTGTATCGGGAAGGCATTGAATGTTCTTGTTTGTCCATGTTACCTACCGGACGAGGCATTGCCGCACAGTTCCATGATGTACTCCTTCTTAATGTGTACGCCCCTTCCGGTTCCAACGCGCGAGCGGCGAGGAGGGAGTTTTACACGGGAGAGATAGCGAATCTAATCACCGACTTGCGTCTGCGTATTATTATGGGTGGTGACTTTAACTGCGTATTGCGCCGCACCGATCAAACGCCGAACTTTAACTTCAGCCAGGAACTGCTAACACTGGTTACAGAATTGCAGTCAGTCGACACGTGGGCGACCTTACACCCAGATGAAGTTGCCTTTACTCACTTTACGCAGACATCTTCCAGCAGGTTAGATCGCATATATGTGCAACGCGGTCTTTTAGCCGACGTGGGAACTTGCGAATATTGGCCCGTTAATTTCAGTGACCATATCGCTTACCACATCGTCTTTAATCACTCACCGCAGAAAGTTTATAGAGGCTTCGGACGATGGCAACTCAACTGTCGCCTCTTACAAGACGCCACTTTAGAGCGTGAGATCCGGTCAGTTTGGCACTCCGTAACATCAAGCAGGCCCACGTATTCCACGTGGATTGATTGGTGGACGCTTCATGCAAAGGGGAAACTCATTACTTGCATCAAGCACCACGCCCGGATTCGCGCTCGCGATGAGAAGGAAATCACTGAATTCTATTTCTGTGCCCTGCGAGAATTGTACCGGGATTATCATCAGGTGCCTAATAACATCACGCACGTACGCAGACTCCAAGCCAAGATTACATCCTTGACGGGCTGCACCGCCGTCGGCCACCAGATTCGAGCACGTGACTCCACAAACTTGCCGCAACAGCAGACGTCAGTCCATCATATCGTCCAACAGTTACGTGCAGCGCGTAGGAAACTTATTCATAAGTTGCAGGATGCAGACGGTGCTTGTTATACCCTACAGCGAGACATCAAAAACCATGTTACCAACCACTTTGCTGCACTTTACACCTGTGCTGGTGTACCACATGAGAAAGTGCGAGATTGGTATCATTCTGGACCCCCGCCGTACTGCATTACCGACGACCTCAATCGGGACCTGCTTGCTCCCTTTACCAAAGAAGAACTGAAGGATGCCCTGCTTGCTGCGCCACGAAATAAATCTCCGGGCACGGACGGGCTCTCTGTCGAGTTTTACGTCAAATATTGGCCTATATTAGGGGACGAACTCACAGAGATGTACAATGAAGTACTACGTGGGATTGCTCTACCCCCAGCCTTCACAGAAGGGTTAACTGTTTTAATACCTAAGACGCCGACGCCGACCACCACCAAAGATCTGCGGCCCATTACTCTGCTCAATGCCGACCTTAAGCTTCTGACGCGCCCTCAATGCCCGATTACGGCAGCTGTTACCCTATCTTCTGGGACCATACCAAATGAGTGCGATCCGTGGTCGGTCGCTGTCCACCATTTTGGCGCTATATCGGGATCTCGTCTCCCTCACCTGGGCCACCCGTACTCCTATGGCCATAGCATTTCTTGACTTCGATAAGGCTTACGATCGAGCTGACTATCACTATCTCAGCGGCGTGATGGAATCAATGGGCTTCAGTCTTAATTTTATCCACCTCATCAACAACTGTATCAGTGGTACCCGTACACGCTTCCTGATCAATAATACATTGACGGAGTACGTCCAGCTCTCACGGGGTATCAAGCAAGGCTGTCCACTTTCAACGACGCTCTATGCGATCCTCATGGAACCCTTGTTGCGCCATCTACATCATAGCCTCCCTGGATTCCAGTTTTATGGTATCAAGTCTGTGGTCCAAGCTTACGCAGACGATGTCAGCGTGCTTCTTAACGACGTTCGCGATGTCACCGCAGCGAAACGCATTCTTGAGGAATTCCAAAGAGATAGTGGTGCCATGTTAAACGTCAATAAATCCGCCGCCTTAACGCTTGGTCAAGAACGACCTATCACAGGCGAAGCTTGGCTGCCCTGTGTACAGACTAGAAAACACCTTGGTCTCTACGTTACGGCCCGGCCTCTGGACATGTCTCACAAAAATTGGATACCCAAAATTCAGGCGATAAAAGCACTCCTGCGCGACCAGAACATGCGACACCTCGATCGTCTGCAGCGAGCCTTTTTCGTCAACTCTTATGCCCTCTCCAAATTACAATTTGTTGCCGCCGTCCTACCTATGCCACCCACAGTAGCAAGATCACTCCTAGCGGCGGCCGCCTGGTACGTCTGGAAGCTCAATATTTTTAAGGTTTCCTTCACCACGACAGCACTGCCATGCGATATGGGAGGCCTTGGCTTGAAAAACCCCGGCATTCATGCCCTAGCCCTGTATCTGAAACGCTCATGGCAGATACTCACCGCCAGCGAGGACACCGTCACGAAGCGGCTCTATCAACTGTCCCGCCCCCGCAATATATCTCCGCCTGTGGACATTGGCCACGTCGGCCCGCACTTTCAGCATATAGCACTGTATTACCTTGAAAGTAGCTATCTCGACGACGAGCTTTTCAAGAAGCCGACGGTAAAACTGTACCGCCACTTACTTCGGCCGTCACTGCCTGGGCCCTTGGAAAAGAAGTATCCGGCTTGCAATTGGTCCCTCGTTTGGGCTAACATCCATAATCCAACGCTTCCGACAGATGTCCGCTCCAAATGGTATGACGTGGTCGCTGACACTATTCCGACGAAAGAAAAGCGGCACAGGATTAATCTTGCACCCAGTCCCTACTGCGACTTGTGCCACATGGTTGAGACTATTGCACATCTGTTTGTCTGCAAGGATCAAGTGCACATCTGGAATTGGACGCGCAAAAAACTCGCTGTGCTCAACCGGACTGCGCCTCATGCGATTCAGATCAGCGACATTCTGCGCCCGGACTACCGACTCTTCCCTGCAGCCAAACATAACAGCTACCTATGGCTTATGGGACATTTTATCCACTATATTCTGTCCGGCAGTGCGCCTAATGTCTTAGATTTTCAAGTATATCTCTCACACCAACACTGGCGCACAACCAACCAATATGGGCACCGGTATCAGTCAACATTTCAAAATTTTCTTCACATCGTCCTTGAGATGAAGTAGGACGTGGATAACATGAATATCTGTTATAACAATTCGTTTTTCCTGTACTATAGTCAAGGTTATACTCACTGCAAAGACTTAAATTTCTCTCATTGTGATTCTGAATAAAGCAACGTATGAGATCAAGAATATGTCCTTCCCAGGAGCAGTTATTTCTACGACATATTAAATTAGGTGTATTTTGCATGAAACAAAAGCGCAAAACAGACAGTAGCAACGAGCAAAGAAGATGGATAGAAAACAAACGAATATACAAATTACAACGAACAAAAAAAAAACAAAAAACAAAAAAAATGGATAAGGCAAAAAAAAAGTGGTTAAGGCGAAAAAAAAAAAAAAAGCGGTCTAAGGCGCTGGTTTAAGGCACCAGTCTCTAAAAAACAAAAAAAAAAAAAAAGTCGGTAGAGCATGAGACTATTATTCACAGGGTCGTGGGTTCGAGCCCTACGCTGGGCGGAACGGAATTTTTTTCCGCTGCAGATGTAAATTAACGTTTTTCTGATTAACGTGATGTAATGGAAATAGCAACTTTAAAATTTGCCTACGTCTCCATCAGGCGCAAGAAAACTGTATTTGAAGGTGAAGGTGATTTTGTAGACATGTGTGAAAGTCATGTTCTGTAGTGCAGGTGGTTTTGTTTGGAGAGAACATCGGCTACGTGTCAGATGTGTAGCCAAGCAGTAATGGGTCGCCATAGCTGCAAATATTAGTAGAAAATATGAAGTGTTGTCAGCTCAAGTCTGATGATTCAGACGACCGTACGGACGAAGTACACAAAAGTGCCACTAGGCGGCGCCTGTTTAGCTCAGTGGTAGAGCATTGGTCTAGTAAACCAGGGTTCGTGAGTTCCATCCTCACAGGAGGAAGACGAATCTGGGAAATCAGTTGCGTATCGTGGCCGTATAGCAAACAGTATCTGTGATGAGGAACCATTAGCGACAGGCGTATTATTAAGAATTACTCTCAGATGTGATTAAGGCAAATGGCGCAGATAAAGCATTTGCCAAAGCAGTACGGCATAAGGTGGGACGAGGCAGTTTGAATTACATTCTATAGATGTACTTCTCACAAATCTCAGAGCCTCTCGTGGTCGTCGTCGTCGTCGCCGCCGCCGCTTCTGCAGAAGTAGCAAATTGCCATTGTAGCAAATGCGGCGAGGGACACCCTGCCATCGATTCCGAATGCTCAAAGTGTGTGGTCTTGTTTTCCTGTCTATGTTTGGTCGGTCTCGTAAGAGGTTGAATGTAACGAATGGGCGGGAAGGAGTAAGGGGCAGCGGCTGTGTGGAACGAAAACACAATTCCTCAGGGGCGTGAGCGTTTCGATATGAGTCGTATGTAAGTTGTGCTTGGTCGTCAGTGACCGTGTGGCCTAATGGATAAGGCGTCGGACTACGGATCCGAAGATTGCAGGTTCGAATCCTGTCACGGTCGCGTTTTCCAGTTCTGAAAAAGAAACATACCGTTTTAAAGTAGAAATTGAGCAGTACGAAACCGTCTGAATGTTGCTGTTGACCATTCTGTGCTTGGAGATGGTCTTTAGCCTGAAACACACACAACAAGACCGGTGTTAACTAGCGAAATGGTCGGCAGAGTGCCCTCACCGCGAGTTTTGACTGGTACTTGCACATCTAAAACAACGTCGGAAAGTAACTCGTTCGGCTTTTGAGTCACATCAAGTATGTGTGTTAATTTTGACGCCGCAAGCTCTGCAGATTGTCATGCAATTCCTTTACCTCTCAGAAATGATTATGAAATAAAAGTGAAGAACGTGACGAGTGTGACGTTAGGAAAACATTAGGCAGCATGGAGAGATACTGTATGGGACCACCCAACCCAAACGAGTACAGTGTGATCTGCTACCCAGCAGGTATCCGACGAGGCAGCACGGCTAGCTCAGTCGGTAGAGCATGAGACTCTTATTCACAGGGTCGTGGGTTCGAGCCCTACGCTGGGCGGAACGGAATTTTTTTTTCCGCTGCAGATGTAAATTACCGATTTTCTGATTAACGTGGTGTAATGGAAATAGCAACTTTAAAATTTGCCTACGTCTCCATCAGTCGCAAGAAAACTGTATTTGAAGGTGAAGGTGATTTTGTAGACATGTGTGAAACTCATGTTCTGAAGTGCAGGTGGTTTTGTTTGGAGAGAACATCGGCTACGTGTCAGATGTGTAACCAAGCAGTAATGGGTCGCCATAGCTGCAAATATTAGTAGAAAATATGAAGTGTTGTCAGCTGAAGTCTGATGATTCAGACGACCGTACGGACGAAGTACGCAAAAGTGCCGCTAGGCGGCGCCTGTTTAGCTCAGTGGTAGAGCATTGGTCTAGTAAACCAGGTTTCGTGAGTTCCATCCTCACAGGAGGAAGACGAATCTTGGAAATCAGTTGCGTATCGTGGCCGTATAGCAAACAGTATCTGTGATGAGGAACAATTAGCGACAGGCGTATTATTAAGAATTACTCTCAGATGGGATTAAGGCAAATGGCGCAGATAAAGCATTTGCCAAAGCAGTACGGCATTCTTCGGCGGACCTCGGAAGAGTTCCGCCCTTCGATACCTTGCAGAGTACTGCTACGTATCGAAGTGTTAGGGCTTCGCAGAAGTCGCAGTCGCAGTCGCAGTCGCAGTCGCAGTCGCAGTCGCAGTTCCGGAACCGCCAGCAGCAGCAGCAGCAGCAGCAGCAGTTTCCAGTGCCGCCAGTTTTGCAGTAGCAGTCGTCGCCGGACCCAGCCGCAGCTTCCGGACCCAGCCGCCGCCGCCGCCGCCGCCGCCGCAGCTTCCGGCCCCCGCCGCCGCCGCCGCCGCCGCCGCCGCCGCAGCTTCCGGCCCCCGCCGCCGCCGCCGCCGCCGCCGCCGCCAGGACCCAGTGCTTCGTCTTCCTCTCCTGCTTTCGTTGTCGTCGCTATTCTCGTCTTCGTCTTTGCCTTCATCCTTTCGCTCCTCGACGTCTCTCATCTGTCATCTGTAATCTGTTCCTGACTTTGTCCCTTGTCTGTCCCCATTCTTCTTTTCTGTGTTTCCAGTTTTCCTTACTGCCATCATGACCACCCCCACCACCACCGCCACTACCACCGCCATCGTCTATACGACGCCCTCCCTCGCTGCCACTACTCTTACTTGGTGTGCTCAGTCGCCCCCGTCCTACTATATCCCGCCCCTCCTCACCCTTCCCACCCCAGCTCCCTTTGTCGCCCCATCCCCTGCTCCTTCTCCCCAAGCCTCCACACACGACCCCTTTCCCCCACTCCCCCACACCACTCATGCGGCCCCTGCCAGGGTTGTGTCTCGTCGGGCTACGACCCATGCCGCACCATCGCCGGCGCCAGCACCACCACCTGCAGCAGCGCCACAACCAGCAGCAGCACCAACAGCAGCACCAACAGCAGCACCAGCACCAGCACCGACACCGGGACCTGCCGCTTCCCGTCATCTCCCCGTCACTCCTGTGCCCCACACCTCCTCCCATCCTGTCCCCGCTGTTAAGCGTCCCAGTGGCACCCCCGCCTCCTCTGCACCCAAGAAGTCCCAGCATCTTCCCCCTCCCCCACCCCTAGATGCCATGGATGTCTCCCCTCCAGCCCCCTCTACTTCCTCTTCTAACTCCCCCTCCTACAAGTATCTCCTCTCCCGTCCTGATCCCTCTCTCCTGGAGGCCCGCAACCTGACCTTGCTCCTCCGCCAATACTTCCCTGCAGCCCCCATCTCCCTTCTTACCCCCCGTAGGGACTCTGTCTTGATCACCTCCCCAAGCCCTACCCTACACTCCGACATCCTCTCCCGAATTCCTCTCACCCGATTTGGACCTAATGCCTCCCTTGCCCCTGCTCCTTCCCCTTCCTCCCCCCGTCAACCCCAACCCCCACGTCGCCCGCCGACCCTCACCGCCGTGATCACTCGGCTTAGCCCGACGATCACGGAGGAAGAGGTGCTGGCGGAGTTGAAGGCCCACCCGTACCTGGAGGTGCGAGCTGTTCGCCGCATTTTCAACTCTGCGGGCCCCACTCGCCTTATGCGAGTTTTCTCCGAACACGCTCCCTCCATCGACCATCTCCTTAAGGAGGGTGCCCTCCTCTTCCACCGCCGGTATAAGGTTGACCCCTCCCGCTCCCCACCACAATCCATTCGCTGCCAGAGGTGTCTGCGTTATAACGCACACCCAACATCAGAGTGCCGCGAGGCCCCAGTCTGCCCGCATTGTAAGCAAGCGCACTTCCTCCGGCAGTGCCCCAACCTTCAGTCTCCTCCCTCCTGCAATACCTGCAACCTCCAACACCCTACCTACTCCCAGAAATGCAAGGCTCGACCTCCTCCATCCGCTCCTGAACTCACTGTTCCTCTCCGCCCTTTGGATGACCCCACCCCTCCTGGCAATTCCCTCCGTCCTCCCCCCACCGCAGAGGACATCATCAGGTTCGTCACAATAGTGCTCCAGAACGTCCATCCCTTTCAGCGTCCCCACACCCTCCACCAGATTTCCCTCGCTGCCCGTTCCGTGTTCCACCTCAACACCTACGCCACCTATTCCCACAACCAGGCCCATTTCACCTTCTCCCGTCTCGACACCCTCGTTTAAATTCCCATTATGGCACGACAGCACCGTATCCTGTTCAATAACATCCGCTCCCTTCCCACCAACAAGCACCTCCTTATGCATACCCTTACGACCCACCGTGTGGATGCCTTCCTTCTGAACGAAACCTTTCTTCAGCCCCACCACACCGTCCACACCTCGCCCTACCTCCTTCACCGGTCTGACAATCCACTCCAGATAGCGCGTGGCGGAGTTGCCATTGGCCACCACCGCCAGATCCCTGTCCGGCTCCAACCCCTCCTTCCTGACCCCACAGAACACTTGATCCTTAGTCTCTTCTTCCCCGGCCTTACCCTTACCTGTGCCACCATCTATGTCCGCCCCGCTGCACCTATTCCTTTCGACTTCCTTTCCCACATCGACCGTACCTTCTCCTCCTACGTGATCGCCGCCGACCTTAACATCCATAGTCGTTCTGCCGCCCAGTTACGGCGGTGGCATCGGTTCCTTGCCACCCTCCAAGGCGACGTCCTTCCAATTCCCCAACACACCCGCCCTGAATCCAATACCACTCCCGATGTCGTCCTAGCCTCCCCCACCCTGCTTGGCCGCATAGCGGTGGACGTCCTTGATCCCATTGGCAGTGACCATCTCCCTGTCCTCCTCACTGTATCAGACGGTCGTCGCCCCCGTCCCGACCCGCGCCATGACCCTCCCCCGAAATATGTCCATGACTACTCCCGTGCCAACTGGAATGCCTACCGGGACTCCCTTGCTCTCCAGGTCGATAGCCACCCCCTCACCTACCACCAACCTGATGACGTTACCCGTGCTGCCTCCTTTCTCCAGCAGACCTTGTCTGAGGCCGTGGAGGCCCACGTCCCTACCATTGCCATCCATCCGCACCGCCCCACCTTACCCCCACAGGCCGTCCTTCTCCTGCGTGAATCCCGCCGGCTCTACCGTGCCTTCCTTCACACACGTGACCAGGACACACTACGACGCCACCGGCAACTACAGCGACACATCAGGAACTTACTCACGGCAAAGAAACGCCGGGACTGGCGACAGACATGCACCCGTCTTAATGCCACCTTACCTATCAACTCGTCCAAGTACTGGTCAGCCTTCCGCCGCCTTACCGGATCTAAACCCTCTCCCTACTACCCTCTCCTTCATGATGACCACCCCTTCCCTGATGCCCTTAGTAAGGCCAACCATTTCGCCTCCTACCTCTCCGATATCCTTACCATCCCTGACGATCCCCAGTTCGATTATTCCCTCTTTCCTGATGTCCGTGATCGAACTGATACCTCTGTCCCCCCGCTTGCTCCTGGCTTCCAGTACTTGGACAACATCACACACACAGAACTCAATACCCCAATCACCACTCAAGATATCATTGCTACACTTCGCCCTAAACGCAACACTGCTCCCGGTCACGATCGTGTTACTTACCGTCACCTCCGTGAAGCTCCTGCCTCCTTCCTCTCCACATTGGCCAGGCTCTACAATGTGGTCCTGTCCACCGGCTACTACCCCGACCTGTGGAAAACCTCCCGGATCCTGATGTTCCTCAAGCCCGACAAACCGCCTTCCGCTGTCTCCTCCTACCGTCCCATCAGCCTTACCTCGGTCTTCAGCAAGGTCCTGGAATCCATTCTTACCCGCCGCCTACACAAGCACCTTCACCAACACCGCCTCCTCCCCCCTACCCAATGTGGCTTTCGGCCGTCCTTCTCAGCCGATGACCTCCTCCTTCACCTCACTCACCTCCTCTCCGAACAACTCAATTCCCGTCGTTCCGCCATCTTCCTTTCCCTCGACCTCGAACGCGCATATGACCGTGTGTGGCATTCCGGTCTCCTTTTCAAGCTCCAAACCTTTGCTCTTCCTCTCAACTATGTCCGTCTGGTCGCTTCCTTCCTTTCCCACCGTCCTTCCTATGTCACCATCCACAACACTGATTCCTACACCTTCTACCCCTCCGCCGGTGTGCCCCAAGGTTCCGTCCTTTCCCCTCTTCTCTACCTCCTTTACACGGCAGACATGCCTCCACCTGCACCTCCCCTACACCTTCTCCAGTACGCCGATGACACTGCCTTCCTTGCCCTCGCTCCCACCCTGCAACGCTCCCAGCACCTTCTCCAATCCTATCTTGACCGGTTCACCACTTGGTGTAACCAGTGGTTGCTCAAGGTCAATCCTTCCAAGACCCAGGCGATCATTGTAGGCAAAACCACTCGTTCCTTCCGTCTCCTTGATTTCTATCTTACTATTTATGGCCGTCCCATCACCCTCACACCTACTCTCAAGTACCTTGGTGTCACCCTCGACCGTCGCCTCTCCTGGAACCCACATCTCCGGACGATCCAAGCCAAGGCACGCTCCCGCCTCCGCCTCCTTAAGCTCCTTTCTGGCCGTACATGGGGTCTGGACCCTTCCACCATCCTCTACACCTACAAGTCCCTCATCCGTCCTATCCTTTGCTATGCTCATCCCGCCTGGATCTCTGCCCCTCCTACCTTCTACAAGTCCATTCAGATCCTAGAACGCCATGCGCTCCGCCTCGCCTATCGCATCCGTCTCCCTTCCCCCACGCGGATCCTCTATGACCTGATTCCCTTCCC
Organism: Schistocerca gregaria; assembly: GCF_023897955.1. Classification (NCBI taxonomy): domain Eukaryota; kingdom Metazoa; phylum Arthropoda; class Insecta; order Orthoptera; family Acrididae; genus Schistocerca; species Schistocerca gregaria. The sequence continues at coordinate 38,665,511 of NC_064929.1, forward strand.
GCACCTCCTCCTTTTCCTCGAACGGTTACGGATCCTCTACACCTCCCGCAAGCTTGATCCTCCACACCCTCTTGTCTCTCCCATCCTCTCCCACCCCAACCCGCTGCCGCGCCTGCATTCCTATATCCCACCTGCTCTCCATCTTTACACCCTCCACACCCTCTCCCTCGGTGGCTTCCGTCAACTCCCCCTCCCTGATGATGCCCTCCTCCCCTCCATCTACCCCTCCTACCAACTTTGAGCCTTACCTTCCCTCTCCTCTCCTTTTCCTGTGGGCACCCTCTCTCCCTTCTCTCCCTCCCTCCCCTCCCCTTTCTCCTTGGGCTTCCACTCCCCCTACCCTCCCCCTTCTCCTCCATCCCTCTCCTCCACTGGCCTCTTCCCCTCCCCCTCTCTCTCCTCTTCCCCACACCTTTTCCCCTTGGCAGGCCACGACTCTGCTGTCTTCCATCAGTTACTTTCATCGTCCTACGCCGAAGACCATCGCATGTGTTTGTGCCTCGACTCTCCTGCAGTGTGTTTGTGTTTCGTCGTTTGTGCTCCGCTGGTTCACGTGTGGCCATCTGCCATCTGCGTTTGTGCACCGTGTTTCTCCGCTTTTATCCATTGTGCTACGCACGTGACCGACTCCGTTTTAACTCTGTTTTGTCTACTGTTTGTACCCCGCCGTCTTGATTGTTTTTATATCTCACTCATCTCTGTTCTGTGTATACTCTGAGGCCGAAGAGCGGCATACTTGGTCCGCTGCCGGCCTACCTGTTTGTCACAGGTATTAAAATCACAATAAAGGAAAAAAAAAAAAAAAAAAAACAGTACGGCATAAGGTGGGACGAGGCAGTCTGAATTACATTCTATAGATGTACTTCTCACAAATCTCAGAGCCTCTCGCGGTCGTCGTCGTCGTCGTCGTCGTCGTCATCGTCGCCGCCGCCGCCGCTTCTGCAGAAGTAGCAAATTGCCATTGTAGCAAATGCGGCGAGGGACACCCTGCCATCGATTCCGAATGCTCAAAGTGTGTGGTCTTGTTTTCCTGTCTATGTTTGGTCGGTATCGTAAGAGGTTGAATGTAACGAATGGGCGAGAAACAGTAAGGGGCAGCGGCTGTGTGGAACGAAAACACAATTCCTCAGGATCGTGAGTGTTTCGAGATGAGTCGTATATAAATTGTACCTGGTCGTCAGTGAAAGTGTGGCGTAATATATAAGGCGTCGGACTTCGGATCCGAAAATTGCAGGTTCGAATTCTGTCACGGTCGTGTTTTTCCAGTTCTGAAAAACAAACATACCGTTTTAATGTAGCAATTGAGCAGTACGAAACCGTCTGAATGTTGCTGTTGACCATTCTGTGCTTGGAGATTGTCTTGAGCCTGAAACACACAACAAGACCGGTGTTAACTAGCGAAATGGTCGGCAGAGTGCCCTCACCGCGAGTTTTGACTAGCACTTGCACATCTAAAACAACGTCGGAAAGTAACTCGTTCGGCTTTTGAGTCACATCAAGTATGTGTGTTAATTTTGACGCCGCAAGCTCTGCAGATTGTCATGCAATTCCTTTACCTCTCAGAAATGATTATGAAATAAAAGTGAAGTACGTGACGAGTGTGACGTTAGGAAAACATTAGGCAGCATGGAGAGATTCTGTATGGGACCACCCAACCCAAACGAGTACAGTGTGATCTGCTACCCAGCAGGTGTCCAACGAGGCAGCACGGCTAGCTCAGTCGGTAGAGCATGAGACTATTATTCACAGGGTCGTGGGTTCGAGCCCTACGCTGGGCGGAACGGAATTTTTTTCCGCTGCAGATGTAAATTAACGTTTTTCTGATTAACGTGATGTAATGGAAATAGCAACTTTAAAATTTGCCTACGTCTCCATCAGTCGCAAGAAAACTGTATTTGAAGGTGAAGGTGATTTTGTAGACATGTGTGAAAGTCATGTTCTGTAGTGCAGGTGGTTTTGTTTGGAGAGAACATCGGCTACGTGTCAGATGTGTAGCCAAGCAGTAATGGGTCGCCATAGCTGCAAATATTAGTCGAAAATATGAAGTGTTGTCAGCTGAAGTCTGATGATTCAGACGACCGTACGGACGAAGTACACAAAAGTGCCACTAGGCGGCGCCTGTTTAGCTCAGTGGTAGAGCATTGGTCTAGTAAACCAGGGTTCGTGAGTTCCATCCTCACAGGAGGAAGACGAATCTGGGAAATCAGTTGCGTATCGTGGCCGTATAGCAAACAGTATCTGTGATGAGGAACCATTAGCGACAGGCGTATTATTAAGAATTACTCTCAGATGTGATTAAGGCAAATGGCGCAGATAAAGCATTTGCCAAAGCAGTACGGCATAAGGTGGGACGAGGCAGTTTGAATTACATTCTATAGATGTACTTCTCACAAATCTCAGAGCCTCTCGTGGTCGTCGTCGTCGTCGCCGCCGCCGCTTCTGCAGAAGTAGCAAATTGCCATTGTAGCAAATGCGGCGAGGGACACCCTGCCATCGATTCCGAATGCTCAAAGTGTGTGGTCTTGTTTTCCTGTCTATGTTTGGTCGGTCTCGTAAGAGGTTGAATGTAACGAATGGGCGGGAAAGAGTAAGGGGCAGCGGCTGTGTGGAACGAAAACACAATTCCTCAGGAGCGTGAGCGTTTCGATATGAGTCGTATATAAGTTGTACTTGGTCGTCAGTGACCGTGTGGCCTAATGGATAAGGCGTCGGACATCGGATCCGAAGATTGCAGGTTCGAATCCTGTCACGGTCGCGTTTTCCAGTTCTGAAAAAGAAACATACCGTTTTAAAGTAGAAATTGAGCAGTACGAAACCGTCTGAATGTTGCTGTTGACCATTCTGTGCTTGGAGATGGTCTTTAGCCTGAAACACACACAACAAGACCGGTGTTAACTAGCGAAATGGTCGGCAGAGTGCCCTCACCGCGAGTTTTGACTAGCACTTGCACATCTAAAACAACGTCGGAAAGTAACTCGTTCGGCTTTTGAGTCACATCAAGTATGTGTGTTAATTTTGACGCCGCAAGCTCTGCAGATTGTCATGCAATTCCTTTACCTCTCAGAAATGATTATGAAATAAAAGTGAAGAACGTGACGAGTGTGACGTTAGGAAAACATTAGGCAGCATGGAGAGATACTGTATGGGACCACCCAACCCAAACGAGTACAGTGTGATCTGCTACCCAGCAGGTATCCAACGAGGCAGCACGGCTAGCTCAGTCGGTAGAGCATGAGACTCTTATTCACAGGGTCGTGGGTTCGAGCCCTACGCTGGGCGGAACGGAATTTTTTTCCGCTGCAGATTTAAATTACCGATTTTCTGATTAACGTGGTGTAATGGAAATAGCAACTTTAAAATTTGCCTACGTCTCCATCAGTCGCAAGAAAACTGTATTTGAAGGTGAAGGTGATTTTGTAGACATGTGTGAAACTCATGTTCTGAAGTGCAGGTGGTTTTGTTTGGAGAGAACATCGGCTACGTGTCAGATGTGTAGCCAAGCAGTAATGGGTCGCCATAGCTGCAAATATTAGTAGAAAATATGAAGTGTTGTCAGCTCAAGTCTGATGATTCAGACGACCGTACGGACGAAGTACGCAAAAGTGCCGCTAGGCGGCGCCTGTTTAGCTCAGTGGTAGAGCATTGGTCTAGTAAACCACGTTTCGTGAGTTCCATCCTCACAGGAGGAAGACGAATCTTGGAAATCAGTTGCGTATCGTGGCCGTATAGCAAACAGTATCTGTGATGAGGAACAATTAGCGACAGGCGTATTATTAAGAATTACTCTCAGATGGGAATAAGGCGAATGGCGCAGATAAAGCATTTGCCAAAACAGTACGGCATAAGGTGGGACGAGGCAGTCTGAATTACATTCTATAGATGTACTTCTCACAAATCTCAGAGCCTCTCGCGGTCGTCGTCGTCGTCGTCGTCGTCGTCGTCGTCGTCGTCGTCGTCGTCGCCGCCGCCGCCGCTTCTACAGAAGTAGCAAATTGCCATTGTAGCAAATGCGGCGAGGGACACCCTGCCATCGATTCCGAATGCTCAAAGTGTGTGGTCTTGTTTTCCTGTCTATGTTTGGTCGGTCTCGTAAGAGGTTGAATGTAACGAATGGGCGGGAAGGAGTAAGGGGCAGCGGCTGTGTGGAACGAAAACACAATTCCTCAGGGGCGTGAGCGTTTCGATATGAGTCGTATGTAAGTTGTGCTTGGTCGTCAGTGACCGTGTGGCCTAATGGATAAGGCGTCGGACTACGGATCCGAAGATTGCAGGTTCGAATCCTGTCACGGTCGAGTTTTCCAGTTCTGAAAAAGAAACATACCGTTTTAAAGTAGAAATTGAGCAGTACGAAACCGTCTGAATGTTGCTGTTGACCATTCTGTGCTTGGAGATGGTCTTTAGCCTGAAACACACACAACAAGACCGGTGTTAACTAGCGAAATGGTCGGCAGAGTGCCCTCACCGCGAGTTTTGACTGGTACTTGCACATCTAAAACAACGTCGGAAAGTAACTCGTTCGGCTTTTGAGTCACATAAAGTATGTGTGTTAATTTTGACGCCGCAAACTCTGTAGATTGTCATGCAATTCCTTTACCTCTCAGAAATGATTATGAAATAAAAGTGAAGAACGTGACGAGTGTGACGTTAGGAAAACATTAGGCAGCATGGAGAGATACTGTATGGGACCACCCAACCCGAACGAGTACAGTGTGATCTGCTACCCAGCAGGTATCCAACGATGCAGCACGGCTAGCTCAGTCGGTAGAGCATGAGACTCTTATTCACAGGGTCGTGGGTTCGAGCCCTACGCTGGGCGGAACGGAATTTTTTTCCGCTGCAGATGTAAATTACCGATTTTCTGATTAACGTGGTGTAATGGAAATAGCAACTTTAAAATTTGCCTACGTCTCCATCAGTCGCAAGAAAACTGTATTTGAAGGTGAAGGTGATTTTGTAGACATGTGTGAAACTCATGTTCTGAAGTGCAGGTGGTTTTGTTTGGAGAGAACATCGGCTACGTGTCAGATGTGTAGCCAAGCAGTAATGGGTCGCCATAGCTGCAAATATTAGTAGAAAATATGAAGTGTTGTCAGCTCAAGTCTGATGATTCAGACGACCGTACGGACGAAGTACGCAAAAGTGCCGCTAGGCGGCGCCTGTTTAGCTCAGTGGTAGAGCATTGGTCTAGTAAACCAGGTTTCGTGAGTTCCATCCTCACAGGAGGAAGACGAATCTTGGAAATCAGTTGCGTATCGTGGCCGTATAGCAAACAGTATCTGTGATGAGGAACAATTAGCGACAGGCGTATTATTAAGAATTACTCTCAGATGGGATTAAGGCGAATGGCGCAGATAAAGCATTTGCCAAAGCAGTACGGCATAAGGTGGGACGAGGCAGTCTGAATTACGTTCTATAGATGTACTTCTCACAAATCTCAGAGCCTCTCGCGGTCGTCGTCGTCGTCGTCGTCGTCGTCGTCGTCGTCGTCGTCGTCGTCGTCGTCGTCGTCGCCGCCGCCGCTTCTGCAGAAGTAGCAAATTGCCATTGTAGCAAATGCGGCGAGGGACACCCTGCCATCGATTCCGAATGCTCAAAGTGTGTGGTCTTGTTTTCCTGTCTATGTTTGGTCGGTATCGTAAGAGGTTGAATGTAACGAATGGGCGAGAAACAGTAAGGGGCAGCGGCTGTGTGGAACGAAAACACAATTCCTCAGGATCGTGAGTGTTTCGAGATGAGTCGTATATAAATTGTACCTGGTCTTCAGTGAAAGTGTGGCGTAATATATAAGGCGTCGGACTTCGGATCCGAAAATTGCAGGTTCGAATTCTGTCACGGTCGTGTTTTTCCAGTTCTGAAAAACAAACATACCGTTTTAATGTAGCAATTGAGCAGTACGAAACCGTCTGAATGTTGCTGTTGACCATTCTGTGCTTGGAGATTGTCTTGAGCCTGAAACACACAACAAGACCGGTGTTAACTAGCGAAATGGTCGGCAGAGTGCCCTCACCGCGAGTTTTGACTAGCACTTGCACATCTAAAACAACGTCGGAAAGTAACTCGTTCGGCTTTTGAGTCACATCAAGTATGTGTGTTAATTTTGACGCCGCAAGCTCTGCAGATTGTCATGCAATTCCTTTACCTCTCAGAAATGATTATGAAATAAAAGTGAAGTACGTGACGAGTGTGACGTTAGGAAAACATTAGGCAGAATGGAGAGATTCTGTATGGGACCACCCAACCCAAACGAGTACAGTGTGATCTGCTACCCAGCAGTTATCCAACGAGGCAGCACGGCTAGCTCAGTCGGAAGTCGAGGCGCGGCCGTCGTGCAGGTCGGACGTGCCTGGAGCGTTGTTTACATGCTCAGCTGCGGCCTGCGGTGCGGCACGTGGTGAGTCGAGGGCCGTTGCGGCGCGCAAACATCTTGTTTGTAACGAATAGAACCTAACATGGATCACCCAGAGCGGAAAGATACTTTGAAGTTTATGTTTGATGGAAGTTTTTCTCGACCGAAATATTACGAAGTCGAACGATTTCTCGATGAAGACGTAAAATTGCCTCCCACCGATATCATTGGTATCCATTTGTCTATTGTCAGTAGCACAGTTTATATCAAATTGCGTGACCCAGAATTGTGCGACAAAATCATCGATTCATGTGGCGGTACCTATAAATTTCGACACAGTGACGGGAATGTTGGTGAGGTGACTGTTGTCCACGCTGGTCTTGGTATTCGTACCGTCAGGATTTTCGAGTTGCCTTTTGAAATCTCGGCCGAACAAATTAATGCTTCTATTAAGTCCTACGGCAAAATTATCAGTAACATTGCCGAAAAGTGGGCCTCGTTCCATAAGTACCCTGTTTTGAACGGTGTGCGGCAAATTAAGATCGAATTGCAACGGCATATTCCGTCCTACCTAACGATTTGTGGATATAGGGCGATAATCATATATGAGGGACAGCCTCGTACATGTTCAGGCTGTAATTCCACGGGACACGTCCGGGCACAGTGCATCCAACGACGTGTAACGCAGCTGCCTGCGGGTGAACTGGGCCCTCCCCCGCAACCGACAATATTACCGACTACTTATGTAGCGGCGGTCCGTGCAAATACACCCACTGCGTCGGCTGCGGAAGTCGGACTTAGTGTGGCAGATGTTACGAATGACGGAGATGTACCTATGGAAATCTCTACCGCTCAGGAAGCCTTGCCGGTCGCTGGCTTACTAGCCGCGGTGCCCTGTGACGACTCACGTGAGGAAGCCAGGGTTGACGTTGTGGAGGCGGCCACTACCGCCACTGACAGCCAGCAAGAGACAGAGGCTCTTCCTCTTCCTTTAAAGAATGCGGAAGCCTCTGTCAGTGGGTCCTCCCCGAAAAAGCACAAGAAACGTCGGATCGCTCGTCCGGCGGCAGCTCAATCGGCACCTCCCTTGCGTGAAAAGGCCAAACACGCGGGCCGCATGATCTGCGATGACACTTCGGGGACCGAAGATTATCTTCCGTCGTTGGCCTCACCCATGAATATTGACGATGATGTATCCAACCTTGACACGGGGAGGGCACATATTAGTGCACCACCGCGGACGGCCCAAGTTGCAGATGTGCAGGGTGACGGCCCGCAATGCGGTTCCGGAACTGCTGCAGCAGGCGCGACGACGGCTGTGCCTGTCGATAATTGGGCGGATGATATTGAAGATATGACTGGCAATCCCGAGCGTGAAGAACCGATGGCAACTGGTGATACGCTGCTTACGTCTCGGCGCAATGCAGCGTCCACGGACGGCGACGTCTAGACTTATACGACCTCCGAAGCGGACGACTGATGAAGGGATAAAAATCGTACCTGTTTTCATCTGCAGATGACCACTCATCCCACATTGCTCCGTTCACGACAATCCTATAAGATTTCTACCATAAATGTTAACCGCATTGTCTCTCAAGCAAAAATCCACAGCCTTCGACATTATTTACGGGCCGCTGATATAGACATTCTGTTCGTACAGGAAGCACTGACTCCACTCCTAGCCGACGTACCCGGTTACGACGCCATTGTCAATATAGGGACGGAGGCAGGTACGATCATTCTGTATCGGGAAGGCATTGAATGTTCTTGTTTGTCCATGTTACCTACCGGACGAGGCATTGCCGCACAGTTCCATGATGTACTCCTTCTTAATGTGTACGCCCCTTCCGGTTCCAACGCGCGAGCGGCGAGGAGGGAGTTTTACACGGGAGAGATAGCGAATCTAATCACCGACTTGCGTCTGCGTATTATTATGGGTGGTGACTTTAACTGCGTATTGCGCCGCACCGATCAAACGCCGAACTTTAACTTCAGCCAGGAACTGCTAACACTGGTTACAGAATTGCAGTCAGTCGACACGTGGGCGACCTTACACCCAGATGAAGTTGCCTTTACTCACTTTACGCAGACATCTTCCAGCAGGTTAGATCGCATATATGTGCAACGCGGTCTTTTAGCCGACGTGGGAACTTGCGAATATTGGCCCGTTAATTTCAGTGACCATATCGCTTACCACATCGTCTTTAATCACTCACCGCAGAAAGTTTATAGAGGCTTCGGACGATGGCAACTCAACTGTCGCCTCTTACAAGACGCCACTTTAGAGCGTGAGATCCGGTCAGTTTGGCACTCCGTAACATCAAGCAGGCCCACGTATTCCACGTGGATTGATTGGTGGACGCTTCATGCAAAGGGGAAACTCATTACTTGCATCAAGCACCATGCCCGGATTCGCGCTCGCGATGAGAAGGAAATCACTGAATTCTATTTCTGTGCCCTGCGAGAATTGTACCGGGATTATCATCAGGTGCCTAATAACATCACGCACGTACGCAGACTCCAAGCCAAGATTACATCCTTGACGGGCTGCACCGCCGTCGGCCACCAGATTCGAGCACGTGACTCCACAAACTTGCCGCAACAGCAGACGTCAGTCCATCATATCGTCCAACAGTTACGTGCAGCGCGTAGGAAACTTATTCATAAGTTGCAGGATGCAGACGGTGCTTGTTATACCCTACAGCGAGACATCAAAAACCATGTTACCAACCACTTTGCTGCACTTTACACCTGTGCTGGTGTACCACATGAGAAAGTGCGAGAATGGTATCATTCTGGACCCCCGCCGTACTGCATTACCGACGACCTCAATCGGGACCTGCTTGCTCCCTTTACCAAAGAAGAACTGAAGGATGCCCTGCTTGCTGCGCCACGAAATAAATCTCCGGGCACGGACGGGCTCTCTGTCGAGTTTTACGTCAAATATTGGCCTATATTAGGGGACGAACTCACAGAGATGTACAATGAAGTACTACGTGGGATTGCTCTACCCCCAGCCTTCACAGAAGGGTTAACTGTTTTAATACCTAAGACGCCGACGCCGACCACCACCAAAGATCTGCGGCCCATTACTCTGCTCAATGCCGACTTTAAGCTTCTGACGCGCGCCCTCAATGCCCGATTACGGCAGCTGTTACCCTATCTTCTGGGACCATACCAAATGAGTGCGATCCGTGGTCGGTCGCTGTCCACCATTTTGGCGCTATATCGGGATCTCGTCTCCCTCACCTGGGCCACCCGTACTCCTATGGCCACAGCATTTCTTGACTTCGATAAGGCTTACGATCGAGCTGACTATCACTATCTCAGCGGCGTGATGGAATCAATGGGCTTCAGTCTTAATTTTATCCACCTCATCAACAACTGTATCAGTGGTACCCGTACACGCTTCCTGATCAATAATACATTGACGGAGTACGTCCAGCTCTCACGGGGTATCAAGCAAGGCTGTCCACTTTCAACGACGCTCTATGCGATCCTCATGGAACCCTTGTTGCGCCATCTACATCATAGCCTCCCTGGATTCCAGTTTTATGGTATCAAGTCTGTGGTCCAAGCTTACGCAGACGATGTCAGCGTGCTTCTTAACGACGTTCGCGATGTCACCGCAGCGAAACGCATTCTTGAGGAATTCCAAAGAGATAGTGGTGCCATGTTAAACGTCAATAAATCCGCCGCCTTAACGCTTGGTCAAGAACGACCTATCACAGGCGAAGCTTGGCTGCCCTGTGTACAGACTAGAAAACACCTTGGTCTCTACGTTACGGCCCGGCCTCTGGACATGTCTCACAAAAATTGGATACCCAAAATTCAGGCGATAAAAGCACTCCTGCGCGACCAGAACATGCGACACCTCGATCGTCTGCAGCGAGCCTTTTTCGTCAACTCTTATGCCCTCTCCAAATTACAATTTGTTGCCGCCGTCCTACCTATGCCACCCACAGTAGCAAGATCACTCCTAGCGGCGGCCGCCTGGTACGTCTGGAAGCTCAATATTTTTAAGGTTTCCTTCACCACGACAGCACTGCCATGCGATATGGGAGGCCTTGGCTTGAAAAACCCCGGCATTCATGCCCTAGCCCTGTATCTGAAACGCTCATGGCAGATACTCACCGCCAGCGAGGACACCGTCACGAAGCGGCTCTATCAACTGTCCCGCCCCCGCAATATATCTCCGCCTGTGGACATTGGCCACGTCGGCCCGCACTTTCAGCATATAGCACTGTATTACCTTGAAAGTAGCTATCTCGACGACGAGCTTTTCAAGAAGCCGACGGTAAAACTGTACCGCCACTTACTTCGGCCATCACTGCCTGGGCCCTTGGAAAAGAAGTATCCGGCTTGCAATTGGTCCCTCGTTTGGGCTAACATCCATAATCCAACGCTTCCGACAGATGTCCGCTCCAAATGGTATGACGTGGTCGCTGACACTATTCCGACGAAAGAAAAGCGGCACAGGATTAATCTTGCACCCAGTCCCTACTGCGACTTGTGCCACATGGTTGAGACTATTGCACATCTGTTTGTCTGCAAGGATCAAGTGCACATCTGGAATTGGACGCGCAAAAAACTCGCTGTGCTCAACCGGACTGCGCCTCATGCGATTCAGATCCACGACATTCTGCGCCCGGACTACCGACTCTTCCCTGCAGCCAAACATAACAGCTACCTATGGCTTATGGGACATTTTATCCACTATATTCTGTCCGGCAGTGCGCCTAATGTCTTAGATTTTCAAGTATATCTCTCACACCAACACTGGCGCACAACCAACCAATATGGGCACCGGTATCAGTCAACATTTCAAAATTTTCTTCACATCGTCCTTGAGATGAAGTAGGACGTGGATAACATGAATATCTGTTATAACAATTCGTTTTTCCTGTACTATAGTCAAGGTTATACTCACTGCAAAGACTTAAATTTCTCTCATTGTGATTCTGAATAAAGCAACGTATGAGATCAAGAATATGTCCTTCCCAGGAGCAGTTATTTCTACGACATATTAAATTAGGTGTATTTTGCATGAAACAAAAGCGCAAAACAGACAGTAGCAACGAGCAAAGAAGATGGATAGAAAACAAACGAATATACAAATTACAACGAACAAAAAAAAAAAACAAAAAACAAAAAAAATGGATAAGGCAAAAAAAAAGTGGTTAAGGCGAAAAAAAAAAAAAGCGGTCTAAGGCGCTGGTTTAAGGCACCAGTCTCTAAAAAACAAAAAAAAAAAAAAAAGTCGGTAGAGCATGAGACTATTATTCACAGGGTCGTGGGTTCGAGCCCTACGCTGGGCGGAACGGAATTTTTTTCCGCTGCAGATGTAAATTACCGATTTTCTGATTAACGTGGTGTAATGGAAATAGCAACTTTAAAATTTGCCTACGTCTCCATCAGTCGCAAGAAAACTGTATTTGAAGGTGAAGGTGATTTTGTAGACATGTGTGAAACTCATGTTCTGAAGTGCAGGTGGTTTTATTTGGAGAGAACATCGGCTACGTGTCAGATGTGTAGCCAAGCAGTAATGGGTCGCCATAGCTGCAAATATTAGTAGAAAATATGAAGTGTTGTCAGCTCAAGTCTGATGATTCAGACGACCGTACGGACGAAGTACGCGAAAGTGCCGCTAGGCGGCGCCTGTTTAGCTCAGTGGTAGAGCATTGGTCTAGTAAACCAGGTTTCGTGAGTTCCATCCTCACAGGAGGAAGACGAATCTTGGAAATCAGTTGCGTATCGTGGCCGTATAGCAAACAGTATCTGTGATGAGGAACAATTAGCGACAGGCGTATTATTAAGAATTACTCTCAGATGGGATTAAGGCGAATGGCGCAGATAAAGCATTTGCCAAAACAGTACGGCATAAGGTGGGACGAGGCAGTCTGAATTACATTCTATAGATGTACTTCTCACAAATCTCAGAGCCTCTAGCGGTCGTCGTTGTCGTCGTCGTCGTCGTCGTCGTCGTCGTCGCCGCCGCCGCTTCTGCAGAAGTAGCAAATTGCCATTGTAGCAAATGCGGCGAGGGACACCCTGCCATCGATTCCGAATGCTCAAAGTGTGTGGTCTTGTTTTCCTGTCTATGTTTGGTCGGTCTCGTAAGAGGTTGAATGTAACGAATGGGCGGGAAAGAGTAAGGGGCAGCGGCTGTGTGGAACGAAAACACAATTCCTCAGGGGCGTGAGCGTTTCGATATGAGTCGTATGTAAGTTGTGCTTGGTCGTCAGTGACCGTGTGGCCGCCGGCACGGTAGCTCAGCGTGCTCGGTCAGAGGGTCAGCAGCCCTCTGTAATAAAAAAACTGAGTTGGTGGATCAACAACGAACTTAAACGGGTGTCTTACGACGTCCGCCCCGAGCAGATGCAACGAACCAAAGTGAACAAAATGAAATTAAAAAAAAAAAAAAAAAAAAAAATGTGGCCTAATGGATAAGGCGTCGGACTACGGATCCGAAGATTGCAGGTTCGAATCCTGTCACGGTCGCGTTTTCCAGTTCTGAAAAAGAAACATACCGTTTTAAAGTAGAAATTGAGCAGTACGAAACCGTCTGAATGTTGCTGTTGACCATTCTGTGCTTGGAGATGGTCTTTAGCCTGAAACACACACAACAAGACCGGTGTTAACTAGCGAAATGGTCGGCAGAGTGCCCTCACCGCGAGTTTTGACTGGTACTTGCACATCTAAAACAACGTCGGAAAGTAACTCGTTCGGCTTTTGAGTCACATCAAGTATGTGTGTTAATTTTGACGCCGCAAGCTCTGCAGATTGTCATGCAATTCCTTTACCTCTCAGAAATGATTATGAAATAAAAGTGAAGAACGTGACGAGTGTGACGTTAGGAAAACATTAGGCAGCATGGAGAGATACTGTATGGGACCACCCAACCCAAACGAGTACAGTGTGATCTGCTACCCAGCAGGTATCCAACGAGGCAGCACGGCTAGCTCAGTCGGTAGAGCATGAGACTCTTGTTCACAGGGTCGTGGGTTCGAGCCCTACGCTGGGCGGAACGGAATTTTTTTCCGCTGCAGATGTAAATTACCGATTTTCTGATTAACGTGGTATAATGGAAATAGCAACTTTAAAATTTGCCTACGTCTCCATCAGTCGCAAGAAAACTGTATTTGAAGGTGAAGGTGATTTTGTAGACATGTGTGAAACTCATGTTCTGAAGTGCAGGTGGTTTTGTTTGGAGAGAACATCGGCTACGTGTCAGATGTGTAGCCAAGCAGTAATGGGTCGCCATAGCTGCAAATATTAGTCGAAAATATGAAGTGTTGTCAGCTCAAGTCTGATGATTCAGACGACCGTACGGACGAAGTACGCAAAAGTGCCGCTAGCCGGCGCCTGTTTAGCTCAGTGGTAGAGCATTGGTCTAGTAAACCAGGTTTCGTGAGTTCCATCCTCACAGGAGGAAGACGAATCTTGGAAATCAGTTGCGTATTGTGGCCGTATAGCAAACAGTATCTGTGATGAGGAACAATTAGCGACAGGCGTATTATTAAGAATTACTCTCAGATGGGATTAAGGCGAATGGCGCAGATAAAGCATTTGCCAAAACAGTACGGCATAAGGTGGGACGAGGCAGTCTGAACTACATTCTATAAATGTACTTCTCACAAATCTCAGAGCCTCTCGCGGTCGTCGTCGTCGTCGTCGTCGCAGTCGCGGCCGCTTCTGCAGAAGTAGCAAATTGCCATTGTAGCAAATGCGGCGAGGGACACCCTGCCATCGATTCCGAATGCTCAAAGTGTGTGGTCTTGTTTTCCTGTCTATGTTTGGTCGGTCTCGTAAGAGGTTGAATGTAACGAATGGGCGGGAAAGAGTAAGGGGCAGCGGCTGTGTGGAACGAAAACACAATTCCTCAGGGGCGTGAGCGTTTCGATATGAGTCGTATGTAAGTTGTGCTTGGTCGTCAGTGACCGTGTGGCCGCCGGCACGGTAGCTCAGCGTGCTCGGTCAGAGGGTCAGCAGCCCTCTGTAATAAAAAAACTGAGTTGGTGGATCAACAACGAACTTAAACGGGTGTCTTACGACGTCCGCCCCGAGCAGATGCAACGAACCAAAGTGAACAAAATGAAATTAAAAAAAAAAAAAAAAAAAAAAATGTGGCCTAATGGATAAGGCGTCGGACTACGGATCCGAAGATTGCAGGTTCGAATCCTGTCACGGTCGCGTTTTCCAGTTCTGAAAAAGAAACATACCGTTTTAAAGTAGAAATTGAGCAGTACGAAACCGTCTGAATGTTGCTGTTGACCATTCTGTGCTTGGAGATGGTCTTTAGCCTGAAACACACACAACAAGACCGGTGTTAACTAGCGAAATGGTCGGCAGAGTGCCCTCACCGCGAGTTTTGACTGGTACTTGCACATCTAAAACAACGTCGGAAAGTAACTCGTTCGGCTTTTGAGTCACATCAAGTATGTGTGTTAATTTTGACGCCGCAAGCTCTGCAGATTGTCATGCAATTCCTTTACCTCTCAGAAATGATTATGAAATAAAAGTGAAGAACGTGACGAGTGTGACGTTAGGAAAACATTAGGCAGCATGGAGAGATACTGTATGGGACCACCCAACCCAAACGAGTACAGTGTGATCTGCTACCCAGCAGGTATCCAACGAGGCAGCACGGCTAGCTCAGTCGGTAGAGCATGAGACTCTTGTTCACAGGGTCGTGGGTTCGAGCCCTACGCTGGGCGGAACGGAATTTTTTTCCGCTGCAGATGTAAATTACCGATTTTCTGATTAACGTGGTATAATGGAAATAGCAACTTTAAAATTTGCCTACGTCTCCATCAGTCGCAAGAAAACTGTATTTGAAGGTGAAGGTGATTTTGTAGACATGTGTGAAACTCATGTTCTGAAGTGCAGGTGGTTTTGTTTGGAGAGAACATCGGCTACGTGTCAGATGTGTAGCCAAGCAGTAATGGGTCGCCATAGCTGCAAATATTAGTCGAAAATATGAAGTGTTGTCAGCTCAAGTCTGATGATTCAGACGACCGTACGGACGAAGTACGCAAAAGTGCCGCTAGCCGGCGCCTGTTTAGCTCAGTGGTAGAGCATTGGTCTAGTAAACCAGGTTTCGTGAGTTCCATCCTCACAGGAGGAAGACGAATCTTGGAAATCAGTTGCGTATTGTGGCCGTATAGCAAACAGTATCTGTGATGAGGAACAATTAGCGACAGGCGTATTATTAAGAATTACTCTCAGATGGGATTAAGGCGAATGGCGCAGATAAAGCATTTGCCAAAACAGTACGGCATAAGGTGGGACGAGGCAGTCTGAACTACATTCTATAAATGTACTTCTCACAAATCTCAGAGCCTCTCGCGGTCGTCGTCGTCGTCGTCGTCGCAGTCGCGGCCGCTTCTGCAGAAGTAGCAAATTGCCATTGTAGCAAATGCGGCGAGGGACACCCTGCCATCGATTCCGAATGCTCAAAGTGTGTGGTCTTGTTTTCCTGTCTATGTTTGGTCGGTCTCGTAAGAGGTTGAATGTAACGAATGGGCGGGAAAGAGTAAGGGGCAGCGGCTGTGTGGAACGAAAACACAATTCCTCAGGGGCGTGAGCGTTTCGATATGAGTCGTATGTAAGTTGTGCTTGGTCGTCAGTGACCGTGTGGCCGCCGGCACGGTAGCTCAGCGTGCTCGGTCAGAGGGTCAGCAGCCCTCTGTAATAAAAAAACTGAGTTGGTGGATCAACAACGAACTTAAACGGGTGTCTTACGACGTCCGCCCCGAGCAGATGCAACGAACCAAAGTGAACAAAATGAAATTAAAAAAAAAAAAAAAAAAAAAAATGTGGCCTAATGGATAAGGCGTCGGACTACGGATCCGAAGATTGCAGGTTCGAATCCTGTCACGGTCGCGTTTTCCAGTTCTGAAAAAGAAACATACCGTTTTAAAGTAGAAATTGAGCAGTACGAAACCGTCTGAATGTTGCTGTTGACCATTCTGTGCTTGGAGATGGTC
Source organism: Schistocerca gregaria (assembly GCF_023897955.1). NCBI lineage: Eukaryota > Metazoa > Arthropoda > Insecta > Orthoptera > Acrididae > Schistocerca > Schistocerca gregaria. The sequence goes on from NC_064929.1 coordinate 38,681,846, forward strand.
TTTAGCCTGAAACACACACAACAAGACCGGTGTTAACTAGCGAAATGGTCGGCAGAGTGCCCTCACCGCGAGTTTTGACTGGTACTTGCACATCTAAAACAACGTCGGAAAGTAACTCGTTCGGCTTTTGAGTCACATCAAGTATGTGTGTTAATTTTGACGCCGCAAGCTCTGCAGATTGTCATGCAATTCCTTTACCTCTCAGAAATGATTATGAAATAAAAGTGAAGAACGTGACGAGTGTGACGTTAGGAAAACATTAGGCAGCATGGAGAGATACTGTATGGGACCACCCAACCCAAACGAGTACAGTGTGATCTGCTACCCAGCAGGTATCCAACGAGGCAGCACGGCTAGCTCAGTCGGTAGAGCATGAGACTCTTGTTCACAGGGTCGTGGGTTCGAGCCCTACGCTGGGCGGAACGGAATTTTTTTCCGCTGCAGATGTAAATTACCGATTTTCTGATTAACGTGGTATAATGGAAATAGCAACTTTAAAATTTGCCTACGTCTCCATCAGTCGCAAGAAAACTGTATTTGAAGGTGAAGGTGATTTTGTAGACATGTGTGAAACTCATGTTCTGAAGTGCAGGTGGTTTTGTTTGGAGAGAACATCGGCTACGTGTCAGATGTGTAGCCAAGCAGTAATGGGTCGCCATAGCTGCAAATATTAGTAGAAAATATGAAGTGTTGTCAGCTCAAGTCTGATGATTCAGACGACCGTACGGACGAAGTACGCAAAAGTGCCGCTAGGCGGCGCCTGTTTAGCTCAGTGGTAGAGCATTGGTCTAGTAAACCAGGTTTCGTGAGTTCCATCCTCACAGGAGGAAGACGAATCTTGGAAATCAGTTGCGTATCGTGGCCGTATAGCAAACAGTATCTGTGATGAGGAACAATTAGCGACAGTCGTATTATTAAGAATTACTCTCCGATGTGATTAAGGCGAATGACGCAGATAAAGCATTTGCCAAAGCAGAACGGCATAAGGTGGGTCGAGGCAGTCTGAATTACATTTTATAGATGTAATTCTCACAAATCTCAGAGCCACTAGCGGCCGTCGTCGTCGTAGTCGTCGTCGCCGCCGCCGCTTCTGCAGAAGTAGCAAATTGCCATTGTAGCAAATGCGGCGAGGGACAACCTGCCATCGATTCCGAATGCTCAAAGTGTGTGGTCTTGTTTTCCTGTCTATGTTTGGTCGGTATCGTAAGAGGTTGAATGTAACGAATGGGCGAGAAACAGTAAGGGGCAGCGGCCGTGTGGAACGAAAACACAATTCCTCAGGATCGTGAGTGTTTCGAGATGAGTCGTATATAAATTGTACCTGGTCGTCAGTGAAAGTGTGGCGTAATATATAAGGCGTCGGACTTCGGATCCGAAAATTGCAGGTTCGAATTCTGTCACGGTCGTGTTTTTCCAGTTCTGAAAAACAAACATACCGTTTTAATGTAGAAATTGAGCAGTACGAAACCGTCTGAATGTTGCTGTTGACCATTCTGTGCTTGGAGATTGTCTTGAGCCTGAAACACACAACAAGACCGGTGTTAACTAGCGAAATGGTCGGCAGAGTGCCCTCACCGCGAGTTTTGACTAGCACTTGCACATCTAAAACAACGTCGGAAAGTAACTCGTTCGGCTTTTGAGTCACATCAAGTATGTGTGTTACTTTTGACGCCGCAAGCTCTGCAGATTGTCATGCAATTCCTTTACCTCTCAGAAATGATTATGAAATAAAAGTGATGTACGTGACGAGTGTGACGTTAGGAAAACATTAGGCAGCATGGAGAGATTCTGTATGGGACCACCCAACCCAAACGAGTACAGTGTGATCTGCTACCCAGCAGGTATCCAACGAGGCAGCACGGCTAGCTCAGTCGGTAGAGCATGAGACTATTATTCACAGGGTCGTGGGTTCGAGCCCTACGCTGGGCGGAACGGAAATTTTTTCCGCTGCAGATGTAAATTAACGTTTTTCTGATTAACGTGATGTAATGGAAATAGCAACTTTAAAATTTGCCTACGTCTCCATCAGTCGCAAGAAAACTGTATTTGAAGGTGAAGGTGATTTTGTAGACATGTGTGAAAGTCATGTTCTGTAGTGCAGGTGGTTCTGTTTGGAGAGAACATCGGCTACGTGTCAGATGTGTAGCCAAGTAGTAATGGGTCGCCATAGCTGCAAATATTAGTCGAAAATATGAAGTGTTGTCAGCTGAAGTCTGATGATTCAGACGACCGTACGGACGAAGTACGCAAAAGTGAGGCTATCCGGCGCCTGTTTAGCTCAGTGGTAGAGAATTGGTCTAGTAAACCAGGTTTCGTGAGTTCCATCCTCACAGGAGGAAGACGAATCTGGGAAATCAGTTGCGCATCGTGGCCGTATAGCAAACAGTATCTGTGGTGAGGAACAATTAGCGACAGGCGTATTATTAAGAATTACTCTCAGATGGGATTAAAGCGAATGGCGCAGATAAAGCATTTTTTTTTTTTTAAAAAAAAAAATTCTTTATTTCCATAAACAATGCTAATTTTACATCTAGCCCACTGCCTTATTTGATTAGTGGGCCAAGTTAGTTATACAAGGGTAATTAGCAGCTAATTCTAAGTTCTATGTAGTAACTAGTTAGTATATAAGTGAACAGTAAGCAATGGGCAACATTATTGTTAGTCTACTACATTTAATCTTTAGACTAGTTACTAATCCTACAGCGTTACAGTTGTGTCAGCTAATTTATATAAACCTACTGTAGAGCCTTGCTCATTGAGCTAACCCCAATGAGCGTGCCCCTGACACTGGGCAGGCCGAGATGGTGATCGCTGCAGGTTACTAATAATAATATCTAAAAACTAAGTCCTACAACTAACTTATCCTAATGTCAAGTCCGGTGCGTTGTCTGGTTTGGTAAGGCTGCACCCCACCCCCCCAGAATCCTGTGGCGCGGCGGATTCAGACTGAGGAAGTCGGCCTTTCCGCGCCCAGGCGGTTTGGGAGTAGGGTATCATACTCTATCTGTGTCCTGGTTTATCTCTTTTTGTGCTACTATAGGTCTTTCAGGTAGTCCTTTAGGACTTTCTGAGATACCGCGTTAGCCAGTTTGTTTATGATGTCGAAAGTGTCGCGATGTCTGATTAGTCTAAAAGTGTCGTTGTGTGGTAGTTGGTCCCGCAGTACTGAGGCCACATCATTGAAAAGGGGGCACTCGTAGACTACATGGTCAGGAGTACCCTCCGGAACACCACAGTCACACGCAGGTGTCGCCTTTTTACCAAATCGACATAGATATGTCGAGTACGGTCCATGTCCAGTGAGGAAGTGGATGAGTCCCCGGGATGGATCGAAATGTGACATTTCCATCCTTTCCCTAACATCTGGTAGGAGCTCAAAGGTACGACGCCCTGTTTCTTCGGTTTCCCACGAAAGTTGCCATAGCAGCTCCCCTTTTTTCCTAATTTCTACTTTATTTTCTGTCCTGCTGCCCAGAATTTCCTCGGTTTTTTCCAAATTCCCCTTTTTAGTCCAGTACCAAGCGGCCTGCTCCCGAATTTTGATATCCAGGGGGCAAAGCCCCATAATAACTAACAGGGCTCCTCCCGGTGTAGTTCTGTATGCCCCCACTGATCTCAGGATCATATTTCTCTGCACTCTCCTCACTGTCATGGCGGGCACCACCCTCGTGAGCCTGTGTGCCCAGACTCCGGATCCGTAACCCACTATGGATGTTAGTATACTGTTATGATAGAGTTTGATGAGATGTGGTGGAAGATGAAACCGCTTATGCCCAATGGAGATGAGGTTGTTGAGTACCTGTAAAGCTCTTAGAGTTACGGTTTCAATGTGTCTACTGAAAGTCCACCTTTCATCAATGATGATACCTAGATAGCGTGTCTCACGTCGCCGGAGAACTGGTGATCCATCTATCCTAACAGTTGGGTTACGAGCTAATTGTCCCTTTAGAAGAAGATAGGTAGACTTGGCCGGTGAAATTGTCATTTTTGTCTTGCGGCACCACAGTTGGAGTGTGTTTATTGCTCTCTCGATCTTAGGCTCTATGTCCTCTCGGCTACGGCCGCCGACCAGTAGGAGGAGATCATCTGCGTAGGCTATCACCTCCAGCACTTCGTCACTTTGTTGTAATGTATCTAGTAAGGGTTCCATGTGGATGTCCCAGAACAGCGGACCCAGTACGGAACCCTGGGGACATCCCTTGGTGATAGTTTTCCTTACTCTTGTGCTAGCAGATGATAGCCAGACCTCCCGATCTTCACAATAGCTCCTCAGACAGCCATATAGCGGCCCTGGACACTCCTTCTCCCTTAAGCAGGAGAAGAGCGAAGGCCACCACAGGTTGTCGAAGGCGCCACTTATATCCACCATGATGCCAACAACGTACTTGTACGGGGTAGAGCCGCAGACCTCGGCCGCCAGGGCGATTGCATCAGATGCCGATCGTCCAGACCTGAAGCCAAACTGCCTGTTGCTCATTCCGCACAGCACTCGGTGTGCCGCCAGTCTATCAGCCAGAAGTCTCTCCAGAATCTTCCCAAGCAGATCAAGCAGGCAGATAGGTCTATAAGATTTGGTTTCTGCTGGGTCTTTGTCAGCCCCTTTCTTTATAATTACCACATTTGCCCTCTTCCATATTCGAGGGAACTTTTTCTGCTTGAGGCATTCGTTATATAAATGAGTTAGAGGGGCGACTATCTGGGGGGCCAGGAATTGCACCACTTCCGCCACAATACCGTCTGGCCCAGGAGCTTTTCCTCTCTTCAGGGAATTTATGTGGCCAGCTACCTCTTCTTCTGAGAATGGGTAGACTGCCATATCATTTTCATACGCATTGTTGTTATTCTCCCGCAGCTGCCGTTGTTCATCTGTCTCATCCGCTGTATCATCAGGCAACAGGGAGTGGAGAAGGACCTCAGCAGTTTCCTGCCAAGACCCCGTCATCCGGTCCCCATGCCTGACGGTTGAAAGCTCCATCGGAGAACGGATCTTTTCCCGGACAAGCCTGTAGGGAACTCCCCATGGGTCTAATGCTAGTTGGTTCAGAACAAAGTGTTCCCAACTTTTTGTTCTAACTTCCCGTAGCTGTTTTTGGAAGTTATCTTTGGCTTCCCGGTAAAGCTGCAGCCATCTTTGTCTTTCTTGCCAGACGACACTGCGCTGGTAGTGCCTCCTGAGCCTTCTGACCGACCGGCGCATCTCCTCTAGTTCAGCAGACCATGGTGATGGAGAGGCCGCCATGGCCCTCCTCCTAGTAGGTACGGCTGCCTTGACTGCTCTAGTTATTACTGAGACCAGTTCTTCGGCTCTGTTGTCAACGTCAAAGTGTCTGTGGTCGTCACCTTCTGATATCGGAGGAATGTCGCACTCCCCAGCAAGTCTCTCCCAGTCGGCTCTATTGTAATTGTATTGTATTTCCCACCCCATGGCCCAGCGGCTCTCGCCATCTCCTATGTTGAAAGTAATGAGATTGTGGTCACTTGTAGTGGCATTCTCAACTACTTTCCATTGCTGGATTAGGTATGCTGCGTTTGGCGTAGCCAGGGTCACGTCGATGTTTGTGCCTTGGCCCCCTCCCGCCGCATAGGTCGGAGGGTTGCCTGGCTTGTTAGCCACTACAAGCTGCAAGGCCATGATGGCTTCTTCTGCCTTCTCTCCATTGGGATCCCTGGTGCCGCTGTACCATAAGGGGGATTTGGCATTCATATCGGCAGTCACAAATGTTTTCCGCCCCCGCAACGCCGTGATAGCTGTGGTGAGATGAGCTAGGTGTCTTTCAATATCATCACCATATTGAAAGTATGTGTTGATCATAATAATAGCTCCTGCTGGAGATTGCAGCTCCACGACGTTGCAGTGGCTGGTTGTGAACTGCGTTAGAACTGTAGCCCTTATCAGTTTGTTAGTGATAATAATTGCCGCTTTTGGGTCTTCACCTCTGCAGACGACTTGCCAGGTCGCAGCTGTGAAAGCTATCTTCCCGTTTAGGGAGTACGGCTCCTGCAGGCAGACCACATCCAGTCTCCTCTCCTCCACTTCCCTTCGCAACTCCTGCATGACAAGTCTGCTGTTATGGGTGTTTAGTTGGCCAATGGTGATTTCCGTCATGTAGTTGTCTATGGAGTGTATGTGTGAATCCTGTCATGAGGCCATGTTTTGTTCCAGTCAAATGTGATACGTCCATTTGCCAGAACAGCTTGTCGATAAATTTCATTCAGGTCGAATTTTTCTCCACGTCTGTCAAAGACTTTCTTTAGTAGGTCACGCAGGGCTCCGAAGTCAGTGGGGAGATTCACTGACTTGAGTTGAATTCTGTCCACAGCCTCCATTACCGAGAAGGTGACTCTCTGTCCATATTCATGTCCCACCCGAACCACATGTCTCAAGGCAGTGGTCAGGGTAGTCGGCTGCTCCAGCCTCGCCAGTTGCATGGTGAGTTCCAGGTTTGGATAGACTCTGACTGGATCGACAGGTGGCAGTCTCACTACAGGATCTTTTATTGCATCTGGTTCACTTGAACTAGTTATTTTATTTTCTTGAACTGGTTGTTTTGTTGTTATATTTAATTCTGCTGAGACTGCCACCGTCTCTGGTACAGGATGCCGTTGCCGTAGGTCTTTAGTCGGCCTTGTTTCCCTGCTTGGGGAGGAGGGGAGCGTGACTGCCAGAGGCCTCGTTTGTGTCCCTCTATCCGTAGTGGTAGAGTCGGTTTGAGTGCTTTTATCTACGGTTCTGGTTGTGGTGCCCATGTGCAACCTCAAGAAAAGCTTGAAAGCACTCGCCCTCAGGGCATCCCTCCTCCTTTTGCTAGGGGATTTCCTTTTGGGCATCCTGTTGGCTTTGGTTTGATCAGCCATAGTCTATTCTTGAAATAAGCCTTTGTTCCAGAAGTCTGTAGGTGGGGCAGCTACGTCCCGTGGTACCACAGGGCTTTTTACCCCGTCTCTTGCAGGGGATACAAACCGCCGCAGCCCTACAGTCCTTCCTGACGTGGCCATCCTCGCCACATTTCGAGCAGGCCGACCCCCTGGTACAGTGCCTCAAAACGTGGTCGAGATCTCCACAATTGTGGCAACGCGGTACGACCAGAAAGTCGCGTGTATTAATGGCGTGAAAGCCGACATATAGTCTGCCCATTGCTGTAATTCTTTTCCACATGTGAGCGGAGACCTCGGCAACGTGATGGACCACATCACGGTCCCGAGGCCCGGTTTTGAATCTCAAATTGAAGTTTGCTTTAAATTCTTCTTCTGTCATATCATCAAAATTCTGAGCCTTTATAGATTTTTGCAGTTCTTCATTCGTCATGACTGTTGGTACATCATACAAGATGACCAATGGGTTTCTTTTCCTCGGTGGCTCGCATTTGACCACAGAGTTTAGTTTTGCATTACTTAACAGTTTCTCTTTGTCTTCTTCTGAAGCTACTTCAACAATGACAGAGTTTCTGCTGGGTTTTACCTTATTTATTTTAATTTTGTCTTTAGCTGGATTGATAGTTATCGTAAGCAATTCCTGTATTCTTTTTACGCTAGTGTCTTGACCTGGTAGGGTTCTTAGGAATACCGTTGTGTCAGATCTTTTAGTAACTTTTGCTATGGTATCCTTTGTAGTCTGCGGTTTTGGTGGCGCTTGTGCGACCACCGCCGCCCAGGTCTTTCCGGGTTGTTTCCTTAGTCTCTCATTTTCTTTTGTAAGTTCTTCCACTCGGCCCTCAAGCTTGGCGTTTGCGATAGCCCACGCCGCCAGTTCATTTTTGATTATAGTCAGAGCCGCTTGACTAATTTTACCATTTTTAATATGTTGCTCGAGGAGCAATGATATTCTCGTGTGTCTTTGTAGAACGTTTTCCTCAGTTGCCTGTCCCGACTCGTCCTGAGGAGCGGGTTCAGACATCACGGAAGCTCGCGTTGGCGCACTCGAATCACTCGTTTCTGGTGTAGCCATGATGAACGAGTGATAAAAAAGGGGTGGGAGCCCGTCTCTTGCCCCGGACCGGCTCCTCTGGCATGGGGGGGGACTTCTGCAGCTCGCTCACCGACCTCGCCCCTAGGTCAAGAGCACTCCAGAGCTGCTGGGTTCAGCGCGCCGTTTCCAGCGCACTGGTCCCCCTCGGTGACTTCGTCATCGGCGATTTCACGCGACGCACCCCGGCAACTGCACCCCGCACTCCGGAGAGGCGGATGCACCTCTCGCCCTTCGCCGCCTACTTGCCCGAGTTTCCACCTCTCGGCCAGGGACCCACTCCTACTCAGGTGGCGGGCCGGTCCCCCAGGCGTTCGGCGGTCTGGACCCATCTAACCTGGCCCAGGCGATGTTACCACCACCTGGGTTTGGCAGAACACGCCCCGGATACCCAGGGGCGCGGCGAAGCACCCTTGCCGACACGCGCCGCGATCCCACGCCGACAAACGAGATCGCCGGCATGCAGAGCACCTGTTGTTCTGTGCCCTGCGAAAAGAAGGGACTGATGTATGGTCCCTCGACACAGCTCCCCCTGTGCCATGCACCCTTCGCTTTCGCATCGGGTTGGGTCGCAGCTCTCCCTTTTGTCGCAAGGCAAAAAGCCAAGCTTAACGTCTGGCACCACGGGAAGGCGGAAAGAGCCACTTGGGAAGGAGAGGCTATAAGAGACGCGTCACTTCCCCTGTGAGGACTGCCGCGGCACGCCCGTCTGGAAGCGATACGCCCCAGTGCGAGCCTCCGTGCCTTACGGCGCGCCGGCTACGGGCGGGCCCGCGCCGAACGCGCCGTCAAGCGACCGACCTCACGCCAGACAGATAAAGCATTTGCCAAAGTGGTACGGCATAAGGTGGGACGAGGCAGTCTGAATTATATTCTATAGATGTACTTCTCACAAATATCAGAGCCTCTCGCGGTCGCCGTTGTCGTCGTCGTCGTCGTCCCCGGCGCCGCCGCTTCTGCAGAAGTAGCAAATTGCCATTGTAGCAAATGCGGCGAGGGACACCCTGCCATCGATTCCGAATGCTCAAAGTGTGTGGTCTTGTTTTCCTGTCTATGTTTGGTCGGTCTCGTAAGAGGTTGAATGTAACGAATGGGCGGGAAAGAGTAAGGGGCAGCGGCTGTGTGGAACGAAAACACAATTCCTCAGGGGCGTGAGCGTTTCGATATGAGTCGTATATAAGTTGTACTTGGTCGTCAGTGACCGTGTGGCCTAATGGATAAGGCGTCGGACATCGGATCCGAAGATTGCAGGTTCCAATCCTGTCACGGTCGCGTTTTCCAGTTCTGAAAAAGAAACATACCGTTTTAAAGTAGAAATTGAGCAGTACGAAACCGTCTGAATGTTGCTGTTGACCATTCTGTGCTTGGAGGTGGTCTTTAGCCTGAAACACACACAACAAGACCGGTGTTAACTATCGAAATGGTCGGCAGAGTGCCCTCACCGCGAGTTTGGACTGGTACTTGCACATCTAAAACAACGTCGGAAAGTAACTCGTTCGGCTTTTGAGTCACATCAAGTATGTGTGTTAATTTTGACGCCGCAAGCTCTGCAGATTGTCATGCAATTCCTTTACCTCTCAGAAATGATTATGAAATAAAAGTGAAGAACGTGACGAGTGTGACGTTAGGAAAACATTAGGCAGCATGGAGAGATACTGTATGGGACCACCCAACCCAAACGAGTACAGTGTGATCTGCTACCCAGCTAATATCCAACGAGGCAGCACGGCTAGCTCAGTCGGTAGAGCATGAGACTCTTATTCACAGGGTCGTGGGTTCGAGCCCTACGCTGGGCGGAACGGAATTTTTTTCCGCTGCAGATGTAAATTACCGATTTTCTGATTAACGTGGTGTAATGGAAATAGCAACTTTAAAATTTGCCTACGTCTCCATCAGTCGCAAGAAAACTGTATTTGAAGGTGAAGGTGATTTTGTAGACATGTGTGAAACTCATGTTCTGAAGTGCAGGTGGTTTTGTTTGGAGAGAACATCGGCTACGTGTCAGATGTGTAGCCAAGCAGTAATGGGTCGCCATAGCTGCAAATATTAGTAGAAAATATGAAGTGTTGTCAGCTGAAGTCTGATGATTCAGACGACCGTACGGACGAAGTACGCAAAAGTGCCGCTAGGCGGCGCCTGTTTAGCTCAGTGGTAGAGCATTGGTCTAGTAAACCAGGTTTCGTGAGTTCCATCCTCACAGGAGGAAGACGAATCTTGGAAATCAGTTGCGTATCGTGGCCGTATAGCAAACAGTATCTGTGATGAGGAACAATTAGCGACAGGCGTATTATTAAGAATTACTCTCAGATGGGATTAAGGCGAATGGCGCAGATAAAGCATTTGCCAAAGCAGTACGGCATAAGGTGGGACGAGGCAGTTTGAATTACATTCTATAGATGTACTTCTCCCAAATCTCAGAGCCTCTCGCGGTCGTCGTCGTCGTCGTCGTCGTCGTCGTCGCCGCCGCTTCTGCAGAAGTAGCAAATTGCCATTGTAGCAAATGCGGCGAGGGACACCCTGCCATCGATTCCGAATGCTCAAAGTGTGTGGTCTTGTTTTCCTGTCTATGTTTGGTCGGTCTCGTAAGAGGTTGAATGTAACGAATGGGCGGGAAAGAGTAAGGGGCAGCGGCTGTGTGGAACGAAAACACAATTCCTCAGGGGCGTGAGCGTTTCGATATGAGTCGTATGTAACTTGTACTTGGTCGTCAGTGACCGTGTGGCCTAATGGATAAGGCGTCGGACTTCGGATCCGAAGATTGCAGGTTCGAATCCTGTTACGGTTGCAATTTCCAGTTCTGAAAAAGAAACATACCGTTTTAAAGTAGAAATTGAGCAGTACGAAACCGTCTGAATGTTGCTGTTGACCATTCTGTGCTTGGAGATGGTCTTTAGCCTGAAACACACACATCAAGACCGGTGTTAACTTGCGAAATGGTCGGCAGAGTGCCCTCACCGCGAGTTTTGACTGGTACTTGCACATCTAAAACAACGTCGGAAAGTAACTCGTTCGGCTTTTGAGTCACATCAAGTATGTGTGTTAATTTTGACGCCGCAAGCTCTGCAGATTGTCATGCAATTCCTTTACCTCTCAGAAATGATTATGAAATAAAAGTGAAGAACGTGACGAGTGTGACGTTAGGAAAACATTAGGCAGCATGGAGAGATACTGTATGGGACCACCCAACCCAAACGAGTACAGTGTGATCTGCTACCCAGCAGGTATCCAACGAGGCAGCACGGCTAGCTCAGTCGGTAGAGCATGAGACTATTATTCACAGGGTCGTGGGTTCGAGCCCTACGCTGGGCGGAACGGAAATTTTTTCCGCTGCAGATGTAAATTAACTTTTTTCTGATTAACGTGATGTAATGGAAATAGCAACTTTAAAATTTGCCTACGTCTCCATCAGTCGCAAGAAAACTGTATTTGAAGGTGAAGGTGATTTTGTAGACATGTGTGAAAGTCATGTTCTGTAGTGCAGGTGGTTTTGTTTGGAGAGAACATCGGCTACGTGTCAGATGTGTAGCCAAGCAGTAATGGGTCGCCATAGGTGCAAATATTAGTCGAAAATATGAAGTGTTGTCAGCTGAAGTCTGATGATTCAGACGACCGTACGGACGAAGTACACAAAAGTGCCACTAGGCGGCGCCTGTTTAGCTCAGTGGTAGAGCATTGGTCTAGTAAACCAGGGTTCGTGAGTTCCATCCTCACAGGAGGAAGACGAATCTGGGAAATCAGTTGCGCATCGTGGCCGTATAGCAAACAGTATCTGTGATGAGGAACAATTAGCGACAGGCGTATTATTAAGAATTACTCTCAGATGTGATTAAGGCGAATGGCGCAGATAAAGCATTTGCCAAAGCAGTACGGCATAAGGTGGGACGAGGCAGTCTGAATTACATTTTATAGATGTATTTCTCACAAATCTCAGAGAATGTCGCCGTCGTCGCCGCCGCCGCTTCTGCAGAAGTAGCAAATTGCCATTGTAGCAAATGCGGCGAGGGACACCCTGCCATCGATTCCGAATGCTCAAAGTGTGTGGTCTTGTTTTCCTGTCTATGTTTGGTCGGTCTCGTAAGAGGTTGAATGTAACGAATGGGCGGGAAAGAGTAAGGGGCAGCGGCTGTGTGGAACGAAAACACAATTCCTCAGGGGCGTGAGCGTTTCGATATGAGTCGTATGTAAGTTGTACTTGGTCGTCAGTGACCGTTTGGCCTAATGGATAAGGCGTCGGACTTCGGAACCGAAGATTGCAGGTTCGAATCCTGTTACGGTCGCGTTTTCCAGTTCTGAAAAAGAAACATACCGTTTTAAAGTAGAAATTGAGCAGTACGAAACCGTCTGAATGTTGCTGTTAACCATTCTGTGCTTGGAGATGGTCTTTAGCCTGAAACACACGCAACAAGACCGGTGTTAACTAGCGAAATGGTCGGCAGAGTGCCCTCACCGCGAGTTTTGACTGGTACTTGCACATCTAAAACAACGTCGGAAAGTAACTCGTTCGGCTTTTGAGTCACATCAAGTACGTGTGTTAATTTTGACGCCGCAAGCTCTGCAGATTGTCATGCAATTCCTTTACCTCTCAGAAATGATTATGAAATAAAAGTGAAGAACGTGACGAGTGTGACGTTAGGAAAACATTAGGCAGCATGGAGAGATACTGTATGGGACCACCCAACCCAAACGAGTACAGTGTTATCTGCTACCCAGCAGGTATCCAACGAGGCAGCACGGCTAGCTCAGTCGGTAGAGCATGAGACTCTTATTCACAGGGTCGTGGGTTCGAGCCCTACGCTGGGCGGAACGGAATTTTTTTCCGCTGCAGATGTAAATTACCGATTTTCTGATTAACGTGGTGTAATGGAAATAGCAACTTTAAAATTTGCCTACGTCTCCATCAGTCGCAAGAAAACTGTATTTGAAGGTGAAGGTGATTTTGTAGACATGTGTGAAACTCATGTTCTGAAGTGCAGGTGGTTTTGTTTGGAGAGAACATCGGCTACGTGTCAGATGTGTAGCCAAGCAGTAATGGGTCGCCATAGCTGCAAATATTAGTCGAAAATATGAAGTGTTGTCAGCTCAAGTCTGATGATTCAGACGACCGTACGGACGAAGTAAGCAAAAGTGCCGCTAGGCGGCGCCTGTTTAGCTGAGTGGTAGAGCATTGGTCTAGTAAACCAGGTTTCGTGAGTTCCATCCTCACAGGAGGAAGACGAATCTTGGAAATCAGTTGCGTATCGTGGCCGTATAGCAAACAGTATCTGTGATGAGGAACAATTAGCGACAGGCGTATTATTAAGAATTACTCTCAGATGGGATTAAGGCGAATGGCGCAGATAAAGCATTTGCCAAAGCAGTACGGCATAAGGTGGGACGAGGCAGTCTGAATTACATTCTATAGATGAACTTCTCACAAATCTCAGAGCCTCTCGCGGTCGTCGTCGTCGTCGTCGTCGTCGTCGTCGTCGCCGCCGCCGCTTCTGCAGAAGTAGCAAATTGCCATTGTAGCAAATGCGGCGAGGGACACCCTGCCATCGATTCCGAATGCTCAAAGTGTGTGGTCTTGTTTTCCTGTCTATGTTTGGTCGGTCTCGTAAGAGGTTGAATGTAACGAATGGGCGGGAAAGAGTAAGGGGCAGCGGCTGTGTGGAACGAAAACACAATTCCTCAGGGGCGTGAGCGTTTCGATATGAGTCGTATATAAGTTGTACTTGGTCGTCAGTGACCGTGTGGCCTAATGGATAAGGCGTCGGACATCGGATCCGAAGATTGCAGGTTCGAATCCTATCACGGTCGCGTTTTCCAGTTCTGAAAAAGAAACATACCGTTTTAAAGTAGAAATTGAGCAGTACGAAACCGTCTGAATGTTGCTGTTGACCATTCTGTGCTTGGAGATGGTCTTTAGCCTGAAACACACACAACAAGACCGGTGTTAACTAGCGAAATGGTCGGCAGAGTGCCCTCACCGCGAGTTTTGACTAGCACTTGCACATCTAAATAACGTCGGAAAGTAACTTGTTCGGCTTTTGAGTCACATCAAGTATGTGTGTTAATTTTGACGCCGCAAGCTCTGCAGATTGTCATGCAATTCCTTTACCTCTCAGAAATGATTATGAAATAAAAGTGAAGAACGTGACGAGTGTGACGTTAGGAAAACATTAGGCAGCATGGAGAGATTCTGTATGGGACCACCCAACCCAAACGAGTACAGTGTGATCTGCTACCCAGCAGGTATCCAACGAGGCAGCACGGCTAGCTCAGTCGGTAGAGCATGAGATTATTATTCACAGGGTCCTGGGTTCGAGCCCTACGCTGGGCGGAACGGAAATTTTTTTCCGCTGCAGATGTAAATTAACGTTTTTCTGATTAACGTGATGTAATGGAAATAGCAACTTTAAAATTTGCCTACGTCTCCATCAGTCGCAAGAAAACTGTATTTGAAGGTGAAGGTGATTTTGTAGACATGTGTGAAAGTCATGTTCTGTAGTGCAGGTGGTTTTGTTTGGAGAGAACATCGGCTACGTGTCAGATGTGTAGCCAAGCAGTAATGGGTCGCCATAGCTGCAAATATTAGTCGAAAATATGAAGTGTTGTCAGCTCAAGTCTGATGATTCAGACGACCGTACGGACGAAGTAAGCAAAAGTGCCGCTAGGCGGCGCCTGTTTAGCTCAGTGGTAGAGCATTGGTCTAGTAAACCAGGTTTCGTGAGTTCCATCCTCACAGGAGGAAGACGAATCTTGGAAATCAGTTGCGTATCGTGGCCGTATAGCAAACAGTATCTGTGATGAGGAACAATTAGCGACAGGCGTATTATTAAGAATTACTCTCAGATGGGATTAAGGCGAATGGCGCAGATAAAGCATTTGCCAAAGCAGTACGGCATAAGGTGGGACGAGGCAGTCTGAATTACATTCTATAGATGTACTTCTCACAAATCTCAGAGCCTGTCGTAGTTGTCGTCGTCGTCGTCGTCGTCGTCGCCGCTTCTGCAGAAGTAGCAAATTGCCATTGTAGCAAATGCGGCGAGGGACACCCTGCCATCGATTCCGAATGCTCAAAGTGTGTGGTCTTGTTTTCCTGTCTATGTTTGGTCGGTCTCGTAAGAGGTTGAATGTAACGAATGGGCGGGAAAGAGTAAGGGGCAGCGGCTGTGTGGAACGAAAACACAATTCCTCAGGGGAGTGAGCGTTTCGTGATGATTCGTATATAAGTTGTACGTGGTCTTCAGTGACCGTGTGGCCTAATGGATAAGGCGTCGGACTTCGGATCCGAAGATTGCAGGTTCGAATCCTGTCACGGTCGCGTTTTCCAGTTCTGAAAAAGAAACATACCTTTTTAAAGTAGAAATTGAGCAGTACGAAACCGTCTGAATGTTGCTGTTGACCATTCTGTGCTTGGAGATGGTCTTTAGCCTGAAACACACACAACAAGACCGGTGTTAACTAGCGAAATGGTCGGCAGAGTGCCCTCACCGCGAGTTTTGACTGGTACTTGCACATCTAAAACAACGTCGGAAAGTAACTCGTTCGGCTTTTGAGTCACATCAAGTACGTGTGTTAATTTTGACGCCGCAAGCTCTGCAGATTGTCATGCAATTCCTTTACCTCTCAGAAATGATTATGAAATAAAAGTGAAGAACGTGACGAGTGTGACGTTAGGAAAACATTAGGCAGCATGGAGAGATACTGTATGGGACCACCCAACCCAAACGAGTACAGTGTGATCTGCTACCCAGCAGGTATCCAACGAGGCAGCACGGCTAGCTCAGTCGGTAGAGCATGAGACTCTTATTCACAGGGTCGTGGGTTCGAGCCCTACGCTGGGCGGAACGGAATTTTTTTCCGCTGCAGATGTAAATTACCGATTTTCTGATTAACGTGGTGTAATGGAAATAGCAACTTTAAAATTTGTATACGTCTCCATCAGTCGCAAGAAAACTGTATTTGAAGGAGAAGGTGATTTTGTAGACATGTGTGAAACTCATGTTCTGAAGTGCAGGTGGTTTTGTTTGGAGAGAACATCGGCTACGTGTCAGATGTGTAGCCAAGCAGTAATGGGTCGCCATAGCTGCAAATATTAGTCGAAAATATGAAGTGTTGTCAGCTCAAGTCTGATGATTCAGACGACCGTACGAACGACGTACGCAAAAGTGCCGCTAGGCGGCGCCTGTTTAGCTCAGTGGTAGAGCATTGGTCTAGTAAACCAGGTTTCGTGAGTTCCATCCTCACAGGAGGAAGACGAATCTTGGATATCAGTTGCGTATCGTGGCCGTATAGCAAACAGTATCTGTGATGAGGAACAATTAGCGACAGGCGTATTATTAAGAATTACTCTCAGATGGGATTAAGGCGAATGGCGCAGATAAAGCATTTGCCAAAGCGGTACGGCATAAGGTGGGACGAGGCAGTCTGAATTACATTCTATAGATGTACTTCTCACAAATCTCAGAGCCTCTCGCGGTCGTGGTCGTCGTCGCAGCCGCGGCCGCTTCTGCAGAAGTAGCAAATTGCCATTGTAGCAAATGCGGCGAGGGACACCCTGCCATCGATTCCGAATGCTCAAAGTGTGTGGTCTTGTTTTCCTGTCTATGTTTGGTCGGTCTCGTAAGAGGTTGAATGTAACGAATGGGCGGGAAAGAGTAAGGGGCAGCGGCTGTGTGGAACGAAAACACAATTCCTCAGGGGCGTGAGCGTTTCGATATGAGTCGTATATAAGTTGTACTTGGTCGTCAGTGACCGTGTGGCCTAATGGATAAGGCGTCGGACTTCGGATCCGAAGATTGCAGGTTCGAATCCTGTCACGGTCGCGTTTTCCAGTTCTGAAAAAGGAACATACCGTTTTAAAGTAGAAATTGAGCAGTACGAAACCGTCTGAATGTTGCTGTTGACCATTCTGTGCTTGGAGATGGTCTTTAGCCTGAAACACACACAACAAGACCGGTGTTAACTAGCGAAATGGTCGGCAGAGTGCCCTCACCGCGAGTTTTGACTGGTACTTGCACATCTAAAACAACGTCGGAAAGTAACTCGTTCGGCTTTTGAGTCACATCAAGTATGTGTGTTAATTTTGACGCCGCAAGCTCTGCAGATTGTCATGCAATTCCTTTACCTCTCAGAAATGATTATGAAATAAAAGTGAAGAACGTGACGAGTGTGACGTTAGGAAAACATTAGGCAGCATGGAGAGATACTGTATGGGACCACCCAACCCAAACGAGTACAGTGTGATCTGCTACCCAGCAGGTATCCAACGAGGCAGCACGGCTAGCTCAGTCGGTAGAGCATGAGACTCTTATTCACAGGGTCGTGGGTTCGAGCCCTACGCTGGGCGGAACGGAATTTTTTTCCGCTGCAGATGTAAATTACCGATTTTCTGATTAACGTGGTGTAATGGAAATAGCAACTTTAAAATTTGCCTACGTCTCCATCAGTCGCAAGAAAACTGTATTTGAAGGTGAAGGTGATTTTGTAGACATGTGTGAAACTCATGTTCTGAAGTGCAGGTGGTTTTGTTTGGAGAGAACATCGGCTACGTGTCAGATGTGTAGCCAAGCAGTAATGGGTCGCCATAGCTGCAAATATTAGTAGAAAATATGAAGTGTTGTCAGCTCAAGTCTGATGATTCAGACGACCGTACGGACGAAGTACGCAAAAGTGCCGCTAGGCGGCGCCTGTTTAGCTCAGTGGTAGAGCATTGGTCTAGTAAACCAGGTTTCGTGAGTTCCATCCTCACAGGAGGAAGACGAATCTTGGAAATCAGTTGCGTATCGTGGCCGTATAGCAAACAGTATCTGTGATGAGGAACAATTAGCGACAGGCGTATTATTAAGAATTACTCTCAGATGGGATTAAGGCGAATGGCGCAGATAAAGCATTTGCCAAAGCAGTACGGCATAAGGTGGGACGAGGCAGTCTGAAATACATTGTATAGATGTACTTATCACAAATCTCAGACCCTCTCGCGGTCGTCGTCGTCGTCGTCGTCGCCGCCGCCGCTTCTGCAGAAGTAGCAAATTGCCATTGTAGCAAATGCGGCGAGGGACACCCTGCCATCGATTCCGAATGCTCAAAGTGTGTGGTCTTGTTTTCCTGTCTATGTTTGGTCGGTCTCGTAAGAGGTTGAATGTAACGAATGGGCGAGAAACAGTAAGGGGCAGCGGCTGTGTGGAACGAAAACACAATTCCTCAGGATCGTGAGTGTTTCGAGATGAGTCGTATATAAATTGTACCTGGTCGTCAGTGAAAGTGTGGCGTAATATATAAGGCGTCGGACTTCGGATCCGAAAATTGCAGGTTCGAATTCTGTCACGGTCGTGTTTTTCCAGTTCTGAAAAACAAACATACCGTTTTAATGTAGCAATTGAGCAGTACGAAACCGTCTGAATGTTGCTGTTGACCATTCTGTGCTTGGAGATTGTCTTGTGCCTGAAACACACAACAAGACCGGTGTTAACTAGCGAAATGGTCGGCAGAGTGCCCTCACCGCGAGTTTTGACTAGCATTTGCACATCTAAAACAACGTCGGAAAGTAACTCGTTCGGCTTTTGAGTCACATCAAGTATGTGTGTTAATTTTGACGCCGCAAGCTCTGCAGATTGTCATGCAATTCCTTTACCTCTCAGAAATGATTATGAAATAAAAGTGAAGTACGTGACGAGTGTGACGTTAGGAAAACATTAGGCAGCATGGAGAGATTCTGTATGGGACCACCCAACCCAAACGAGTACAGTGTGATCTGCTACCCAGCAGGTATCCAACGAGGCAGCACGGCTAGCTCAGTCGGTAGAGCATGAGATTATTATTCACAGGGTCGTGGGTTCGAGCCCTACGCTGGGCGGAACGGAAATTTTTTCCGCTGCAGATGTAAATTAACGTTTTTCTGATTAACGTGACGTAATGGAAATAGCAACTTAAAAATTTGCCTACGTCTCCATCAGTCGCAAGAAAACTGTATTTGAAGGTGAAGGTGATTTTGTAGACATGTGTGAAAGTCATGTTCTGTAGTGCAGGTGGTTTTGTTTGGAGAGAACATCGGCTACGTGTCAGATGTGTAGCCAAGCAGTAATGGGTCGCCATAGCTGCAAATATTAGTCGAAAATATGAAGTGTTGACAGCTGAAGTCTGATGATTCAGACGACCGTACGGACGAAGTACACAAAAGTGCCGCTAGGCGGCGCCTGTTTAGCTCAGTGGTAGAGCATTGGTCTAGTAAACCAGGGTTCGTGAGTTCCACCCTCACAGGAGGAAGACGAATCTGGGAAATCAGTTGCGCATCGTGGCCGTATAGCAAACAGTATCTGTGATGAGGAACCATTAGCGACAGGCGTATTGTTAAGAACTACTCTCAGATGTGATTAAGGCAAATGGCGCAGATAAAGCATTTGCCAAAGCAGTACGGCATAAGGTGGGACGAGGCAGTTTGAATTAAATTCTATAAATGTACTTCTTACAAATCTCAGAGCCTCTCGCGGTCGTCGTCGTCGTCGTCGTCGTCGTCGTCGCAGCCGCCGCTTCTGCAGAAGTAGCAAATTGCCATTGTAGCAAATGCGGCGAGGGACACCCTGCCATCGATTCCGAATGCTCAAAGTGTGTGGTCTTGTTTTCCTGTCTATGTTTGGTCGGTCTCGTAAGAGGTTGAATGTAACGAATGGGCGGGAAAGAGTAAGGGGCAGCGGCTGTGTGGAACGAAAACACAATTCCTCAGGGGAGTGAGCGTTTCGTGATGAGTCGTATATAAGTTGTACGTGGTCTTCTGTGACCGTGTGGCCTAATGGATAAGGCGTCGGACTTCGGATCCGAAGATTGCAGGTTCGAATCCTGTCACGGTCGCGTTTTCCAGTTCTGAAAAAGAAACATACCGTTTTAAAGTAGAAATTGAGCAGTACGAAACCGTCTGAATGTTGCTGTTGACCATTCTGTGCTTGGAGATGGTCTTTAGCCTGAAACACACACAACAAGACCGGTGTTAACTAGCGAAATGGTCGGCAGAGTGCCCTCACCGCGAGTTTTGACTGGTACTTGCACATCTAAAACAACGTCGGAAAGTAACTCGTTCGGCTTTTGAGTCACATCAAGTACGTGTGTTAATTTTGACGCCGCAAGCTCTGCAGATTGTCATGCAATTCCTTTACCTCTCAGAAATGATTATGAAATAAAAGTGAAGAACGTGACGAGTGTGACGTTAGGAAAACATTAGGCAGCATGGAGAGATACTGTATGGTACCACCCAACCCAAACGAGTACAGTGTGATCTGCTACCCAGCAGGTATCCAACGAGGCAGCACGGCTAGCTCAGTCGGTAGAGCATGAGACTCTTATTCACAGGGTCGTGGGTTCGAGCCCTACGCTGGGCGGAACGGAATTTTTTTCTGCTGCAGATGTAAATTACCGATTTTCTGATTAACGTGGTGTAATGGAAATAGCAACTTTAAAATTTGCCTACGTCTCCATCAGTCGCAAGAAAACTGTATTTGAAGGTGAAGGTGATTTTGTAGACATGTGTGAAAGTCATGTTCTGAAGTGCAGGTGGTTTTGTTTGGAGAGAACATCGGCTACGTGTCAGATGTGTAGCCAAGCAGTAATGGGTCGCCATAGCTGCAAATATTAGTCGAAAATATGAAGTGTTGTCAGCTCAAGTCTGATGATTCAGACGACCGTACGGACGACGTACGCAAAAGTGCCGCTAGGCGGCG